>NC_136067.1:820708389-821308389 GCF_964261635.1 Lissotriton helveticus | reverse complement strand
ATAAGAAGACTTCCTGTTAAAGTGCTACCTATCTAGAACCCGCAGCCGACAACATGTCCAGTAGGAGCATGTGTGCCCGCCAAGACACGTGACGTTTCAGCAGTCTCCACGGAAGAGCATGAGCCAGCCCCCCTCCCCCCCCCCGTGAAGCAAGCGCCGGATGCCAGGCCTGGTCGCCCGCCCCGAACGGGAGAGGAACAGCAACGAGGAACCAGAAAAAAGGGGGGGGCAACGCCCCTTCCCAAGCAGGCTCGGGCGATAGCTCGCAGCGATCACGAGTGCCTCCCGGTGGGCGAGACCAATGGGTTTGTACTTGCTGCAAACGTGCTGAGTTGACCCGGAGGGCTCAGACGGCTGCTCTCCTTCTGACTATTGGTCATTGCCCGCTTACCGGCCGACAGCTATCTAGCCAGGGCAAACCAAGGACACCCGCGGCGTCCGGAGCGGCAAAGAGGCCACTAAAATGGCGAGGGGAGGTTAAATAGCCCTCGCCCTGCCTGCCGCCCCGGACGTGCGTCATGTCCCACCCCCCTCCCGCCGGGACTCCACCTGCCCAGGGAGGAGTGGAAGACTGAAGGTAGGGGGCGGGGGAGGCCCTCTGCTACTACGGGCCCGCCCTCCTGATGGCCACCGGGTGGCCTCGGGCAGCCGCAGACATGCTGCCATGCAGTGTAAGTAACCCAGCCTCTCAAGGGTCAATGGCTAGCCGAGATATGAAGTACCCCGCAAAAACAGGGAGTGAGAAATAAAAGCACAACCCGGAGTCTAAAAATTCCGATCTACTAATGAAGTAGAGGGCTTACATGGAAAGAAAATCTATAACTGCAATAAAAGTGAGATAATGAAACACATAAACTGATCAAAAAAACACTATAGTGTACTCTATCGGGACAACTAAGATGGCGCTCTTAAAACAGAGCCAGGTTCCTACAAAAGTGTACTCTGTACAAGGAAATCAACAGTGCGCCAGTTTAGAAGAAGTAGGGAAAGCAGCACAGAAGTGTCCCAATCCAACAGAACTATGCCGCTGGCCGCGCGACGCGAAGGGGAGCTAAGCGAAGACAGCATCTTAGTCCCACATTCCGCGCGCACGCCAGCACTGATCCGCCCCTTTCCGTGCTCGGCCTATGGACGCAGGCCTCAGGTGTGGGGGGCGGCCCCGAAGGAGTTCAAAACCAGCGCGGCAGCGAGGCTCGGCCTTTCCTGCTGTCGCTCCGGGCTGCTCTGCGCTTCTGGTCTCCTTCACGTTACAAGAGATACTCGATGCAACAGCCAGTAAGGGGAAAGGACTAACGGCGGCGGAAGCAAAGCTGTAGCAGATCCCGGCCAGGACCGCGGGAGGGGACAGGCAGCGCTGCCTTGAGGGAGCATTGCATTGCCAGGATCACGAGCAAGGATTAGCACCGCTATCTGGGAGGGAGCAACAGGTTATCATAAGGCAGGAGCAGTCGCGATGAGTTCCCACGGTGCTGCGTTGCCACAGGAGGGGCTATGGGCAGAATTCTTGGCAATTGCGCAGGCTAAGGGGCCAGCTTGGGCTCAAGGCTTCATCGAAGGGCGCCGGCTCGAAGAGGCGGGCAGGCCTGTGACACCCGAAGACGCCCCTGGCACGTCAGGGGAGGCAACTCGACGGTCCACCCGCAAACGGAAGGGCACACGAAAGGAGCTCCCAGCCACCCCGACACGTGGTAGTAAGACTAACAATTCCGCTCCAGCCAGGCCGGCCGGGCCGCCAGTGGAGATTGCCGCCGCACCCACCGTGGTACATGAAACAGTTGCAGGAATGACGGACTTAGCCCAAATGGGTAAGACAATGGATGATATGTTGGGGTTGATGAATTTATTTCAGAAGCGTTTAGACACCATGGCGGCTGCACAGGAAGGGTTGGTCCCACGGCTCGTGCCTGCAACAAGGGATCCGGTGAGTCAGGTATGGGCCCAGTCGGGGCCGTCATCGTTAATGGGGCCGCCACCACCGGTCGGACCGCCAGCAGTGGCAACCCCAAACAGTGTATATGTTTCCACCACACTGAGCGCTCCGCCAGCTGGGCAGCAGAGCACGGCAAATAATGTTTCCACAAATGTAGCCCCAATGCTCACGGTCACACCGCAGATTGTGAACACTTTTAATTCGCAGAATGTTTCAGCAGTCGCCCAGCTGACTGGGACTCCGGCAGTGCATCAGGGAATGGTCACCGGCCACTCAGCGGTTGCCCCGCAAATTGTCAACTCGCAGAATACACAAGGCGTGTCAGCAGACGGCCACCAAAGCATAGCTCCCGTAAGTGTGGCTCACATAGTTCCCGTGAGCGCGCCGCCCATCAATCTCCTAGGTACGCCACAAGTCCCAAACCAGACCGCAGCGTCCAACACACAGGCAGCAGGGCTTGCACCGGCTGGGCAAGGGATAAGGAACGTTACAGGTGGTGCAGTGGCTGGGCCCACTCCAGTCCCAGCTGTGGTAGCACAGCCAGGGGCATCAGCAACGCAGGGCATCAAAACAGGAGGGGGATGCTCTTTGTCTAGACAAGTTCCGCAAGCTGCAAAGGAAGGTATATGGAGAAGGGAATACATAGACATCCTGACATTATTAATGCATGACAGTGCGGGGGCGGACACTAGGAGGATGGGAAAGAAGGAGGAAGACAAAGTGCGCTTCCAGCGCTGGCCGGAAAAGACAATAGAAAACTGGACGGAGGCATTCAATATACTGGCGGCTATTGTGGTGCAGAAGGACCCTGCTCAGAGCGAGCCCCTCATGGAATATTCGAACTCCATCCAACAAGGTGCAAGGGAGTCCGGGGGGATGGGTTGGTTCACATACGACCAAGAATTTAGAAAGTCCATGGCCAGTTGTCCCGAAATAGGGTGGGATCACACCAACATACAGCTATGGTTCAAGCACATGTGCAGGAATGGGAGCAACAGGAGGGATACACCCCAGAGAACACAGAGTGAGGGTACAGAGGCCAAAAGGTGGGAACCAGATCAAAGGTGGGAACAGTATCCCAGGCGATCCTTTCAACAGCCCTTTCGGGGGGGGAGGGGAAGGGGTCACGGAGCAGGTACAAGACGATTTAATTCAGAGACATGCAGGCTGTTTAACAACGGGGCATGTTCATGGGGGAGGGCCTGCAAATTCGCCCACGAATGTAGCAAGTGCGGTGCTCAACATGCGGCAATATCCTGCACCAACAGCCAACTCCCAACCACCACTTCAGCACAAGGGTCAGAGGGCGCACGGCAATAGGCCACAGGGAGGTCTGAGCGGACGGGTTGAACAGGACAACGAGACTTTTTGCATCCCCCCCCGGCAGCATATGGAACACGAAGCAGCCACCTGTGGCCACGGGACTACCTTAGACCAGGGCGAGGGTCTTCCGTTCTGCCACAAGCAAACCATTCACTCCAAAGGTCCATCTCCCATAGTGCTGCAGAACATTCTACCGTTGCTCAGGATCTACCCACTCGTTAAAGAGCGGGAGACACTGGTCGACGGATTCGTTGACGGCTTTAGGATCCCATACAAGGGCCCCCTGGGCCCCAGGGATGCCCGGAACTTGAAGTCGGCAAGGGATCTGCACCAGGTAGTCAGTGTTAAGATCAGGAAGGAAGTTGACCTGGGGAGGGTGGCTGGACCGTTCCCTTCCCCCCCCCTCCAGAATTTCTTAGTTTCCCCACTAGGCGTGGTCCCGAAAAAGATCCAAGGGGCTTTCAGACTCATTCACCACCTATCATATCCAGAAGGCAACTCAGTTAACCACTGGTTGGAGGAAGGGGCATGTTCGGTCTCATATTGCTCACTGGACATGGCCATTGATCTAATCAGGAGGACAGGCAAAGGAGCTTGGCTGGCCAAGGCAGACATCGAGTCAGCGTTCCGCCTCCTGCCCGTTCACCCTGACAGTCAGCACCTGTTGGGTTTCAAGTGGGAGGGGGCATTCTTTTTCGATCGCTGCATGCCTATGGGTTGTGCGGTCTCATGTGCCTACTTCGAGGCATTCAGCTCCTTCTTGCAGTGGGCCCTCACGAACAGACATGGCATTTCACAGGTAACTCACTATCTAGACGATTTCCTGTTCTTCGGCAGGGATGGTTCCAACGAATGCTCCAATGCATTGCGGGCCTTCGAAGCCTTGTCAGAGCATCTGGGGGTCCCCTTGGCACCAGGGAAGACGGAAGGGCCCTCACAAGTCCTCACATTCTTGGGCATAGAACTTGATACGGTGAAAGGTGAGTCCAGGCTTCCAACAGAAAAGGTACGCGAGTTGCGAGGGGACATCAGCGCAATCATTGGTAAGGGCAGTGCCACGCTGGAAGTTGTACAGAGCCTGTTGGGGAAATTGAACTTTGCTGCAAGGGTCATTCCAGCGGGCAAGGTTTTTTCTCGCAGGTTGGCAAAGGCCACGGCGGGGGTGAAGAAGAAGCATCATCTAGTTCGCCTGGGACCAGGCCTGAGATCAGACTTGTGCATGTGGGACGAATTCCTAAAGAACTTCAACGGTACAGTAATATGGAGGGCCCCATGGGAGAGCAGCCAGGGCTTATGCCTTTTTTCAGATGCTTCTGGTAAGGTAGGCTTCGGGGTCATCTTCAGGGAAAAGTGGTGTGCGATGAAGTGGCCAAACGCCTGGCGCAAGAAGGGTGTGACGGCAAATATCACGGTACTGGAGCTGTTCCCCATTGTGGTGGCACTACACATCTGGCCAGTCTGTTTAGGCAACAAAAAAGTGGTGTTCTGGTCCGACAACCTAGCCGTGGTCCAGGCAATCAATGGGTCGACTGCTAACTGCCCGCTAGTTTTAAGCCTGCTGAGGGAACTGGTCAGGGCTGGGCTGCGTAACAACATTGAGTTCAGGGCTAGACATGTAGAGGGTGTCAAGAATGTGGCAGCTGACGCTCTCTCTCGCTTTCAGCTGTCACGATTCCGGGAAGCTTGGCCGCAGGCTGTGGAGGAAATGACACCGTTCCCGGCGGCGTTATGGCGACTACTTCGGTGGGGGAGCGGCTGAAGAAAATGGGCCAACGCTCACTGGCTCAGTCAACCAGGAGAAGATACGAGGCCCAACTAACGACAGTCCGAACAGTAATACAGGCATTGGGAGCATCAGCGTTGAGTACAAAGGACCAAGTTGAGGGTTTTGTTGTTTGGGCTAGGGAGACGGGCAAGTCCCACTCCTGGGTATCCAGCCACCTGGCAGCGCTCAAGCACGATACACGTCTAAACGGCGAACAGGACACCACTGGGGAGTTCAGGATAAGGGCCGCACTCAAGGGGTGGGCCAGGGACGAGGGCAGGTCCCCTGACAAGAGAGCGGGGATCGAGTTCCCTGCATTACAACGCATGGTTGACGCACTGCCATCTGTAACAAGCTCAGCGTTCGAGACACAACTTTTTGCAACAGCCTTCTGTTTAGCGTTTTTTGGTGCCTTCCGGGCCAGCGAGCTGGTGGCGAAATCCAAGGAGGATAGGTCGGGGAGGGCACTGGATATGATAGATGTTTGTGCCAGGGATTCGCTAGGTCTGTGGTTGCGCAAGTCCAAAACGGATCAAGCTGGCAAAGGTGTGGCGATAACACTGCATGCATTTGAGGACCCCAGATACTGCCCAGTCTCCTTGGTTAGGGAGTACTTGAAGATAAGGCCCTTGCTAGCGGGCGCCTTCTTAATCCACGCCGATGGCACGCCATTAACACAGTTCCAATTTCAGCGAGTTATGGCAAAGGTGTTGGTCAAAGCGGGCTTGGCGCAGACCGAGGGTGACAAAAAATTTTCTAGCCATTCCTTCAGAATAGGGGCAGCCACGGCTGCTTTTAGGGCTGGGTTGGGTGAAGAAGGGGTCATGAGGGTGGGGAGGTGGTCCTCCTCTTGCTACCAGCGTTATGTGCGCCCTTGATGTGCGGGTCGCTAGAGAACTGGGGCGTGGGTTAACAATGCCATACTAAGACTGGTCCTATGGGGCCAGTGCAAGTCAGTAAAAGGTCGAACAGTCTAGGCCAACGACAGACAGTCAATGAGTGTTGATGTGCGGTTTGTGTTATTTTACGAAGGAAAGAAAAGGTCAAAGTAAAATAAGTGGCTTGTCGCTGTGGTATGTTGTAAATAAAAGGTAAAGTTAATACGGGTCTGTTACTAGGACAGATTTAGGCCAACGACGGGCCAGTCATGTTAAGTTCTTGTGTGCAGTGTTATGTTAAGTTCAAGTTCTTTGTGTGCAGTGTTTTGATATGTTACAAATAAAGGAAGAAGATAAAGCAAGTTAAGTTGTTTGCTTGCTGTGGTATGGATAAATAAAAGGTAATACAAGTTGAGTTGCTGGTGTGCCGTGTGATGTGATTATAAAGGTTAATACCCACGGTGTCTTTCTTGCAGCCAAATGTCGCGTGTGGGTGATGGGCCATTCATATGTCAACAGGCTCGAACAGTGGGCGTCATACCGGAAATGGGGTGCGACCTTAGCAGGAACCCAGATTCTATGGTTGGGTTGCCCGGGCATGAGATGGGTACAGCTGAGGCGCAGGATCGATCAATGTGTGACATCGCAGGGGGGGCCTCCCAACATCCTCATCATCCATCTGGGCGGTAACGACCTTGTGACCATGGGAAGGAGAGCGCTGTTAGAGGCAATGCAGAGGGACACCATTGCGATAACGAACAAACTGGGGGCCACAGAAATAATATGGTCGGAGATTATTCCCCGCAGGGTTTGGATGGGAGCGCGGTCTGCAGTTGCCATTGAGCAGGGCAGGAAGAGGGTGAACAGGGCCATGCAGAAATTCATGGAGAGGAGGGGCCTGGGGTTCATCAGGCATGCTTTGATTCAGGATAAGACGGTGGGCTATTACGAAAAGGACGGGGTGCACTTGTCGGGGTTGGGCATGGATGTCTTCCTCTTGGACCTGGGGGAATGCCTAACAGCAGCAGGATGCCAGTGACCTGGCCGACAGGTACCAGGGCAGCAGCAGGGCACTATAAGTACAAGTGGAAAACAGTAAGAAGGAAAGGTGGTGGGGGGCTCTGTCATCGACGGGGGCCTCCTCCAGAGCTGTGGCGGAGTACAGGGCGATCTGGAGGCAGATGGACAGTAAGGGTACCTCTGCGGCAGAAGGACACAAGCAATACCTCTGCCTGGCACAGTAGGGGTGCCCGAGCCAAGAACCTGGAGCCGAGGGGGTTCCAGCGAACAGCGTCGGCGCCCCGTTAGTCCTTCGGGCGGTCGGGGGGCCTGAACCGACCGGGGGTGTGCCTCATCGCTCCGCCCTGACAGGGGGGGCGGGAGTGAACAAAAGAAAGTAAAAAGGGACTGCACCGTCAGAGCATCGACTCGCCGTGCAAGAATGGCTCATTAGGCATGCGGGACAGCGAGGGGCTGCCGTATTGGATCGCCCGTAAGATGACCCACCTTATTTCCACTTGTTGTGCAAAATAAAACCTGCACCACGGTTTTCCCACTAAATTGTTTCATGGTTTCCTTGGTATGTGAGTTGAATGGGCGCAGAAGGGAGTGAGCGCTGGGAGTGTGGGCACTATGCCGCTGGCCGCGCGACGCGAAGGGGAGCTAAGCGAAGACAGCATCTTAGTCCCACATTCCGCGCGCACGCCAGCACTGATCCGCCCCTTTCCGTGCTCGGCCTATGGACGCAGGCCTCAGGTGTGGGGGGCGGCCCCGAAGGAGTTCAAAACCAGCGCGGCAGCGAGGCTCGGCCTTTCCTGCCGTCGCTCCGGGCTGCTCTGCGCTTCTCCCGCCCTGACCCAAACCCAGCGGCAGAGCGGCAGGCAGGCGTGTTGGAACTGTTAATGGTCTGATTTTGTGTTGCAGGCGGAGTCACAGGGCGATCTGGAGGCAGATGGACAGTAAGGGTACCTCTGCGGCAGAAGGACACAAGCAATACCTCTGCCTGGCACAGTAGGGGTGCCCGAGCCAAGAACCTGGAGCCGAGGGGGTTCCAGCGAACAGCGTCGGCGCCCCGTTAGTCCTTCGGGCGGTCGGGGGGCCTGAACCGACCGGGGGTGTGCCTCATCGCTCCGCCCTGACAGGGGGGGCGGGAGTGAACAAAAGAAAGTAAAAAGGGACTGCACCGTCAGAGCATCGACTCGCCGTGCAAGAATGGCTCATTAGGCATGCGGGACAGCGAGGGGCTGCCGTATTGGATCGCCCGTAAGATGACCCACCTTATTTCCACTTGTTGTGCAAAATAAAACCTGCACCACGGTTTTCCCACTAAATTGTTTCATGGTTTCCTTGGTATGTGAGTTGAATGGGCGCAGAAGGGAGTGAGCGCTGGGAGTGTGGGCACTACTCCCTAGTAGTGCAGGACTCCCAACTGAGCAAGATGTCCCAGATGGCTGCGCGGACGCACTGAAATGAAATGTAAATAGCCCAGCCTCCGAAGGGGGCCTGGCTAGCCGAGACATGACTCGCCCACCAAAAACAGGGACGGAGAAATAAAAGCACAACCTGGAGTCCAGAAATTTCAATCTAGTAATGGAGGCTCCCCTTGGTAGTGGGCTTACGTTATGTGGAAAGAAAATCTATAACTAAAATAAAAGTTGGAAAATGAAACACCTCCAGAAGCGTATGTCATACAAGGAAATCAACAGTGTGCCAGCTTAGCAGAAGTAGTGAATGCGACAGGGAGTGTCCCATTCCCACTGACGAGGGTCATTGTTATGGTCAACCCAGATACAGGTGTGCTTTTTACCCTATATATTCTGATATCACAGGGATTGGAATTTATTGGGTGCCATAGATAGCATCAATACTGATTAGTTACCAAAAAAGACGGTATAGCATATAGATTGTGGTGCAGTAACCATATCAAGTTACTTACTATACAGTTTTCCCCAGTAAATTTCGGCAGGGCTTACCGGCTGAAATTTACTAGAGGAAAATCAGGGAGGGGATCGTAAATGCACTATGTACACTAGTAGTAATTACTGCACTTATCACAATGAATTGGGTCGACTGTAATCACATCCTTTGTCATGTATCTAAAGCATACATATATGCATGCATTCATTAGTATATTCTAATTTTACAGAGTAATTGTTCTTTGTTTTCACACATGTCCAGGGCCCTACTACCTTTAAACAAGCAGCTAAACCAACCCTCCTCCACCCATATCCACACGATAATACTGGTTGCAGTAAAGAATATGACATTTCTTTTCTACTTGTAACAGCAAATTGAAGGGGCTCACATCTGCCTGACGCTGCCGACCACACACCAAAGCCAGACCATTTAAGGGTGAAATCCACATTGACACAAGATGCATGTAGGAAAGCCAGCTAGATCATATGCAGGGGTCACTGTTAGGGAAGAAACCTGTAAAGCTAGAAATAAAGGATCCATTGAGTTCTACTACGCCATGGGAGAGAAACAAAGCAACTCTTATAAATTGGCTTTTAGGAGAAAGAACAGGGTATTTAATACAGGGTAAGTGAATCCATTGAGCGATATATAGTGAGTGCACCATGTCAGCTACTGTTTTTTTAGCTGAACACTTTAGTTGTGATTCATCAAAAGTGGAAATTCATCCAACTCTCTCACAGGGCTCAGAAATGTACATCTTTAACATTACTTTTGGAATAACTATTGGTTTCTCTGCAAACAAATACAAACAAAACAATTGCCCCAGTTGGAACTTTGCAACCCTTGGAACATAGGATTACTAGCAGTCTTCGCTAGGGTGATCAATTTCTAGACAGTAAGGAATTGGATTCAAAAGCAACAAGAAATAATCCGCCTCAAGATAACAGCTTTTCCTGAATTAGGAGGCATGCCCAGGCCAGCAGGAAGAAATCCCCTAGGGATGTATGTCTAGTCCTCTATTCCTTCCAAAGGCCAATCAAGAAATTATAATATGAATAATTGGGAAGGGAGCACTGCTACACCCAAAGAAAATCGCCCTTAGGCTAAAGTACAAAATAAAAAGATCAAACAATCTGGCACTCTCAATCAGACAAAATGAGCTGCTTTTATTTTACGCCAGGTGGATTACCTAAGCCTCCTCACAAGCTACAGTGTAATTCACTCTAAAAGACATACTAACCTAAATGTCTGAATTGAGGGGGTCCACAGTTGTAAAGTTCTAGTATCTAACACTAAAGCGCTTATCAACTAATGACCATAGAAGAACAATACTTTACCCAGTGGAGGATAATTTGATCTGAAGGTTTCTCAAATAGAGAAATATGCCAGCTTTATCAATCGTGTCTCAAGAAACAAGAAAGGAGATATTTTCAAGCAATTATGGAGTATGCTGGAACCCACCCATCCTGGCAGGAGCGGCTCGTATTGGATAAAAGAGGTGAGGCGGGAGAGGGGGCAGGGAAGGGGAGAGCGGTAGACAGTGAAGACAAAAAATAAAACTTACCTGCAGCCCACCAGCATCGCATCACACTATTCTACTCCATTCCAAGCAGGCACAGGCTCGCAGGCTGCCGTGCGGCAATCCTGAAGCTGCTCTCGTGCATGAGAGCAGCTTCAGGATTGGCCTGAGTGCCGATGATGTGCAATCCAGATCAGATTGGGAGTCTGTGTCTGCTCTCTCTAACCCCAACAATGCAGCTGGGGTTGGAGAGAGCTTCACTGAGCATGTGGTGTTTGGCCGGCCTGAGGCGGATAGCCAAAAACCACATGGGCAGGGTAGGTAGAGCCCACCACTCCTCCCCCAGCCTATAAAATGATACTAAAACAGATATGAAACCTGTTTTATTTGGGGGAGGCGACGCTCCTGCGCCATAGCAGAGGAGCCGCTTCTGCATCCCACCTCCATTCAAGAATTACATTCTCTTCTCATGAAACTGATGACTAACAATCGCACTGCTTGAACTCTCCTTCAAGTAAAATGTGAAAGTAGATTCATAGCATTAATTAGTGGGGTGAGAAGGTTTAGGGGAAGAGCCTGAAAGTTTTGGTTCTGATGGTTATTTTGGAATGATTAGCAGGGGCAACATTGTCAAACAAAGTAAGGTTACTTATGGAGGATACATGCAAAGATGGCTGCCATATACCAAGCTGATACAACATGCCTTTGTATCTTTTCAAAATTATGGAGCCAATTCTGCTTATACGAGTGCAGTTATACAATGGCGAGTATGTTATCTGAAATGGCACCTACTAATTGTTTCTCTTAGCATCAATGTATCCTGTTTTGCTAGATACCACCTAGTAATGTTAACCATAACATATATACATACAAGGAGGGCTTTGGGTCAACGCTCCTCATCTTTAGTCATTAAAGTTTTGTTAAAGCCCACCACAGCCTACATAATGGGATCAGCCCCTTTCAGTCACTGGCTTTCTTGTATCATGAGTGATACCATTTCCCTTAATCACATGTGCACATCCACCTGCAAACAAGTGTACTTCAATGCCAGGGCTGGGTGCAAGAACTTTACTTTGCCACAGCTTTTTTCTTTCCAGTCGTTATCCTTTTTTTTTTTTTTGTCATCCTTGTGTACATAAAGTACTCCTACGGGTTAAATAAATTCAAACCCAAACCTACCTTTTTGGCATTAATAAGATTCATATTTTCATATGAGGTGCATTAAAACTAAATGTGGCTTCTCTACCTGTTCTAAGCAGCCTGCGATCTAGGAAGCACTTAAATTGTTTTAAAATATAAGTGCTGATTGTTTTCTTCTTTTTCGTTTGCGGCATATGCAAACCTATTTTTAAAACGTAACCACTGCGCCAGCTTGCCAGCTTCAGGACATGTTTGCTTTTCTAATCCTTGTTAGAATACAAGAGTCTGGGATACTTCGTTTAAATGTAAAAAAAAATAAGCCTCACTTAGTTGCACAGAGTCACACAATTGACCTTTCCATCTCTGGTGCTGTGGCTACCGTGATGCACACAGCCATGTTAAATCACTATTTCAAGTGAGCTTAAAGGGTCTTGAGTAGAGAGTCATTCCATTTATCTCTTTCTGCTGCAAGTACCTCCATCTTCTTTAAAATGGCCTTGCAGAATGAAGCCTTCTCTTTAAGTGCCCCTAGTAATATCATAGGTGGGACCATTTTTTTCTATGGGAATAACTTGGTCGAGTGGGATAAGGGTGTAGTTTCCTGGCGGCAAATGGTGTGGGCCAATCAATTATCTGACTGTTGCACTATGAATGTACAGTCATACTTCCAGTGATGAACTTGCTCAGTAACTCGGACTGCAGTGCTCAGCAGAACTAACCCACAGAAAGTTTTCTTACTTGCTGTGTTGTATCCACTGCAACATGTAGGAAAGAAACAATGTTCGATAAAGTAAAAATCCACAGTGTTGCAGTACACTTTCTGACAAGGTTTCCTTGCGAGGTAATGCCAACCCAATCTAATTCCCTGTGCTATAAAGAAGTTGGATAATTGAACGATGGTGAACGCTGTATATATGGATATTAGCAAAACTTGCAAGCAGGAAATAAGTATGCAATCTAAGGAATTGAGGGGATATTCACAAGGAAGTGGAGGAGAGAGGCATTAGAATTTTTGGCTTAACGCCTCTCTCCACCACTTCGGGAATGCAAGGCTGCACCATATTCACAAGGATATGGTGCAGCCTTGCGTTTCCCCCTGCGATGTCGCTAAGTTTAACAACGTTGCGCCAACACAGGCACCCTTACACCAGAGTGCAAGGGTGTCTGTGTGCAGGTTAGAGGTTAGGTTTATTTATGTGTAGGAAGGTGTCCCTTTCTGCACATAAACAATCCTAAATGCTATTCTCTCACTTTTATGGGTGCTGCCGTATGCAGCACACATGAAAGTGATAGAATGGCATTTAATAAAAAGGTTTGTATATGTACAGGATTGGAAAACTTCCTGCACATACACAAACCATGGCAATTTGCTTTTTCCATGTGTGCTTCACAAGGCAGCAGACATGGAAAAAGCAAAAACGAGGAGAAATAAAGCATTTTTCCTCGTTTCGCCTGTTTCAGACCAGGATTTTCCGTGTCTTAATTTTGGCGCTGCCTCCTATTTACTCTGCCCTTATGAATAGGGGGCAGCGTCAAAATCAATGGATGTTTCGGTGGAACGCCCACTGCAACAACCATTACCCTTAACTTTCACGCTAAATACAGAGTGAAAGGGTGCCTTATTCACAAGGCAGCTTTACTGCCTTTTGAATAAGATGGGCCCGTAATGCCATCACAACGTCACTGAAAGTGGCATTTTGGTGGCGTTAGGGGCTTGTGAATATGCCCCTGAGTGTGAGTTGCAGGATGAAAACTGGATTACTAACTACCCATCTGTCAGGAGCCAGAGGGTGGTGGTAACAGCTTTACTCAAGGAAGAGGGGTAACTAGTGGAGGGCCACAAAATCATTGCAAGGACCATCCCTTTCAATACCAGAAGGGCTAAAAGGGAAGTAGTGCCTCTATAAGAGATGACCACAAGAGGATAAGGTGTCTGATAATGCCAACAGCAGGGGATTTAAGAATAATCCATAAGCGGCCAGAGAGCTGCTAAAGGAATGTTCATTTCACCCACGTGCATAATAATCTTACTTGGCAAACACAAATTAAAAACTAGTCAATGGTGTTGGGTGACAGCAGGGACCAGCCTTAAGGATGTGTTTACCAATAACTACCAGAAGAAGCAAATCACTGGTAAAGCCTCACCTAGAGTGTTGTGCCCTCCACTGGAATCCTTCTTTTAGGAGGTATGATGACTTATACACAGACATTTCGCTTAAGAGCTAAAAACAGGCTACAAGGTGTTAGCCCGAAATAACAGGAAGAGAAGCAACT
Source organism: Lissotriton helveticus (assembly GCF_964261635.1). Taxonomy (NCBI): domain Eukaryota; kingdom Metazoa; phylum Chordata; class Amphibia; order Caudata; family Salamandridae; genus Lissotriton; species Lissotriton helveticus. The sequence continues at coordinate 821,294,644 of NC_136067.1, read as the reverse complement.
ATTTAAATTGGTCAATCAATCAATCAGGATTCTTATAAAGCGCAACTACTCACTCGTTAGGGTCTCAAGGTGCAATGAAGGGATAATACGAGATGGTACAGAAATACAACAAAGTGATGTGGCTCAAGAACAAAAGGTAACCAATCAGAGGGAATTTCGGCGGTAACATATGGAGGTTCTCCAAACAAAGACATCGAAAGATATGGATATGGACTGCTTCCCAGCATTAGTGATTTGGACCCAGTTTGTAATTTGAAACTGGAGACTAATAGGGTTTATGTACCTGAATGGCCCTATCTGCTATTGTTTCCCAGTTTTTCTAATGTATTAGAATGCATAGGTCTACATTAGGGGTCCTCTAACTGTGTATTTCATAAAAGTCCTGGCAGTAGTTTGCGCCATGTGGGTTTGGACTTGTGTTTTTTGAGAGGAGGACATTTGTCCTGGAAGCTGAGTGCATAGACCTCAACAGCCATAATCTAGGAGAGCTGGCTGGAGTTAGCAGTGAGGGTGGTAGTAAGTTGAGTAGGGCCAATGGGTTTAAGTCCTGTTTATCCTGGGTGCTTCTTGCTCAAATGCTACACATGTTTTAAGTAATACATAGACAAACCACCACACTTTGGCCTTCACCATGGACTCGTCCTCAAGCAATGAAACATCCACGAAGCCCTCATAAGGCCCCCCTGTGAGAGTTGATATCTCTGTACTGAGACATCCGCTAAGCAATCCCAAAACTCTTTCCTTTGCTTGCACTTTGCACTATTCAGGCATTCAGACCCATAATGTCTCTGTATTTTGGCTTCCGCTAGATACTGAAAGCCCAATATTGAGGAAGTTCATAACTCTTGCATAATGCCCATATATATCTTGACCTGTAGCATGCACAGTGGGGACCACTGTGCTACTTACACTTCAAGATGCACTCAGTAAACCTCTATTGTGCCCTGCAGCATGTGCTTCTATCTCCAAACCATGACTTTCCTTTTACTTCCCCTGCACTTTACACTTATATACCAGTATATGGCTCTCTGTACTGACCTGCACCATGCATTGTTATCTCATTACTGACAGTATAAGCAGGAGCATATCTTGGTTAGTAAGACTGAGGTGGGTGGGGAGATTCGGATTTTTTAACAACTACACTGGTGTGATGTATTCCTATAGGTTCTGTATCGATCCCCCTATTCCTGACCCTATTCTGGTTAACAAGTTAACTAGCAGCCATCCCATGAGGCAGAAAACCCCCATGATGCAGGAACCGTTATCTGATAAAGCCACACTACGGCACAGGAACGTGTTATCTGATTAGGTCATAACGCTTGCCATCTAATTAGACAAGCGATATTCCTCCAGCCCCTGATAAGGCATACGGAGTTCTCAAAACAAATCAAACCTATGACAACCTGGGAAAAACCCTGCGGCCATTGTTTTGATTTCACCGAGAACTTCAGCAAAAGAATGTGCTAACGACCTGGTCGTATGACATCCTTATTGACGTATCTATGTCCATCCTTACGTCAATCTCGGCACCTTAAAGGTATAAATATTACCGATATTGCCCTATGCAAACACACGCGGTGGTGACGAGATCGGAGCAGCCAGACTTGCCGAAGCCCAGAGCAGAGCAGACCCCGCTGGCGCAGCCCTGCCTTCCTGACGCGCTGAGAACGAGACGCTGCCTTTTCTCCTGCCGAGAAATCCAGCTCCGGCGCTTCCGGGTAGCCCTCGCAGGCAGCCTGGGATATCGAGACCAGAGACGAGAGATACCATCCCTCATCCATCCTAGATTCCAGGTACAGAACTGAATAACCCCTCACAGAGAATTCTTTAGTCAGTCACTTGGCAAAACAAACTTAACTTAAACTGTAACTTTCTATTCCCGCCCACGCATTAGACTTAGGTCAGGTACACGGGGTAGGCGTAGTTAGAAACACCAGTTGAGTACGATTAGTCAAATGTATATGTGTATGTAATATATCTTATTCATTTTAAACCTTCATATGGCTTAGAAACCATATCAATGTTTTTACAGTATTATTTTATACTTCTGCTTTTAATGTATGCACTTTACTTAACCATAAGTATTGCAATAATATCGATCCATTTCTCTTGTATGAGAAAAGAGACTGATCAATAAATAACATCTTTTATTGAACACGCCCGTCTCTTCCTTTTCTCTACAATCTGATGAGACTAAGAATGCACGTACTGACTGAGTAAAATAAATTGCCTTTTGTTCACACGACTCTCGAGATACACTCTTGATTAGGGGAGAGCAAAGTTGTCATGTTCTATGGTTGTCAGAAACTAAATCCCTTCTTGTCTATCCAGGGAGGTTCAACTCCTCCTTGCCTATTCGAGAAAGTTTCTAGTGAACTCTGAGCTAGCTGGTAAACCCAAAACTTTAAGTCTAATATCGACAGTAGTAGACCTAGTTAACGTCTGGTCTAGGCCTATACTATTGAAGGTATTATTCCAATGCGCAGAGCCTATTGGGATAATAGGAACTACACTACATGGCGCCCAACGCGTTTGGAAGGGCGATAAAACTAACGTAAGACATTTAGAGTAACTCAGTCGTGCTTTCTCACTCAGACCCCTTTTTCCCATAATACTCCAAAGACGTCTGGAGTGGGTGAAAGGTAATATCCGCCAAACCTCGCAGGAGGAAACTCCTATGTATGGTACTTGGTTTAGTCAACGTTGAAGGATAAACCGTTCCAAAATATTGTGCATCTAATCTTTGTTTCCATAAGAAACCTGATCTGCAAACAAACAAAGTAACCATCCTGTCGGTAAAATGGTAGACAGTGATGATGAAAGAGAGGCAGTTAGATTAGCAACTGAACTCGCAGCAGCTGATACTGCACTGCAAGAAGCAGACCAGGATATACTACTCATCCCGGTCATCAAAAGGAAATCTATAACCTTAAAAGTTATAGAAAATGGACTGACACCTAGAGGTGGTACAGTCATATTCGTAATTGAGGCACACGAATATCGGCAGACAGAGGTATACTATTCATGGATAAATTTTCCAGCAGCAAATGCTGTAACAAAGTACTTCCACTATTACAAAACAGAGGAACCTCCTGAAGAGTATACTCCTTTCGAGGAGGTGGAAGTACCACTTAAATTTCAAGAGCACCTGCTCTTATTTAATGGCGCCCTAAAACACAATAATCACATCACCAGGCTCGGTCCTTTAGGTAGACCAGGAGCAACGTGGCCGGTCCTAGCCGGATACACACCACATCCAGAGTTCGAAAGAATGCCTGCAGCAGATCTTTTAGTACAACTAAAACAATTAATAAAGATACATAGACAATTAGTCCAATATGTGATGCGGACTTCAACAATTCAGCCAGCAATTAAAATTCCACAGCTGACCCCTCACCAGGGGAACACAAATAAAATTACACCACAGAACATACAATCCTGCCTAGGTAAAGTACCAGCTAAACGGGAACAAATACCATTCTGGTTAGCACAAAAAATCACCCAAATAGAGGCTGTGTTTCCAGACACCACCCCGTTAGAAAAACACAGGATTCTGACTATCTGTCTTCCAATGGGAATCGCACCACACATTGAGGACTGTGACACTTGGGGTACAGTCTTTGCTTCCATCTACACAAAAACGCACGGTGTTCCATCCATTTCGGTAATACCAGATGTGCTAAAACAAATTCAAGACGAATATGGTCCAGAACCCGCTTTAACTCTTGGTATGAAATTACTAAAAGACTTCAAGCAGGTCTCGGCTATATTATTAGCCAACATAAAGGGAGAAGCAGCAAACGTGGCGATCCGCCAGAGGTTAAAAGAGACAGATATAGCAGACCAACCAGCTGAAATTGCCAGAATCATAGAAAAATCCTATGAGGAACTAGGTAGAGATAGTTTAGGTGGAATACCAGTAAAACCACAACTGATTGAAAGTCCTGAAAAAAATTTTTTTAATAATAACTCAACATCACAAAAAAAGAGCTGGGATGGAAACAAACAATCCAATCCTAAAGAAAAGAAATTCCAGTCCAGAGGAAGGTCTCCTAGGCGAAGAGAAAAATCTCCGAACCAAAGACACAGGTCACCCCAGAGTGACCCCTCTGGGAAAAGATATAACCGTAGAAATAGGGATAATATAAAGAAGCCTGATAGATATCAAGACATTGATACACGTCCCTCTCAATCTTTTCAGACTTCCTCGCAGAAATCGGAAAGAAGAGGACGATCAGAACAAAGAGAAGAGCACGCCAAGTCCAAAGACAAGGAACCTGCTCAGCTAAAAAAGAAATTACAATTTCCAAAAAAGAAGGTAGCCAGTATCAAGGTAGTTAACAATGCCGAGAATACTGAGGACACAACTGAAAAACGGAGAATGGGCTCAGACAATGCTAGACAGCTCAGCAGAAGTGAGCATAGCTCGCAAAGTCCTTATGAATCATCTGGAGACAGTGGACACGAATGAATATCTTCAAGTGGAAACTGCAGACACCAGAGTTAGCAAACCTCACAAAATATATGAAATAACTTTACGTATAGAGGGGGATAAGACTAGAAAAATAAGGGGACTATTTTGGGATAATCTCTCCAAGGGCTATGACATCCTTCTAGCTGAAAAAGACTGGCCACCAGAGTTTGTCAGGGAGTGCCCTCATGGCGAAGAAATAATTATGCCTGCCTTCTCAAATCATATCCCAATTCATAAAAAATACACACTTGCCAGAAAGTGGGCAGTAGCTCAAGCTCCTGCTTTATATAAAAATCATGTAGGATGGGATGAGGACTCTCCTCCTCACAAAATCCAGTTAAAATCACAACCTACTGCACAAAGGCAGTACCCAATTAAGCAAGAAGCTAAAAAGCAGGTAAAAGAAATCCTAGATCAGCTAGAATACCAGGGGGTGATTGAAACTTGCACCTCACAAATGAACAACCCTTTGTTTCCGGTCTCCAAACCAGACAATTCATATCGTCTAGTTTTGGATTACCGACATCTTAACTCATGTTGCAAAACTTTTGCAGTGCAAAACTCGCATAGTGCTGCACTAATGAATAACATAGTGCGCAAAAAATACAAAACAACATTAGACATCTCTAATGGATTCTTTTGTCAAAACATAGCACCAGAGAGCAGATATTTGTCTGCATTCTCAATAAATGGCACTCAAAAACAATTCTGTCGGTTAGCCCAGGGGTACAAGAACAGCCCGGGAGTATTCTCAGCGAGAGTAACAGAATTACTACAAACATATGATGACGAAGCATTATCTTATGTCGACGACATATACTTAACAGATGATGACTTGGATACTCACTTGAAGAGAGTGAACACCATAATACTTGGGTTCGCAGCAGAGGGTTACAAATTCAACTTTAAAAAATCCAGAATTGCCCATCTAACAGTCCTGTTCTTAGGATACGAATTATCAAGTGAAGGCAAAAGCCTGGCTGACAATTTCCTAGAGAAATGTGCCGTACTCCAAGCACCTAGAACACTAAAAAACCTACAGTCAATTCTAGGCTTCCTAAATTTCGGAAGAACATACATTGCAAATTACGCAGAAAGGGTCAAACCCCTTTATGATCTAATAAAACCAGATTTTAAAAGAACCAATTGGACTCAAATACACACAGAAATTTTGAGATCCTTACAAACAGACATGTTAATTAAAGCAAAATTAGAAACACGTGATAACACACGCAATCTTGTGATTCGAGTCATCCCAGGAAGATGCGGATTCACATACCTGACCTCTAATGAGGGAGAAAAGGTACCAATTGCATTCAAATCACACTTGTACACAGAAGCTGAAAAGAAATTCAGCATTAAAGAAAACATTGTTCATGCAGTTCAAACCGCAATAGCTAGAGAAAAAGATCAAGCGGACGGTAGACACATCACAGTCAGAACAGCGGAATCAGCCTTCGAGGCATTAACAACACCGTGTAATTTACCAACAACAACATTGAATCCGGAATGGATACAATGGGTGAATTCAATTACAACGGACAAAGTATACTACTACTTTGATCCAGAACTAAAGGAATTGAAAAATCTAGAATATGAAAGAACATTCCCTCTGCCTATCGACATTCTGCCCTTACGACAATACGCTTGTGTAATCTATACAGACGGACATGCTCAACCCTCCGTTTGGGGAGAACAAGCATACAACCCCACATGTGAGATTACAAAAGAAGTGTGGCGCGGAGGTAAACTAAGACCTCTATTAACAAAAACACACTCAGTAGAAACTAATTCAGAACAACAGACTGAAATAATAGCATTGAAAATGGCGCTAGATAATGCGGATCGCGAATTCCCGACACTTATAGTGTCCGATTCATATTACTGCGTCAAATCATATAACAACGATTTGCAGACATGGATTCAAAACGGTTACAAAGATGACACAGGTGCAACAATAAAGCAGAAACTGCTCTGGGAACAAATAGCTCTTTTACAAAAAGAACTACCAAAGACTCACGTGACACACTCACTGAGTCATCAGCCTGATGGCGTTCACGTTGCAGGGAATTCATTGGCTGAAACAGCCACAGCGGTAGCAACTAAATCGGCTTCCGTAGCTCGAAAAAAGCGTACAGTGAAGTATATTGACGGTGAAACAGTGCTGGCAGTGAAAACGTCATCAAAAGGCGACTCCTCAGTGCTACCGATCAACTATCCACTCAATTATACATACATAATCGATGCAAACTCCGTCCCTTTTGCTCGAATCCCTGGAGTGGGGGATAGAGTGATTCCAAACATGGACAGGAGAAACTTGTTAATCGCAGACGCACATATGGGCGAGGGTCTCAGACACCTCAAACTAAAAGATTCTCTGGAAGAATTACAATCAAGGTACTGGTGGCCAGGCATGAGCCTGCATCACACCATGTTTGTAAAAAAGTGCCCAAACTGCAACAGGAATCGCAGTGGTGAGAGAAACGGTGTAATACCGTGTCGTTTCACTCCAGAAAAAATCAACAGTAAAAAGCAAGGCTTGCGATTAACATATACAGGCTAGTTTCCACTTATAATGTAGATCACCAGCACTCGGCTGACGTCTGGACTGTTATACAAAGATTTGCGAGTCTAAATGGCATATACGCTAAGAGCATGCTACGTTTGACCATTGTTTTCACTCGAGCCCTCCAGCCTGAGGGGAAACATGGCCAAATGAGCATAGCACAGCGGGAATCTTCTCACTTCCTTCCTGAGGGATACGGGATGGTGTAAAGAAAAAACCAAGGCATAAAGCAATCTATAACGGAAAGGATATCAGGTTCGGGAGCTGGGTGGGTCAAACATCTAATAAGTGTCCAACGTAGTCTAAATAACCTGCCAAGAAATTCTCTGAAGGGATTCAGTCCGTACGAATTATTATTTGGAACTAGGATGTTAATCTCTGACCTTGACAGTCAGACTTCAGTGGTAAAGGAAAAAAGCTTTGATATCAAAGATCGTTTGGCTATTTTACAGGACTTAAATGAAACAAGAAAAGACCTGAGCAACATAAAGTTGAAACAGCAGCCAACAACCACTGAAGAACCACCACCTGTCCCAGCAAGACCTGTCTGCATTCCAAAAGTCGGGGATCTAGTCAGAGAAAAGATCGCGGTAAAGAAGGAATTTGGGCCTTCTTACAGAAAAGCAGTTCCTGTCTTGTCTGTCAACGGGACAAGATCAGTAGTACTACCGCCGCTTGCTGGTAAAAAGGAGAACCGAGTTGTATCCATCGACCTGGTAAAACCACAATCATGTGGCCGATGACAAATAGTAGGCCAAGTGGACTCCCCATAAGTAGCAGAACACCAAGGTTTGCTACCAGTACAGAGGTCCTAACAAAGAGGCTAATCACATTCGAAACGCCTACAGAAGAACAACAAGGACTATGCAAAAATGCAATGGAACTTAGACCTCTGAACACCCAAATAAAAACATTTAGCAGAGACACACCAACCTATAATGAAGTAACAAACGACTATGCAAGAAACAGTAATCCTGAAGCAATTGGAACAATTGACAGAACTGCATCCGGCTACTTCATAAACTTCGATGATTCCTCCGAAGGCTTCACTGAATCAAAAACACAGCCATCATCAAAAACCTTTAAAGATAAAGCTAAAGAACTTTTGAAACAACTGAAAGAAACATATCTGATTTCTCCATGGATTGAATTTTGGGTGGGTTTTGGTGCATTTATCCTCATACTTTGGCTCATCATGATACTAACTTTGGGACGCTTCATTGAGGGAAAATATGCTAAAATGGACACAGCAAGTCAGAAAATCAACTTGATCCTCAAACCACACACATCTTCACTCGTCGAGAAAAGAGAACTTTCTTCAGTCAACTTCACAGCCAATCCTATACCGGGTGGGGTAGCATGGGATAACACTGACTATGAAATCTATGGTCCGGTTGAAATCCTGAAATATCCACACCAGATTAAAATCTCATTGAGTGACTTCGTAAAACCAAGCTCATTTGCTGATGATTGGGACTTTGAAAGTATAAACAATATGATGTCTGACTTAGTGATGTCTGCTAAATTTACCAAACATGATTATTTGCAGGGTTCGACAAATTATGATAGTATGTACTGTTATAACCACTATGGTAACCATTTTTTACATAGATCTGCACAACCTAGAAATGTTTTAAATTATAATCAATGGGAACATTGTGCAACCCCTCCAAAAGGAAGCTCAAGAACCGTTTACGACAAATATTCATACTTTTCAGGTTTTAACATAAGTAATGCTGAAACATTTTATTTCAAATTGTCAAATAAGACAGGGACAAAGACCATGATAACCAACACAAAATTGATATATTCAGACTCATTCTTTGAACAAATGAATACTTTTGGTTTTGATTATTGGGACAAAAATGTTGAATTGAAAAGTGTTTGGGGCACAAAAGAATGGCAAGTACAGGGTATAGAATCTTTGTTTAGAGCCTGCATGATCCCAGAACAAATTATATTTTTAAATGACACTGTTCAACAAACTACCTGTCTTGGCTTAGCCAAAATCAAAGACTTAAATAAACCGTCTATTCCAAAACCAACAATGAACAGCAATAGCTCCACAGATGAAGAGATAGACGTAAATTATGTATTAAACCAAAACAGAACACATCCTGATTGGAAACAGTGGTTGATCTGGCCCACAGATACTAATAACTGTCAAAACAGATTCCTGAACAAAACACAGGGGTTCAAAATGACCAGGCCAGACCCTAGATATCCCCAAAGACATCACCCAGGGATAATAACCACCTACAGTGTGGGCAAATTATGCCTTCAATGGCTACAAACTTTCACACTGGCAGAAATTAAGCAACACCTAACTTTACTTACTGATGGTGCTGACTTGCGTGATTTCACTATGGGACCACGCAAACAGCGTCAAAAGCGTTTCATAGCAGCCTCTGTATATGCAGCAGACTCTATAATGGGAGTTACATTCTAATTGTGGACCGCAGATGCTGTAGTCTTATGCCCGGGACTCCTTATCTCGTAACTACGACTGCGAAGGTCAAGTGCTGTGGATGCTTATTGTTCCCCAGCTCCCTTCCAGACAGGGAGGCAAGGGCATGGCCCAACTTGAAAATTACTTCTATTCGAATAGATACTTTAAGCAGAATGAAAACAGTGCTTCTTCAGACGCCGACAAGGCTCACGTCATCAAAAGAAACGTATGATCTCCTAGTCGCAAGGACGACTGCAGAGATACATTCATTGTTATCGACTAATTCCCCCATACATTTCGCAGAAATCCTGAATGAAATCTTAAATATTTCTGATACCAGTGGAGTCTCAAAAGTATTTAAGATGGTATTTTCGATGGCATTAACACCATTCAAAGCCATACTGGGTATTTTTCCAGATTTCGTCCATTCGATTTTTGGCGGACTTCCCCTCATTTTAGGACTAATTGCAGGAATCCTATTCTTAGTCCTTATATTTCGTTATGGCAAACCATGTCACAGACAAAACACCTGCGACAAGGGAAGAAACAATCCTAGCCATTGGATACCGGGACCGGATATCAAGAATCCTGGGACTATCCCGGCTTAGAGACCTGAACATGACTTGGTTTCTATCATTTCGACCCATGTGGCATCGATGTGTTTTACCTGTATTAAGGTGCCTGCTATGCGGAGAAGAATGCGTGTTAGACACCTGTCTGACGCTACAATCGGATGCGCCAATGGATGCAGAAACATTGTTGAGTCCGATAAAGGCTCATGCTTTGTGCTGCCCTCAAAGGCTACCAATCCTGATGACGGCATTCGTGGAAGCTTCACCACTACGATTAAGGGGTAGTGAAGTTCAAGATGAAAGCAGCATCGATCAGGTACGACCTTCTGTCAGCGACATTAATCAGAATGTCAATGGAGACAATCATGCGCACGAATGCATGGTTACACCTATTTCCGAGTTAGTGGAACTCTCCCAGGAAGCTGTTGACAACTTTTTCGAGAGTCTAAATGATATGATGTTCTCACCAGAGCAGAAATAGAGACTTTTGAGCAAGCTCGTACACGGCGTTCCCTGATTTTGGCCTTCAACTTGAAAAACAAAATACCATGAACAATTTTTCCTCCAGTTCACGGACAGCAACTTTTTTCAGCAGCCCCAAAATATTTTTGCATATTTTTCGGGACACTATCTTCTGCTTAAAGTAAGAACTATTCTTGGAGAACTAAAATTTCTAATTTTAGATAGCTTATAGACATTAGTTGCCCGCTGGTATGTTCATAATTATTTTTATTCTGTGATGAAATGGTCTTGAACCTTTTTTCTGTATTAAGAGCCATTTCATGTGTAAATTCTCATATACATGTTAGTTATAATGTATAGATATGCGTGATTACTTTAGCATTATTCTACAGCTTGTGTGCATACATTACATGTGACTGTTTTCCGTATATTTGATATTTTCAAAATGCATTTATGTATTTTGGGGTGGTAAGGTATACACGATACTCTACAGTATGTTTTACTATGCATAGATTCGTAAATATGTCCATAGTTAGCGTGGAGTGGGTGTGATGTATTCCTATAGGTTCTGTATCGATCCCCCTATTCCTGACCCTATTCTGGTTAACAAGTTAACTAGCAGCCATCCCATGAGGCAGAAAACCCCCATGATGCAGGAACCGTTATCTGATAAAGCCACACTACGGCACAGGAACGTGTTATCTGATTAGGTCATAACGCTTGCCATCTAATTAGACAAGCGATATTCCTCCAGCCCCTGATAAGGCATACGGAGTTCTCAAAACAAATCAAACCTATGACAACCTGGGAAAAACCCTGCGGCCATTGTTTTGATTTCACCGAGAACTTCAGTAAAAGAATGTGCTAACGACCTGGTCGTATGACATCCTTATTGACGTATCTATGTCCATCCTTACGTCAATCTCGGCACCTTAAAGGTATAAATATTACCGATATTGCCCTATGCAAACACACGCGGTGGTGACGAGATCGGAGCAGCCAGACTTGCCGAAGCCCAGAGCAGAGCAGACCCCGCTGGCGCAGCCCCGCCTTCCTGACGCGCTGAGAACGAGACGCTGCCTTTTCTCCTGCCGAGAAATCCAGCTCCGGCGCTTCCGGGTAGCCCTCGCAGGCAGCCTGGGATATCGAGACCAGAGACGAGAGATACCATCCCTCATCCATCCTAGATTCCAGGTACAGAACTGAATAACCCCTCACAGAGAATTCTTTAGTCAGTCACTTGGCAAAACAAACTTAACTTAAACTGTAACTTTCTATTCCCGCCCACGCATTAGACTTAGGTCAGGTACACGGGGTAGGCGTAGTTAGAAACACCAGTTGAGTACGATTAGTCAAATGTATATGTGTATGTAATATATCTTATTCATTTTAAACCTTCATATGGCTTAGAAACCATATCAATGTTTTTACAGTATTATTTTATACTTCTGCTTTTAATGTATGCACTTTACTTAACCATAAGTATTGCAATAATATTGATCCATTTCTCTTGTATGAGAAAAGAGACTGATCAATAAATAACATCTTTTATTGAACACGCCCGTCTCTTCCTTTTCTCTACAATCTGATGAGACTAAGAATGCACGTACTGACTGAGTAAAATAAATTGCCTTTTGTTCACACGACTCTCGAGATACACTCTTGATTAGGGGAGAGCAAAGTTGTCATGTTCTATGGTTGTCAGAAACTAAATCCCTTCTTGTCTATCCAGGGAGGTTCAACTCCTCCTTGCCTATTCGAGAAAGTTTCTAGTGAACTCTGAGCTAGCTGGCAAACCCAAAACTTTAAGTCTAATATCGACAGTAGTAGACCTAGTTAACGTCTGGTCTAGGCCTATACTATTGAAGGTATTATTCCAATGCGCAGAGCCTATTGGGATAATAGGAACTACACTACACTGGTATACAGGGCTGGACTGGCTACCGGGCAGTTTAGAAAGCTTCAGAGCTGCTGGCTGATTTCACTGCGGTGGGGGCTGATTTCGTTCATGGAGACGTGCATGTACTTCGAAATAATTAATGCAAAACGAATTTCGTTTAGCACACGCAGGTCTCCATGAACGAAATCACCCCCCAGCTCAGCAGCATTCCAAACTGCCCGGTAGCCAGTCCGGCCCTGCTGGCATATAATATTAAAATACACAATGCGACAAGCAGGGTGCATTAGAGGGGCTATAGGGTCAGTGGAAAGGGAGATAAATGAGGATTTGTCCTGGTACGCATGGGCGGCTCCTCCACTAGGGCGTAGGAGCGTCGCCCCACTGCTTTCTCACAGTGTAAGACACAGAAACATAAAATGGTAAAACTACCATTTTATGTTTCTGCTTCTCGCACTGCAAGCGGGCGCGCGGACGGGGCTGTTCTGCGACAAGCTGGGCAGGAAGGTGTGCCCACTTATGAGGGCTCATGACTGGTTTGGTTGGCCCTCTGGGGCTGCTCAAACCAGTCATGCGCACTCTGCCCTTTCTCCATGCAGGCTGCAATGCAGTCTACATGGAGAAAATGGCCTCCCCGTAAGCCCCTGGCTGGGCGGCGTTCTCATCACAACGCTGCCATTGCAGCATTGTGATTGGCATAAGGGAGGGGAGGGAGGCTGGGTGCTTTCTGTTCCTGCCGGGGGCAGGATTTCAGAGATCAAGAGCAGGCGCTGAGAAAACGCGGGACCGACTTGCGGACATGTACGTTAAAAAAAAATTATTACATTAACCCCCCCACTCCCCACGCGATCCTCCCTGCACCACCCCCGCCCCCCCACCCGCGATTAATGCCAGAAGCGACTGCTGGTACGAAGTAAGAGAAAGCACAATATTTTGTAAAATAACTAATACTTTTGAGTGGTAAACATCCTTTACAACGCAACTTTTACCACGCAGTGCCTTTACGACGCAACTTTTACAACGCAAACTGTTACAACGCATTGCGCTGGGGGCGCTCTAGGATAGGGAATAGGTTTAATGTACTATCCAACACCTTCCCTACTATCCACGGGGACTGGAGTTGGAATAGTAAATTAAATTATTGACTATCCAGCGCCTAAACGCACTATGCGTTGTAAAGGTATGCGTTGTAAAACTTGCGATGTAAAGGTAGGCGTTGTAAAAGTATGCGTTGTAACGTCATACATCCCTTTTGAATACTTTTAGAACACAGAGGGAAATAGTCTGTATGCGTTGTTACCTGTATGTATGGAACAATTCCTGGTGAAATTGGACAGACACCTCACCATACCCGACTGAAAGCACCTGAACCCAACTATTTACCTGAGTATAAGTAGTGGCTCAGCATCAGTACAACCCTAAATGTCCCCATATTGTAGAGTTAAAGGGAATCGCCCTATGCCCTCCTAAAATGGGTCCCTTGAGTTTGTTTGGCTGTTCAGGGTACTCCCTGGCTGATGAGAACTTGCACAAGCTCTATGTGACAAGCATGAGTCCCTTTTGACCCCCTGTTGAACCAGAAATCGGCAAAATAATTCGCTATATTAAGAGGGTTAAGAAGTATATAATGTGGAAAACTAAAACAAACTAAATAAATGCACTTCTATATTATTTTGTAGCGTTCCTGTAATCATCCTTTCATCTGACAAATATTTGCAGCTAGATACACTTGGCTGATAGTCAAATATTTTCTAGTGATTGACCTAGTAAAACATTAGAATGCTTTTCTGCGTTCCGTTGCTTTCTCTGGCACAGCCGTGCGAGTATTCCTCGCTCATAAACACAGTAGGGGGCCAAAACTGTTCAAATAAGAGAGTGTGTCATCTCTTTGGCATCTGTGTTATCCCTTTACAGGGACTTGCTTGCCGCACATGGCTGCTGCCTGCTAAAAAGCTCTTGATTTTAGCAATACTCCTATATATTCAGTTTGGAACTCGGTTTGGCGTGCTTGCTCGAGCTTTGAATGACAATCAAACTTAGTTTTAATAGGATTTTAATTAAAAAACTGCAGTGATATTTACCGCAATCCATTTTTATTTATTGTTTATAGTTTACTATAGCAGTGTGGCTAACAAGTGGTCTGTGCAGAGAGTGGAAGCAGTACAATCATCACAAACATATTTTGTAGTTAGAGTACATTCGGAGTATGACATGTCCCACCAATTCCAAAAGTGTTTTTTCTACTGCGGGGTCCATGGCCCACTGCTAAAATTTCTCTTTTTTAAAAACCCCTGACCTAGACCCAGTGCACCTAGTATTCTATAGACCCGTTAGCATTCCTTCGGTCTACATGAAAATGATGGAGCAACATCTATCTGGCTCAGGGAACATCTCCTAAATTTGTCAGGAACCTTCGTCTCTGTGGTTCCTGTCACTGTATTAAAATATTTATGGTCAATACCCTTCAAAATTACCATACCATCAGTCAAACTTTTAACATTAAAAAAAACGAATTCCCCCCTCCCCCCGACTCTATGGGAGTTTTCACCCATGGTGTGTGGGTCATTTAAATGTTTTTATTGTCCCTTGCCACCACGTTTTTCATGGCAGTAAGGGAAAGTAAAAACTGGCCATTCAACCACGTCCTTTAAATCAGGTGGGTGGTTAAATGGCCAATCCTTTGACCTCTCTTACTCTTTCAAGCCGTCAGAGGAAATATTTCAGTGACTGAGACAAAGTAGTTTCCATTGCTGACATACTTAAGGTCTGCCTGTTTGTAAATCAGTCGAGTGGACCTTCAGTTTGGCAGAGAGTGTACTCCATCATCATTGTAACAGAGTATTCTCTCTGTCAAACTATATATCAGCCCCTATGTCTAGCAATTCAGACCAGCTACAAATATGCGTCCTATTCAGAAGTGTAAGTCCACAAACGCCCTGAAAATGAATGGAAGCGAAACAGAGATCACGATATGTGGGGGTGGTCCATCATGCTGACAAGAAAGGTTTTGTCCATTGGATGCATGCGGCCGCAGTCTGAACAGGCAAACAATCTCGGGGTCTGGTTCACAAAGGTCTGTCCTTCAAGGTTCAGATTCATAATGTCAGCTAGTTTTTGACTGCTGCGGGTGGTAAAGAAACTACTGACCTTCAGTTAATCAAACAATCTGCGTTTTATTCCCTGGAGCCCTGCTCTTTGGGTATATAACTACTGGACATACCTTATGTCCCTTATTGTCTTTCTGCTATACATTGACCTCAGGTCAGTGAAACTTATTTTTGCAAATTACAACTGACTACGTTTTATTTTTGTTTTTACAGGAGTACGTAATTGGACTAGAGCTCATTATGCAATGTGCATTCCTCACTTATGTTTATTTCTTCATTTTTCCGACTTGATTATGTAACGACCTTTGTTTGTACTGTTTTAGTAAGATCTCTGAATAACCAATAAAGAAATATTTTTAAAAAATCAAGATTTATAAAGCACTGCTAATCCCCCGATAGGGTATCCAGTTGCTAGTAGGCCCCAGAGGCTTATTCGAACAGCTAGGTCTTGAGGGGCATTCGGTCAGCCACTTGGACAGACAGTCACATAAAGTCAGAGAGTAAAGGGTCGCTAGACAAGGCTATGATAATGCGGTCGATATGGGTTTATCAAAGGGCCAGATCAGCAAACATTTAAGTGCTGCATTGACTTCTTGTCAAACAGTACATTGAACTTGAGATATTGTGCTTGTTGCATAAGGATGTCCACCACTTGGGACCTAAGTTTCTCTTGGATCTGATTTGCCCATAAAGCCCCACACAAGCTCTTAGATCAAGCACTCGCACTCTTCTAAAAGCACCATGTTTCAGGAAAATCTGCAGGAGCTGTAGTGCTTTCAGGGTTCTCAGTTCTCAGCTGTGAAAATGACTGCCACTTCAGATGTTTTTAGAAGTTGCTAGGTTCCGAAAACATCTCAGAATCCAACTGGCCATTCAACCACGTCCTCTAAATCAGGTGGGTGGTTAAATGGCCAATCCTTTGACCTCTCTTACTCTTTCAAGCCGTCAGAGGAAATATTTCAGTGACTGAGACAAAGTAGTTTCCATTGCTGACATACTTAAGGTCTGCCTGTTTGTAAATCAGTCGAGTGGACCTTCAGTTTGGCAGAGAGTGTACTCCATCATCATTGTAACAGAGTATTCTCTCTGTCAAACTATATATCAGCCCCTATGTCTAGCAATTCAGACCAGCTACAAATATGCGTCCTATTCAGAAGTGGAAGTCCACAAACGCCCTGAAAATGAATGGAAGCGAAACAGAGATCACGATATGTGGGGGTGGTCCATCATGCTGACAAGAAAGGTTTTGTCCATTGGATGCATGCGGCCGCAGTCTCAACAGGCAAACAATCTCGGTGTCTGGCTCACAAAGGTCTGTCCTTCAAGGTTCAGATTCATAATGTCAGCTAGTTTTTGACTGCTGCGGGTGGTAAAGAAACTACTGACCTTCAGTTAATCAAACAATCTGAGTTTTATTTCCTGGAGCCCTGCTCTTTGGGTATATAACTACTGGACATACCCTATGTCCCTTATTGTCTTTCTGCTATACATTGACCTCAGGTCAGTGAAACTTATTTTTGCAAATTACAACTGACTACGTTTTATTTTTGTTTTTATAGGAGTACGTAATTGGACTAGAGATCATTATGCAATGTGCATTCCTCACTTATGTTTATTTCTTCATTTTTCCGACTTGATTATGTAACGACCTTTGTTTGTACTGTTTTAGTAAGATCTCTGAATAACCAATAAAGAAATATTTTTAAAAAATCAAGATTTATAAAGCACTGCTAATCACCCGATAGGGTATCCAGTTGCTAGTAGGCCCCAGAGGCTTATTCGAACAGCTAGGTCTTGAGGGGCATTCGGTCAGCCACTTGGACAGACAGTCACATAAAGTCCGAGAGTAAAGGGTCGCTAGACAAGGCTATGATAATGCGGTCGATATGGGTTTATCAAAGGGCCAGATCAGCAAACATTTAAGTGCTGCATTGACTTCTTGTCAAACAGTACATTGAACTTGAGATATTGTGCTTGTTGCATAAGGATGTCCACCACTTGGGACCTAAGTTTCTCTTGGATCTGATTTGCCCATAAAGCCCCACACAAGCTCTTAGATCAAGCACTCGCACTCTTCTAAAAGCACCATGTTTCAGGAAAATCTGCAGGAGCTGTAGTGCTTTCAGGGTTCTCAGTTCTCAGCTGTGGAAATGACTGCCACTTCAGATGTTTTTAGAAGTTGCTAGGTTCCGAAAACATCTCAGAATCCACCTGTTGTGATGAATACATGTTTGTTGATATATATGGATGACCGTTGCAGTTCTAGTACCAATATATCTTTGATGACGGTGCCCTTTCTAAATAAATAATACAAATAAATACATGAATAAATAAATACTTCATTGAGCACCATCTCAAGCTCCCCACTACTAATTTCTGTCCATAACTGGACAGAAATTAGTAGTGGGGAGGAGAGCTGAGAAAGGGGAAGAGATCAGAGGTTTATTTAAAACTTTTTATGCGGGTGTCAGCCTCAGAAAGGAAGGTAGGTTGTTCCAAAGAGTGTGGGCAAACTTTTTTGTTTTCGGATTTTTTGGGGGGTATGTCGAGGATCATGGTGGTTTTGCATGTTGTATGGGTACCTCCCGTTTGAGACACATTTTGTCAAATAGTGTGCTGGTATTCAGGGCATTCTGAACTATGTGCAGGAATGTACGTTGTATGTGGTTAGCAAAAGAAGACCCAAGAGAGTGGGGGTGATGTATTCAAATTTCACTTACCAGGGATAAGGTGAGTCACTCTATGGAAAGCAGTCTAGGGAGGTATGAGAGTGCTGTCTGGGGGGACGGGGGGAGTTAGCACTGACTCCATCGGTGTGGGAGAGGACAAGAGATTGTACAATAGCTTATATCTATCTATACTAATTTAATAAAGAGAGAGCCCAAACCTTTGAGGCGGGTAATCTCAGGAACCACAGCACCAATCACAACACCCAATACAGCATTGGAAAGGGCAGTTGCAGCAGAAGGACATAGGCTATGCAGACGCCCACCATATACATTTAAAAGGTAAAAGAACCGTGCCAGCAAAGTAGTCCCTTGTGGGCGTGTCTACGTTGTGCTGTGGGCGTGTGCTGGGGCGTGACAAATGCTGGGGGCGTGTGGTACGTTCCGCCCTTCATGCCATGTCTCATATCGTGTGCTAATCCCACCCTGCTCCCTTTAAATACCCCTGCACCCCATAATCATAACCCACCCTTACTCCTTAAAATACCCCAACACCCTTAAACACTAACCCATCTTAACCCTATAAATAGACCCTGTACCCCAAAACCCAAACACATCCCATAACCCTATAAATACCCATGTACCTCAAAACCCAAACCTACCCCTGAACCCTAAAAATACCCCTGTACCCCAAAACCAAAACTAGCCCTGAACCCTAAAAATACCACTGTACCCCAAACCCCAAACCTATCCCTGAACCCTAAAATACACCTGTACCCCAAAACCCAAACCTAGCCCTGAACCCTTAAAATACCCCTGTACCTCAAAACCCAAACCTACCCCTGAACCCTAAAAAAACCCTGTACCCCAAAACCCAAACCTAGCCCCGAACCCTAAAAATAACCCCGTACCCCAAAACCTAAACCTACCCCATAACCCTAAAATACCCCTGTACCCCAAAACCCAAACATAGCCCTGAACCCTAAAAATACCCCTGTACCCCAAAACCCAAACCTAGCCCTGAACCCTTAAAATACCCCGTACCCCAAAACCCAAACCTATCCCTGAAACCTAAAAATGCCCCTATACCCCAAAACCCAAACCTAGCCCTGAACCCTAAAAATACCCCTGTACCCCAAAACCCATACCTATCCCTAAACCCTAAAACTACCCCTGTACCCCATAACCCAAAACTATATCTGAACCTTAAAATACCCAAACACCGCAAAGCATACACCTTAGTACCCCAAAACATATACCCCTATACCCATACTTACCTTATCCAAACATTAAAAAAAACATGCTTTTACCATTCATGCATTTACAACTAATTTCGTTGTAAATGTATGCGTGGGAAAAGCATATAAAATGTAATGCCATGCGTTATAATGGCATTGCGGAGTCATGGTACTTTCGTAATGAAAGTATGCGGAGTGATGGTATGCGGAAAGAAAGTTGCGGAATAATGGGTGTTTACCCTCCCCCGGTAAGTACATTGGTGGCACGGCGGCCCACATCTCCAGCAACATACTCATATTTTTTCACCACCCATTTGAAAAATGCACAGGTCTCTCTCATTGATGGCTAGCACCGACATACACTTTTAGACACACCTCCTGCCACAAGTTCTAGAATTGCGAACTTTAGAGCTGGGGAGCTACGTTCGAATCTCGGCATCAGCTCAACATCCTGTGATTCCAGGCAAATCGCTTTGTCTCCCTGTGCCTACCACAAATGAATGTGTTCTTCTGTAATGTAAATTGTGCTCATGCCATGTTGTCGAGTTTGCGCTATATAATATTGCAAGGAAAAATAAAGTAGGGAAACTCGAGTTCACACACTACTGAACGCGCACTCTTAAGTGCATCAGCAGTGCACTGTGAATCGGAGCGTTTCACAGGCCTGTCACAGGTAAGAAATGATATCAAAACGAAATCCTACGAAACAATATACTACTGGCTGGCAGCAATTCATACCCGGACAACGTCGGGACGGGCTGCTAGTACTAATATAATAAAGAGAGAGCCCAAACCTTTTGATCGGGTAATCTCAGGAACCACAGCACCAATCACAACACCCAATACAGCGTTGGAAAGGGCAGTTGCAGCAAAAGGACATAGGCTATGCAGACGCCCACCATATACATTTAAAAGGTAAAAGAACCGTGCCAGCAAAGTAGTCCCTTGTGGGCGTGTCTGCGTTGTGCTGTGGGTGTGTGCTGGGGACATGACAAACGCTGGGGGCGTGTGGTACGTTCCGCCCTTCATGCCATGTCTCATATCGTGTGCTGTGGGCGTGTGCATGGGGCGCGGGCGTGTGCTGGGCGCAGGATTACGGAAAAAAAGCCAGCGTTGTGCCCAATATTTCATTGTTTTTTCTTCCCAGGTTCTGTACATTCCAGCTCCGGGTGTCCACCCTGCTCCCTTTAAATACCCATGCACCCCATAATCATAACCCACCCTTACTCCTTAAAATACCCCAACACCCTTAAACACTAACCCATCTTAACCCTATAAATATACCCTGTACCCCAAAACCCAAACCTATCCCTAAACCCTAAAAATACCCCTGTACCTCAAAACCCAACCTAGCCATGAACCTTATAAATACCACTGTATCTCAAAACCCAAACCTACCCCATAACCCTAAAAATGCCCCTGTACCCAAAAACCCAAACCTAGCCCTGAACCCTGAAAATACCCGTGTATCCCAAAACACAAACCTACCCCTGAACCCTAAAATATCCCTGTACCTCAAAACCCAAACCTAGCCCTGAACCCTTAAAATACCCCTGTACCCCAAAACCCAAACCCACCCCTGAACCCTAAAAATACCCCTGTACCCCAAAACCCAAACCTAGCCCTGAACCATAAAATAACCCTGTACCCCAAAACCCAAACCTACCCCTGAACCCTAAAATACCCCTGTACCCCAAACCCAAACCTAGCCCTGAACCCTAAAAATACCCCTGTACCCCAAAACCCAAACCTAGCCCTGAACCCTTAAAATACCCCTGTACCCCAAAACCCAAACCTACCCCTGAACCCTAAAAAACCTATACCCCAAAACCCAAACCTAGCCCTGAACCCTAAAAATACCCCTGTACCCCAAAACCCATACCTATCTCTAAACCCTAAAACTACCCCTGTACCCCATAACCCAAAACTATATCTGAACCCTTAAAATATCCAAACACCCCAAAACATATACCTCAGTACCCCAAAACATATACCCCCATACCCATACTTACCTTATCCAAACATTAAAAAAAACATGCTTTTACCATTCATGCATTTACAACGAATTTCGTTGTAAATGTATGCGTGGTAAAAGCATATAAAATGTAATGCCATGCGTTATAATGGCATTGAGGAGTCATGGTACTTTTGTAATGAAAGTATGCGGAGTGATGGTGCGCGGAAAGAAAGTTGCGGAATAATGGGTGTTTACCCTCCCCCGGTAAGTACATTGGTGGCACGGCGGCCCACATCTCCAGCAACATACTCATATTTTTTGACCACCGATTTGAAAAATGCACAGGTCTCTCTCATTGATGGCCAGCACCGACAAACACTTTTAGACACACCTCCCGACACAAGTTTTAGAATTGCGAACTTTAGAGCAGGGAAGCTACGTTTGAATCTCGGCATCAGTTCAACATCCTGTGATTCCAGGCAAATCGCTTTGTCTCCCCGTGCCTACCACAAATGAATGTGTTTTTCTGTAATGTAAATTGTGCTCATGCCATGTTGTCGAGTTCGCGCTATATCATATTGCAAGGAAAAATAAAGTAGGGAAACTCGAGTTCACACACTACTGAACGCGTACTCTTAAGTGCATCAGCAGTGCACTGTGAATCGGAGCGTTTCCCAGGCCTGTCACAGATAAGAAATGCTATCAAAATAAAATGCTACAAAACAATATACTACTCGCCGGCAGCAATTCATACCCGGACAACGTCGGGACGGGCTGCTAGTATATAATAAAATGAAGGTTTGATATTGCACAGAAAGTTGATTTGAAAGCGTTGTGCTTTTCTGTTGACAGAACCTTGGAAGCAAATCAAAAAGTGCACATGCAAGCCAAGAGATTGTGATTATTTTGCCCTTGCTTTGGATGAGTAGAGAGACATTTGCCTTTGATTGAATAGTCTTGATAAAATGTTATTACTTCCCGGATTATAAACAAAAATTGGTTCCCTGAGCAGTACACAATATATATCTCTGTATTATACAATCAAATTTCCGATTGCAAGTCCATGAAAAATTGATAACATTAAGTGTAAGTCCGCAGTCTATATTCTCGTATTCTGTTGCTCTCAAGAAGACTTGTTTACACACAAATTCCATTCTCAGATAATACAGCCAACACGTGTTTAGTCTATGGTATAATTTCCAAGAGACTTCTTCAGGGCTTGAGCAACATATTCATTATAAGCACTTCTTCATTCATAAAAATCACCATAAAATCAAAATTCAAGTACAGTGCATCTTATTCACGTAATTCGGGCTCAGTGTTTTACAATCTTTCAAATGACCAATTCACATGCAGCCTTCTCCTGTCCAGTGTCTCCTCTAATGTTAGAACGAAGCCTCATGGCGCGTATTGCCGAAAAGTATGTGGCGTGTTTTATGGTGATTTCTATGAATGAAGAAGTGCTTATAATGAATATGTTGCTCAAGCCCTGAGGAAGTCTTTTTGAAATTATACCATAGACGAAATACGTGTTGGCTGTATTATCTGAGAACGGAATTTGTGTGTAAACAAGTCTTCTTGAGAACAACAGAATACGAGAATAAAGACTGCGGACTTACACTTAATGTTATCAATTTTTCATGGACCTACGATCAGAAATTTGATTGTATAATACACAGATATATATATAGTGTTACTGCTCAGGGAACCAATTTTTGTTTAAAATTGTAGCAATTGCTTGCAATTGTGAATTCACAGCGTGGGGTGGTGGCTGTTTTGAGTTCCCTTTGATGCACCTTTTGTGAATTTGGTCTTAGATATTTAAACCATCAGACCTTGCGCAGCAGAGACCTCACTGCCCACTAGTAGGAATTACTTCCCAGATTATCCTCCTATGGTTTCCAGAGTCTTTAATGCACACATGGGTGTCATCAACATATTTCTGAAACCCTAAGTCATTCCTAGCATGACTTGGTAAAGATGTGCCATGCTGGCCTGTTTGATTATGTATGGCCTGCACTTGGGTTTCCCCAGTGGAATGAACAATTTGTAAGTCCTCTAGAGATGCTCCATGTTCTTATTTGGTACTGCCTTAGATTTACTATTTCTCTTAAATCTGGGGCTGTGTAAAAAAACAATGGATGTTGGTGGGAAACCCCCCAGCAAAACCCATTGCACGACCCTTTAACAAATAAAACTGCGTTAAAGGGAACGATATTTATGAGGCTGCATTAAGCCCAAAAAAGTGGGTTAGTGCTGCCTTGCAAATATGGAACAGAAAAAAAGACGCATGGGGGCTCAAGGGGCTTATACACAGCCCCTTGATCCTTTCTAGCTTCTCAAAGTTCTAAATCAACTTCAAGATATAGTCGACTCTAGAGCAGCAGCGCCCCAAACTGACTCTTTACAGATTGAGAATGTTGCTCTGAGACAAATACTAGCTGCACGTCCACCATTTATTTATTATTGATGCTTAAGTATAATTTTTTTCCATCTTTGTATTTAATGTAAGCTGCTTGACTGTGCTTAATTAAAGCATTTACTCTGCTGGGTCTGCACTGTGACTGAAGGGGTGTCTTTGTTTTTTTTTGCTATCAGAAAGCCAGGGCCACTTCAGTTAGTCAATTGACTTTTCATGTGCTGCAGCCGGGTTTTGGTGGGAGTTTTTGAATATTGTTAATCAAGGCCATTTATGCCAGCACCAGTACTACAGGCGGAGGGCTGATGCAAACCCAGACGAGCCATGCCAAAAATGACATCATTATTCTGCTACTAAGCACGAGTGACTATACAAATATTGACGCGCTCCCTCCGGATGAAGACACAAACACCTCCAAGGAAAAAACCTGCAAGCAAAGGAAGTTAACTAAATAACGCGTGAGAATAACAGTCAATATGAGCGAAGCACAGGATTGGATGAGCTTGTCACCTCACATGATTTTTGTTCTTTCCCCTCCGTTGAACAATGTGTTCTCAGAGTCTTAGGTGAGAAGGAAGAGCTGTAAACTATTTTATACCTAATATTAATGAGTATTAAATGTTTAAAATACACAGAACAGCAGGAAGCACACATATTAAGGTGAAAAACAGACATAAGAACACAAAAACATTAAATAGTTGGATCAAACATAAATTAGAAGGATTGTCTCAGTGGCAAACAAAAGGAGGATTTGGACCAGATCAGATGTGCATATCTTGACACCTCTGCCTGCGCCCTAAATGGTAATAACACTCTTGGGCTGATTTAGAAGCCCATTGCACCGCTGGTGCGCTACTTGTTTTGACGCAGCAGTGGTGCAATGGGCTTGCTCATATTTACAAGGCTACGTAAACTCAACCTACTTGACTTTTCATGGCTTATAAATATGGGCCCCTTTCACGCATTTCTCTGCGTGAAAGGTGCATTCCATCGGTGTTGCTGTGGGTGCTCCCACGTAACATCCATGGAACCTGACACATTTCCAGATTTACAATGTTTGTAAAACTGGGAATGCGTCAGAATCCTATGCTTTTCCAGGGGAGGTGTAGGAGTGGTGTAGTGAGGATAAATACTTTTATTTCTCCTCCTCTTTTCCTCTTTCAATGCGTGCTGAATTATGCAGCATGCATAGCAAGAGGGACATGCCATCAATGATTGCTTTTGTGAACGAAGGTGTCTCTTCCTGCACAAAAACAATCCTCCCCGCAATGCCGGCACCCTTGCACCATGACTCAAGGGTGCCTGCTCTGGCGCATGGCATCCAATTGTGCACCAGTGCAGGAGAAAGCACAAAAATGCGTCATATTGTTGTTAATGCGACGCATCTCTGTGCTTTTAAAATGATGCAGCTCGGCGCAGCAAATTGTCTTGCAGCGTCGTGCCATTTTGTAGTTAATGAGGCCCCCACTTTTCACCAGGTAAACCGTAGTTCAAAATGTTCGGGAAAACTGCAAGCAATCCGAGTTTGTGAATATCAGAACAGGGGAAAACACATACTGTTAGCACATTATTTACTTTCTCAGGACTGGTATTTAAATTATGATGCACAAATTGTGCACCCGGTGAGTAACATACCTCTTGGCATCACTGTATAGTGGGTGAGGAATTACCAGCAGGTATACCATGGGTGAGGGATTGAACTCGTTTGTCACTAAAAAATCAAAACCTTCTTTGGGCAGGACTGTGGAAATTTGTTTTATAAAAGACTGAAATTAGTTTATCGTGGCTCTATGAAGTTTCATCAAGGATGGCTGGCTTAATATTAATGACACATGAGCAGCCTTGGTTTGTCAAAGTGGACAATCGGCCATCGGCCGATGGGCATTTGGCTGAGGCCAGTTGGTGGGCTGTTTTTGTTTGTCTACCAAGGCCTCCCCCCGTGCACAACCTGAAAGGCTGTTGTTACAGCCTTAACAAACATATACTGAGCCTGTCCTCATGCAGGATATGTGAGAGTCAGAATGTCAATAGGGTGTTCCATCTGTCACATCACGAGGTGTGCCTGCCCTCTGGCTCCCTCCAGGTGTGACAGAGGCCACAAGGAGCTGCTAATGGGAAGTCGTTAGCGGCAGCTTCTCTGCTATGGTGGAGGAGCATCGCCCCCCTGCCAGCAGCCAAACAAATAAAACGATAATAAACCCTAATTTATTATCGCTTTATTTTTGCTCTCAGAGTCAAGGCTTGGGGGCGGGGCCAGGGGGATGACAGGCACTAGAGGAGTTTTTTGCACTGTTATCAGTGTGCCTGACAGTTTGGCTGGCCATCTCATGATAACTAAACCATCATGCGCACTGAAGCTCTCTCCAACCTGAGCTGCGTTACCAAGTTGGAAGAGCAGGCACAGGCTCCCAGTCTAATTGGGAGTGCAATCAAGGGTGCTCAGACCAATCCTGACGCTGCTCCCACGCTGCCAGCAGCATGAAAGCAGCCTCAGGATTGGCCACAGTAGACTCTCGGAGCCTATGCCCGCAGTGAAGAGGAGCGCAATGCGTCTGGTATGGGTTTTGTTTGTCTATGTGTCTTGTCATCTGTTCGCCTCCCTCCCGTCCTCCCCCGCCCTGCCAAATCTACAGAGACACGGCTGCTACTGGTATCCTTTAGCACTTTCTTTGCAGGGGACTGCAGTTGGGAAGAGGATTGGGGTGTTGAGGAGTTGGTGAGGGCCAGCGAGGGAGCTCCTCAGTTTACTTTTGAGCCCCTCCACTCCATGCATCAGCCAGAGATAAATCAGTCTCTGCTCTTCTCCTTTGTTTCCCAGATATCAATTACTGCAGTCAATAGTAACAGGTTGTGGCCTTTGAATCTGGGAAACCAGGTTCAAGCCCCAGGGGTAGCTCAACATCCTGTGATTTTGGGCAAATCAGTTAATCTACATAAACCTAGAAAAAATAATTTGACCCTCTGTAATGTTATCTGTTGCTCACGAAAAGCGCTTCAATGCCTCTGGACCAAGTTCGTGCTATATAAACTGCATGTAAGAAAGGTAACACCATTTTTGTTTTTTAAATTTCTATTTACACACTGGTACCATCCCCTTTCTTAGAACGTACACCTGATGCTAGAAGCAAGCAAAATTAAAAAATAGATTCAATGTTTTACAGTCTCTGAGCATTGGAGGGCATCTCTTATTAAAAAAGTCCAGTGTGAGTATAAAAGGCAGTCTAGGTCAATGCCTTGTTTCTCAGCGTACAATATTCAAAACACCCACATCAAATGTATGGTTAAAAAAGCAATTAAAAATGAGTTCATGGTATTTTGGACAATTCTGTGTTTCTAAAGTACATATTTATTTACATTGGAATGTTCATTTCCTATTTAAGTACTGACGCTAGAAGCTTTAAAATATTTTTTTTACTGTAAATGTTTGCCATCATTTAGCTCCATGATCCTAACCTAGCAGTGTATTGTGAAAAGTTGTGTGATCTGTGAATGTGGGCCACTATTTTTTGGCTGCCCACGCCTAATTGTGGCCCCAATCCAACCCTGTAAACGTCTGTATTTAAAAGACTGTTTTGAAGGGAGTTAGTGAATCCAGATGGCATAATCAGACTGGATCTGGAAAAAGTTATCAAGAATGTTAGTTTGGGTGCTGAATCAGAAACTGCTGTTTCAAGGGTGTGCGAGGACAAGTCTAATAGAACCTTAGTCTAGAAAAACCTAAAAGCCAAGTGCTGCTGAATGATCTACCTGGTCGAAAGCAGAAGGTGACTTGGAGAATATTCACTTATGTGAGAACATTACAGAATTGTTGATGATTCATCAATGAAACCAACTAAATTTTACAATTAAGTCTTTTTCTAATAGAATTAGTGAGTTTGCTTGGCTCGCATGGTACACTTCTTTCATTTTTCATGACTATATTTGGCTGTCTTATCACATAGCAGTTGAGAGAACATAATCTTCATAACCAAAGTTGTAGGATTACTAAAATCTTCACTTGTGAAAAGGTAGGGCCGAATTCGACCAAGAACCCTTCAGTATTTGCCCGGCGTTAGCCGCCTCTCATACCATTCGAGATTACCAAACAAAGAGGCAGGCGCTGGAGACAGAAGGCAGGAAACAGGAGTTTATTAACACGTCAAATCAGACAACAGGGTATCTTCTCGAGGTGCTCTAACCGCATCTCTGAGGCCTGGCCTCTTAAACATAGGTTTATGGCTTTATTACATACACTGCATCCGTAATGTTTCTTTGAAGGACAGAAAAGACATCCTCGGAATCCCCGGGCCAGGCCCGTTCCCACACGGATGTATGACGTTACAACTCATACTTTTACAACGCATGCCATTACAACAAATTTTTTACAACGCAAAAACTTTTACAACGCATGTATTTACAACGCATGTTTTTACAACGCAGGTACCTTTACAACGCATACCATTACAACGTAAGTATTGGTAAGTATATATATATTTTTTTTGAAAATAATTTAATTTAATTTAATTTAATTTAATTTAATTTTATTTTATTTAATTGATTTAATTTAAATTTAATTTAATTTTATTTTTACCTTATACCCCTGTACCCCAAAAACCCAACACTGACCCTGAACCCTAAAAATACCCCCTGTACCCCAAAAACCCAAAACTGACCCTGAACCCTAAAAATACCCCTGTACCCCAAAAACCCAAAACTGACCCTGAACCCTAAAAATACCCCTTTACCCAAAAACCCAAAACTGACCCTGAACCCTAAAAATACCCCTGTACCCCAAAAACCCAAAACTGACCCTGAACCCTAAAAATACCCCTTTACCCAAAAACCCCAAACTGACCCTGAACCCTAAAAATACCCCTTTTCCCAAAAACTGAAAACTGACCCTGAACCCTAAAAATACCCCTTTACCCAAAAACTGAAAACTGACCCTGAACCCTAAAAATACCCCTTTACCCAAAAACTGAAAACTGACCCTGAACCCTAAAAATGCCCCTTTACCCAAAAACTGAAAACTGACCCTGAACCCTAAAAATGCCCCTTTACCCAAAAACTGAAAACTGACCCTGAACCCTAAAAATACCCCTTTACCCAAAAACTGAAAACTGACCCTGAACCCTAAAAATACCCCTTTACCCAAAAACTAAAAACTGACCCTGAACCCTAAAAATGCCCTTTTACCCAAAAACTGAAAACTGACCCTGAACCCTAAAAATACCCCTTTACCCAAAAACTGAAAACTGACCCTGAACCCTAAAAATACCCCTTTACCCAAAAACTGAAAACTGACCCTGAACCCTAAAAATACCCCTTTACCCAAAAACTGAAAACTGACCCTGAACCATAAAAATGCCCCTTTACCCAAAAACTGAAAACTGACCCTGAACCCTAAAAATGCCCCTTTACCCAAAAACTGAAAACTGACCCTGAACCCTAAAAATACCCCTTAAAAAAAACCAAACATATAAAATTTAAAATATAATAATATACTTACCAATACTTACGTTGTAATGGTATGCGTTGTAAAGGTACCTGCGTTGTAAAAACATGCGTTGCAAATACATGCGCTATAATGGTTTTTGCGTTGTAAAAGTTTCGTTGTAATGGTAGTACGTTGTAAAAGTTGCGTTGTAATGGTTGTTTCCCTTCCCACACACATCTACAGTAGAGTTCCCACCCCGATCTCAGCATGTGGTGGTTATCGCGCAGCTGGACATTCCGCTGGGAACGGGGATGTGTGTGATCAGTCGGATCTTCGGGGTGCGAAAGCATTGATTAATCCCCGCTCCTTTGATGTGAGGCGAGGTCCTACTGTAGGGGGCAATAAACTGCATCTGTTGGGCTAGGTGATGGCCTGGGATCCGGCCGGACAATCGGGCAGGGAGCAAGAGGTTATCAAAAGGGCCTGTTCTTTGAATGAGATGAAAGAGTGAGGGGGTTCAGCACGGGATGTGGCTCGGAGACAGGGTTGCGTTAGAGGTGCGCTTATGGCCCAAGCAGGAGAGACCGGGGGCTGTCGGGGCGCGGGGGAATGCTTGCGAGGCCGGGGAGTGAGGGGGAGAGACGCGCAGGCTATTGGCAGTGGGCAGAGAGGCCACGACACACAAAATGGCTGCCACTTACGCGCATGATGGGGCCTAAAAGGGACAAGATGGCGTGGCCACTGTTTCACGATTCTCACTTTACTTTCAACAGTGGCTGCGGTGAACATGAATGAACGCCGCTTATATATACCTAATTTTGGTCATTTTCCACAGTCCCCAGTTTTTATCATAAGTTAGTTCATTCCTGTTCACGTCATAGAAGAGGATGTACAAGCTGACATTAGTTATACAATTCGCTTTGGTAGCCCATATGCATTACAGGCAGATGAAAATAATTCTGCTATCAATGCAGACAGAATCGTACATAACCATATGCAGTCAACGTGATGGGCGGGGAGACAGTACATACAAAATTACATTAGCTGCGTCATACATTAAACCTTGGGGGCGGGGACATTACATTAGACGATGTAGGAGATTCGTTTGAATACAAACATGGTGTCATAAAAATGTTCTGGCAGGATAAGGGCTATTATCACTTGAGGTCTGGACTCCATGGGGGTCAAAACTAGACAGCATGTTTATGTGCATAACTGGTGTTCTACAATCATCAAGATACAGAGTTAACGCCTTCTTAGTTATCCATGTACAGTTGGAAGTGACCGATGTAAGGTTTCGAGAACTCAATTGGGTGGTAATCAATACAAAGCGGTTGGGAGAGAAATTCAACTTGATACAAGGGACAGTCAAGGGGTGGCAATGTTAAAAAAAAAATGTTCGCCTTTCCAGTGTCTTTATTACAGCGAGCCATCACTGGTAGGCTCTCATTGTTTTTCTTCTTTCATTGGCACTGTTGAGCACCGGCGGTGGAGCTATGCGTCCAGCTCGGATTCAGATTTCACGTTGCAGGGTGTGGTCACTCTTTGCTCTCGGACCACAGTCCTGTTTGTCCTGTTACCTAACTAATCTACCATAGGTACTTTAGTCGGGGTACCCGTATCCTGTTCTTCTTTCGGGACAAACCCTATTCTATCTTTTGGTGTTGTGTTTCTTCTTTAAGTCAAGTTCAAAAACTCCATATGAAAAAAAGGGGGTGATGGGGGTGTGCTATGGGAGGCCGGGGAAAAAGAGGGTGGAGTGGGATCGGGTCTGAAACGGACCAAGGAGGGCAGAAATTTCAAGCAAGTGGGCCCATCGGTCGGGCACAATGGGCTGGGACTTTCGGCACGAGCTCATCAACATGCAGGGGCTTCTGGACAGCCCTTCTTTCCTTCACTTCCCACGTTGAGAATGGTGGCTTGTCCCGCAACTCTTTGCTCTGTGGCTCCACCTTGGTCGAGGTCATAGATATTCCCCGATCTGCAGCCAGGCTGTGCCTCACATCCGGCCCCTCTCCTCCGACGACCGCACGTTATCTTTAAATGATTACAAAAAAACAAGTCTTAAAGAACTGGCAGGGGAAAATGTTTACCCACTTTAATTTCTCTCCCAACCCCAAGTAGTCGGGGAAACGTTTATTGGTCACGGTAGGGTGGATGCTTAGTAACCCTTACATCGGTGTATGCTGTTAACTCATGCATCATGGCTGTGGTGCAGGTCTGCAAGTATCTTTCTATTTTCAAACATCATGTCTGTCTGGTGTCTATTCCTGTCATATTCGCAAGTGTGGCAAGAAGTCTGATATCCAACAATTACATGGTTCATCGAATTCGAACCGGCTCCTCCAGTAGAGACTTGTGTTTTTCTAAAACACATCCTGTTGAGCTATATTTTTCTTCAAGGACTACTAATTCATAAAAAGTGTGAAGTGCTTATTATCATGGGCTTACAGCTACTTTTTCCAGGGAAGGACATACGTTAAGCATTTTTTTCTTTCTGACAGCAACGGCTAACTTTTATCAGTTTTTTTGGACAATTTATCTTTAAAGACAAGGTCATCAGCTACAGTCATTAAGATTTCCTGGGACGGCTGGTTTACAGAACTGGGATCATTCTGGAAAAACGGGGACGTTTCAGACATTCTACTTTTGTGCAATGGGCGGTGGTAATCCAAATGATGAGGGTGGTGTTACTAAAGCACTAAAACAAAAGCCACTGACATATAATTCCCTCTTAAGGGTCAGATTAGGGGACATTAGTTGTCTTACCTGTCCTTTCTTTCTCAGCCAATTAAGTTCCATCATTTTACAGAAAGGAGAGGTAGTAATATGGCAAAATACGATCGTTGTGTTTCTGTCAATTTGTTCAAACACTGTTGTGTCTATAGCCAATTATACCTGGGCCGGCGAGGCACAGTGTCGTCATTTATTCAAAAGGGAGCAAGGGAGCCCTCAGAGGGAGAGAGCGTCGTGTGCACAAAATAGGCTATTAGTACACGTACAACATAGAGAGAGAGAGAGAGAAACGTGTATAATAATAGGTTATTCAGTGCACACACATATAGAACAGTACGGGTCGGTTTCACGTATAAAACACAGGCTGAGAGAAAACATAAATTCATAGTTTACGTACACACGAATACCAGACAGGGTGCGACAGTACATACATCGAGTACGGAAACCTAAGACAGAACACAGAGCTATTTTGGGCAAAAGGACTTTTTCATGCATGTTGCGTATTCTCAGTATTCTTTTTAATTCATTTTGGGGGTCGAGCTCTTTGTTCTCCTTCCTTCCTAATAGTAGACAATTTTTGTTGGTAACCTCGCTTCAAAAATACTTACTCCTTTTTAATTGTTCGGACACTAGCCCGGTCGTGCTTATACTCACGGAGGGGTCTTCCAACATCTAGCAAATGATGATCCAAGCTGAGGTAAAGGAGGGGTGTCGGTCGGACGTGCGATGGTACAATTCTGACTTTTCTACGAGGGTGGAAGGAGAAGGGGTAAATCTAAAAAATAACAATATCCCTAATATCTGGGCTGAGGGGGATTTTGGATGAACCCCAACCCGGGGTACTCTTAACTTTTCTTATTTAGTCAGCACATAAATTGACTCACTGGTGCGCATTACTTTGGGTGTACATTTGGGGATATCGGTCGGGGTTGGGTTCGTAGTACTGAAATAAGCTTTTCAAGTTTCTGGTGTAGGCCACTCTCCCATTCGCTAGCTTCAGAGAGAGTCGTTCCTAGGTAAGGAAAGTGCTATATTTTTATTCGTCTTTCACATGCAGGTACCATGTTCGGGCTTAATTTTCCTTTTTTTAAATTTTTTTTAATTTTTTTTATTGAGAGTAAGTGTATTCATATCACAAAACAATATACATTTCATTCAGATGTAAACATACAATAGGCCGAAACTAGCAAACATAAACAGATTATGAACATGTATGGATATATAGAAAAATCAGGAAATATGAAGGGAGAAGATCTTTCATAGTTAGATTGCTTTAACTCTTAGCCATTCTTTTATTCAGTGTCTCTGGTAACAGCATACTAGGGTGAGAGAAATTATAGAGAAAAGAGACTAAAAAGGAGAAACAAAACACCATTAACTCCCGTTCCCCTGACCCCTCATCCTTATAGTTCTCCATCTAGCCACTGGTGCCCACAGCCGTAGCCCCATCTCTCTAGTTTTTAAGCCCTTAAGTTCATATAGAGCACCCTCGATGTTGTGGATACCCAGCAGCCTACATAGCCACATTTGAAATGTTGGAGCCTCTACATCTTTCCAGGCGGCTGATATTAATAACCGGAGTACTGCTACTGCTATAAAAATTAGAGCTTCCTCCTCAATCCTTAATTTTAGATTGATATCACATCCAATAATCAATAATGTTGGGGATAGAGTTATTTTAACTTCTAGGAGCCCCTCTAAGAAAGCCGTTATCTCCGTTTTAATTAGTTTCAGTTTCTCGCACCCATAAAACATATGTACAATATCTGCAGGTCCTTTGCCACATCTGGGGCAATCGCTATCAACCCTCATCCCCCAGTCAAACAGCTTGGATGGGGTATAATACAAATTAAATAGAGTTTTAAAATGTTGAGCTCTAAGATTGGAGGAGCGCAGAAATCTCTTATCAAAAGTAAGAGCTCTATCCAGATCAGTCTCTGGGTCCCCCAATTTTACAGCCCAGGCTGCCTCGGTCTTAAGCATGTCACCTGGAGAACTTTCCATAAGGATTTTGTAAAGTCCATTAATTTTGCGCCCGCCTCCCTTCAGATAATCCAGGAGATTACTCCTTTTTCCCAAATTAATTTGGGGTCTTACTGATCTGATTGTATTTACCACCTGAAGATATTTATATTCTTGCCCTTCCTGTAGTGAATATCACAGCCTTAGATCAATCAATGATCTGCATGCATCGTTCACCATTATTTGTCCAAGTGTTACAATACCTTGCTGCTCCCAATGTCTCCAGGATCCATCCATACACAAGTTTGGGAAAAGTCCAGAATTCCATAAAGGAGTATGGTGATTATACCTTGATATTCCCATTACTTTCTGCACAGATGCCCAGACCCCAGCTATACCTTCAAGTATTTTGTACCGTGATTTCTTATAGTACCTTCTTTCCGTTTTTCTCAAAAGTATCCCAAATGCTTCCTCACCCAGTGCCAGTTGAAATATCGATGGAATATCATCAGGGCCCCCTTCCTGGGCCGCCCCCTCCTGGTCAAAGAGTATTGCCATTTCTGTAGGGAGGCAAGACCAGTGGTAATTCCTAATATTAGGCATACCTAACCCTCCCCTCTCCTGAGATAAAGACATATACCTGTTTGATCTTCTGATCTTGCCATATTTCCACAGAAATTTCATAAAGATTACTTCGATTTCCTTTATTAATTTATCCTCTATTTTAAATGGGATAGATCTTAGTTTATACAAAATCTTGGGAAACATAGTCATTTTGATAACGTTAGCCCTGCCTATTATTGATAAATGAAGTGTATTCAACCTCTTTAGCTCTTGTTCCATTGATTTCAAAAGGGGTGTAAAATTATCTCCAATTATATTCCCTGGTTGTGAATTAAGTGATATGCCAAGATACACCACAGAATTGACATACCTAGCGTCCTGTTTAATTATATTCTTGGAGCACAAAATTTGGGTCTTAGCTTCGTTCAATCGATATCCTGAGCATTTCCCAAACAAATTTGTCATGCTCACAATTTCCCTCATAGCGGATTCCGGATCTTTCGTAATAACAGCTAGGTCATCCGCATATGCGAGCAATTTTGTTTGAAATCCTTTTATAATTACTGGTTTTATCGCCATGTTAGACAATATCTGTATAATTAATGGGTCTATGTACAGGGCAAATAGGATAGGAGAGCAGGGGCAGCCCTGCCGAGTACCTCTCGTTATACTAATTTTTCCCGAGCTCCCACCCATCAACTGGATCTTGGCTGAGGGAGTAGAGTACATTGCCTGTATGGCCTGTCGGAACCTTGGTCCAAACCCCCTCTCCTCTAACACTTTCCATAGAAAGGACCACCTCACCCGGTCAAATGCCTTTTCCGCATCGAGGAGGACCATCGCGGCCCCCTCCCCCCCGGCAGCGCAGATGTCAAATACGGTAATCGCTCTTTTAATATGATCCGTCGTGCCTCTTCCTGGGATGAACCCATGCTGCCAGGGTGAGACCAGGGCCGCGATGATCCTCCCGAATCGGGTAGCCAATATCTTGGCATACAGCTTATTATCGGCATTGACCAGGGAGATAGGCCTATAGGACCCTGGATTTTCTTTGGGCTTGCCCTTTTTATGGAACACCACGATATTGGTGCTCCTCCATGACTCAGGTATCTTACCAGTAATCATAATCCCGTTAAATAAGTCTAAGAGAAGAGGGGATATTTCCTCCCGCAAGCATTTATATATTTCGAGTGGTAACCCATCCGGGCCCACCACCTTTCCTGCTGCCAGACTTTGCAATCCTCCTATTACCTCCTCGATGGTTATAGCCTGTTCCAAATCCTCCCTCTCCTGCCGACCTAGTTTTTGACCTATACTTTCCCAGCTGTTAATTGGGGCATCTGTCACCACCTCCTCCTGGTATAGATCTTGATAAAACCTTCTGAAGACCTCCAAAATTTCGGCAGGCTCCTCATATACTCTCCCTTGTTCCTCTATTTTTGTAATTATATTTTTTGACGTAACTTGTTTGATACGCAGCGCTAATGCCCTTCCAGCCTGTTCCCCTGTCTCATACAGCCTAGTTCTATTTGTCCGGTATTCTGCCGCAGATTTTTTCGCTGAAGATGGCGGCCGCGAAGCGAGGCTGAGCAGCAGCGGAGTGTGAGCGAGGACATGGATTGACAATGGAGCAGCCCCAGAGACCAGACCTTCCGCATAACAATCTTTAGCACTGACGGGGGGTAAATGCTTGTTTACCGATTGTTGCTGACTCCCGCTGTGCTCCGACGGCTCGCAGCGACGGGTGCTTCGGTCTGCCTGGAATCGGAGCTGGAGTCAGCTGCCTGCGGAGTTTGCGGAGGCAGTGGGCGGAGCGAACCCTGCGCATTCACGGTCGTCCTCGGTGGAAGAGGGACGCCGTGTCGACCCGCAGGAGTCAGACGGGTGAAGGCGCTCTGCTTCAGGACTGCATATCGGCGTGGGGAGATGGCCCCTAAAACGAATACTGCTGGGAAGGGCTCCAGGAAGAAGAATACGGGTGAAAATGCGGGTGCACCCGCGGAAATTATCGACTGCAGCTCGGGACGGGCTCAAGACCCGACAGCAACAACAAAGGGCTCAACACCAGGGCGAGTTCAACCCCCGGTGAAGGAGACTAAGTCTGCAGCAGCTAGGACTCGCCAGAACACCGCCATTACCGCTAACATCAGCATAGTAGAGATGCTCCGAGGCGGTAAGGAGAAAGGGGGGAAAGTGTCTGCTAACTTGGATACAGCAGCAGATGATGTACCTGGAGTACCGGGGGGAGCACCTGGGGGCAAGACAATGCAGGGCACCCAAGACAGCCCCGAGGGCAAGGAGCTAAGACCAAGAGATACAGCAGCAGTTGCAGCTGATGTACCCAGAGTACCAGGGGGTGTGCCTGGGGGAATACAATGCAGGGCACCCAAGACGACCCTGAGGGCAAGGAAGTCAGATCAATAGATCAGGAATGTATTAATGGGCCAGGTGCAATGGGTCCCTTTGGCATAAACACAACAAAGGTAACAATGGCTATGGCGGCAGATGCATCTGAGACGTCTCCAGATGTCCATTTGGACAAGGCTAGTACACAGGCAGATATCGCCACGGATTCTATTGTCACAGACGCAATAATGGCTATAGCGGGGGGCCCATCCGAACTGCTCACAGAATTCCCTCCGGATAAAAGTAACACGCAGGCAGTCATTCCTACTGTTATCAGTGGCTCAAAGCAGGTAACAGCAATGGAACAACAGGAGGTCATGGAAAACAGCGCCAGCAAAATGCAAGATGGAATTGAGGATATTCCAGCTGTAGTCAGCACCACGATTGCTGCCAGTATTCCTATTGAGGGGATGGAGGCAACGAGTAACACTGAAAGTGAGAAGACTTCTAGCGAGTGTTTCCATTCGGTGGCCGAAGAGGCAGATTGGTCGGAAGATGAGGGGGAGAACAGCTCAGATATAGATGGCAGTAATTTAGATTCAGACACTGATCCAGAGGAGGATACCCCTACAACTGCAGTGAAACCAGGAGTTTCCCTAAAATAAAACGAGCAGAAGGGGTTAGCTTGGGACCACTCACCGACTACTCTGCTCCAGGGGTCACCGAATCAAACTCAGGATTTTGAATCCACCCAACGGTCCATGTTAGAGGCAATCCACCAGGAAAAAATTGCGCATCGAGAAGAGACAAGGCAGGATAATCGCAAATCTCAAGCGGCCATGAGGAAGATTAAGACTGTTGCGAGGAAACTTTCAAAGGCATGTGCGACAGTGGACGACAGAGTCTCAAATCTTGAAGAAAGAGTGGTTTCCACTGAGGCTGAATCTGCTGCTGCCACCAGCAAGGTAGAATCGTATGGGGCACAAGCCCAGGACATACAGTGGAAGCTCAAGGACCTTAAAAATAGGCTTAGGAGAAATAATCTTAGGGTCTTGGGGATTCCGGAAGGTTTGGAGGGGGGGGATGCAAGAGCCTTCATCGTGAAAGTATTTGCTAAAGTATTTCCTGAATTGGGCAGCTGGTCTTGGGAGTCAGAGATTCAGTGAGCACATAGAACCCCGTTCAAGATGAATCGAAATTTCAGGGAAGTAGATAAACCCTGGGCAATCTTGATTTTTCTGGGGAATTTCATTTTGCGTCAGTCTATAGCGGAGAAGGCTAGACCAGACGCTAAGAGAACATTTGAGGGGTTTTCATTTTTTGTTAGACCCGACTTCTGCCACGTGACGGTGGAAAGGCGCTGGAGGTTACGACAATTGATCAAACCCTTTCAGGACAAAAAAGTTCAAGTCTATCTCATTAACCCAGCTCAACTCAAAATAATTCATCAAGGAAAGACTTTATATTTTCCATCAGAAATTAAGGCCAAAGAATTTCTAAACTCTATATAGATTTCAGTCTGCGGATCCATTGCCTTTTGCAGTAGTGCGCTGGGTGGTTAGATTGACAGCTATTAGAATGTATTAGCAGATACCTAGAAACGAAGGGAGATGTTATTGATAACGCATACTAAAGGATGGCGGTATCGTAAGGATGCTTTTTAAGGCCTAGGCAATGAAGTGAATTGTCAACCTAGGTATCTCTCTATGCCACGGTAATCTATGTCTGGATGTACTAAATATGAGCTCTGCGGTCAAGGCCATCTAGGCCACTAAGCAGTATGCACTGAGTCCTCGATGCAACGCTGCTCCCATCACATGCACAGACTCAGTCTGAGCACCCCACAGAGGTGGGTGAGTGGCCAGGCGGCCAGTAAGGGAGGAGGGGGGGGTGTATGGGCAGAGTGGGAGGGGGGAGGTTTGGGGTGTGTGGGAGGAAACAAAAAAGAAAAGAGAGTACGTGTTATTATTATACATATAAATTCAATTCGAAAAGGACATAAAAAGAGATGTTGTAATTTTATTTCTAAAATGTTACCCTGTCGTATGAGAAGTTGGCAATGTTTGGTGCAGGAAGATGCCTAAGCTTAAGATTGGCTCCATAAACATTAACGGTTTGAACGACTGGAAGAAGAGGTGTAGATTCGAGGAATACCTTAAAATAATAGATATAGATATTTTGGCAATACAAGAGACTCATCTGCCATGGAAAAATAAGCACTGGCTTAAGTTAAAAGGGTTCGAGATCCTGTCTTGCTCCTCTCAAACGTCTACCACAAGGGGTGTGGCCATTATTGGGAAGGTGGGCCTGGGTGGCATTAAGCGTTGTAAGGCAGATGCCCTCGGCAGGTGGGCTGTATGTGAAATGAACCTCGGATGTACTATCTGTTCAATCTATGGAGCTAATTCGGATGATCCTGATATCTTTGATCTTATTGAGAAAGAATTAATAGATTGGCCAGCTCCATTAATAGTCTGTGGAGACTGTAATATTTCGGCAGATTTTACTAATGATATCCCATACACTGGACGTAAACCCAGGGTATATAGAGCCATATCTGCCCTCCTGCTGTCACATGGGTTGAGAGATGTTTGGGGCAATAAGGAACCACTGGATACTGGGTTTACTTACTTTTCACATCCTTTTAATAAATATTGTAAATTAGATTACTTTTTTGTATCAGCCTCAGAAATGAATAAGGTTAAAATCTCTAAACTTCCAATGATAATGTCTGATCATAACCCCTTGGTAATGATAATGGATGTTAATCGACCTACAAAAGGACCAAGACCATGGACTTTCGATAGGAAACTATTAACTGACAGTGTTTATATTGAACATATAAAAAATTGGTCAAAGGCCTTCTTTGATGCCAATAGACATAGTGCTTCCCGGGGGGTAGTGTGGGACAGCTTTAAGGCAGGGTTAAGAGGGGAGACCATTAGCTATACTACTAGACAATGGAAAAGAACCAAGTTGGAAAGGGAGCAATTACTGGAAAGCCTGAGTAATGCAGAAATGCAGCATCAAAGGGATATATGTCAGGGGCGGCAAGGATTGGAAACTCTTGAGAGGATTAATACTATAAAAGCGGGATTACAGATCCAACTGGTCGGGCTTAATTTTCCTATCCCATTAACCGTTTCGATCAACGCCTCAATCATACAAAAAATGCATTCTTTTATTGACCCAGACGTGCGCCACACATACGCATTCATACCGTACAAATCAGGGCCCATGCGCACATTCATACCATACAATCTTTCATGCTCCCAGAGATAGCTCCTACATATAATGTACCGTCTCACAGAGCTAGCCTATTTTCCTCGCGTGGAACACGGTGCGGTTTTAGGTCTTCTCCATACTTCAGCTGAAATTTCGATGTAACCTGCAAAAAGAAAAAGAGGGGGGGGCAGCGTTCAAAGCACATCAGCGCGCATAAACACGAAAATGTTTTTACCTACCACATACTTGACTCATCTCTCTGGGATGCAGTCCCTTATGTCTCGGCATTGAAGCCCAGAGGAACGGGTAGTGCGGCAAAGATAACCAATGGTAGTCCGTTTATTACATAGATCGCCCGAGGGCAGTAGTACAGACCGCGTGTAGGAGAGGGTCAAAGGCCAGGGGTATTCAGTATAAGGTGGGGGGGGGGGTGACGGATTCATGTTTTCATTCGAGGAAAAGAAAAGGTTTACGGTGGTATAGGGTCGTTCCTGTCCGCAGAGCATGGTATTTAAAAAGACAACCCTATCAATCTAAATGATTGTTACGATGCTAGTTCCATATATTTTTCTTTTAAAACCTTGATTGTAAAAATGTCAGCATTCAAATACGGGCCTCCAACCATACAGGCCGGCCACGGGGCAGACGGGAAACGCATGAGGTAAGGAGAGATTACACTGTAGTATAGGAGTACGTAACGAGCGAGCCATTTAATTGGAAAAAACTAAACGTGACAAACGTTTGCAGGATCAGTGAAGGTTGATTTTATAATTGAAAGTAAAACAGGATCAGTTACAATAAAATCGTTCATACGCACACCATGGGCGAGTATCATGAGTAACATTTACTTCGGAGCTTAAATAATACAATAATCAATAGTAAATAAACCCAACATCAATAGGGTTGTCCGCCTGCTCAGTCAGTACACTTCCCCACCCGCCATGTGCACAAAGACCGCATACATCCCCCATAACATCAAGGCTAAGTAACTAGAATCGTCATAAGGAGTTGCAAGTCCTGCCCATACTGGCGCCATTTTGGTCGAGGCCAGGCGGGTCCAGAGTATAGTTCGAATGCCTCCAATAACTAGCGGCTGGACCAGAATCCCTTTCGGCAGTTCAAAAAAATTCCATAAATGCCAGCAGAAAGGACAGGCGGCATAAACCGCGGCTTAAAGGCGAGGAAGGCAAAATCTTCCCTACCGGGTCACGCTGAGGTCCCACCGGAGCTGATCGAGTTGGCAGTCTACAGTGTCTCTTAGTAATTCGGACAAAGGCCGGTGTCAGCATGAGAGCACCACCATCTTGTGACAACGTTGTGGCCACTCCGGAGAGCGGGACAGCAGGTGTATCCCTCCACAGATACGTTGAATCAGTCTTTCCTTCGGCACCAGATGTGGATAAGGTGGCGGTCGCCCGGGGCAGCGGCATATCCATGGGGGATAGTCGAGCAACAGTGGCGGTGGCCCCCACCGGAAGCCTGCGGGAGTCGAGGGCCAATGACTCTCGTAGAATTTTTAAAACTGAGAGGGCGTCTTCAAGAGTGGGGCTCATGCCCGAGCAGGCAAGCATCCGAGTTCCAAGGTAGCCCAGAGCCATCCTAATGGACCAGGCCCAAATCCGGGGTGTGGGCCGCCATCTTG
The DNA here is from genome assembly GCF_964261635.1 of Lissotriton helveticus. NCBI lineage: Eukaryota > Metazoa > Chordata > Amphibia > Caudata > Salamandridae > Lissotriton > Lissotriton helveticus. The sequence continues at coordinate 821,252,946 of NC_136067.1, read as the reverse complement.
AGTGCCCCCAGCAGCTGCCCTTCACCATGGCCACCGGAGCGGCCCCTCCCGGTCAGCCAGCCGTGGGGGGGTCCGCGAGTGGAACGCTAATGGCAGTCTTGGTGCAGGAGAGGAACCTCCACCTGGGGGGGCGCGGGGGAAAGGGGGCCGTCCGCGCAGCCTCTCCGCGGGCGCCCCACGCCATCTCCTGGCGTAGATATACGAGATGGCCGAACCAGGCAACAAAGGGGGGAGCCATCAGCAAGGCATCCCCCGCACACAACTTGCTGGACATCACCTCTGGATGATCCGGGGACGGGTCTTGGCGCGTTGGGTAGCCTCCGGCCTATTCGCACAACGGGCCGCCACCGACGCTACCTCGCCGGCTGATGACTTTTGTAGACTTTTTATAGCCCAAAGCCAACTAAAAAGTAGCCCAAAGTAGCCCAACATTGAAGGCGGGACAGGAACAGCGTTAAGCAGATGGCGAATGTGTTGGGTTTGTTGTTGCAGCCGGCTGCCATGTAAATAGTTGTTTAATAAAAAGTTTTAAATAGTTGTTTAATAAAAAGGCTTAACATGTTACTTTGCTGGAGTGTTGTATATATTTATAATATTTGCATAGGGTTTGTCGTTATTTGGGCGGGGTGGGCGGTGGAGCCGAGCTGTCTTGCAGCCATCATGGCGTCGAGCTCGATTCTTCTCACTAGTTTCATATTTCTCATGAGGGGTTGTTCCTAATGTTTCTATTTTAGCGGGGTCAAAAAGATCCCATCAGTGGCCTACTGATTTTGTTCGATTCCTTTTGTTTTCCCTAACGATTTTTTATGTTATAGTTTGCTAGCACGATACAACGGCTAATCCGTATTTTTATATATATATATGTCCTTTTTATTAGGGGTGTCCTCCGGTGGAGCCGGATGATCTACCTCTAATAAGCGGTCCGGGCTGAACCAACTACCAACAAACGGGGCGAAGATAGGCATGACGGGTTACAAAGGGGACAAAAGTCTGCACTACCTATCCTTCACTATCCGCAAAGACTAAACAGAGTATTGCGTCTCTGTGCTTATTTGTGAATAGAGAATAACCCAAAGAGAACCAATTCTGAACAATCAATGTGTTCGGATAAACAATCAATCAAATGAGGGATAAAAATAGGCACGACGGATTACAATGGGGGCAAAAGCCTGCGTTACCTATCCTTCACTATCTGCAAAGACTAAACAGAGTATTGCGACTCTGTGCTTGTTTGCAGATAGAGAATGATCCAAAGAGAACCAATTTCAAACGATCAATGTTCGGATAAACAATCAATCAAATGAGGGATAAAAATAGGCACGATGGATTACAATGGGGGCAAAAGCCTGCGTTACCTATCCTTCACTATCTGCAAAGACTAAACAGAGTATTGCGACTCTGTGCTTGTTTGCAGATAGAGAATGATCCAAAGAGAACCAATTCCAAAACAGTAAATGCTTGGATAACAATCAATCAAATGGAGAGGGAGGCAGGCACGACGGATTACAATGGGGGCAAAGGCCTGCGTTACCTACCCTTCACTATCTGCAAAGACTAAACAGAGTATGGCGACTCTGTGCTTGTTTGCAAATAGAGAATCTCTCAGAAACAATCAAATGAGTAATACTAGTATTTTCAAACAATCAATTCGCAATTTGTCGTGTTACACGACCTTACCCGGACCGCATGGACAGTTTCTCGCCTTCCGCTTCCAGCGCCTGATCGTCCTCTATTCTCCGTAATTGCTGTGGCACTCCTGATGGTTCCCAGTCAGGACCGTAGATCACTCGAGAGAGGTCTGCTCGGAACCAGTGAAGTTCGGATGATCGGCTGCCAGACGAGGGTCTATCGGGCAGGTGCACTTCCCGATCGTTGCAGTCGTTCACTCTGTCGTTGGGACCTCTCCCACTGGATCCACGTGTCACTGATGGGCCCCACGTTTGGGACGCCAATTGTGAAAAGGTAGGGCCGAATTCGACCAAGAACCCTTCAGTATTTGCCCGGCGTTAGCCGCCTCTCATACCATTCGAGATTACCAAACAAAGAGGCAGGCGCTGGAGACAGAAGGCAGGAAACAGGAGTTTATTCCGACGGAGCAGAACACGTCAAATCAGACAACAGGGTATCTTCTCGAGGTGCTCTAACCGCATCTCTGAGGCCTGGCCTCTTATACACAGGTTTATGGCTTTATTACATACACTGCATCCGTAATGTTTCTTTGAAGGACAGAAAAGACATCCTCGGAATCCCCGGGCCAGGCCCGTTCCCACACACATCTACAGTAGAGTTCCCACCCCGATCTCAGCATGTGGTGGTTATCGCGCAGCTGGACATTCCGCTGGGAACGGGGATGTGTGTGATCAGTCGGATCTTCGGGGTGCGAAAGCATTGATTAATCCCCGCTCCTTTGATGTGAGGCGAGGTCCTACTGTAGGGGGCAATAAACTGCATCTGTTGGGCTAGGTGATGGCCTGGGATCAGGCCGGACAATCGGGCAGGGAGGAAGAGGTTATCAAAAGGGCCTGTTCTTTGAATGAGATGAAAGAGTGAGGGGGTTCAGCACGGGATGTGGCTCGGAGACAGGGTTGAGTTAGAGGTGCGCTTATGGCCCAAGCAGGAGAGACCGGGGGCTGTCGGGCGCGGGGGAATGCTTGCGAGGCCGGGGAGTGAGGGGGAGAGACGCGCAGGCTATTGGCAGTGGGCAGAGAGGCCACGACACACAAAATGGCTGCCACTTACGCGCATGATGGGGCCTAAAAGGGACAAGATGGCGTGGCCACTGTTTCACGATTCTCACTTTACTTTCAACAGTGTCTGCGGTGAACATGAATGAACGCCGCTTATATATACCTAATTTTGGTCATTTTCCACACACTGAGTTTGCTAAATTATTTTCATTTTTTTGTTTGATCTGTTTATTAAAGATTTTGTTGATATAAACATGAATACAAATCGATACACCAACAATGAGATCATCACACAGAGCCAGCAAACGAGCATCAGATCTAAATCACAAGTCAACAGCTCAACGGCATGGTTACGTTAGTTAATTTAGCCATGATTGGTAACGACACTTGGCATATTCCAGTCATTACGGAATCTCCTCCCTCCATCACAAAATACTGCATAACCACATTATAGCACATCAAAAAAGCAATTATGCAATACTTGACAGTTACATAAGCACAGTTCTTATGGCTCCACGCCGCCATATCACATCTATATAGTCATGGAGTCAAACAATTTTATAAAACCTTAACATGGGGGAAACTATCAGGAAGGGAGGTGGGAAGGGAAACAAGAGCTGCAGAGAGGTAGGGGAGAAAACATGGCTCCCAAATATTACAAACACCGGAACCTATCAACTATCCTAGAGGTGCACAGCCTGACTGCCAGGAAAAATGACCGTCCAGTATAAGGTACGAGGGACTCTGTCTGTACCACAATTTAGGGCTCTGGCCATAGGTCTACCCATATAGATCACTCTATTCATCTGGGGTGGGGACCTCCATTCGGTCGTCTAATATCAACAACCCCTGTAATGCACATAGCATGGTGTTCCATGCAACAGAAATGAGGAATTTACGCAAACCCATCACATCCTCCCATACCAGAGAAGCTGCTTCAGCTTCAGCTTTCACCCAGTTCAGCATGGAGAGAAACCAGGCTTTAGTCAGCGGAGGTTCCTCCGCCCTCCACCTACGGGTAATCAATCGCTTGGCCACAATGAAGCCCAGATCCAGAAACAGGGTGGAGGTTTTGTGCTTTTTATTTCTCTAAAATACGCCAGTGATGCATGTATCCATGTCCGCGGCACTTCACTATCCATGCAGGTGGTTAACGCCCGAGCACCTCCTACCAATAAGTGCACAAAGCGGGGCAGGACCAGAGCATGTGTAAAAGATCCGCATCCGCCATCTTACAGCGCAGACAACACTCATCCTGTCTGAAAATATCGGTTGATTTTATCCAGGGAGAGATAAGCCCTATGTAAAATTGGATTAATTAAAAATGAGCGTTTCTAGGGACCTGCCTGGGACTTTCCAAGACCAAGGACCATTCCTTTTCCGAATAAGGCCTCCCCCGGTCCGCTCCCATCTAACCCGCAACAGAGCTAAGCCTACTAGAGAATGCTTTATGATCGATTCCGCAAACCATTTCACCAGGTGGCGTCCTGTAACCATAACGTGCACATATTGCACCAGAAGATGCATCAGAGGTTCTTGTGCAATGTCTCCCCACCATCACCTCAACGCAGCCATCCAGGTGGCATGGTTTAGGAACTGTCCTGGGGAAACTCCATCTTTATTTGCGATAGTGAGAAACGGCTGCAGTGCGCCTTCTCCGTATAGATCCCCCTGGGGTAGTTATACCCGCCCCCTCCCAGTCGGTAAGGTCTGTGCTTCACACACGTCCCCGCACAGTCGGCATACCCAATAGGGTCACAGCTGGTGCATACGGTGTGACGGGCCTAGTAAGACGAAGCGCTCTAATGAAACATTTCCGCAAGTTCAAGACTAGTAATGAGAGGTGTTCATTCAATCCATTACAAGTGTGGAAGAGGCAAAAGGCTCTTGTCCAGGGCGTACGAGGGGTTATGCTCCACTGAGTCTGACACGTGTAGTTCCCCTACCCTTTTTGCCACCCACAGGATTTGTGACACCAAGAAATAATGTTTGAAGTTTGGTAGAGCCAGCCCTCCCCTTGAACGAGGTAGGTACAACTTCACCATCGCCACCCTACACCGTGAATTACTCCAGATGAAATCCCAAACGATCCTCTCCAAAGAGCGGAAGAAGGACATGGGCTGGTAGAGTGGTAAATTAGCAAAATAATAAAGGAAATGCTGAAGCATGAATTTTGATTAATTCCACCCTACCTATGACTGAAAGGTTAAGCGTCTTCCAGAACTCAATCTGAGATTTGAGCGCTGTGATAGCCCTCGTGATGTTACCATCCAGAAGATCTTGATCATTGCGGTAAATGCGGATCCCCAGATATCTAAACGCCACTAGCTACCATTGCACTATCGTCCCATCCACCTTCCAACCCAGATGTTCCATATCAGGGTTAAAAGGGTACAGTCAGGATTTGATCTCAGTGTACCCCCAGCCCAGACAAGGACGCAAAAGACCTCAATGTAGCAGGAATGACTTTGGGGATCATCTAAATATCCTCAACGTACAGCAAAATGTCATCCGCATATAGCGAAACGGCATGTGTGCCATCCCCCAGTCAGGCACCGAAGCACGTAGCACCAGGGCTAACGGTTCAATCACTAAGGCGGAGAACAAAGGGGAAAGAGCGGGGTCACCCGCTCTATCAGTATAGGGTCAGAAAAGAGAGTCCCAACCCCGAACCGTAGGAGCCACCATACAGTAGTTTGATAAGGCTTAAAATATAGGGCCCAAACCCGAATCGATGAAGGACAGCAAACATGAAGGACCACTCAACCGTGTCGAAGTCCTTTTCCAGGTCCAGCACAACACAACCGGCTATTGGCCACTCCCTAGTAGTACAACACATCACCCTGAACAGACGACGTATGCTAAGTGACATGCTACGGGCTGGTACAAACCCATTCTGTTCTTGGTGAACCAATTGAGGTATCAGCTGCGCCAATCTATTTGCCAGGATGACCACCAAGATCTTATTATCCTCGTTCAGAAGCACCAAGGGACGATAAGCCCCTGTGGAAATGGGGTCCCTCCCCAGTTTGGGAAGCGTGATCAACATAGCCTTCGTCATCGAGGCCGGGAGGTCCTGGGTCTCGAGTGCATCCATGTAGACCTTGAGCTTCTGTGGGCGTAGAAGGTCTACGTATGACTTATAATGTGAGGAAAACCATTGGGCCAAGAACTTTCCCAGATGGCAACACCCTCATCATACCCCGAACCTCACGTAACGTGAGCGGAGCATCTAATTCCTCCCGCTGCTCGCTCGATAGAAACGGGAACAGAAGTTCTTCTAAGAACTGCCGTATTACCCTCTCCGGGGCCTGTCGGCCCGCTTTGTACAGCTGTGTGAAATGTGCGGGCAATTCGTAATGGATTTCTAGCTGTGTATACCGAAGGTCCCCATCTGAAGAGCGGACAGCTGTAATTAGCCCACCCAACTGTTCCTGCTTAATCAACCACACAAGTAGGGGCCCGAGCGATCTGCTTTAGAAGTGCACGGACACAGAGTGTGCTGCAAAATGAAGGCAGCTCTGTCGGTCAAGGAGCTCCGCCTGTTTCTTGCACGCCTCCACTAGGTCACCCAATCCCTCAGCATCTACCACCGCCCTAGCTTCCAACGGCAGCAGACGTCGCTCCACATCTAGTAGGTTTGATGCCACCTGTTGTCGCAACCCATAGCCCAGACCCAAACGCTTCCTTGCTAAATTATTTTCATGGGTTAGTATACCTTGAATCCTAGTCCGATGAATGACATTTTCTATTCTAGAAATCAGAGTTCTGTACTGTTGAGTGCATACGCAAAGTAATTTTGTCGCTGTTAGAATGGTGTCAACGTTTTCTGTTTGAGATCTTTTTTAGCACCTGCAATTTTCAGAATACCTTATTTAAGTTAACTTTCTTCTGATGATAGTGCATAGCCTTGAGGGCATGATGCAGCGTGGACGCGTAGACAAACACTGATGATAGAATGGCACCAAGGCCCGTGTGCTGTATACTATCAGGAGGTTATCAGGTATGGTAACTGTTGGAGCCTGAGATCGGGGTGTGTACTGGTGATGCATCCCAGCAGGATTTGCAGAACAGGGTCAGCAAACGTCATCTAGAAAATGGAAGCTCACAACCTGTTTGTTTTATTGTCAAATTTGCAAGGATCCGCCCTGCAATGAAGAAGCCGCTTACTCCAATAAGGACAGTTGAGGTTGCCATCACTGCTATTTATTTGTATCAGCTATAATATTCAGCTTCATATAACCTCAGACAGTCATAAAGGCCGGCACACTCAAATGCTCCTGTGTGCTTAGGCTTCCCAAAAGGAGCTCTCAGGAAAAGGGCCATATGAGTTTGGCGGTGAGGGAGCAGGATTGCTGCAGTCCATGCCGTGCAGGTAATGGGGTGTATGCATATAGCCCCCCTACATGCACCCCATAGTGCAGAGGCACAAGGGGCTCCTGTAGGACCCCTCTGTTTCCTCACCACCACACTTTTCATGGCGGTTGCACCGCAATCAAATGTGTGGCGGTGAGAAAACTTGTAATATGCTGCTGCCCCGGCAAGCATATTGAAGCCTCAAGACCTCCGCACCACCACCAGGAATTGCGGTGGTCACAGGGCGGCCCAACCGCCCTGGCCATTATAGGGCCATCGGAAGACCACCACTGCATCGCCCCCGTGAGTTTGGCGGATCCCTGGACCGCCAGACTCGTAATAAGGTCAAAAGTGTCTTGTTAACTGTGGGCTCAGAGTTCTAATGCTCCACCCCCAGCATCTCGCATGCACCTCCACAATCATGTGCAGAAGGGGCAGTGTGACTCCACACCTTGGGAAGCAATGTGGTGGAACACCAGGACAATAAACCCACCCACAACTTAAGTTACATTTCAAATGTGAGTATTTATAAAGTGTGCACCAGCCCTGTGCTGCTTCCACCCACTCTGAACCAGGTACACTCCTGGTTAGCTAAAAGATAGCATCAAATTTGTTTGGATGGTGGGAAGCAAAAGGAAATTAAAAAAAACTGATAGATAACGGATTTTTTTGTATAAAAATGCAGATATCCAGTGAAACATTATTTGAAAGTCAGCTAGCAAACTTCAGTTGTATAAAAAGTAACTTTACTGTGTCACATCTTTATTCTTCATTGCCATTCTTCATAAGCACTCAGTAGACATGTGTTTGGAAATTAGATCTTGAAATAGTTCAATTAGCCCATAGTATGGAGTAAGCAATCATAAGCTGTGACATTTGTTTTAGGCCGACATGATATATCAAACAAGGTAGGTAGCGAAGTTGGAAAAAAGAAAAAGAGGAATTATAGGCTTGTGAAGGAAAGGATGATGGAAAAGAGAGAAAACAGCTTCAGGTACAAGGGGGAAGAGGTTATGGTTTCACAAACCTTGGCATTTGATTACCAGAGTCAATGTCTGCATGTTCTGAAATGTTCATGTAAGCTGTGCAGCCTTCCCCAGAAACATCCTCAGCATCAGTTAATTCTTCAGTGGACCTCAATTCATTGGAATCACCATACAGTGTTCAAAACTATAATGACGTGAGAGTGAAGGTTCAACCTTCTTGCCAGGTCATAATCATGGATCTCTTTTTGTCAGTGATCACTAATGGAAGTGGGTCATAATGAGAATCATCTTTGCTAGCTCTGTTGGATTTAATGAGTACTATGTACTCTTGACAGAGATGTGATGGTCAAGCATGATGATGTTTGTTGACATGTAGTTGAATTTTATTCTGAGTAGCTTCTCAGGATTGTTCTTCCAGTTGAATTGCATTAATCTGCTAAATGTAGAATGTTTGTGTGGATTTTTATTTCAAACATGAGTTCGACTGGCAAAAAACCTTATGCTGCGAGGTGTATCACCATTCAGTTTCTGACATAGCAGTTCAGAGATGGGACTATGTGCGGTTTGGCAATCAGAGGTGCTTTCGTGAGGGTGGCCACGAAAAGTTCAACCACACCAGTTCTTTAGCCCAGAGTGGTGTTTACTTTTGATTCTGTAAGTCTAATCTGGTGGCAAAGTCCTTAAAATCTCCTCCTCAGAAAGGAGGACTACTGTTGATTTTACTACAGATAGGATGCCAAATGTGTAGAAAGCTGTTTTGAGTGCTGGTATGACCCCCTAGGTTGTAGCACTCGGAACAGCCACGACCTCAGGTAAATATGAGCATGTGCCAAGGGTTACAAGTAGTGGTTTCCTGTAGTAATAGGACCAAAGAAATTGACTGCAACTTCCTTCCATACATTTGTTGGAAGTTGTGGAGTTTGCAACAGTACTGGAGAGCTGTCATTTCCAAGACTGTAGCACATATAATTTATATTTTCAGTTTTTTTACTAGTTCATTGGTGAAAAGGTAACCACACCTTGTGGCATAACAGTCTCTTAATAACAACTATAGCTCTGTGGCCTTTGCGTGCTAATTCAATCACTTGCCCTTGACGTGAGCAAGGGATGATCAAATGATTTCCTCTTATTATGAGTTCACTAAAATCTTAGGTGAGCTTGATTTGAATATGTTGGAATGCCTTGAGATCTCTGTCAATGTAGTTAGTGTATACATTGTAGATTTTTCCACCTTTGTGTTTCAAGAAAGTCAGCCACTATTCATTAGCTAGGGTCATTAAATTGGCACTTGGACGATATACCATTTTCTTAGAACACACAAGCTTGAATGCCCAAAGATATATCGAAGGAATTCCTCCACCTATAACAATCGGGTATCAGAGGTGGCAAGGGGAAACTGGGAGACAAAATCAGCAGTTTTTTTATTTACAAGGCCTATGAAGTATTTTATATTTGTACTCTTGTTAAGGAAGTCCCCGATGTATTCTCGATGGCATCTTAGCTTTGATGATCTGTGGCATATAAGAATAGGTGGGAATGTTAACACTCCTGTTCCACAGTGAGATTCTCCTTTTCTGCTTGTGAATAGTCCTTTTTAGGATTTGTGAGACTGTGGTTTACAAGCATATCTACCTAACATGGGTCTTTAGGGCCCATGTCTTTTTCCACACCAAGGGCCTCCATACCACCGGGACTTGTATCAACCACCAGTTCAGTGTGTACAGTGGGGTTGAAGTAAGTGCAATTTTCGGCTTCGGATTTTTAAACGTATAGTTTCAAATAAATGTTGGCATTTTCTGGACCATTTGAAAATGCATAACTTTTTATGAAGTCTCTCAGTGGTGCACTGACTGATGCAAAATCAGAGATTAACCTTGAGCACTAAGGGCCATATGAATCAAGCAAATTCGCATTCGCAAAGGCCGAAATTCGGCCTTTGCGAATGGGAATTTGCTAAATGGTATGTTTTAAGCAAAATTTGGTGCAAAATAAGGAATCGCTAAATTTGCGATTCCTTATTTTGCAATTGCATTTAAGGAATCGCAAATTTTGCGATTCCTTAAATGCAATGTATGAAGCAAAAACAGTTTCCAAAATGTCCTTAAGGAATCGCAAATTACCACCAACTTCTAGTTGGTGGTAAGTTGTGAATTTCTTGAAAAATGCACATTTTTGCATTTTTCAAAGTGCCATGTGACGCACATACATGCCCTTGCACCCATGCATATTTCAGGGGTGCAACAGGGTGTTCTTTGGACACCCCTGCACCCTTGAAATTATTCTCAATTTGCGATTTGCAAATTGCGAATCGCAAATTGAGAATAACTTCCCATTCATTCCTATGGACCTCCTGGCCCATAGAAATGAATGGGAAAGTATTCCTTAATTGCAATTCGCAATTTGCTAATTGCAATAAAGGAATTTTAAGAAATCGCAAAAAAAATTCGATTTTGTACATACATACCTATTTGCGATTCTCAAATAGCGATTTCTTAAAAATCGCTATTTGAGAATCGCAAATGGGTATCTTGATACATATGGCCCTAAATGGCCAACCCTAAAAATTAATGAAGTCGATGAGACGTTTTCTAGGGAAGAGGCAGGATTAGTGTATTGGGAGTGTATGTCTTCCTATGAGAATATATGACAGTTGCTTTTCTGCAAGTTCTTTACAGAATGTCGAGGCAATTACAAAGGCTGAGACCTTTTCTGGGTCAGAGTGCATGTCTTCTCTCAGAAGATATGACCATTGAATTTCAGTGATTGTTTTACAAAATGTCACTTTGCTTTGTAGATGCTAATATTACTTTATTGAGGGCTTGGCAGGCTTTGATCAGAGTATCATAATGATCTTGTTTTGACTTGCATCAAAATAAAAATGTTAGCACAGTGGTGTAGTCAGCTTGGTATTCCTAGAAATACATGTCATATTGCCTCTTGGAACATCTCTGCGCATGATGAAACACTGAGGATGAGGCATTCATATATAAACATGCAACAGTGGCTAGCAAACATTGTAAGTATCTGAATTAATTTTCTAGTTCACATTGATGGTGTCCTTTGTGTAAATCCAAGTTGGAAAACATAGGGCCCCATTTAAGTGATGACTCATGTCTTGGTTTCTCTGTGACAGATGTCTTTTACATTGAATGGATAGGATTGGTTGGCTCATATCAACACATACGCTGAGTCTGCACTCAGGTTGTGTTTTGGGGACAGAAACTACCAGTGAGGCCAATGGAGTCAGAACTTATACGGGCCCAGTGATGTCTTGCTTGAGAATATTTAGGATCTCTTCTTTGACTTGTTTCTGAATGTGTGGGTCATCATGCAACTATTGGGCAATGGTTTCAGCTTTGTGAAGTACTGTCTGAACAGCATCTCCTTGTTACATTTCCAGTTGTATGCCATGGGTACCTTGGAAATGTCGGGCTTAATGGGTTTATCTAGGTTTTTTTGGGTTTGCCTGAATTTGCTGATGCCATGGATCAAATCTGGAAACAATGTGTACTTGGCAATATTTTCTTCTATTGATACGCTGTGTATGATTTGACAAAGAACTTGCAGGAGTCTCATTTTGATAATTGAATTGAAGTTCATAAGACGCCTCTTATTTGTATTTGCAATGCATACTATCACCTGTGAGGGTTTTCTGATGCTCAGCAGGTGTGTGTGCCCAGCTCTACCTATGGTAGGTTGGTTAATTGTAATACCAGGTATTCAGCTTCTTGTGGAATTCAAGAAGAGAGGAGGAGGCTCAGCTGTTGGAGTGGGATGTCATTCCACGATTTAGGAGCAATGTAAGCGAACGTTCATCCTCCTGACCTGATCTGGTTCTGTGTATGTGAGATGTTGCCTAGTAGGAGTCCTGCGAAGCAGAGGTGTTTGGATGGTTGTTGGAAGGAGATGCAGCTGCTCAGGTAGGTGGGGCCGGAGTTGTGGAGTGCTTTGAATGTGTGTGTGAACAGCTTTAATTGATCTTATTTGTGTATTGTAAGTCAGTTTAGTGCCCTGGGGTGTGATGTAATGTGAGTTCTGTGTGGGAGGTCGAGGATGAGTCTGGCTGCTAAGTTCTGGATGATCTGTAATCCGTTAGTGAGTTGCTTGGCGAACCCGGCCTAGAGGCTATTCACTTTCAACTATATTCTTTAGCTTCCTCTACCGTAATACTGTAATGTTTCAGGCGTTCTTAAGGTCAGAACCGCTCAAATGTTTCTTGGTGTGCAGGCTACAGGTCCGAAGCATTCAGGCCAAGCACCTTGTTATCTAGGTGTTAATGCTGCCTTCCTGCCTGTCTGGCCCCTTCCATGAGTAGAGGCGGAAACACATCCCCGTATATAGGAAACAATGCTCTGCTCAGGCAGAAACCAGGACACTACAAGCTTGGATCCAATTTTAGCTATGTAAATAAAGCATGTGACCTTGGGCCTACAGACAATGTGACGGTACGTTAAAATTAGAGTTGTACTAAGGTCGTACTAAAGTCTCTACGGCATGTTTAGGAGGCATCATCAGCATGGTCTAGGAATGTTAGTCAGTTGGATGCCAATAGTCATTTAAAATTAATAGACTCCACACTGCAAGTTAATTTTAATAATGTATACTCCATTTCCACTTTGTAATCTTTGGGATATGAACTGCCCAAATGCAACCAGCTGGTACTGCAGTTCTCCAATTGACCATTGTATGAATCGTGCCATAAGCTCTCTGTACGTGAATATCAGTAATACACACTCATTTGTATCATTTTTTCATTTCTAAGAACATCGATTCATAGCAAACGGCAGCGGACTCTAAACAAAGAACTGAGGAGTACCCCTGGCTTCAAAGGTGTTCAGAAGTAGTAGCACCAATCTTTGGGCCAGATTCACAGGTAAACTGAGACAAAAGTCTAACTTTACGACTTTTGGTATTCACAAAGGGGATTAGCGAGTAGTAAAGTTAGACTTTTGTCTCAGTTAAACTTAAGTTTTGGTCTCAAGTTTAACTGAGACAAAAGTTTAAGAGCTTTTGGTTTCAGTTAAACTTAAGACTAAAACGTAAGTTTAACTGAGGCAAAAGTCTTTGTAAATCAGCCCCATAGATTAGTATTACTGAGCTCAATAGCCATTGCTCCTACCTCCTTGAATGTGTGTTTTGATGCATATGTACAACAATAACAAACTCTTTTGTCTCTTTTTTCCATAAATGGAAAATTATATATGACGTGGAGATACTTGGGTTGGTACTCCCATTCAAAACTAGTGTTTGATAATAAAGAAATCCTCTGCAGACAGTGTGTGTTTTAACTGTAGTCTTTGAGCCCAGTGTCCACAATTGTTACCACCCTAGGTTTCTTGCAGGTTTGCAGTAAAAAACAGAATTAAAAAGATACAGTAATAAAACCGTAGCAACAAAAGAGGGAAAAGTAGAAAATTAGATTACAAAAATATACAAAAAAATACAAATAATCATTGGGTTGTGGTTGATGTAAGAAATAGGGTTAGTGCAAAGTTTAGGAATAGGTTTAAGTTACATTTAGGAGTCAGAGTTAAGGATAGAGGCAGCTAGGGTGCAAGGCTTGATGTAAGGTAAAGTGCATGCATTAGGTTATTGGAAAGTGTTAGTTTTAGGATTTGAATATGGGTTAGAGATAGGGTAAGAGATTGCGTTTGGGCATGCTTTACTTTACAAACTGGGTAAAGATGAAACTAGGAAAATAGATTATGTAAAGGAAGGTGTTACGGTTACGGGGAAGGACGCTATGGTGGAGTTCCACGCCTCCACGTAGCACCTGAGTGCCGTGCTGCGCCCCTCCCCCACACGAGGTCCGCGATGGTGGAAGGCGTCTTTGTTTGCTTCCCGTAACGGCTACTACTTAGCGTTTCATCGACTTCTGTTTCCGTGTGCCTGAGGCGGCGGCGGAGGAAACGGGATATTCTCGTAGGGGCGCTTACAGAGGCTTTGTCAGCGTCTGGAAATGCTGGCTTCAGCTGCGGCGAACAGACAGCGGTTAGTGCCCGTCCTTGGACAATTAGTAGGCTGATTTACCGGGCTGGCTGTGAGCGGAGCGGAGCAAGGAACGAGGGTGCTACACTCTACTTGAGTCAGCGGTCAGCGGCCACTTTGAATATTCTGGAGGGATTTGTTAGATAAAAAGCGCAAGGACTGTGGAACAACGGTGGAGAAAGACACTGGCTATTGGAATATTGCCAGAGAAGCGGAAGGAGCAGAGGAGCAATTTTATCTTGGTGTGAGCAGGCAACTGTAAGTCCTGTAAAAACTATCTTTTTTGAAGGAGTCCAGAGGGCAAAGCGGTCTCTTTGTTGAATGAAAAGGGGTGAATCTATCTGAACTTTGTAAAAACTCTGCAAAAACTTTGTAAGAAAGGAAAGCAGGGAGAGAAAGAGAAGAAAAAGAGTGGGGAATTTTTGAATAATTGAGCCTGAGCCGCTGCTGGCATGGGGAAATTACTAAACGCACGCAAAGCTAAGCAACGCCGACAGCAGGCAAAAGAGGCTGAGGCTGCGGCTAAATTAATAGATGGAGGCAGCACAAAGGAGGAGGATTCAGCGCATTCATCGGAATGCTCAGAGACAGAGGATTTACTGACAGAAAATCTTGTGCATTTGAGCATGGGGGATAAAGCTGTCGAGCCCCATCTTGAAGATAAGTTCGATGTTTTTGAGCCCCCTCAGCTCCCTCCACCACCCCCTCCGTCTAAACAATTCCCTTTGTTTGTAAAAAAAACCTCTTCCTCTTCCTCTTATGTCCAGCAATTTGACCCCTTTAAACTTCTCAAATGTGGCGATAAATCAGAATCAACAAGTTTGCACAAGTGATTCAAGTCTGGCTGTCAGTACTTCTACAAACTCTGCTCCACTTGCCCAATCTCCTGATCCAGTTGCATTTACTGCTACATCTGACCTACAGCAAATAACAGTCAATTCTTTGGACTCTGCTGTTTCTGAAAAAGAAGATTTAAGGAATAAAGCACCTCAGTCTTCAGCAATACCTGACAGGGGTCTCGTCGAGGAGGTGGCAGGTCCCCCGGGCCCTGTGTTAGAGATGGATACGGAAACAGAAGGTGAAATGAAGATGTCCTTAAAGGATATGCTAAATCTAATTCTAGATGAATTAAGAGAGATAAAGAGGTCGCAAAATGTGGAGCTGTCTGCAATCCATCAGAGGTTAGATAAAATGGACAAAATTGAAGAGTTAGTCTCCACCTTTCCAACTCGTCTAGCTGAGGCAGAGGAAAGGATTTCCTCTCTAGAGGATCAAATGGTCGTAGTAAAGAAAGAAACTAAAGATGTATCCAAAACATCTAGGGCCCTTGAGAATAAGTTGGATGATCTTGAGAACTATAATAGAAGATCCAATTTACGTATAGTGGGGGTCCCTGAAGGAATTGAGGGGTCAGATATGCTCCTATGGGTTTCTACGTTTCTACAACAGGGTGTGATACCGGAACACAAAGGGGATTTAACTATCACTAGAGCTCATCGAGTTCCTGCCCACCCCTCATCGAACTCCACTCTTCCCCGAACTATCCTTATAAATTTTGCCGATGTTAGGGTCAAGGAGCAAATTTTGTCCAGAGCAATTCGACAGAGACAGTTTCCAGTGAATGCCACGGTGAAATGCCGAATCTTCTCCGATATGTCTGCAGTAGCAGCCAGACGCAGGAAAGAATTCGTTAAAATTCTTCACCTATTTAAAGCCCATGGGGCGCAAGCAATGATTGCTCAGCAATCAAAACTTAGAGTGCTCTTTAAAGGTAAATTCTATATGTTATCTGATGTTGAGGCAGTACAGGAGCTGCTACATGGGATTCAAAATGGTTAATTTGGACATAAAACAGAGTTCTTTTCTGGGACATTCTGATTCTTTCCACAATCGCTTTTCTTCACTTTATGTTTGATTTTGTTCACTATGTGGGGGGGGTAGGGTATGGTATGAAGGTTGTAGGGGTGTAGTATCACAACACCTCAATATGCAAGGGAGAGGTTCCTGTGGCGAGCATGGGAAGAGGGAGGCAGAGCGAGGAGGGTGCCACAGGTGGAAGAGGGGGAGGGGGGTTGGTTGGGTAAAAAAAGTAAAAAATGTAGTTCTTGGCAAAATTCTTCTCTTTATTGTTATTTTGTTGTTTTTGCTGAAGATAAAAGCGATCCTTCTGGTGGATTTAGAACAGAGTTTAGACTGCTTAAAGAAGGTATGGGATGTAAAGAGGGAGCAATTGTATTATTGAATTTAAGTAAATACTCTTAGAACTGCTAAAACTGGCTTAACAATTGTTTCTTTTAATGTGAACGGCTTAAATAATAAGAAAAAAATGCGGGCGATAGAGAAATGGGTCTTGACCGAAAATCCTGCAGTTATACTTTTACAAGAAACTCACATCCCTTTCTCAAAAGCTGACAATTTTTCTATGTATAAAGGATGGGACTCGTATCGGGGCTTCTCTTTTTTTTCTGAGTCACAGAGGGGAGTAGCACTTTTCATTAATAGGAGTATAGAGGTAGAGATCCTGCAAACAAAGGCAGGGAGTCAGGGTCGATGGTGCTGGGCCACGTGTAAATTCAAGAATAGGCCATCACCTATTACATTCGTAAGTTTTTATGCCCCAGTGAATGATTACCCTGAAATATATGATGCAATGTTCCAGTCTCTTTTGTTGGTTGGCGGGGATATTGTGATTGGGGGGGATTTTAATATGCTTATGGATCCGAATTTAGATTCTACTACGGGTGGTAAAAAACAGTTGAAACCTAAATCATTTAAGACAATCTCGAATAATGTAAGGACTTAAGATCTTGTTGACCCTTGGCGCTCTACAAATCCTCACAAAAGAGATTATACCTGCTGGTCGGGAAGGCATAGGTCATTTTCTCGCATTGATTTCTTTCTTGTTTCCTTAAAACTCAAAAATCGATATCAACGGATTCTCCATAATGGCTTTTCTGACCATGCAATGTTAGCTCTAGAATTGGTGCTGGATGAGAGTACGAATGTTGTAAAACGTTGGGTTGTTAACAAATCTTACCTGTCTGATGTAACATGGGTGACCCTACTTAAAAATGAGATAAATGACTTTATTGAACGAAATATGGGGACAGCCCCCATTCATGTGGTGTGGGATTCACTTAAGGCGTTTATTCGGGGGATTGTCATTGGAAGGGATGTACGGGAAACAGTCGTCTTCAGGGATACAAAGAACTTATTACAGCAGAATATTCAGGACTTAGTAGAACAAATGTATCATAATCCATCTGTTAGGCTACAGAATCAACTAAATGCTGCAAAACGTGAACTGAGTGTACATTACTTTGAAAGAAGTGAGGACATTTTTTGTAGACAAGCTCAAAAAATATATGAACACAGTAATTTTATGGGCAAATTCTTGGCGTGGCAGGTCAAAGAACAAGCTGCAGCCAATGTAATTCGGTCTCTTAAATCTCCAATAAATGATATTGATACTTCAGACGCAGTAGAGATAGGGGAAATTATGTTGTCCCATTACGAGAAAATTTATACTTCGCATCATATTACGGATCAACGTAGATTAAAACATTTCTTAGATAATTATAATCTACCCACTCTTTCTCATATATATCAAGAAGTAATGGCAACTCCGTTTTCGGGGGATGAATTAGAGTCGGTAGTTAAAAGCCTTCCACATGGTAAGGCCTGTGGACCAGACGGATTTCCTGCAGAATTTTTTGTTGCATTTTTTACCTCCCTCTCTGAACTTTTACTTTTATTATCAAATTCTATGTTGGAAGGTGGCTTAATTCCATCATCTTTTTATGATGGGACTGTGGTTAGTTTCTTGAAAAAGGGAAAGGAAGCAAATGACCCTAACTCTTACAGACCTATTACACTATTAAATTCGGATTATAAAATTATCACCAAATTACTTTCATTACGTTTCAATCATGTTTCTTCGCAACTGATTCATTCAGATCAAAATGGCTTTATTGCAGGTCGGCAACTTATTACTAATACACACTACCTGGTTGAGGCCTTGGATTATTTTGAAACACGCAAGGTGCCGGCTTTAGTTTTTCTTTTAGATGCATAAAAGGCTTTTGATTTGGTGGTCTGGGATACACTTTTTTGCATTTTACAATTTTTTGGTATCCCCTTACAAATTATAACCTTAGTTAAAAATCTGTATCAAGGTGCAAAAGCTCATGTGCTTATCAATAGATCCATGGTGGGTTCAATTTCTGTGCAAAGAGGGACAAGGCTGGGGTGCCCACTGTCCCCTGTTCTTTTTGCCTTTTTCATAGAACCTTTAGCGGTGGCAATCCGGAAGTGTACAGATATTTTACCACCTATGGCCTTTATGGATAAGATTAAATTATATGCAGATGATATAATGCTACTTCTGAAACCTGATATGCATTCGCAAGTACAGGCCCTTTCTGTTTTTGCAGAATTTGAAGCACTTGGGGGGTATCGAATCAATAAAAAGAAAACTGAGATTTTAATTTGTGGTAGAATAATTCCCGAACTGCACCCAGACTTTCAGAACTGTATCAATAATAGACCCAAAAGATATCTGGGTGTTTATTTTATGCCGTCTGTAAGCGAATTATATTTTTTGAATTTTGAACCTTTAATAAAAAAAGTTTGTGATATGTTTTCACGTTGGAACACATTACCTCTATCTATTTTAGGCCGGGTGGCATTAATTAAAATCCCCCTATTACATTTTTTGTTCTCTACTATCCCTTGTTCTTTACCAGGCTCTTTTTTTTCAAAAATCGAATCCATGTTCTCAGCCTTTGTTTGGGCAAAAAAGACATCTCGAATAGCTATCAATACTCTATACGAAGAAAAAGAACAAGGAGGTCTTGGTCTCCCAAACCTTAAAGACTACTACTATGCTTATTTTGTACAGTATCTTTCAAGATTTAAACATCTAATATCTAGTAAGGCATTGTTTATAATTTTTTTTATTGAAATAATTTGTAAAGAGGCCAAAATTCCTTCCCCACTTTCAATATTCAAATCACCCAAACTAGTCAGATATAAGGTTCTGAATTTGTTTTTTTTTAAAACGTGACGCTGTGCTGAAGAGGTACTCACTTTCCCTCCTAAGTCTAATAACTCCATTAAGTGAAGCCATTTCAGGCTTCGGTATAAAAATGGGGCCAGAAATTATACAAAATTGGGTCAGATCGGGGTTTATAAACTATTGAATTTCGTGGAAAATGAAGCTTGGTTGACCCCTAATGAGATGGCTTCTTTAATTGGTGGAAATTTTCTTCTCATGGGTTCATATAATTTACTGTATAAGGTTCTGGCTCAAACTGACCTAGCGCAGATAAGTCAAGCTTCACATTTAATAAATGATCTCTTTTGGTCTTCACTGTGCATGAAACATGGAAAATGGAGAAGAAGTTTAGCGTAGAGAGGAAGATCTGAGCACCAAAGCAATTAAAAAATGACAGAAGTATGAAAGTCTTAATCTAACAGCTAATACTTGGAAAACCTTAAATACATTTAATTTTTCGGTATTGAGAGGCGCCAACTGGAGACAAATGCTTTTTTTTAGTAAATGGCTGTTATATTATACTCCCGCGTCGTCTACCTGTTTTAGATGCACTCGACCGGATCTGGCTAATTGGTCCCATATAATAGCTTTTTGCCCCCAAATTAGGGCATTCTGGGATGGCATTTTTTCTTTGCTTTCTCTTCATTTGCATTGTACGATTACTAGTTTTGAAAATTTGATTATATTTGGTTTTGATCCAGAGCTTAATCTGGCTGAGTCACTGGAAAAACTGGTGTATATTATAGTAGCAGTGGCTAGATCATTGATTCTTAAATACTGGAAGAGAGATATAGTTCCATCCTTAGATGAGTGGTATCAGAAAATTAAGAGAGTTAGGAAAAGTGAATTTATATATGCACAAAGGATTGGGGGGCTGCGCAATTTTGAAAAAATATGGGGGACCTATTTTGACTAAAGGTCAGCGCATGTTTTCGGAGTAAAAATCTTCTATGTTTCTATTTTTTCAGAGATGGTATTATATTATATCATTTGTCTTTTCAGCTTATCACTATGTATTTTGGATTTATTGTAATGAATGTAATGAATGGAATGTCAAGAACTGAATAAAAACTTTAAAAAAAAAGTGTTACGGTTACGGTTAGAGAAAGGTTGAGAGTAAGGATACGTTTTAGTACTGGGTTACCTATTAGGGCTGGGGTAAGGGATAGGTAAAGGTTAGATTTAGGGTTTGAGAGTAATTAATGTTTAAGTGAGGTGCACGGAATGGTATAAGGGGAAAGTGCAGAGAAGGATGGCACAGAAGGTGGTCTTGGAGATATGTGGGTTTTATCCTCTAATACAAATGCAGAGACAATGTGGTGTAGGGAAAAAGAATAGGGTTAGGTTTAGGGAGGGAAGTAACAATGACAGTTTAGGATAATTAACAAATCACAAATGTAGCCGGAAGAATATTGACCTCGACATTTCTACATTTACCATAGACATACATGTTAGCTGTTATTTTTTACCTGTACGTTTTTATCTCCACTCTTTTGCAATCCACTTTTTGTATTCTTTTTTTGCATAGCCTCTGGTTACAGTGCCCGTATCAGACTCATGATCAAGGAATTTGGGCTTAGAGGACCCAAATGCCGAAAATCTCCCTTGTTCAAATGTGTCCTTATCCCCAGACAATTCACTTACGTACAGAACCTGGTCATTTGAGGCATGTGGAGGTATGTTGGGAGTTGCCTAGAGTGAATCAGAGAACACCAGGGAGAGAGATTTGTCTCCTTGATCCACGATGATCATTCTGGTCACTATGACTGTCTGGATATCTCCTAATGGCATTTCTATAAGCTAATATCATTTCAGAGTACTTGAAGGAACCATAGCATGGAGTGGTTTTGCTACATAACAGATCTAAACAGAAGAGCAAACAGAAAACACAGTAATGCATCAGACAAGCAATCGCAAGAAAGTAAATGTCATTTAAAAAATGCAGGATTTTTTCCAGCATGGAATTGGGTGGAATAAATGCAATTTGTTTACAGTTACTAAATTAAATGCATAGAAGACCATATTGCCTTATTTAGAGTTTGGTAGATGGATACTTCATCACAAACATGGCTGATATCCAGTCCATCATGTTACAGGTGCTAAAGGTTGTAATACATTTGTAATATAGCGAATGGTAAATCTGCTACATTTGTGATGCAGTATTCTGTCCACCAAACTCTAATTAAGGCACCTGGGGCCTCATTTATGAGAAGTGACGCATCGCTGCGTGAAAGCAGCAATGCGTCACTTCTCAGTGCGCCCTCCTTGTGACATGGTTGATGCGTCATATTTACTTTATGACGCATCATGTTGCAAGGAGTTACAGATAGGTCAGTATTTCTGACGTATCTGTATGGTTCAAAAGTGACGCATTGCTGGAGTGTGTCACAAAAGTGACGCAACTTCAGCAATGTGTCCTTTCACATGGGGCAAGCCCAATGTGAAAGGGCCTGTGTCAGTCTTAAGCCTGCTGTGAGGCAGGCATAAGATATTGACGCATTTGCATCCTAGCAGTGGCGCAGTGAAATCTCATAGATTTCACTGCGTCACTTCTACGACCCTTTCTTGCGTCATTACGCCACCTTGCATACATGATACCTGGCGCAGGTATAATGTGGCACAGGGGTTTACAAAGTGACGCATCTACCTAGATGTGTCACTTTGTAAATGTGGCGCAACAAGGCGCATTTTTCACGCCACTGGTGCGTCACAAAAAGTGACGCACCGGTGGCGTAAAAGTGACGCACAGCCTCGTAACTGAGGCCCCTGGTATTTAAAACACGCAAACTAGATTAAGTTAGAATGTAAGAATTTGTACCGACAATTACCAGGATGGGGATTCTTTCAAATTATGGTTACAAGTTAGAAACTGAAGTAGTATTAAATGCAAGGGCGAGGGCAGCAATGAAAACAGTGATGACATAAGTAATAGCAAATTATGGCAATAGTAGTAGTGGGCCAACTTGCAATGCTAATGGCCAAAATAGTTTCGTTTTAAGACATTTAGCATAATTTAGCACAAAAGAAATAATGCAATAGAAATGTTAAATGAAAATGATAATGGTATGCAGATATTTTAACACTACTAAAAAGTCATCTGAACGCCCTCCTGCTATTTCCCCACTTTTTCTCCCCCGACATTAAAAGAACAATACAGGGAAGGGAGGTAGGGGATATACCTATTCACAAAAAAAGATAGAAATAAGGGTCATTAAAACAACTGTGGGAGTCGATGGTGGGCACCCCCACACATTTTTTAATAGCAAAAAAGGAAGTGATGTAGTTATGTGAGTGTCACACCCTAAAAAAAAAACGTAGGCCACAACAGGGCTGGCTTGAGCGCTGGGGCCAACCGGTGCGAACATGTTTGTTGGTCTACTCCAATGACCTTCTTCTTCACATATTCCCACACTACTACCCTCCAACAGAGACCCTCATCTCTACATAGCCTCTCTCTCCCATGTATTTCATTTGTTTTATAGAGCTACTCCTACAAGAGTAAAGTGTTACTGTAATTTACATCATAGACACATTATAGGGATACAATCAATTATACATGTGTATGTCAGTGTATAGGAAATCTTACATAAGACAATGAGGATTACAAGGTGTAGGAGTCTAGTGTCATCCATATTGTGCATGCTCTGGAGAAACGCAACGTGATCTCAGCAGCGGTGCGTCCATTGGGGCGTAGGGGCGTAGTCCCACTAAGCCTGGTGGACGCACCTGCTGTGGCACAACGAACTCCCAAGTTAATATAATAAAAGCGCTTTCAGCGGGGGTTCCGGCCGGGACACACCCGCTGGAATAGGGAGTGCACAGGGGGTGGGGCTGCCGGGCTGGCTGGCTGGCATTTAAACTTAAAGTAAACACTGTGTGGAGTCGGACTGGAGTTGCGCATTATGGGCAGAAACTTGCCCGAGCATGCGCGTCAGCGTCATGTAGACGCTGAGACAGACCGAAGGGCGCAGGGGGTGCGGCTTTAGCCGCCCCGTCGTTTGGAAGGTGAGAGGGCGAGTGCTGTGTGTGCCCCCCCCCATTCAGTGATTGGCCATGCGCGCCGACGCCGTTAGACGTGTTGTTACTTGTTTCTTAACGGTGGCGCGCTGCTCTCTCTCTCTCTGGAGTCGTCCGAGTCATCCCTCTCTGTGAGACACGCACTCGCCACTCGCCGACTGAAGAGACGAAGAGATCGTCGATTCCCTGTCTTCGTGCCGGTGTTTGATTAATTATTAAAGTAAGAGGTCCGGCACAGTATTATGCACTTGCAGGAAGCAGAATCTGTTATTACATGATCGCAAAAACATTTGCCCTCTTGGGCCCAAACTCTTATTATCTGCCGAAGTTAGGAGCGCTCAGAAACCGTCCCTCGCTCCAAATGATTCACATGATGCGAATGGATCCTTCTTTAACATTGTTAAAAATGTTACTATATTATTTTAAGGGCATTGATTTGTTTCCCCAGATAAGCCGCAGTTCACGTACTTGTCTCTCCCCGTTCACCGTCCTCACACCCCCTCACCCCCTGGCCCCTGCATCTATGCCACCCCCCAAAAAAAACTCACACACACACATCTGCAGCTCTGCACACTCACTCACAGTGCACTGCTGCTTGTCTCCCCGGTCCGAGACCGAGAGATATTATACCGTGGCTTGGAGTGAAAAATGTGGCTTCGGAATCGCAAGAGTGTTATTGTTTCACACCTTGGAGTCGGGCCCCTGTGCCAAGGTGTGAAACACTCACTCCTGCGATTCCGAAGCCACATGTCACCAGCAGGGCCTAATCTGAATATTGCCGTACGTAAATGGGGACGAACCATTACCAGCAGAAAGGGAAGTCAGACTCAGTCAAGACCTTATCCTAACATCGCTAGAGTGCCAGCCTCATGCCGACCTGCACCTTAACCATGTAGCAGTAGGAGCGTGAGGTAGCAGTGCAAAGCATCGAACGTGGTATGCACTTAGGAACCACGGTCTATTTTGGAACGCAAACAATCAGGTGTGGACCTAGTTAATTTTTTATCCCAGTTCATTTGCCATTCTGCCCCTCTCCAGACTTCAATCGTCCTCTGTGTCGCTGATAACAGGCTTCGCCTCCCAGCTCCCCCATATATGTAATGCAGATAGGAGTGTTTCTGGAATTGGAGTCTCTCTAAGGCGTGGGTGGTCTCTCGAAGCATGACTCCATTAGTTAATTACTATTAGATGTGCCGCCCTGTAGTAGGCTTGAATATCTGGCAGAGCTATGCCTCTATTATACTGACTGCGCTGTAGGGTTTGCAGTGCCATCCTGTAGGAATGTGCGTAGCTCCTCATTTATAGCCTTAAAAACCGTTTCCGGAATTTTACAATATGTGTTCTGGAGTATATAAAATTGTTTGGGGAGCGTTAACATTTTATACATGGCTGTGTTCACTAATAGCGTCAGGGGAAGACACCGTCATGTGATCGCATCCTCTCGAAATTCTGCCAGGACACGCTTAATGTTATGGGTGAAGCAGCCTGCTACATTGGTAGAGATGTATAGACCTAGGTATTTAAAACCTTCTTCAGTAATATGTAAGTGCTCTGGCATTGAGCGCGTGTCTATGGAGGCTCAAACCGAGCAGGTTACACACTTAATCAAATTTGTTATCAACTTGTAGACATCACAAAGCTGTTTTCTCGAGGTAGTAGCAGAGAAAGACCATTACAACAAAAAAATGTGGCAGAGAGACAGATTAGACAGTTTAGCACTTAAATGTCTTAAAGAAACATTTGAATTGGCCTTTTTCTTGAAAGCAGAGCGTTTATGTGAACTAAAGAAATGTGAGCAGGTACATGCACACGGATTCACTCCAGATGATGGAAAGAAGGAAATAGGCACAATTTAAAATGCTAGAATTTTTGTAAGGGAAGCAAGAAGGGATGGATTTATACTTCTGTTTTAACATGAATAGGATGTGTACATTGATTGCTCACTCTTGTGTTACTTGTGAAATCTGTATTTTTACAAACTGTTAATTGTGAATTTTGCACACATTGATCCTGGGATCACGTTGAATAAGAGTGAAGGGAATGCTTATGCATCGAGAAGGCAAAATTATCACATTATTTCGACTTTAGCTTATGTTTGGGCAGCTGGTACCAGGTACTTTATCTTTATTTGCATCACGCTGCAGCACTGGCTCTAATTTCACCGTAGGCTGTTGTGGGTTGTTCTAATCTTATGGCCCGTAAAGCTATCCGAGGAGCGAACTTTAAAAGAATGGCATTTTGTTCCAAATGGACCTTGTTATACCCTGCACGGCTTGCATCAAATGTTTCCAGCAACATCAGCTCTATGATTTTGATGTGGGCATCAACGAGGGGACTGGCCTGTCACGCTCTTGTGCCACATACTTTGTACTTTCTGGGACAAGATCTTCACCTCAATCAGCACAAAACTAAAAGTCCAAATTGAGCCTGACCTACAAGTGGCATTATTCAGAATTTCAACCAACAACCATCATTTTAACATGAAGACAACAACACTACTTATTTATTGGATTGTTGGTTGCTAAGTTATTAACGCTGAAAGGATAGAAATCTACTCCCCCACCCCGACGTAAGAATCCTGGGTAAACAAAATGGGCCTAGTAAAACAGCGGGAGGAGCAGTATGCACAAAGGGTGAGTGCACTTAAAACAAGCATTTGCAATGCACTAGGTCTTGCATTTATGCGAGTTTGAGCTATTGGCATTGTAAATGACAATGCATTTTATGGTTTTTAAAATATAAAAAAAAAGCATTGCCATTTACAATGCCAATAGCTTAAACTTGTGTAAATGCGAGACCTATTGCATAGCAAATTGTTTGGTGAATTATTTCTTTGAGTGGCAGAAAGTTGTTGAATTCTATGTTGGGGAGAGCATGTTTTGGCTTGGAGTTCTGCAAAGGTGAGATGTGTTTTGAAACTTCTAGATCTTTCATGAACATAATGCCATTCTATATCCAGAAGGGCCATAAAATGATTTTATTATTTTTAATTCTCTTATTGTGCAAGAATGCTTGTAAGCTTGATTTGTTAATGGTATTTTTTTTGTCTGTTTGGAGTAGAGCAGTAGCTGTATCGAGTAGAGCAGTAGCTGTATCAAGTAGGATGTGAATTGTCTGAACTGATCTGAGCGGTCTCATTTTAAGAGTGAGGATGATGGGAGTCGGGAGTATCAAGTCCATCTTGATATCTACCCAAATAGGGTGGGTAGTTGAGGGTTCAGAAAACCGTAGAGAGACCCACCTTATCAGGAAAGGTGGCTTACAGTTGTCCCAGTTGGGTAGTCTATATCCTCTAGACTTCTACCCTGAGCAGAGCTTTTTATTGAGATTCTTGTTCTATTCCCATGCCAAAGAAAGGAACAGCACTTTTTATCCAGATTGGGAAAGAAATTAGATGTCTGTTCGGCATCATTTTGGAGTGGAAAAGTTCAGTTGGTGTGATTATAATTTTCAGTTTCCATTCTCCCCCACCAAGATATATACTTTGGAGACCAGTACTTCAAGTGGTCTTCAATATTGGATAGGATCTTCTCTTTCTGCCTTACCGACTTAAGTAGGCCACTGGAGAACCAAATGCGCAAGCACTTAATGAATTTAGGTTGCTAGTGGATGCACACCTTATTTATGAAGCCTTGGAGGCATAACATGTTAAGTGGAAAAATGTCTGTTTTATCTCTGTTCAGAGAGTAACTGTTCTTGGATCATGTCTAGAAGGACTAGAATAGATTTTTCTTCATAGGCACAACAAAATAAAATATCATCCACATATGCTGCCACTTTGAGAGTGTGTGATTTATAGTTAAAGGCAGTAATATCTGGGTGGTTATTGATGTATTGTAGACGTAGGTCGATAGCTAAAAGAAATAATAGCTGTGAAAGAGGACAGGTTTTGCGGTTGCCTTGATCAAGGTGGAAGACATCTCATCAGTTCTATTTCTTGTGAACCATCATGCCTAAAACACATAATCATTCTCATGAAGTGGTCCTTAAGAGTGAACGTCTGAAGTGTGGCATTTAGATAGGATCAAGAGACTTAGTCAGAGGCGGTTGCCAAAGCTGGAGAAGAAATTAACATGGACCATTTCATTTGTTCGGCAAAATATTTCAGTGTTTTCACAGGCCGTTCAACCTTGTTCTAACAATATCATGACTCCTTAGATAATAAATTGTGCCTTTTTTAATGATAATTTTTTTTGGTGTTGATTGCTTTATATGTTTTATATGTTTTATTTAGGACATTTTATATGTAACGAAACTGGTGCTCATGTAAAGCGCTCTTGACATCCGACGTCTCTGGTCTAGTTCGCTATTTAAAACAAAAAATAGAAAAATCAGTTGTTGGCCTATATATGGCCTTAGAGCTGAGATTTTCATGAAAGTCTTATAGTCTGAATTCCGCACCTGAGCGTAATAGGACAGAATGTATGAAGCTCTGTTGTTATACTGAATAAGCAGCTACCTATGTTATGCCATCTATTAATGTAATAACTGCACTTTCACAATTGCTTTATTAACCTTCCTGCTTTCTCAAATTTGCTTGAAAATGCACGATTTTTCTTCTTTTTTTTCAAAATTTTCTTGGGGGGGTAACCCCCCCAAACCCACCTTTTGGGGTTCAGGCTCGCTCGCTGCGCTCGCTCGCTACGGTGCTGGATGAAAATCACTTTGCGCCCCACCACTATCTAATGTCACCCACCGCCTCTGCGTGATCTAACTTTTCATTCATCCTTTTTCGTGTATTTCTCTCTAGTGCGCATCTCCTACAAGCAAAGAAGAGTGCTCCAATGATGTCCTTTCATAACAGGGAAAGAGTGCACCAGACGTTGCTTGCACACTGTGCAGATGTGGTCTCTGTGACAGCAAGCGTTCTGCAGGAAGTCCTTATGATACAATGGCTAGTACATGGTTCATCAAACAGCCCTCGATGAGAGATGAACCCTCCTCCTATATACTCTATAAGACACAGCACATCAAATAAATCTTTATCGGCATACATGTCGGGTCACTAGATAGGTACACCTACCAAGCAATAGCCGAAAACAGCAGGATTTTGACTACTGCTCTAGGTCGTTATCCTTCATCTATTGCTTTTTACTACCTTAAACTTTATTGCTTTATTTCCATAAATTTTTCTGGCCCACTCTTTCCCTTATGTTCCATATGGGTGGCGCTGTGCTTCTCTTCTCATGTCCACATCAACCTTTCCTGACTACTGCTTGTTTTTACTGTGACCTTGTTTTACTTTATGTCAGTTGCTGATTTTCTCATTTTTGCATGAAAGGCTATGATGGGCTAAAGCGGTGCACTAAAAACTTTTTTAACTTCTGTTGAGATCATTCAGTGTTTTATTACAAAAGGTTTGACCCATCGCCTTCTCCAAGACCAAGTACTCATCAAATAGATGTTGTATAACGTATCCTATTCACTGTATTTAGAGTCACGAATCAAACTCAAACTTATGAGTTTTTGCAGTAGGGCGGTGCCACAGGCCTTCCTTCTGTGCTGCCCTACAGCAAAAGAAAAGGAATGTGCTGTATCTATCTGATACGGCGCATTCCTGTCCTTTTACCCTACGCTGGCGCACAATGGGCTGCCATGCACCAACGCAGGCACCTTTGCACCATGGTGCAAGGGTGCCTGTGCGTTGAGGGGATGATTATTTTTGTGCAGGAAGGGAAACCTTACTTCACAAAAACAATCACAAGAGGTTGTTTTCTTTTTGTATGGGTGTTGCAGAATGCAGCACACATAGAAAAAGGAGATACGAGGAGGAATAAAGATATTTCTCCTCGTTGTGCCTCCCTTACGCCTCCCCTGGGGAGGCATACGATTTTGGCGCTGCCTCAGAGTTACAATTTATCATAAATCCTGGGCAGTGTCAAAAAGCCATGGATGTTGCTGGGAAAGCCTCCAGCAACACCCAATGCATGCCCCTTTAACACAGAAAACTGCGTTAAAGGGAACAGTATTTATAAGGCAGCATTAAGCCAAAAAAGTTCCCAATATATAAAGAATTACATTCATTATGCCAGTGTTGGATACCATTCTGCCAAGAGTATTTACAATGTGTTAAGAATTATCACCATTATGCCAGTGTTGGCTGGCCATTATGTCAAGAATGCTCACAATATGACAAGAATTAGCATTATTATGCATGTTCATTTAG
This sequence comes from Lissotriton helveticus, assembly GCF_964261635.1. Taxonomy (NCBI): domain Eukaryota; kingdom Metazoa; phylum Chordata; class Amphibia; order Caudata; family Salamandridae; genus Lissotriton; species Lissotriton helveticus. Next base: position 821,223,690 of record NC_136067.1, on the reverse strand, counting down.
CAGTGCTTAGTGCATGGTCAGACTAGCACCATCGCTAATTAATCCTAACTGCATGCTTAGATTTGCCCCCATTATTCGGTAATGCTAAATGTATGTTTAGATTTGCCACCTTATTCCACAGCCTTTAGTGCACACTCAGATGTGCACTATCACTCAGTAATAAGGAATGCATACTTATATTTGCACCAAACTCAGATACCTTGAACTTGTGTACATGCACCAGTGGTGTAGCTATTGTGCCATCGGTCCCAGTGCAAGAAAGGAAATGGGTCCCTAGACATTGTTTGAACGGTGAAGTCAGCCTCTGGGTCCCAGTGCCACTGAACCTGCTGCACCAATGGAAGCTGCACCCCGATTTACACTTTAATTCAGATTCAGAAATCCTTACTGCAAGCCAAGATTTGCCACTGCTCTTTAGTTATTGCTGTATATTCATATTTACTAGCAAAATACAAGTGATGCCAACGGTATTCAAATTTAAACGTGATTCTTTGTGTATGTCCAAAATACTGAAGATCTTAAAGAGAATCTTTAAAGATTAATACATGAAGACTATATATAATTTATGTGTTTTGTGTTTTCTTTAGAAAATTAGCCATAAGATGAACATAAAAATAGGACAGTTGATTTAGTCAGTATAAATGTGTATGTTGGAGATAGATAATTGATGGTATCTGTCCCCTTAAATAATTACGTTTAAATTTGAATACCTTTGGCATCACTTGTATTTTGCTAGTATATACTTACCCAGATGCCGTTTGGTTAAATTGGGTTTCCCCTGTTGTTATTACAGTATATTCATATTTGCCCGATCACTCAGTGATCACGTGACTTGAGTCTAGCGCTCTGCGCACAATATGATATGTTCTCATGCATTGTCTTATGAAGGGTTTGAAAGGCCTTCGGTCATTTTAAACATAGTGTACCGCCCCCTCCCCCCCGCCCCCCACAGCTATGCTTAAGTTAGTGTTCAACCACGCACCTTCATGTTATAAAAGGAAACCCGCAAGCACCATCGTGCTGAACCCTGATGGCAACTGCATGATTCCCTCATGTTTCCAGGAACAAATATTAATACTTCTATAATACATTTTTAATTAACAGATTACTTGTTTTACCCAAGAAATTTATTATAAGTAGTTTCAACATTTGTTTCACAATGGTGGGTAGTGATCAACAAACTTCAATGACAATGTTTGCTGTTCTGTGTAAACAAGGCAATATAATATTCACTTGTGCAAGTACAAAGGACACACTGAGAAGGGATCATTTTTAATTAGGTCTGGCGTTAGCCAAATTGTTTATTGTTGGTGAGGGCCCGGCAGCTCCCCCTCCAATAAAGTTTGTCAAAAACCATGACACAACAAATAATTATTGTCCAAGCCAAAAGGCTGGCTGATAACGCCGGACTTATTGGCTTTGCCAATGAGCTATTTGTTTAACAGGTACCTCCATGAAGGGTACAGAGCACGTGAATTCACTATGGCATTTATGGGTGCTCCTCCAAAAACTTTCTGAGGCTTCTTTACAAGCCCCTTGTGCTGCCAATGCGTCATTTTTAATATGGGAAAAAGTGACATACCTGTGTCACCAGAGGCTTATAAATAAGCCCCTCTGTGAATTTAATCGGATGTGTTTAATCCCAAAATGAGGTGACAGTGGGGAATAGAAATATCCAATTCTAATGCACACCACCACAATCTGGCTTCCTCTACACGTAATAACTTTACAGAAGCTCCCACTTTCACCCTGACCCTTTTTGAAGGTGAGTAGACACATAATGCTGCAAGAGGCATAAAAAACAACAAGGCCACTGCATACTGTGATTTCATATGCAAACAACTGTGGGGTTGGGTCACTAGATGATACAGGGCCTAGGGTCTAATCCCTCAGTCTTTGAGGAATGAGCACCCTCTCTCTTAATATAGTGGGGGCTCTCAGAGAGGCATCCACTCCTCACCAGAGCCCAGAAGCAGCCCCACACTGCCTCAGATGGTGTACGAAACGTATTTACAATCCAGATCTCGGCGTCTTTGCCTCATCTGGGACAGAATCCTGTTTGATGCCATCAGTAGCAGACCTCAACCCCTGGCCTCCCGTAGGTGGAAACAGCAAACAAGCGTAACACGTTTGGATGTGTTCTCCACACAGAGGTATTCATGGGGGCGCTGCCTGGACATCAATGTGCTATTCAGCCCCACACACAGATCGGCTCTGTAAATGGGACAGTTGCCCTGGTGCATGACAGCGAAAGATTGTGCAGCAAATGGTTGCATCTGGCAGGCTGCCTTTAGAGCAGCGGGCCCTTTTGTGTTATATTTTCTGGGTTGTTTTGAAAGCACTTTCTGCAGATGCTTGTGTAATAAGAAGAGCAAGGAGCAATGGCAGCGACCCAAAGTGCAGACAGAGAAACAGAAATATACGTTAGTGATGCAGAGTGGCCAAAGCCTGCCAGGAAGCCCTAGTGCCAGTCACCTCAACGTGACCGCACCATTTTAACAAAGGCAACTCAAATGTCCGGCGGACGGTGCAGGGCTATTCAATAACTAAAGATGACGCAATCAATTAAATTGAAACAAAAATTCAGCGGCTTATTTACTAGTTATTGACGCAGGGCAGCGCAAGTCACTTTGCCAACGCAGGTACCCTTGCATCATGGTGCAAGGGTGTCTGCGTTGTAGGAATGATTGTTTTTGTGCAGTAAGGTATACCTTCCTGCACAAAAGCTATAAATGGAGGCGGTTTGCTCGTTCTATGTGTGCTGCAGAAAGAGAAAAAAAGAGGAGAAATAAAGCTATCTCTCCTTGTTACTCCTCCCCTGGGGAGTGGTCGCCTTTTGATGTATTCCTTTGATTAGAAGTCCTTGTAAATCTGGGAATGCATCAAAATCAATGGGTGTTGCGGCAAAACACCCACTGCAACGCCCATGGAATGCCTCTTTGACACAGAGTAAGGCAACGCAGCGGCTTGCGCTGCTTTGCCTTACTCCATATCCATTAGGACATGAAAAGTCACTCAAAGTGGCTTTGCGTGGCTTCGTGGATATGGGTCTGCTCTCTGTACCATCGGTGGGTCAAAAAAATGGCACCCCAGTAGCGCAATGGGCTTGTAAATAAGCCCCTCAAACGTTAAATTAAAGCAGGTACAGACTGTGAGCATTCAACACGCGTGAAGTTAGCAGCGTCTGGCACCCCAGACCAATCACAAGCGCCTGAGACCTGCTCGGCAAGGATAGCACTGCCCTCTTGGTTTTGAACTTTGTAAAGACAGTTTTTAGTGCAAAGACCCCAGTTATTGCCCTCTTGTGTATTTAACCTCAAAACTGTTGTGTGCATTTAGAGGACACAAAACAGGTAAAAGAACAGAAGTCCAGATTTACAAATAAATAACGCAACTCAGCACATCAAATGAAGTTGCTGCACTGCGTGAACGGTAGAGAGCAAAACTGCGCCATATCTTGTAAGATGTTTAGCAGTCCTGCTTTCTCCCTAGCACTGGCGCACTTTATGCTGCCCTGTGCCAATGCAGACTCCCTTGCACCATAGTGCTAGGGTGTCTGCGTTGTGGTCAGTGTAATTTATGTGCAGGAAGGGTCCCTTAATGAATGAAAACTACGCTGAAAGGAATCTCCTACATGGATGTATGCTGCAGAATGCAGCACACATGCAAATAGGAAGAAACAAAAAGAAAAAAAGATATGTCCCCTTTTTATGGCAGCCTTACGTAGGTGCAGGATTTTGGCCTAAATCCATGTCTACAAATCTTTCTAAATATGGATTTGTATGTCAAAATTCATGGGTGGATGCATGGAAATGCCCAAGCTCCGGTCACGGAATGCCTCCCTAATGCAAAATAAGGCAAGGCAGTGCATTGTGCTGCTGTGCATTACTTTTTGTTACAAAGCAGTGCACATCGAGAATTGCGTTGGTTTGTAAATCTGTGCAGAATACTTTGTGTCGGATCTGCATTGAAAAAGAACGCAAACCAGATGCAAACGCCTTGTAAACCTCGGCCTGAGTTTCCTAGCAGCAGGAGGCAGTTCCCCTCAGAGTTCCCCTCGTCTGCATAAGGATGCCTGTCAGGTGCAAGTTCTCTCAGAGGACGCAGCAGTGCAAGTGCTCGCTCATTACCCAGCAGCTTTAGCTCCTACAAGGGGTCCTAAGGAGCTCCTACCTCATCTCTGTGATTAGAGTGTGCGCTTCTTCACCTTTTGCCTGCAGCAGGGCCTTAACAGAGGAACCTGCAGCCCCTTCTGTGCTTGGAGGCCCTCAATCCCTCAGGGAGGACCCTGTTCAGCTCAAGGCCAAGGAGTCAGATAAAGGAGTCTTGGGAGTCCCGCTCCACATTCTCCAAGGGGTAGAGTATCATTTTATGTTACACTACTGGCCGTCAGGTGGCGATCTGCCAACCGGCATTCTGCAGCCCGACCTGCTGTCACTGGCTGAAGACGGCTGATAGCCAGAAACCGGTCCTAGGATGCTTGATTCCGGTCCAGGAAAGACATGGCTTGGCAGTTCGGGCTGGACGGTTCCTATGAGGCACAGGGTCAAGGCTGATTTGCATATGGCCATGTCTGAACTGGGGTGGTGTGGAGTGCAAAAAAACTATGGATTTAGGCCCAGATCTCTGTACTGGGGTGAATGTATGACATTGTTCTGCATTCTGTCCATCAACGGTTGTTTTTGCACTGATCTCTCAGCAGCACCGCAGCTCTGCTGCTTTTGAAATAGGCAGAGTTTGCGGTGTAACCTGTAGTCTGTCATGGACTCAGGGTGGGCTGGCCTACGTGTCACCTGGCAGTGCTGCAAGAAGGGCTGTGTTAAGTTTGGGGATGGACCACCCCATAATGAAGATTCACGCAGGGGTGTTCACGACGTGGAGTTGTAAAATGGTCATGTTCATGACGTTAGGGACCAATGTAATGAAAGTGGGCAGAACCCGACCTTGTGGTTTCTTAGCCAGTAAAATACCTCACATCGCCTGTACTTCCTTATTGAAACGTCGTGGGGTCTAACTCCCATGGCAACTGCGGTAACACAACAGGCTGGTAGACAGTCGGTGTGTTGGCACGTTTTTAGGCTGTTTGTGGGCGTGGTTTATGGTCTGGTGGGCTGATTTTTACTGTTGATTTTCCTGATACTACCACAAACATTGCCCGCAGCAGGCACAAAGCTGCGTACAGTGTCAAGTTTTAAATTGCCCTGATTTGAAAATGTGGGCTCTTTTTTTAGCTGATTTGCTAAGGGGGGAGGGGGCTTTATTTTTGTGCCAGGCCTATGCTTGGACTATCTGTCACTGAAAATGATTGAGATGTCTGTAGTTAAAGTCAATGTGCAGGGCAGTGGTGCTAGCTCCTGTCTAACTCCTGGGCCAAACAGCTGCATTGAGTGCCTTTTTCCAGTGTGAGGGAGTGTAGAATCTGACTAGGTTGGTTTTGGACCCATGGGGGCCGTTTATGTTACCGGGCGTCCCCTGTAACAAAAGCAGAAGTGGTGAGACAGGAGTGGTGATTCCAACTAGCTGCCTGCATCCCCCACCCCTCAGGTGGCCGGGCTGTTTGCCAGAGCCGGTTTCAGTACCCAGTCTCTCCATGGATGGGTTTACTGCTGAACAAGGGGCAGGGTTACTAAGCGCTAAAGAGAAAACTACTTGCACTCTCACATTGCCAGCATTCTATGTGTGGCTAAATACTATCGTTTTGTGAGTTGCAGTTTGAAGACAACATAGAACATTTTGGAATAAGGACCTTCTTGTGACTTTATTTTTCCTAGTCTTATACCAGGGGCGATTTGTTAAGTACCCGATGTGTTATTTCAGTTTTGATGTGGGTTGATTACAATTTACCTACCATTTGCTTTGGTATTCATTCATTTATCCTGCTCTTGCACTACCCTCTGTATGTACTGGGGTCATCTGTGAATCATGGTCTGCTGTCTGGGCAATGGGTCTGTTGGTGGCAGTATAGTTACAGGGACATAACCATTTGGTGTAGGTGGTGCAAATCTCGCAGACTGTTGTGGCCCTTCCACGATGGTGACTTTTAGCATAGTTTCTGCCTGTACAAGCTGCAATCCCCCTTCTCGCACTACTAGTGCTGAGGAAATGTGATTAGGAGACTGAAAAGGAAAAGAGACTTCTTAATATAGTCTTATATCTGGCTGCCGAGGGCCACACTGGTTGTTAAAGGCCCTGAACCCGAGTTACAGTCCCGACTGCTGGTGAAGGCCTATAATGAGGGTGAGGGCCTTTAACAACTGGTATAACCCGAGGCAGAAGGGCTATAAAAACATTTCACTCACTAAGGGTATAAAGTTTTCAATTAAAAAGGGAGAAATACGGCACATTGCTGAAGTTGCGTCCCTTTTGTGACAAACTCCAACAATGCATCCCTTTTTCTCGAACAGATGCGTCAGAATTTCTGATGCACCTGTAATTCCATGGTGCACTGTATTGTAAATACAGCGCATCCATGGTGGCGCAAAGACATTTGAAGGTGACGCAAGGAAACGGACGCATCTATGCAGGTGCGTCAGTTCCTTGTAAATCTACCCCTTGGTTCAGAATGTATGCGATTTATGCCTAAGAGAAATATGAGTACCTTGTCATGAAACATAAATGCATGGAATAAAAGAGGGATGAGTGCAAGATGTGAAGGCTTGGGTTGCATGTTTACGAGTGATAAAAGTGTGGCATGCCTTTAGAGAGAGAGAGAGAGAGAGAGAGAGTGAGAGAGAGAGAGAGAGTAGTGCAGATCACAAGAGATCTGTTCCAGAATACAGAGTGATTACTGTAGAGTTACCTACTGTATCTGTTATGAGTGGATAGAGACTCAAGGAGTGGTGTGGGCTGCAGAAGATGTGAGCTGACGTGGTGTAAGAATTTCCAGCACTAAGGACCCATTTTCATGATTGGGTGGCTGTGTGCCCGATTGTGATTGTTGGTTATGGCACAGTGTTTTTGGTCCTGCCTGGAGTTTTCATTTTGGTCTTTAAGTTACCTGGAATGCTGTCTTGTTTCTGTGGTGCATTCTCGTTTTTGCCAGCGCTGGTCAGTTTTTATCTCGTAGTCTTGTAGTGTATGAAATTCCTTGAGGTTGTCACTGGTTGTGTTTATTAAAAAAAAAAAGAAGATATGTTACGTCTTACCTTCTTCTGTGTTCTATTTGCCCCAGTCATCCTTAATGACGCTGCTGCTTTAGAATTTCTCATATCTTGGTCAATGTAAACAGGAAGTTACACCACATAAACTGAGAGGTTTAACAGATAAGCACCTTGATCCTGGCAGGCCATACCATATGTGTCTAATATGTAACCTTCAACTGTTGTAGTCCTGATACTGATCTTAAATAAAGAAGCGTCCCTGTTCATACAGTATGAGCTTTGCCTGGCGATTGAGTCCAGTACACAGTTTAGCAGTTTCTCTTCCTGCAGTGACCTGTTGATTGCTAGCAGTTTAGTATACTATAGCTTTGTAAGTAATTTCACATTCATAACGGTATTCTGTCACCCATCTAGCTGGTTTGTCTGATCCTAGAAGAGAAGAATGCAAAAGGCCACACCTTCACCTTACTTTTTAGGTCTTGCTTAGACAGCCCATTCGATATCTCTTTGAGACATTTTGTTTACTGTTGGTGGGTTTGGAGCCCTACCATTCCGTACCATTGGTGGACTTCAATACCACTCTCAATTGCTTGCTTCCTGCTGATTACTTCTGCGGTCATAACACCCTTCATCCTGCAGGTGACCCTCCCCATGACCATGGCCTAAGTACTTGTGTCCTTACACTGCTTGCACTTTTGAGACCTATTTTTTTTTTGTGCCACTCTACTAAGTGCATCTTTTTCCTAGCTATTTCTGTCGTTTGCTTGTTGTTTTAGCCTGTTCAGCTTGACTTTGTCTCTCCCGTGAGTACTCCCTATCCGTAACCAGGGCTTTAAATCTTATTCATATCTTGTCTGATTTTCTGTGCATTGACAGAGGTCAAATATTAGGCTTTGTATTTCGAGGGAACTTGGTGTGTACTTTTCTCCCACTGACTTTAAAGTGACAGAATTTATATGACAATTCATCCTGCTGAGTACCCAAGTGAGAGGACAGGCTGTAGGATGTTATCTTTTCTAGCACACAACAAAAATGAACTGTGCTGATATTTCGGAATACATCAGAATGAGAACAGTAGAAATGAACCACTTTTTTTTGTAATTCTGAAGTGTGGTGGAAACAAATATTTTTATACGATCAAAACAAATCAATACACTTGGTGATGACATTACCACATATTAACATTTGTACGCAGTAAAACTATGTCTGTGCAAATGTAATGGCCTTTTTCAATTTAAAATGTGTTGTCTGTAATGGCAGTGCGCTATCACACCATATATACTCCACACTACGTCACCACCTTTTACACTACTCCTCTACATTACATCACTCTACAACACTCTGCACCACTCTATGCCCTTGTCCTCTATGCCATGCCCATCCACGCCACGCCATGCTACTCCACTCCACTCTACGACACAGATCGCCACTCCACACCCCTCCACTCTACGCCCCTCCACTCCACAGATCTCCACTTCATTCTACCCTTTTCCACTCCAATATACCCCAACCCAATCTACCCCACTCCACTTAACTATAGTCTACCCCACTGAACTCCAATCTACCATACTCCAATCCACCCAATCTAGTCCACTCCAATGTACTCCACCCTAATCTACCCCACTCAACTTCACTCCAATCTACCCCACTCTACTATACTCCAATCTACCCCACTCTACTCCCCTCCAATCTACACTACTGCAATCACTCAATCTACCCCACTCTACTTCACTCCAATCTAGCCCACTCCTCTCTACCCCAATCTACCATACTCCACCTACTTCCAATCTACCCCACTCAACTTCACTAAAATCCATCCCACTCCAATCTACCACACTTCACTCCAATCTAACCCACGTCACCCTAATCTACCCCACTCCAGTGTATCCCAATATACTCCACTACAATCTACTTCACTTTATTCTACTCTGCTCCACACTACCCCACTCCACACCACCTCACCCCACTCCAACTTACCCTACTCCATTCCACTCCAACCTATCCCAGTTCAAACTACCCCACTCTAATCTAGATGAGTCTACCCTACCCCACTCTACTGACTCCATTCCAATCTACTCTACTTTAGTCCACTCAATCTACCCCACTCCAAGTACCCCACTCCAATCTGATCTACCCCACTCACCCCACCCTACCCCACCCCACTCCTCTCTAATCCACCCCACTCCACTCTTCCCCAATCTACCCCATTCCAATCTACCTTAATATACCTCACTCCACTCTACCCAATCAACCCAGATCTACTGCACTCCTAGCTACATCAATCCACCCAAATCTACTCCTCTCTACCCCAATCCAACAACATTGACCCCACTCCACTCCAATGTACCCCACCCCATTCCACTCCAATATACCCCACTCCACTCCAATCTACCCCACTACAATCTACCCCAATATACCCCATTTCAGCCTACCTCACTCTACCCTAATATACCTCACTCTAGTCTACCCCACTGACCTCTAAACCAATGTACCCCCCTCTATACTACCTCAATCTAGCCCACTCTACTTTAAACCAATCTACCCCACTCCTCGCTACTCCAATCTACCCCATTTCACTCTACCCCAATTTGCCCCATTCCAGTGTTCCCCACCCCATGCCACTTAAATGTAGCCATGCTGAACTGCAGCCACACTGGTGTACAACAGGGCTAACAACATTGCAAAGCCAATAATTCTTGCATAGGCGAGACCTATTCGATTTTCCAATGCTTCTTTTTTTGTGCTACCCAAATCTATGCAACAGCTATAGGGGTAAATAATGACTGCCGGAAGAACCTAAAAGCAGGAGGTGTTTGTGTTTGTGTTAGTGATGGAAGAGTATGTGATAGGCCCTTGTGACCTCACACCCAGAATAGCAGCACCAGTTCCTACAAGTCAACATTTATGTTATACCACGAGCAATGGGCCTTAATTGATTTTTTTAGGCGACACAAATCAATACCAGCCGACTCTCAAGAATCAGAATGACTTGCCCCTGAAACAATCAGAAAGCCAAGGCTCTGGAAAGGGTTCGCAACTCAGTGAATCCAAATTTAGGACTGGAGTTCCATATTACAGACAGTGTGATATCAGCTGCCAAAACTATTGAAAAATAAAACCCTGTCACCTGGGATCAGATTTCAGACCACAATTCTAGCCCTGGCCTCTCAATTGGATATTGGCAATGATCTGTTCGCTGACAGCCTTGTATTTACTTGAGCCCGATTGTGTGGCTGTTTGCATGCTGCAGCTCATCTCATTAAAGGACCAAAGTCATTTGACCAGATCACCTCACGCTAAATGATCTGCGCCAGCTTCCCTGGAAGATCTGTACCATCTTCATGACCTACCCATCACACGCAAGGTTGGCATGATCAACACACCACCTTACCTAACAGAAATACTTATGATCTTCTGAAGCTTCTGCAGCCCAAGAAGACAGCTATTGGTGGACTGGAAGTCAAGAAGAGCAGAAAAGGGAAACCACGGAAACATGCCACATGTTAGACTTGCTTCATTGCTCCTGCACTGTGGAAGATAAGGGATACCCTCACCCCATTCTAGGAACTCCACACATGTTAAGAATTCCAGTCCTACAGCGCTATGACGTGATCTAAAGAGGCACCTCATCCAACCCGCAACACCCATCTTATTATATTCCATTTATGTGCAATATTCCCTATTCTTTCCTGCTATCTTGAATCCCTATCTCTTGTTCCAACCAGGTTCCCACTATGTAAGTAGCATGTCTACATCTCACAAACGTAATGCGAGCGAGATAGGGGCAATGAAGACATCCCGATGGCAGGCCTCCCCGTCACACGGGGTATAACAACAAGCACTGATAGTTAGAGCCTGGGTCCCTGGTGATGAGACTCCAGAGAAGTTGCCTTCCCAGTATAATGCATGAGCATATCACCCAGTCCTCTTTTTCCATGACTTAATTGGCTTGTATACCTGTTTACCCTGTTTAGGACTGTAAGTACCAGAATGGGAAGAGAGAAACCTGGACAGGATGTGCTTGTCAAAACAGGAAATGTGGGAGCTCGCTACTTCTCGTGAGATAACTTGACATACAACATTACCCAATGAGTTAATTTTGTACTAATTTCTTATGTTAAGACATGAGCTAGTCTTGCTCTTGAAGACACTCAGCACAGAATCATAAATCAGAGTAAGTTTAGTCATGGAGGGTGTTCCCTTTAATCTCAAACATCACCTAATATATTGCTTGCTTGGGATACACCCCAAGTTAGTTCATATTTTCTCGATATTACATATTTTAAGATCCTCAAAGTATATCTTTGCCAAATATGATGTGTTTTTCTACATGATGAAACTTCTTCACTATGCATGACAGGGGCATAATCTTATGGTGAAACAAAGAAATGAGTTACCAGTATTTTTGACATTTGTTTTAAGTAACAGTGGTAAGTGTATTACCTGCCACCTAGCACAGCTAATGTGTGTAGAGAAGAGCCAAAACCCTGCTGCTAAGGATGCGACTGACATTTTATTATTTAAATACATTTTTAATGATGCTGATGAATAGCCCATTTAACCCCTCTTCCTGCTTGGTATTTTTTTTAATAACTCTTGAACACCTCCGTTTGCGCTTTATTCCTCCCCCAACCATTGCTTCTCAATACTGCCCGCCATCCCTCTGTTAATTAAAAAAAAAAAATGTATTAAGAGGGCCCGTCAGCTGTGAAATAGTGCTGGGCCGCCAGTAACGTTTTTGAGCTTTGCACTCCTTTCTTAATCATTTTTGTAGTATTTAAATTTACCGTTCTAACATTGTAGCTGCCAATTTGCCATCACATGCATTCATATGCATCACTATGCATGTGCACAAATGCGATTACAAAAAAGCATTAGTTAATCCTCATTTGAGAGCCAAGGCATATTGACTTTACCAATGCTTTTTATCTATGAAATGAATGAATAGTTTATGGTAACAGCAACAGCTTCCAGAAGAGACTCGAGCTCAATTTAGTAACTTGTCTCCTCATAACAGTACGTTTTAATGGTTCCTTTCTGAGCTGAGGTTATCAGTACATGAAAGCAGACAAGGTGGGAGACCTCCCTTTCCCCAACAGACCAGGTAGATGCACACCACAGAGGTGTGTCCTGAGCTTCGGATCAGTGGGATAACAAGCGTGTCATGGACCCTAATGCAAGGCCTACTCCCGCCATACATTGGGTAGTAAAATATATCTATGAATGGGGTGCAGTGGATTCCTTGGATCCCTGATGACTGTGTCTTTTGCACAAATAATCAATTGCTTACCCCCTGCTTCAACCACTTCCAATTCTGCCTTCCAGATTCAGGATCTTACATTTAGTTTTGTTAGTTGCTCCTAGTTTTAAGACTTTCTTTTACAGAAACATAGAATATGTAAAGAAAAAGTTCATGACAACATCTTCCGAGTCTGACTTAAAGTCTAGGGGCCAAATTCACAAAGGCTTTTGCCCAAGCTTAGGTATGCAAAAATCATGCTCACCAGTCCAAATTCAACAATTTGAAGTACAGAACTTAGATGATTGATATTAGAAAGCTGGAATATTGGGAGCTCCTTTGAAGACAGTGAAGTGGCTCAGCGCTAAAAATCATCAGCTTAAGCCTTCTGCTCTACGATTCCAATGTTTGCCATTCTGTTTTCTCCCTTTTTAATTTGGAACTGGGTGGTATGGTATAATACCCTTATAGCCCTTTTGCATCAGACAATACCAGTTGTTAAGGGCCCTTTTCCTCGTTACAGGCACTTTCCCGCAGGCTCTGGCCTGTAACTTGAGTTCATGGGCTTTAACAACTGGTAAAGCCTTGGGCAGCCGGCTATAAGGCTATTATAAAATGATGAAATTATAGTATTGTAAAGGGAAAATCTTCAGACATTGCAAAGTTTCTGAGACAGGGTGCTCATTTGTCCAGGTGACGATCCACCAGATTAAGAGAAGAGGAGTCAGTGTACTCCTCTAAATCTGTAACTGCTTTAGATTTTCAAGAGTACTCCCTGTGATTTTGTGAATCCCCTAAATGTTGCAATCTGTTTTCAACTTAACAGGAAACCTACAGGAGTACATTTTCAACTTTTATTACAAGGTTTTGGGAATCAGAGCCTAAATCTCTATTTCAGTCAAATACAAACGTCCTTATTTCTTTGGAATAACGACAAGATTTAAAGGATGCAGTATCTTTAATGTGAGATCATATATCGAGTAGTAATGTTTCAATAGTCTATTTCCAATTTCTTGGAACAAACTGAGTATTTTGCAGTGGTTTGCCCTTTACCTTAGCAGAAGAAAAAAGAGTTAAATATTTGGCTAATATAGCAGTTCAATCAATCAATCAATACATTTGTAGAGAGCGCTACTCACCCGTGAGGGTCTCAAGGCGCTGTAGGGAGGGGGGGTGCCGCTATTGCTCGAATAACCAGGTCTTGAGGTGTTTCCTGAAGATGAGATGGTCCTGGGTCAGTCGTAGGTGTGCAGGGAGGGAGTTCCATGTCTTGGCTGCCAGGTAGGAGAACGATCTTCCTCCGGTGGTGGTTCTGCGAATCCGTGGGATGGTGACGAGGGCGAGGCTGGTGGAGCGGAGCTGGCGGGTGGGGGTGTAGAACGAGAGGCGGTTGTTGAGGTATTCGGGCCCATGTTGTGGAGCACTTTGTGTGCGTGGGTGAGCAGTCTGAACGTGATCCTCTTGCTGACGGGGAGCCAGTGCAGGTTTCTCAGGTGGGCGGATATGTGGCTGTGGCGAGGGATGTCGAGGATGAGTCGTGCGGAGGCGTTCTGTATGCGCTAAAGGCGTTTCTGAAGTTTGGCTGTGGTTCCTGCGTATAGGACGTTCCCGTAGTCCAGTCGGCTGGTGACGAGGGCCTGGGTGAACGTCTTTCTGGTTTCGGTGGGGATCCACCGGAAGATCTTTCGGAGCATGCGCAGGGTGTTGAAACAAGAGGACGAGACTGCATTGACTTGCTTGGTTATCGTGAGGGAGGAGTCCATGATGAATCTCAAGTTGCGTGCGTGGTCCGTGGGTGTCGGTGCAGTGCCCAGCGTCGTGGGCCACCAGGAGTCGTCCCAGGCAGATGGGGATTGTCCGAGGATGAGAACCTCCGTCTTGCCGAGTTGAGCTTCAGACGGCTGTGCTTCATCCATTTGCGACCTCTTTCATTCCGTCCTGGAAGTTGGTTTTGGCGGTGCATGGGTCTTTGGTGAGGGAGAGTATCAGACGGTTGTCGTCGGCGTAGGAGATGATGTTGATGTTGTGTTTGCGTGCGATGGTGGCGAGGGGGCTCATGTAGATATTGAAGAGGGTTGGGCTGAATGAGGAGCCTTGGGGTACGCCGCAGATGATCTTGGTGGCCTCGGAGCAGAAGGGAGGGAGGCGGACTCTCTGGGTTCTGTCGGAGAGGAACGATGTGATCCAGTCCAGGGCCTTTCCGTGGATCCCAGTGTTGTAGAGGTGGGTTGTTAGGGTGCGGTGGCAGACGGTATCAAAGGCTGCCGAGAGGTCCAGGAGGATGAGAGTGGCTGTCTCTTCGTTGTCCATCAGGGTCCTGATGTCATCGGTGGCTGCGATGAGGGCGGTCTCGGTGCTGTGGTTGGCTCGAAATCCGGACTGGGATGGGTCGAGCGAGTTGTTTGCTCCGAGGAATGCAGTCAGCTATTTATTGACGGTCTTCTCAATGACTTTAGCCGAGAAGGGGAGAAGAGAGATTGGGCGGAAGTTCTTGAGGTCTTTAGGGTCCACTGTTGGTTTCTTCAGGAGGGCTTTGATTTCTGCGTGTTTCCAGCTTTCAAGGAAGGTGGCTGACATGAAGGAGCTGTTGATGACGTTCCGGAGGTGGGGCGCGATGATTGTGTCGGCTTTGTTGAAGATATGATGAGGGCATGGGTCGGAGGGAGAGCCAGAGTGGATGGTGTTCATGACGTGGGTGGTGTCTTCAGTGTTGATGGGGGTCCATGCGCTGAGGCTGGTGGTGGGGGTCGTTGGTTTGGTGGCTGGTAGCAGTTAACATCCTAAGGCTTTTAAGCAGTCCAATCAAATGTCATGAACACCCTAAATATCGAATCCAAAATGTAGACTGCCCAGAATATCTAATAAAAAATATAGACAGCCCAGAAAAACGAATTACCAAAATATAGTCAGTCAGAATATCGAATTTGGGGCAGAAAATATCGATTTCCATAATATCGAATTTAAAATATCGATTTCCATAATATCGATTTTTTTTAGTGTTATGTATGGTAGTATATGGGTTAAAATTATGTATTAATTTTGTAATGTATGTTTAATTTTTTTAAAGTAATGAATGTTATGTAATTTCTTTTTTGCATAAGTTAATTCCATAGCGAGTTGTGGGTTTATAGGGGAATAGGGAGGGAAGTAATTTAATTATAGTAAATTAAATATTAATTTTTATTTATATGTATTGATAATTAATTGATTGATAATTAATTATTCACGGGTAATTCATTTTTACCGAATCTTGGGTTGGTGGCAGCTCCTAAGTTTTGCTGGGGGGGTCCCTGTGTCAGTGAGAGCCAGCGATTTTCACCTGAGAGCTCGCTCTTTTAGGAAACAGCAGCTTGTTCTTATTTTAAGGGCACTGTAAGCACAGGCATAATGTAGATGTCTGGCGCTTATTTCAACTTTTAAAATTCATCATTACTTACTGTGTTGAGTAGTGTTTTAACTGTTTGAAATTTCACAGCATTCCGCTCCATCTCGGCTCCTCCTGCGGCCTCCCTCGACCCATTCCAGCTCGGCTGAAATTGCCGTGAGAGGGGAGGGCGAGGCGCCATCTTGGGGGGTGTAGTCCCGCGAGCCTGACCGGAGTTAGCGGTCTAGGGCTTGGTGGAGGCAGGACATAAGAAGGCAAGTGGCGCGGGGGCTCAAGGCGAATCTTGGGTTGGTGGCAGCTCCTAAGTTTTGCTGGGGGGGTCCCTGTGTCAGTGAGAGCCAGCGATTTTCACCTGAGAGCTCGCTCTTTTAGGAAACAGCAGCTTGTTCTTATTTTGAGGGCACTGTAAGCACAGGCATAATGTAGATGCCTGGCGCTTTTTTCAACTTTTAAAATTCATCATTACTTACTGTGTTGTGTTTTGTTTTAACTGTTTGAAATTTCACAGCATTCCGCTCCATCTCAGCTCCTCCTGCGGCCTCCCTCGACCCATTCCACCTCGGCTGACAGTGCCGTGAGAGGGGAGGGCGAGGCGCCATCTTGGGGGATGTAGTCCCGCGAGCCTGACCGGAGTTAGCGGTCTAGGGCTTGGTGGAGGCAGGACAAAAGAAGGCAAGCGGCGCGGGGGCTCGAGGCGAATCTTGGGTTGGTGGCAGCTCCTAAGTTTTGCTGGGGGGGTCCCTGTGTCAGTGAGAGCCAGCGATTTTCACCTGAGAGCTCGCTCTTTTAGGAAACAGCAGCTTGTTCTTATTTTGAGGGCACTGTAAGCACAGGCATAATGTAGATGTCTGGCGCTTTTTTCAACTTTTAAAATTCATCATTACTTACTGTGTTGTGTATTGTTTTAACTGTTTGAAATTTCACAGCATTCCGCTCCATCTCGGCTCCTCCTGATGCCTCCCTCGACCCATTCCACCTCGGCTGACAGTGCCGTGAGAGGGGAGGGCGAGGCGCCATCTTGGGTGGTGTAGTCCCGCGAGCCTGACCGGAGTTAGCGGTCCAGGGCTTAGTGGAGGCAGGACATAAGAAACGATGTGCTTCCGGGAGCGCAGCGGGCGCGCCGGTGGCGCGCCGAAGGTAAGCCCGTCTGCGCCCGTCCGCGCTCCGGCTGCGCTCAGGGCCAGGGATGCTGCTGGGGTTGGAGGATATGCCTCTGCCAGCACCATTGCCTACAGTCGGCAGTCCCTCCTGGCCCTTAATATGCATAGGCGCAGCAACTGTGAAACATGGAACGCTCTTGACTCCATGACACGAACTTGCCCTTCTTGTAAATTTCATTTTAGATGTGCGAGGTCTACCTCTATTTTCCCAATTCTCAACCCTCCCGGTACCACAATCCGAGCTGCCCTCATAAATGTGCGCTCTTTAACTAAACACGCTGAAGAAGTCTACGAGCTAATTATTGATAACTCGCTTGACATGCTGTTCATAACGGAGACATGGCTGACTACTAGCAGTGCCCCGGTAATTGAATTAGCAGTTCCTAGAGGATTTAAGATAGTGAGGATGGATCGCAGTTCAGGTAGAGGGGGGGGTTTAGCTGTGATTTTCAGAGACAAATGGTCTGCAGTGAAGTACTGCGCAGGAGGAATAGAGGAGGGTGAAGCTTTGGAGTTCTCGATCTCTCTTTCCCCGCATTTCACCTTGGGTGGGCTGTTAATCTATCGTCCCCCAGGCCCGCTGGGCTCTTTCACCAAATCTCTGGAGGAGGTTGTGGTCCAGGGAGCGTTGAGATTTTGCAACTTTCTCATGCTGGGTGACTTGAACATTCACATGGATGACCCTCTGGCATTAGGGGTTAGAGATCTGGAGGAGGTTTGTGACTTGGCCCACTTTGAGCGTCGGGTCTTTGACTCCACGCATTTGGGGGGCCATTGTCTTGATCTCGTCTATTCCAATTTTAATGTTCAAACTGACCTCCCCTGCCCAGTTATATGGTCCGACCATTCTCTGGTATGTTTCTCCTGGGATATAAATGGCAACCGCATTGCGGCTAGATCGCAGGATGATTTGCGCCCTAAGAAAATTAGTATCCCAACCTTGGCAGCGGCATTGACTGATACTGCTCCTGTTAAGGCCCAGAATTTGGAGGAAGCAGTTGAAAATTTTTCAGCATGGATACACTCCACGGTTAGCTTACTGCCTGAGAAGAAAGGAAAAAAGTGCCCTAGAACCATCCCTTCATCCCCTTGGTACACTTATCATCTTAAAATACTAAAAATTGGATGTAAGGAACGTGAAAGAACTTGAGACGGGGGTATTCCCCTGCGGCAAAAGCAGAGCTCAGGATAGCACAAAAAGACTACTATGAAGCAATTAAGGCTGCTAAAGGGGACTATTATGCAGCCAGGATTATTAAGGCCAAAAATAACAGCAAAGAAATTTTCTCCATTGTTAAAAGCTTTACGGCCCCAGTGGCAGAAGTAATGTCAGTTCCAACATCTGCAGGATGGTGTGAGAAACTTTCAACCTATTTTATAGACAAGATCCAAAGAATTCAAGCGAGTCTCAAATCCCCTGAGATAAATGATACTTTTGCATCACAGGGCACTCTGAACTCCCACCCACCCCTCCCTTTATTTAAAATGCCCTGTAGCACTGACAGGACCGCTGTGATGTCAAGTTTTTCTATCATAGAGGGATTGGACGTGCTGGCAATTTTAAAAGCATTGAAGTCAGGATCTCCAGTGGATCCGTGTCCCGCAAGGGTCTTGAGTGGCGTGGCGGAGGTTGTAGCTCCGATGGTGACTGACCTAGTCAATGAGTCCTTACAATCAGGCTTGGTCCCCCGACAGTGGAAGGAAGCTAAACTTCTCCCGCTGATCAAGAAACCTTCGGCGGACCCGCGACTTCCCTCAAACTATCGCCCTATCTCTTTACTCCCTGCCTTAGCCAAGGTCTGTAAGAAGGCTGCTTTTCGGCAGCTGGAGAGATTCGTGGAATCATCTGAGGCTCTCCATTCTGCCCAGTCTGGTTTCCGCTCCTCTTTTAGCACCGAGACCGCGCTCGTGGAGGTCACTAAAGCCATTAGGGAATGTCTGGACGGAGGCGGCAGAGCACTTGTGCTCTCTCGACTGGACTACGCAAATGCCCTCTACACCGGCATTCCGGATTTTTTGATCCGGAAATTACAGGTAGTCCAGAACGCGACGGTGAGGCTCCTGTTTAATATCCCTAGGAGACTCAGCGTTCGCAAACAACTTAGAGAGCTCCACTGGCTACCAGTGGCCCAAAGAGTGCGCTTTAAAGCCCTGGTCCTTGTATTTAAAGCCCTACATGGCCCTTGCCCCTCCTATCTTAAGCACAGATTTGCTTTCTACCAGCCGACCCGCCAGCTGCGATCTGCCTCCCTCAGACATGTGGTTATTCCCAGATTCAAGAAAGTTCGACTGGGGGGGCAGTCTCTGACGGTTCGTGCAGCTCAGCTGTGGAACAACCTACCTGAGGCCTTAAGACACTCGTCAAATCTTGCTAGCTTTAAAAAATTGCTAAAAACTCACTTATTTATGCAGACTATGTAAGCTTTCCCTTGCTCTAGCTGACACCATGACCTTTTCATCGCGCCAGGACAGTTTCGACTAACAGCGCGCGCTACAAATAAACATATAACATAACATAACATTTTTATTGATTGGTAATTATTTTTTATTATTTGGTAATTAATTTTGATTAATTGATTAATTGATAATTATGTTAATTGTATTATTTATTTGGAGCGGGTTGTGGGTTTATAGGGGAATAGGGTGGGAAGAAATGTAATTGTAATAAAGTAAATATATATTTGTATTTATATGTATTGCTAATTAATTGATAATTAATTGGTAATTAATTGTTATTCATTGGTAATTAATTTGTATTAATTGGTAATTATTTGTAATTTTTTTTATTGGTATTGATAATTACTTTAATTTTATTTTAATATTAAATCATTACTTTCCCTACTGTTGCACCCCCTGGAGTGGGAATAGTAATTTTTACCCCTACCCTATCCAACGTTGTCCCTACTGTTGCACTCACTGGAGTGGGAATAGTAATTTTTACCCCTACGCTATCCAACGCTTTCCCTACTGTTGCACTCTCTGGAGTGGGAATAGTAATTTTTACCCCCCGTATCCAACGCTTTCCCTACTGTTGCGCTCTTTGGTGTGGGAATAGTAATTTTTACCCACCCGCTATCCAAGGCTTTCCCTACTGTTGCACTCTCTGGAGTGGGAATAGTAATTTTTACCCCTACGCTCTCTAACGCTTTCCCTACTGTTGCACTCACTGGAGTGGGAATAGTAATTTTTACCCCTCGCTATCCAATGCTTTCCCTATTCTTGCACTCACTGGAGTGGGAATGGTAATTTTTACCCTCCCTCTATCCAACGTTTTCCCTACTGTTGCACTCTCTGGAGTGGAAATAGTAATTTTGACCCCACCGCTATCCAATGCTTTCCCTACTGTTGCACTCTTTGGAGTGGGAATAGTAATGTTTACCCTACGCTATCCAACGTTCTCCCTATTGTTGCACTCACTGGAGTGGGAATAGTAATTTTTACCCCTACGCTATCCAACGCTTTCCCTACTGTTGCACTCACTGGAGTGGGAATAGTAATTTGTATCCCCCCCGCTATCTAAGGCTTTCCCTACTGTTGCACCCTTTGAAGTGGGAATAGTAGTTTTTACCCCTACGCTATCCAACGCTTTCCCTACTGTTGCACTCACTGTGAATAGTAATTTTTACTCTCTCACTATCTAATAAATTCTCTCCTTTTTTACATTACATTTATTATTTTTACATTTTAAGCTTTTTTACATTAGTTTAAGTATGTTTTATTTAATTGTTTTTAATATTTAATTATTTTTATATTATTTTTAATACATTTAAAAAAATCGATATTTTAGTTAACTATATTTTAGCATTCTATATTTTGGATTCGATATTTTAGTACTTACCTGTTTGTAGATAGGGATTCTATATTCTGTACTTCGATATTTTGGAGTCGATATTTTGGGCATTCTAAGTTATGTCCCTCGATATTAAGTCACTGAACCATTATTACTAT
The DNA here is from genome assembly GCF_964261635.1 of Lissotriton helveticus. Taxonomy (NCBI): domain Eukaryota; kingdom Metazoa; phylum Chordata; class Amphibia; order Caudata; family Salamandridae; genus Lissotriton; species Lissotriton helveticus. Next base: position 821,202,858 of record NC_136067.1, on the reverse strand, counting down.
ACCATTTGACTTTGGCAGGTAAAAGGCAAAGCTGTCTGTGCTGGCCATTTGAATCATCAGCCATCAGACTGCAGTCAGATCTTTGCTGAAGGGGAATTAATTCACAGGGATGTCTTACAGACTGTGCTGCTGGAGTGTAGGGGATAAAAATGCAAATCCTTCACTATGTAAGTATTCGTTTGTAAGAGTCCTTTAAACTTGCAAGGTTTGTGACAAATATGGGCCAAATCACGAAAAGCTTTCTTGGCATAAAGTATTTTATATATTTATAGATTTATAATGTGCACAGCTACCCAGCAGTGTTTCCCAGCACTGAGCAGGACAAAACAGAAGCCACAGGTTGCAGAAGAAAGTGCAGAAGGATTATACTTGGTTGTAAAGGAAGGGCTTTCATTTCTTGCGAGAGACTAAAAGCGGGTGACACATCCTAAGTTCCAAAGGAAGAGAATTCCACAGTTAGGAGCCAAGATAAGCGAACGAGCGGCCTCTCATACCAGTGAGACGGACTCTGGGAACAGGGAACAGAGAAAGTCTCGCTGATCTCAGTTGTTGAGTGGGCGCGCAAGGATTGACCAGGCTTTGTATGTAGTGGGGCGCCAAGCCATGTTTGGCCCGGAACATGTAGCATAAGGCCTTAAACTCGACGCGCTTGTTCACCTTGAGCCAATGGAGTTGATGGAACAAAGGTGAGGCTGAGGTATGTCAAGGCAGCCGAAAAAGAAGGCATGCAGCTGCATTTTTTATAAGCTGTAGGCGATGGAGGGAGGCTTTATCAGCGCCCAGGTACAAAACGTTGCCATAATTGAGTCTGGATATCACCAACGCCTGCATTACCGTTCTCTGGGCAGCAGGAGCAATTACCCAGAGGATTTATTTCAGCCACTTGACAACCGCAAATCAAGTCTCGGTGACCCCAGACACCTGGGCTCTAAGGGAGAGATTGTTCTCGATAGTAAAGCTCAGATTCTTAACTTTAGGGACCGGAGCAGGTAAAGGTCCCAAAGTGACAGGCCAATGGGTTGTTCCCCAGAGTCCGGGATTGTTTCCCAGGACGAGGACCTCAGTTTTAGAACCGTTCACTTTCAAGGTGTTTCTGGACATCCACATGGAAATATTACTCAGTCTGAGCTGAAGCAGGAAGGCGTCCTGATGCTGAGCTGCTGAAAGAGAAAAGATAATCTGGGTATCACCGGCGTAGGAAAAAAATGGTCAGTCCGACTTCTCCGCAATGTCTGCCAAAGGGTGAACGTAGAGATTGAAAATCAAAGGGCTTAAAATCGAACCCTGCGGCACTCCTGAAGTTAAGGCTACTGGATTAGATTTTGTGGTGTGTGAGACGACTTGGAATGAGCAATCTTTTAGAAAAGAGATCAGCGACTTAAAAGCCACACCCACAATACCTGAGGCTTCAAGACGATCAACCAAGATGGATTGTGAGACCCTTCCAAATGCCGCACGCAAGTCCAGTACAATGAGAGCTGCTGTGCTACTGCAATCAAGTGGCTGACTGAGATATTCAGTGACCCTAAGCAGAGCCGATTTGTGCTGTAGCCAGACTGTGATGGATGAAATAAATTGTGAGTAGCCACGTGAGAGGAGAGTTGGGAATTGATATGACTTTCCAAGACTTTAGAGAAGACGGAAAGGAGGGATATAGGCGGACAGTTTGACCAGCAGAGAGGATCAAACCGGTCTTTTTTAGTAAAGAGAGCACCAGAGTGTGTTTCCAGTTCTGAGGAACATGACCAGAGCTTAAAGAGGTGTTGAGAAGATTAAGAATTACGGTAAGGACCAACTCGTCCAAAAGTCTGAGCTTGGATGGGGGAAGAGGATCAAGTGCAGAGCCGTACTTGATGGTTCCCAGTGAAGATTGATAAGTGACCAAGTCCAGTGGAAGCCAGGCCCTAATTTGTTGAGTCTCGTCAAACGAGGAAGCCTGGGCAAGTGAATCGGCCTGAACAACATGAAAAGTTGCGCGGAAGGTAAAGTTGTCTTGAAGGGATGAGTTTGAATGATGCTGGCGATGAATAGACTCTACTTTATTAAGAAAAAAACAATGCTAGCTTGTAGCGCTGATGTAGCAAAAGTGAAGGAGAAGGCAGAAAACTACTAGCAGCTGAGAGTTTCGCAACCTTAAATAGAGTTTTCTAGCAGTGTTGGGAATTCGCGATCTTTTCCGTAAAGAACGTTGTGTGAGCTGATCTACACCGAGCGTGGGATTTTTTCACTGCTGTCAGGTAGGCTAACTTAGCCTGTGGAACATAGTGCTTCTTCCATTACCTCTATAAAACTTTGCAGTGTTTTTTACTTGTTTGAGGGAGTCAGTGAACCACGGGGCAGGAGGATGCACTCTGAGTTGAGGTTTGGCTGACAGAGGAAGGGTTGAGTCAATAGCCTCTGAGAGCCAATGATGCACAGAAATTTGATTAGGGTTTGGTTGGGATTTAAGGATGGGGACAGTGTTTAAGAGCCACTCATTGAGCGCTGGCATTCCAAGTTTGGACCAGTTCCTGGCTTTTGGCGTTAAAGTCGGACGAGAAAAAGGGGACAGGCGAGATTTGATAATAAAAGGAACACCAAAGTGGTCTGACCAGCTAAGTTGGATAGGAGGTGCAGCAGACAAGGTAACAGATTGGAAAAGATGGGGTCCAAAAGGTGCCCCGCTGAGTGAATAGGTGACGAGTTAATGAGCCGGAGGTTTAGAGTCTTCAGGTTATCTATGAGAGCTGATACTGGTGTATTATTGGAGTCCTTGAGATGAAAGTTGAGGTCACCAAGCACTGACAAATTAGCCACCCGGAGAATATGGGGGGCCAGTGAGTCAGCAAGCGCTAAGCCCCAATTGTTAGAAGGCCACAGGGGGGGTAGTCTCACTCCCTAAATATTCTCAATTTACACGTGTACATTTTGCATGATTAAAAAGTGACTAGACCTAAAATGTATGCAAGTGTAGCAGAAACATACATTACTTATGCACATGATGCATGCATTATGCATATTCAAATTCTTAATAACCAGTCTATTGAGGGGAGTCTCATTGTGGTTTCTTTTGAAATGCAATGCAAGTTTGGTTGCCATCCACAGCATTGATTGTTTTTGCACATTTATAGACATTTAACAATGGACTTTCTACACCTATCTGAAGCTCAAATTCACAGCTGAATGGAGCTGGAGTCGACAGGACAAAAAGTGTGGCTAGATTACCAACCAGTCCATGTTTTTCTAGGGATGTCTTGTATGAACAAAAAATGAACCAGAAAACAGGTGAAACTTATCCACTTCCAGCATATTCCTATCCGTGAAGTATATATGGAATGCATACATTACAGTAAGTACCATTGTGTTTGAATATCACTCTTACATAGGCACACAATACAAAGTGCACAGATTGCATAAGTGTCACAAGAGAGCTTACATGAATAGGCTAAAAACTCAAAAAAACTTACCGAAGTAAGCATAAGTAATCCTTTGCTTACTTTATAAGCCTCTAACTGTATCTTCATGAAAGGTTTAATTAACCTTCTGTAGATTTAATTTCCTCATTTCATTAAAAAAAACTGCTTTGTTACATCTTTATGAAACATGGGAGGCGATTCACAACGGTATTTGAATGATTACAGATGGGCAATGTTAAGAAGAAGTTGATTTAATAGATTTGCTTTGCATTGTGATGCAGTTTCTTCAGAGAACTAAATCTTGACTTTCTCCTCCAACACTTTCCAAAGGAACTGCAGAGAAGACACTGACATTTTACACGGTAAAACAGCCAGAACTCTTGTGAGACAGATTGAGAACACATCTCCCAAAACTAGCGTGATTAGCATGAATTCTAATAATGAGTGTAATTAGTGGACGCCGTCTTTATGGTAAAAAAAGTTGACGGCAAGAAGCGCCTCACTTTCTAAGAAGCATCTTGCTTAAGATGCTGATTTGCCAACTACAGTTTCAGAAGGATTTTTTCATGTTTAGGATCTGTCTTGGTAAAAAACAAATCTGTTTATTTCATTTGTGGGTACTATTTCCAAGCTATTTGTGGAGGATTGACACCTTCCAGGAATGTTATTGTGTGTCTTCTATGTGATTGGGCTCTGGAAACTGATGGTGCAATAAGCCAGGCAAAAGAAAACTTCAGGCTAGCCAAGCACACATAAAGGAATGGTATGACTTGAAAGCTATGCCGCCTGAGTATTAGGAAGGTTAGGAGGTGTTGGTACTGAAACCTATGTGTTCCAAGGCTTTGGAGGACAAATGGTGTGTCCCATACAAAGTAGTGCAGAAAGTGTCTGAGGTAAACTACTTGGTGGACACAGGTGCCATAAGCGAACCGAAGAGGATGCGAACAGGCTGACGCTTTACCTCCGAAGAGACTACCACAGTAAATGTCATGGCTACGGCAGAGGATGTGAAGGAAGACAGTGAGCCGCTTCCTGACTTGCTGCAGAGTGATTTGAGGGATGGCACTGCTGCCCCTGAGTTAATGCCTCAGCAGCAGAGAGAGTATAGAGAGGTATTGGATTGGGATGGTTTATCAACCTCTTCTTGCTGACTCCAGGGTTGACACCTGTCAATGTGCAGACACACGGAAAACAGTCTGCCAGTGAGGTTTAGAATGTAGAGAATGCATGACTGGGTTCAGGGATGCATGAAGGTGGAAGTTACCTGAGTGACAATGAGAGATCTCATAGTCCTTGCTCTATTCCTGTTGTTGACTAAAGCAAGTGTCTACTGACTTGCAGTTCTGTGTGTACTACCGAGCCCTCAATTAGGTAACCAAAACCGATGCCCACCCAATCCCCACAGCAGATGAGCTTGTGGATCAGGTAGGTGCTGCAAGGCACTTGGGCATCTTGGATCTGACCAGTCGTTATTGACAGATCACCTTGGCAACAAATGTAAGGAGAAGACTGCCGTTTCTTTGCCAGAGGGGCTTTATCAGTTTATGGTGATGCCCTTTGGGTTGAAAAATGCTCCTGCCACTTTCCACTGCCTTGTGAACCATGTTCATGTAGGGTTGGTGGAGTTCTGTGTGGCCTACTTGGTCCTTCCATGAATTGCTGTGTTCAGCAATTCATGGAAGGACCATTTGAGGCACCTGGAACAGGTGTTGAGAAGGATACATGAGGCAAAACTAACCATGAAGGCAAGTAAGTGTAATGTGGGGCAGTCCCCTGCAGTCTACTTTGGGCATGAGGTAGGGATTGGGAAGATGTGCCCATTGGATGCCAAGATTCAGTCTGGGATGGAGTGGGGGTACCTACTACCCAGACTGAAGTAAGGGCCTTTCTTTGGGCTCACCGGGTATTACATTAATTTTGTGGTCAACTATGGAAGTATAGTTGTGCCCTTCCTAGGCTGCATCGTAGAGGTCAACTACGAAGCAGCCCAGAAAGGTAATATGGACTGCAGAGCACCAAACGCTTTTGAGGATCAGAAGAAAGCACTAAGCACATCATCGGTACTGAGAGCACCCAATTGCAGTCATCCTTTCATTGTACAGACGAATGCCTCTGACAAAGGAGTTAGAGCTATGTTATGTCAACTGGATGACAAAGGTAGAGAGCGTCCGGTAGTATTTATTAATAGGAGATTACTACCAAGAGACCAGAACTGGCAGTTTTTGAAAAGGAGTGCTTTGCCATTGAGTGGGTCTGGGGTCAATTTTGCCCATATTTGTTTGGAACTAAGTTTGTCTAGCAAACAGACTGTAAGCCACTGAAATGGTTGATGGGCATGAAGGGAGAAAATCCCAAGTTGTTTAGATGGTCTATTGTTTTGCAAGGCGTAGAGTTTGTATTGGAGCACAGTGCTGTATTGAGCCACAGGAATGCTGATGGACTTTCCTGCCAGTTTCACTAATCTGACTGCCCAACCTCTCCAGGTTAGGAGTTGGTTCGGGGTGTTTGGATCTGGGGGCACCACCTGTGGGGACAGAAAAGTGGTTAAAGAAGTGTACCCCTACCCTGAGTGTCCCACTGCACTGTTGTATGGAACCCTAATTCTTATGTATTGTCATAGGGAACACGGATCATGCGAGTGCACTATGACATAGGACTGTCTCACCGATTGCAGTCTTGAGGGGCTAGGGGGTTCCAAAAAGTGCTACCTTCGTAGTGGTAGAAGGCTACTGCCTTCACCAGGAGTTAAGCAGCAGAAAATCTGTGGTTGCAGCATACCGTGAAGTGATCAGTAGTAGTGAACAGGACCTTTGACCCTGTGTCACTGGAGTGAGGCCTACAGGCTCACTCACCTTTTAAATATTCCAGCTGTTGTGTGCTTAACTCAACCTTGGCTTAATTCAGATAGGTGTGGAGTGCTGCACAGCACAGGAGTAATGACTCTGCGCTGGATGTATGTGTGCCTGGGAAGGGTACAGTACAGGGATAGAGCAGTGCTGAGCAGTATATGTGTGGTTAGTGCATGTACTGAGTGTATGTATGCCTACTGGGAATTCACTACATGAGAGATAGTACAATACATGAAGAGTGAAGTATCATGCAGAGCACCAAAGGCGAGTATGTGTGCTGGCAATGTGTGTGTTTACACATAGCAAACCCTGGTACAGTAAATAAATCCTTCAGTGCTGAACAGTGCAAGCATACTGAATGTGTGTACTCAATGTATGTGTCATTATAATGGTGCAATGCATGGAGGTAACAGTGATGCACAGTAAGTGTTCTGTAAATGTACACTGAGTGCATGTGTACATGCAATGGCACATTACATGGAAGACCCTGGGTTCCATTTTGGGAAGCCCAGGCCTGCCTGGTGAAGTTATGAGGAGGACTGGAAATTCCCGCGACAGATTTGTGTATTGCAGCATTCCAGTGAGCTGGGTGGGACACACTGGAGGAAGGGACCCTCCCTTTCCACTTCAAAAGGTTGTTCTTTGATTTAGTGATAGATCACAAGGAACGGGCCTGGACACATACCCACATCCCTGGAAGGGAGATGGGCCTGAGAAGGAAATCATAAAGAGTAGGGATGGAAGCCTGGGATTATTCTTTTGATGCCCATATTGTGGCTGACATCCAGATGTGAACTCTGGTCACTTCCATGAATTGTGTTATGGGTCAATCAGCTTTGGAGTCTTGTCTACTGTGACTGACATGCTTTAGGGAGAAAGGAAGACAAGGGGAAATATACTCTTCAAAAGAAGTAGAACCCCAACATAGAACTTCATAGACTCAGAACCTAAGTCACATTTGAGGTCTGGAAAAAGAATATGAGAAGAGGTGATTAAGACACCAAAATGTGTCATCTGGAAAGCAGTCAGTATGATGAGCAGAAGCTCGGCATGACTTCTGCCTCTGACCAGGACTGGGGCAAAGACCTGTTAGTCTCCCTTTTGGGTGAGGAGACATCACCCACGAAAACTAAGACCAGTGTGCCCTGGGAGGAAGAAGAGAGCATTGGAGAGAGCAAGGTCCAGTGGGGAACCATACCATGAGGAATCCATGTGCTGGGTTTCAGGATTCGCCTGTGCACCGATTGGGCCAAAGCCTGTGTGCAGGAGAATGGGTTTGGTGACCCCCATATGCCAGGAGAGCTGTGGACTGAACCGTGAGATAGCAGCGGGTAGGGCTTGGCAAACGCATACCGCCATGCTGCGGTGACCCCATATGCCAGGAGGAGCCACTGGTAAAGTTGTTACTGTAAACACGCTGAGACTCATAAGCCCTGTGGTGGAGGAGTTTGCGCCAGAGGAATCTGTGCCCATGCAGTAAAATACTGTGGACCCCTGTATGCAAGCGGAGGCTGTCAATATCAACTTTGCCAATACGTTTTTGGCTGAGACTGCGCTTGGCCTACTGTTGGACTTGGCCTTTCTGGCAGGTTCACTCCTAAACTTTTTGCTTTTAATGGTGACCTGGTGATGGTGATTTTTGGGTTCTGCACACTTTCACTGTGTCCCAGTGGAAAGTGCGTGCGCACTCTGAGTGCGTGGAGTAAGGTTGGCCAGGGCCTGCCCTCCCATAGGAATGCATGGGGAGTGTCTGTGTCCCTGGTAGTTCCTGATGCGTGGGGTGTACAGGCTCGAGTCTGGTATGTGCGGACTCGTGTGATTGAATGCTGCGAAATGATGTATGCGGCGTGTATGTGTCTAGTGTGGAAATGCCACTTCTAGACATGGCTGTGCGTGTGCTGTAAAGGTACTGGCGTGTGATTGGCTGGGGCTGGCTGGAGAGGCTGGCTCCAGGAGTCTGGATGGGTCTGCCCGGTGGTGAGGGTGGAGATTAGCATGTGTGATGTGAGGGAGTGGTGCACCTGGTCCTCAATAGGGCTGGGCTTTCCCTACACAATGCTGGCTCCGCCCCCTGTGGTGCGTCTAACGACCCTAGCCCTGTCAGTGAATAGAGTGAGGGGCTGAGCACATCAAACATCAAGGGTGCTCCCAGACCAGCTGCGACTGGTTCTTCCCCCACCCTGCACAAAGACAAAGGAATACTGTGTATAAAAAGGGGCTGTGTCCCCTTACAAACTGTTCTCTTCCAGGATCTTTTTGCTGAGGGGGGCTGTTGCTGTTGGGCGCCAGGAGGACCGCCACTGGGGACTGCCTCCCTGCCTGGAGGCCCAGTGAGCTGGCTCTGGGCCCAGCCTTGCCCCCCCTGCCTGCCTAAAAGAACTTTGCCGGACTTTAGGTTTCCTTATAGTGCTTGGGAGCACTGTTTATTGTCCTCTAGGCTGGGAGCACTTTATTTGTATCCTAAGCGCCTGGGAGCGCTTTATACTGCCTTCTAGCGCCTGGAAGCGCTTTGTTTGCTGTGGCAGCGAGCGCTTTATTGCCTGCGAGCGCTTTATTTTACTCTAGCGGCTGCCCACGCCGCATTGCCGCTTTGTTGGCCGACTTTGCGTCCCCTTTGCAGGTGCCCACCCTGCTTATGATCGTCCTAGCGAGTGCCCACCTCGATTTATTCTTACTTAAGGAAAGCCGGTGCCCACCCGGCATTTGCTGCTTTGTTTCCCCGCCGGGCCGCCCGCTGCCTGCGACGACCCGGAAGCAACTGGCTGGCCGGCCAATTACAGCGCGGCCTGCCCGGAAGTCCCGGTCCCGAGGTGCAGCGCCGGAGAGTAAGGAAAGAGCCCCGAGGAGCGGGAGCTCTTGGGCTGAGCCCCGCCGCCCAGGACCGCTACCGGAGGAGTCAAGAAGCAGCCGGTGAGTGCGGGAGAGCTGGAGGCTCAGAGTGAAGGTCAGAGCGGCCCCGGATGGCAGAGGGCCGCTCCAACGGTGTATAGAGCCTGAGAGGCTCCAACGGTCCCGGGGGCAGCTTGGTTATTTCGAGCCCACGAGGCTCAGCAGGCATTTTTAGTATGAGCCGCAGAGGCTCTGGGGCACCAGTATATTTCGAGTCCCCCCCACGAGGGACTCCCACGACTCCACATTGGTTCTTCAAGCCCAGAGAGGCTCCAGGTCCCCACAGTTGTTTAAGAGCCCCGAGGCTCTTGAGTGCCATTCTGTCTGTGTAGAGCTACGAGGCTCTTGGGGTCATGAGTGCTTTGGCCCCAGTGTTGTTCTAGAGCCCAGAGAGGCTCACAGCCCACATTGTGTTTAGAGCCCAGAGAGGCTCAGGGACATTGTATTTGTTCAGAGCCTGCGAGGCTCCCACGTGGCCCCTTCATTGTCACAGCTGCCCAGCACTTCGTGGGCAGCTGCTACGTTTAGGCCCCCCCTGACTTTGGGACACAGGGCGTCCTAGCCCCCACAAGGCCAGTTGGCCTAGGGACTGCCACAGGTGGTGGCTCATGTGAGTTTTGCGCAAATGTGTTTTTATGCGTCATGTGCCTTGTTATTACACCTCTGAATGTGTTGTTTAATGCATCATGTGTTCTCCTGTGCTGCACCTCTGAATGTGTTGTGATGCATCATGTGTAATGTGCCTATACCCCTACATGTATTGTGATACTTAGGTGGTTGTTCTTGCTAGTACAGGTAGTGCTAGTGAGGTCCTGGTTCCCTGCGTGACATTCTCCTAAGGTGGTTAGGGTTGCATAGGTGGTACTTACCTGGTACCAGTAGTTACAGGTTGTGTGCTAAAGTGATTATTATTCTATGATCTACAACGTGCTATTTCCAACAGTATTTCTAGTTCTAAAAGTGCTGATTCCTGACAGTGGTCCAGGTGGCCCTGTCTTGTACATATCCCCTGTAAATTCTGCCCGTGCCTGTTGGCACATTGTAAAGTGTGTGTTTTTATCTAATGTGTTTTGGTGTAATACAAAGGCTATTTTTATACATAACCTTGTGTGGAGTTTCCTTTGTGGTGGGCCTTGGGTGTTGTTGCTGGGGGTGCGTGCGCAAACACTTGAATCACATTGCCTCCAAGTTTGGCCTTACTGCTCGTGCTACGTTACCAAGGGGGTGAGCAGGGGTTATCTTGGCGTGTAACTCTCTTGCCCTGACGTGGAAGTGGTGGTCTCTGACTGACTTTGGCGCAAGCCCTGGCCAGCCAGGGATCCCATTTCTAACATTGCCTACTAGTAAGCATTTCCTGGATGCAGCCACCAGTGAATGGGGAATAACCCCGACCACATTATAAGAAGGAGGGTGGGGCTGGGATTTGCCTGACAACGACTAGTGCCCTGACCTCAAGGGGATTGTGTTATTGCTAATGAATGTTGTTATTCCTTTGCCTGTGTAGTTAGAAATAAAACACTTATTTTTCTTATGAAAACCAGTATTTGACTGGACATTGATCTATTGAGTGTGCTGTTTGCACTTTAACTTATGAGGCATGTTCACTTACCTGTAGTTATACTTCCCCCAAAGTGGGAGCTTCTGACTTCTCATTCACAGCTAACACTGAGAGCCAAGTGCAGAAGGAGTACTTGGCCCAGTTGCTCAAGACCATAGCAGGTTGGGCCACAGGACATCAGGAGTAAAGGGCCTGAATAACCACAGTTGGGCCCAGTAGACCCTGCGACACTCTGATAGGGGTACTAACATTATATCTGCAGGGAGAGGCAAAAGGGCCTCTTCTAAAACACATCAAATGGAAGACAGCATCTATAATTTCAGAATACGCTTCTACCAGCTGCTGTTCTCTTACTTATCCACTTTTTTCCCCTGGGAAAATCCATCCGGATATTGTTTTCTTCAGAAGGATTTGTTGGTGGGAGTGTTCAAAACAATCGTCAGTGGCATAACAGAAGACAAGCAAAGTACAGGCAGTGACAGTTTGGAGAGCCTGTGTGTGCTGTCTGCTTGAATGCCAGGGATCTGAACGCCATAGCCTTGGCTGAACTTGGATGTCCTGTAGGCACATTACTAAAAATTTATCTGAAGCACGTACAGTAAACCAGTGATTACACCTCGACCTTTTTAGGATGGTCCTAGAGAATTGACAGAATACATGCAGATCAGATTCCCCCACCCACTGCTTCTATGAACAGTGAACACCTGCTAGAACCCCTCGGTATCACCATCCTTTGAGACACAATGGTTGAGAAGCTGAGACAGGTATGCTAATAACAGAAGTGAAGAAGAACCCCATCTGTTGTCTTTCAGACTCCCTCTCCAAATATGGGTGATCACACTGTGCTTGGAGCAACGGTGTAAATAGGATGCTCGATGAGGTAGGCTTAATCTTATGTAAATGAGCCCAGGACTCATAAGGCAGTGTCATCAGAGGGGGAGTCAAATAATTCTCCATATTGCGTTTGCTCTGTGGTGGGGGAAAAGGGCACAAATACATTTTTGCCTATGGTGCACGAACTCATCACATCATTCCTGGCACGAGTACTCAAACGAGCAGCATCCACACCTTGTCTGCTGTCTGTTCCGAGCAGCAACGTGCAAGCAGCAAGGAAGTTTTTTTTTTTTAGATTTCAGTTGGGCCTAAAACAAAGGCCATATTCAAGGTGCCATCAGTCCTCCTTTTGTTCGAGTATACCCCTGGCTGGAAGCTCTCTGAGATTAACACCTAGGCGCCAACGCAATAGAGGGAAACAAAGGCAAGCAGATTGTTATCACTTCACAGGTACTTAATAGAAACTACGATTTGTAAGTAGATTTTGTGACTTTGTTCAACTCCCTTAAGAGATGTGCTTGCACTGTAAAATGCCTGATGTATCTGTGTGTAATACACAAATAACAATTTAAATGGCACTTTATAATTTATTTTATTTAACTCATTAATAGTTTTGCTCATCCTAATGTAGGATGGCTGAGCTCTTTACATTACACTAACACATTATATACTGATAATAAATCATACAAGGGTGTAAATCAACGTACAAGCTGTTTCATAAGACAATGAGGTTTTCAAGGTGTAGAAGTCACACATCGTCTTTACTGGTAGGGATTATGGGGCTTATTTGTGGAAACTGTCGCATCGTGGCGTGAAAACAACAAAGCAACAGTTTTCACTGCGCCCGCCTTGAGACACAATAGATGCACCATATTTAATGTATGGCACTCCATGTTGCAAGGTGTTACAGACCTAAAGAAAAATCTCCCTCATGACCAAAGTTATTTATACATATGAATTATTCCCAGTAGCCGACTGTGAGCGCCCAAGCTAAAATATGAATCCACTCAAAAAAATATTAACAGCATACCTGAAAAATATTCAATTTTTATTTTCATTTCATTTTATAAAATACTTTTTCATAACTTATACAAATCCATAAATATTTTTACAGATAACATATTTCAACATAGTTGGGTCACAAATCAACATGAATAAGAAAAACAATACATATAATCAAATCTTGAAAACCCGGGAAGAGACAACCAGAAACATCACAACACCCAATCAGACCCACCTTTCACATATCCAGACACACCTTCACATTCATAATATATCTGGGGAACACAATTACAGAATAACAAAGTAACTGGGGTGACCAAAGACAAAAACTGCACAAGGGCAGGATGTAATTGAGGCCGTGGTCGACGCGTTTCGGTGGCTGCAAGCTGATGGAATGCCACCTTCATCAGGACCTGCCAGATATACTGCCCCAAAATAGCGGGGGAAAAAAGCCACTCCACCCGGGAAGGGTAAAATCACACACTCCAACACTGGGTATAAGCACCTACTTAATGGGTGCCGATATACATCTTTAAGAATAGGAACCGGGTCTTCAAAGCAATCCTCAGCTTGGTATTGACACCAATATCAGCATCTGAGGGGATTAAACCCCATAAATCATTCCTAGAGGGACAATTACTCATACTCGCACATTTTCTTTCTTTATTTCTATAGGACGTTTTAGACAAAGGAACAGTATGGCGAGTAGATGATATCGTAACACCCAATGACGGGCCTCCACAACTTAAAACGCTGCGATCGGTCCGCTAGTTCTCCTCCTTCTTAATCTTCCAAAATTGTCTAGGTTTCGATATGTAGTGGACTTTAAAACATGGTCCGATGTCTTCTAACGATGCCGCATAAAACGTGCTCACATTAGCCCGGAAGGAGTTACAGATACATCAGTATTTCTGATGTATCTGTAGACGCAGTAATGATGCATTGCTGGAGTGTCACGCAAAAGTAACGCAGCTCCAGCAATGGGTCATTACATACGGGCAAGTCCCATGTTAAATGTGCCTGTGTCAGTCTTATGCCTGCTGTGAGGCAAGCGTAAGATTTTGATGCAGTAGTGTTGTAGAAGTGGCCCCGTGAAATCTGATAGATTTTTGCGAGGGAATGTCCACCCTGCATACATTATACCTGATACTTCACTTTGTAAATAGGGTGCAAAATGGAACATTTTTTACGTCGCCGGTGCGTCACAAAAAGTGACACAACGGAGTCGCAAACGAGTCACAAGGCCTCATAAATAAGGCCCAATATGTCAATAGTCCATCGCCGGGAGAAGCAAACTCAGGATATGATGTGTAATGTAGTGCTCGGGATTGTCTGTATTGATAAAGGGATCTCTCTGGCAAAAGCCGTTGCCAATTACCTGTCTACATATAAATAAAAAACTAGACCTGCATGTTACACCATGTGTCAAATCTGTGACTAGACAAAACACAGATCTCTCCAGTATATGCAATAGCCACCAGTTATGTTATAATTATTATCCTGCCCTTCATGACTCCTCCCCCATTTTGTTGCCACACCTTGACCCCCAACGTATGTATTCCCGAAGCAAAATTTCTTCCAGCACTGGTTGAGATGTGTAGCGACCTGACAAGCAGGGACCGAAGACAGGACACTAGGACCCTGTGGGTCATGAGGGAGGTGACCTGGTCACCAGACACGACATCCGGTCAGGGGACAGGAAGAGGACAGACCAGACTAGGGCGACCAAGGGAACGGACGTGGGTACGACCAGCTGCAACTAGGAAACCAATAAAGAAGCGTAATTCTACCAACCTGTGTCCTGTGGATCATTGTCCTGTGTGGTGCCCACAACGAGGACACGACAACTGGCGACGAGGAGGGATCGACGTGTGCCCATTCGAGATTTCGATTCAGGAGCCCACCCTGGATCGCGTCGTGAGGAAAGAAGAGGAAAGTGCCTTCAACGCGGGAGCCCACCCCGACTGATGTGGAGACGAAGACTGCTGACTCCGGTAAGCGCTGTGTAGCAGAAAGCGCAAAGAAAAAGGGAATTGGCGCGAGCTCTCGCGAGAGTCTCGGCGGCCATTTTCAAATCAGGCGTGAGATCCAATCATCGCGAAGAAAAAGACGGCGGCCATTTTGGAGTCAGGCATCGCGTTGATTGGACGCGAAGCCTCGCGAGAACACCGGCGGCCATCTTAAGAGCAGGCGCAGGAGCCAATCAAATTGAAGGAAACGGCGGTGGCCATTTTAAAGAGTCAGGCACAGCGCGAAAAATAGAAAATAAGAGAAAATAAAGGAAATAAAGGTGAAAAAGAGACGAAAGAAAGCACACATATGAATAAAGGACACTGAAAGCGAAAATAAAGGCAGAAATAAGTGCCAGAATACTATGGATATAGATATATAAGAAGAAAAAGGAAAGAAAGGAAAGAAAGAAACTAAGAAAAGGAAAAGACAAAGAAATAAAACAAGGAGACATAAAGAAATAAAAGAAAAAGACAGAAGAAATAACACAAGGAAAAAGGACCGAGAAAGCCCAGAAGAGGCCAAATAAAGAAAAGACAGAAGAAACGACACAAGGAAAAAGGAAAAAGAAAGCCCAGAAGAGGCCAAATAAAGAAAAGGCAGAAAAGACAAGGGAAGCCAAGAAAATAAAATAAAGAACAGAAGAAGAAGAAGAAAAAGGAAAGAAAAGAAAGAGTACAAATAAAAGGAAGAAAGAAAGAATGGCAGATCCAAAGCCCAGGGCGCAATACAGGACACCACTACCTTTCAACTTGTCGGAGCCACAAACAGGAATAAGGTGGGAGAAATGGATCAGACGGTTTGAAAGATATGTAGATGATACCGATGTAGCAGATGGAAAGAAACGAGGATTACTGTTGAACCTAGCAGGGGATGACGTTGAAGAACTCCTGGTGACACTGCCTACCGAGGAAACAAAAACATATGACCAACTAAAGAAATGTCTAACAGCCAAATTCGACCCACAGCGCAACATTGATTTTGAACGATATACTTTTACCATTGCCTGTCAACAAGTCGGCGAAACACTAGACGACTTCGCAACAAGGCTGAGAAAGTTGGTAACACATTGTGAGTTTGACAAATTTGATAACGAGCAAGCAATCAGACTACGGATCATAGAGGGCTGTCGCGACACCGGATTCAGAGCAAGAATACTAAAGGAACCGACCTCATTGGAGAACATCCTGTCCCTAGCAAGAGCAGAGGCGAGAGCAACGGAACATGCCAAAGAAATGGAAAGAGGGAAAAGCGTTGAAGTCGAAAACGCACACTTTACGACAAACAGATATCGCACAGACCGATGGAAGAATGACCGGAGGGAACAAAAAGAGAGGAGACGACCTGAAGGAACATGCTACAAGTGCGGAATGGAATTTCCACACCGAGGTCCATGCCCAGCATTTGGCCAGACATGCAGAAGATGTGGTGGAAGAAATCACTACGCCAGTATGTGCCAAGGCGCACAATTCAGAGGAGACGACAAGGGGAGAACAGGAAGACAACAGGAATCGACAGCAAGACATATCAGGTACATCGACAATGACAGGAGAAGTTCATCATGAGGGTCAGGCGAAGAAGAGGAAGAAGTGAAAGTGGAAAGATTATACCACATGTCGGAGGTACGCATCAAGCGGAGCGAGGAAGAAGAAGCAGGAGAGACAGCACAGCCAGCAGACAGAAGCACCAGAAGAAAGATGGACCAAGCAAAGATAAGAGTAGGAGCGCATGAAACAGACTTTATACTGGACAGTGGTGCAACATGCAATGTCATGTGTATATCGGAATACGAGAGAATGGAAGTAAAGCCGGCCCTGAGAGCGTCCCAGGTAAAGGTTTTTACCTGGGGGGCAAGGAAAGAAATAACAAACTGGGGAAAATTCACAGAGGAACTGAGATACAAGGACGCAATAAAAAGAGAAGACATTCATGTTCTACAAGGCGATGTCCCAGGGCCATGCCTGATGAGCAACAGCACAGCAAAAACGATGGGCCTTATAACGATGACATATACCAAAAATAATAGACCTGCTGAGAACAAGCAAAGAGAAGACTCAGGGAACAAAGAAAGAGGAAGAGAACACAAAAGAGTGATTAAAGGAACAAATACAACAAAGGGCGGCGGTAGAAAGAAAGACACGCGAAGCAAAACAGAGGGCCGAGAACAACGATCAAGACGACGAGAGACTAACAAAAAGGGAGCAGAAGGAGGACCATGGAAGAACAGAAACAAGGCAAAAAGGGGAGAGCAACGACGAAGAAAAAGAGCGGTTGGCGCACTGAGAGCAGACGGAGGACAACAGAAAAGCAGGAACAAAGCTGATGGCAGAAATGGACAATCAAAGAAAGCGAGCAAGGAAACAAAGAAAATACGTAGGAAAAAGTAGGAAGCAGAGACTGGGGAGAAGGGTCGACAAGACGTACCAAACATCTCTCTCTCTCTCTCTCTCTCTCTCTCTCTCTCTCTCTCTCTCTCTCTCTCTCTCTCTCTCTCTCTCTCTCTCTCTCTCTCTCTCTCTCTTCCTTTTGTGTCATCACCACAGCAAGCAAATGCAGTCAAGGACTGAAGGGGCGGAAATGGTCAAGAAAGTAACATCATGAATATTTTGTTTACAACAAAGGGGGAGATGTAGCGACCTGACAAGCAGGGACCGAAGACAGGACACTAGGACCCTGTGGGTCATGAGGGAGGTGACCAGGTCACCAGACACGACATCCGGTCAGGGGACAGGAAGAGGACAGACCAGACTAGGGCGACCAAGGGAACGGACGTGGGTACGACCAGCTGCAACTAGGAAACCAATAAAGAAGCGTAATTCTACCAACCTGTGTCCTGTGGATCATTGTCCTGTGTGGTGCCCACAACGAGGACACGACAAGATGGAAGAACGACTGCCTTTCCAATAGCTAGACACTAAAGAGTTCTTTCTAAGGTGTCCCTTTTTACATCTGCATTGTCAAAAGTTGAAGAGAAATTGTTACTGGCTCGCTGACATTATAGTGAACTTCCTGTTCATGCCAGCTTTAATCCCATCCCATCCTGTTCTTGCGGCCTCGAGGGAGCTGGGGAGGGGGGACTGTACAACAGAAAATACGGTCGGAAAAGACTGTGTCAGCAAAGCAAAGCAAGGGAGAGCCGGGTGAGGGTGGCTGAGAGCACAGAACGCGGCGCTACAAAAGGCTTTAAAGGCCAAGTTAAAAGGCACTGTCTCGTCTGCCAGAGGCAAGAGGAACCAAGCCGCTCTACCGATCGAGCCGCTCGGCTGTAACGTTTCTAGAATCTTCTAGGCTCCTCTCGCTAGTCAATCTGTCAGGCCAAAACGAGCAACACTGACGTGCTTGTTCGTGCAGGTTTTTGCTGAGGAAAATAAACGCGCCCTGATCGTTGTATACGTGCCTGACGTGAGCTGCGTGCTTCGACTTCAAAATCACGCACACGCGATTCCTGCAACAACTATAACTCTACTGGGAAACTTTGTTTTTTAACTTTTATTTATTTTACTGACTTTTTCCAAGAACAAATCACAAGTACTGTACAATGTAACAAAGTTAGTTGAAGTTAAAGCGAGAGAGAAGTCTGGTCCCCGTCCTGCTCACGGAGGGGAATGCGAATTTGCGAAGTCACAATCTTCAAAATCTGATGTTTAATTAAGCTGGCCAAGCCGTGCTTAATTTGTGAAAAAATAATAATAAGTGGCAGGCCCTCATCAGGAAGGCCACTGCAGCTTGCATCACACATTGACCCTGCTATGCTGCCAAGGATAGTGACAACACAACTACTAACCATCATCACACTCTGACAAGTTTGATGGTTCGGACTATGTCAGGCCCCCAAACTATGAGTGGCTTGGGCGGCACCTAATAATCAATTGTAATGTCTATATATAAGACTTTTAGCACTTCAGGCGTTCCGAGGGCGGTCCTTCTCGCATGACAGCATAAAACAGTTGACAGGACCAATCTCAGAACATGCAGTCCCTCAGATATGAACACCTGTGTTTGGTTACTTGGCACATCAGTACATCTTTGCATCTGAATTCAAATAAAGACCCACTAGTCCCAACATCCTCTCCTGGCTCCATGCACCCCAACAAACCTTGGTGGCACTCTGACCAATATGGGCGCACTTACGTAAAATGAAGATTATTTGATACCTGTCTCAGTCTTTGAATAAAAAACAATGTTAACTCGATGCACTGGTAAAGCACTATTGTCAGAGTATTGCCTGTCATAAATATTGTGACCTAAATATTGCTTACAAAAATATTGCCACATTGAAGTTAATAATAGAAAAAATACACTCGGTGGATGCTATTTTTGCATGATATTCAGGACATTTGAAAGACATTTGAAGAAAACTCAATCTCATGTTTTGGTTGAATCTGAAAAGTGTTAATTGTAAAAATTAGCAGTCTGTGAGTTACAGAGTCTGCCAACAAGGGGCGTCTCAATGGAGGTAAGCTCCTTGGGAGAAGACGAGTAGCCCATTTTTATTATGCTAACCAAACGTTTGCAGCATTGAACACTTGACAACATTTTCACCACTAACAAGAAACAGGTGCATGGCTGAGCTCATGAGAGAGCTTGTAGATGACCGTCACAAGTAACAAGAGAGGAGAGGATGTGGTTTCACGGCTAGACTGCCAACTTTGGACCTGGGAAACCAAGGTTCTTGGCAAATCACTTAATCTCCCCATGCCTATCCCAAAAAAAAAAAGTGACCTGGTGTAACGTAATTGGTGCTCATGTAAAGCGCTCCAATACTTTCGGGTTGAGTTTGCGCTGTATAAATCTGCAAAAAAAACAAAAACTAACAGGGTACACAATTTTGGTTGCGCAAGCTGGTTTGCAATATGTAGGTCTTGAGTTCCAAGCCATGCCTACAATATCTGCACATATAGTGAGCAGAGTTATAGAGATCAGAAAACTTTGGTGGTTACCGGCTACTATAGTCAAGCATTAATATTTTATTTTTTCAGAAATATGTCCAGTGACAACGATTATTGTGTTAACGAAAACTATGTATTGTTGACACCGATATTCTGATGTACAACGCCTCTGACATCATTAAAAATACTGTTTTAGGCAAAATAGGAAAACACAACATATGACCAAACTTGAAAAAATTGCCTATAACTTCGAGACCGTGTGTAGAATTCACATAATGTGGTGTGCCGAGGGAAGGGATCCAAGTAACCAGGGACTCTCAAATTTACGGTATCTTCTGAAGACTGAATTGGTGTTTCTTGTTGAGTCAGATTAGTCATTTTTAAGTCATTACTGTCTTGGAAATATTGAAAACGGTGGTATTAGTGTGACAACAATGTAAGACTCGGGTTACTAAAGGAAATTATGTCACAACAATGACAAATTCTAAAACTCAGACATTATAGCATTGGACTAACTACGTTGTCAAGGTTTAGCTAGATGTGTATTATGAATGTGTTTCAATCTCCTCGCATGGCCTTGTAGTTAAATGACTTTATAAATAAACTCAGCCGTTTGCCTTGTTCCTCTATTTGGTGAAAAATCGCTCAGAGACTTGCAGTACACTTTTACAGTAGTTGATACTTTATTTTATCTACATTGTAGCATCTGAAACAGATCTAAATGTAGATGTATCTATATGTTGCCTGGCAATGCTCCAGACTGTGGAATAAATGCATAGCTAACAATGTTTGATTTACCTCTTTTATTAAATGCAGCAGAGTATTTCGTTTTATTACTGTTCCATAGCCAATGTCTAGCGCGCTGATACTATTAACCCCAGGTCATTCTTGAAGTGAATACAATCCAGCTACCTGTTACCCAATTTGAATGCACATTTTGGAGTGTTGCAACCTAGAAGCATGACTTTTCGGGTAGATTTGCACCAGTCCAGCTTTGAAGTCTCTTTACATCTGTTGGTGTTGTAGATCTTCCTACTACGGAGTTTGCTGTCTTTGCCAATTTATGATCTCAAGAATATATAGAGCACACATTTCAATACCCTCATCATTGACGCATATGCATACCACTTGTTCCGCTGAATGCTTAACAAACTTACATCTAACTTCTCCCAACCTAAATCTCTGAAGCTCCTTGATTTACTATTAGCCTGCCATATAGGCCACCTCTCTATTTATGCAGATTTAGTTACTTCCAGGCATATTGTCCTCCCTTGAATTCAGATACTTGGGTAAGCAGGAAGTGGGAAGTGTTTCTCTTCCACCATAAGTCAAGGGTATTCTTCTGTTTGGACGTACAATTTGGGACCCATCAAATGGCTCTTTATAGTAAGATGTTTCATCTACATATGTAAGATCATTCGTTTTCTCTGTGATAGTTTTAGCTGCGGATTTGGAGGACAACCTTAATGGAAGAAAGGGCATCCGCCAATGCTGGTGTCAGGGCATTTCATCCTTTTCAACAGAATAGTGCCCCGCTCCCTTCGGGATCTCATGCCAGAGTGTGCGTGGAGCTTGCAGGTCCAGCAACAGTCTGGCAGTATTCGGAGAAGCCGTTATCACCCAGCCCAGGTACTAAGACTTAGGGGGTCATTAGGATGGCGGGTGGACTTTGCCCACCCGCCATGATCACGGGGATTGGGACCGCCCGCCATAAGGACGGGGTCCCGTGGGGGGTATTAGTATGCGCCCGCCACTGTGGCGGGCGCATCCTGCATTTTTAGCATTGTGGCAGGCGGTGCTGTCAGCACCGCCCGCCACAATGCTAAAAATGCACTTATGCATTTGCATAAACAACGCGGCAGGCACCGCGCAGTGCCTGCCGCTTTGTTTATGCAAATGCAGGGGGGTACCACAGGTACCCCCCTTGTGCACCCCCCACCTCTCCTTCACTCTGGGGGCCCGCAGGGGGCCCCCAAAGTGAAGGCCGCATGCCTTTCCGTGGCGGCCATGTTAATATGGCTGGTGGTGTCTAATAGACACCGCCACCATATTAAACCTTTTCCGCCCCAGCCGCAAGGCGACGGGCGGAAAAGCGGCGGACGGTTGTTCCCTTCACTGCGGTCCCTCCGCCATAGTAATATGGCGTGGGGGAAATGGGTGGCAGGCGGGTATGGATCTCTGGCGGATCGCCACCGCCCGCATGGCGGTGGCGATCCGCCAGACATCCTAATGGGCCCCTAAGGATCTGTTTATCATGTCTTTTGCAATGTTTATTAAAGCGTTGTGTTACCATATGGCACTGTATGTGTAGTGTGCAAGTCTCCCATTTGAATGAATTCCCGGAATCGGAAAATCACCCCATACACTGAGTTGTAATGGGACCCTCTTAATCTCCAGCCTGCCATGGTAGCTCCTTTAACTGTACTTGGAAAGCGGGTGCATTTCAGCACCCCTGGGTGATACAGGCGTGACAAAGGCCTGCTCTTAAAGAATATACAGAGGTACAGTTGAATGAGAGCGACCAACTAGTGGGATGACGCAAATGGGCAAGTTAGATCACAGAACTTAACCCCGACCCTGGAAAAGATCCTCAGTTAGCCATGTCTGACCTGGAAGCCTTTGATTCCTGAAGAGCTGCCTTCACCCGGACGTCACTAATGCTCCTGTGCTCTAATTACCACATAATAAAGCAATTCAATAGCTGATTATTTAATTGTATCTCCTTTCATGTATGCCTGCTGCTACATACCCCTCTGTAATATTTGAGCCTGCAAAGTTGATTCTCAGGCTTCTTGTTTTGTGGACATTAACGAAACCTGTGTTTTTGTCTCAACCTCTAACGGAAAGCAATCCTTCCGCTGCAAATGCCTCGTCAGGAGTAGTAAGCACTATGTAAAATAAATGTGAACAAGACATTAATGGGGATATTTACAAGAAAATGCCGGAGCGCGGTGTTGCGCCATGTTTGGCAATGCCTAGCTCCAACAATTTCAAAATGCAGGGATGCGCCCTATTTACAAAAAAATAGGATGCACCCCTCTGTTTCCCCTAGTGTTGACGCTAAAAAAGTCGCCGAGCGCCAGTGCAGGCCCCCTTACACCATGTGGCAAGGATGCCTGCATTTCTGTGGCGATTGTATATGTGCAGGAAGGGAGATTTCCTGCACATAAACAATCAATAATGGTGATTTGCTCTTTCTATGTGTGCCACATAGAAAGAGCAAAAAACGACGACAAATAAATAATTTCTCCTTGTATCACCATTCTAAGAGCTGGTATTACCTGGCCTTAGTTTTTGGTGTTACCCCAGCCTTGTAAATCCGGGGCAGCGTCAAGAACTAATAGGTGTTGCGGTGGAACGTCCACAGCAACATCCATTGCCTGCCCCTTAGCCTCAGCAGACTGCAGCGATAAGAGGCATATTTACAAGGTGTCATTAAGCCAAGTTACGCGGTTTAGCGCCACCTTGTAAATATGGGGAATTGTGCAACGCCACCGGAGCATCAAAAAAAGTGACGCTCCAAAGGCTTTAGGGGCTTGTAAATATGCCCCTTAGAGAGGTCTATGAAACCACGCCCCTCATCACTCTTTCTACCACCCACACACACACACCTCTCCTTCAAGAGTTCTGTGATTGGACACACGTTTCTGAGACTACAGCGCCAAACCCCAGCAGTGTACGTAAATATGTAATCCCTTTGGCTGAAAGCGGCTTGATGTGTGACCAAGGAAACGCTTCAGACAAACCCTTGGCGTTCACTCGCCGGAATCGCCCCTGTGCAGCTGCAGGCGCTCTGACTGAAATACGCTCGTGTAATACGAGCTCCCTCGTGCCTGGGGCAGAAAGAACTACAGCAAAATATTTCTAGGAATCCCAGAACAGCCCGGGTTCTAGGAAATATTTACAGGCTTGGGTGGCAAGATAGAATGTGACATAACCAGGATAAATGAAGGATTGCGTGTCGGTCCTCTCGTCTCCAAACAGGAATTACTTTTCTACGGTTAGGCCGTGGTGTGCTCGTGACACATGGGTGACGTGATAAACTGACTAGAGTTTGGGGTGCCACAGCCAAACTTTTACCAGGTCCGCTGTACAGGGGCTCCCCACTCCTTCCTCGGCAGTGGTTGGTGTGTTTTTATAGTTCATTTCTAGGGAACAAGATGTACTAACTCTCCACCCACTCGGTAATAGGCAAAGCCAGGTGTGCTTAACTCTGTGCCGTCCATAAGGCGTGCTCTGAAATGTAAGAATAAATAAAGTGCAAATAACCTCTTTTTTAATCCAGAACGCGGTACCCCACACAGTGGCATTTTGGAGGTGTCCCTTGAGATGTCGCGCTTGCCCCAAGATGTAACCTTAAGAGTCTCGGAACGTGTCACCTGTTTTCCCTCGTAGCGTTCCGTGCCCATGTCCCTGGCGGGTCCAGTCGTCACACGCGCCCCGCTTGAAATTCACTTCAGTCCACCTTCCCATGTCACGCCTACAACCGTCGCTCAGTCTGGACTCTGGACCCTAACGAGATCCCTTACACATAATAAATTCTCCCATCATATTGGTACGATTGCAACTTCCTGAAATATCTATAACCCCGTTGAAGGCCTCCATAGCAGGAGCGTAGCTACTGGTGGTGCAGCAGGTGCAGTGGTACCAGGTCCCAGGGGTGTGAGGGGCCCACTGAGCTCCAATTATAGCTGTGCCCACGGGGCTCATTTCCTTCCTTGCATTAGAGGCCATGGCGCTCTTCCTACTTACTGCTCAGCAGAGTGCAAAAGACGAAGGAGCATTCGTGCATCTGATGGAGCGAGATAGAAAACAAAATTTTGTTTAAACTCGCAAAGTCACATTTCCATAACATGAATAAAATTATTAATGATTTGTGATATGTCGTACTAATACAACTTAGATTAAACTTTACACGTGGGGGGACTAACATGTGTGCTCATAAACGTGCATATTTGTTGCATCTTTTTGTTCGTGCAAAATAATAAAATAATTTATTGTTTTCGTTTTTGTCATTACTAACTGCTGCAAACTTAAAAGAAGCATGTGCTTGTTTTGCTTTTCCTTGTCTGTGTGATGTCATTTCTACTATTCTAGGTGCATATGGGTCTCATAGAAAAACGGAGACTGGTAAATATAAACGCTGCTTTATTTGTTTGCATTAGCTAGGTAACATTTTGATTAATCGGGTGGGTTAATTAATTAGTAAACCATGGGGTGGATACAGAATATACTTTATTTCTTACATTAATACTTTTCTTGTGTTTGTTTTATACTAGAAAACATAAGTTGCCTGCTTTTGGGCCTAGTTATTTGAGCCGCAGAAAAAGAGCTGATCTATAATTCTGCAGAAAGTCACGAGACACCCATTCTGAATTAAAACGTTTATTGAAGCTGCATTCACAAAGCAAAAACTGATGAGCTGACATCATTCTGTCGGACATGGCCAAGGTCGAAAGTGAACTTTTTGTCAGTCCTTAACTTGGCATCCGCGGAAGTTGTACTGAAAGACTATGGAAGCTGCGAGGTTGACTTAATACAAAGTTGCAATCGCAGGAAGCTTCTGGCTTCACGTGGAAGAGACAATGGTCTTTGTAAGACATGATTTTGTGGAACTTTTTAAGAATCGGGTGACATGTCACTTGTCACTCTCAGCCAATGGGACGTCGAGGATTTCTGAAAACTTTCCTTTGCTAGTTTAGTTAGCGTAGAAAGGTATAAAAAGTCATGCCCTTAGGGTTGGGCTGGCTGCTGCTTTCTGACTTTCCGATGAGGGTGATGTGCTGCTGGACTTTGCGTGGAGCACGTAAGAATCCTCAAAAATCTTTACTTTAATTTCTGTCTATTTAGCTCAGTTAGGGAAATAGGTTTTAGAAATGCTAAACTTTATATAATTTCTTTAAAATTGATTCAATTGCTTAAATTGTATTTTTCTCATATTTCTTACCATCATGCTTGCTATATTGCAAATAAATTTCATTTATAAAACTTTCAACTTATATACTATAATTTAGAAAATAAAATCTTACTTTTGACAAACAAGCTGGTCTTGGTTATTTAGAAGTATAGGTTACCATTAGCTAGATCACGTCGCCTATGGTGGTCGTTTAAATGGTTGGGTTTTATTCTAATGACAATATTCTTTCTGCAAATGTATAAATATGTATATAGTTTGTAGATAATTTGTATATAGATTTATTCTGACCACCTGATTCAGTAGGTCCAAAATATATCAGGTTCATAAATGGGTCCATATTTAGTATAGAATTTTGTTTATAGGTTATGAAGTTGGGTAGCATAGTTTATGATATATTTTCTATAGCCCGCTGGATCAATTCTCTGGTAGCAGAAATTGATGGTTGCTAAGAGGTAACCAAGGTAATATGTTGGTTGCTAAGGGTTACGTCATGGTATGGAAATAGGATCGATGTTTTAACACATGTCTAGTTCGTTTTTCGTGCCTATCTGTAAGCTATACCGGTATAGATTGTGTGGCGAGAAATTAGTCACGCAAGCCATCTGTTCAGTTTGTAGTGATATCGCCGAGTATCACAAGAGGTATCGCCGTGTACCATAGTGTTGTCGCCGAGCAGCACAGTTTTAGGGCTAGGTCTGAATCTTGTATAGTGAGGATTTTCTAAGAAATCAAAGCAGCATGAAAATAGGGACAAAGCGCCTTCCATAAAACTCACTGTGATGAGAGTATTAGTTATATCCGAGCTTGAGTGAAGGGTAAAATTAACGTCGGTGCATGATTATCTATAAACAGGTTAGAGTCCTGTACGGGTACATGTTTCATATCTATAAACAGGTGAGAGCCCTGTACGGATAACGTCGTTGTTTTGCTAACGGTGCATGAATTCTATAAACAGGTGAGAGTCCTGTACGGATTTCATGTGTGTTTGAATTTAGGGAATTTTCCGTGTAAAAGTGCGAGTTTGAATTGTATTTTATGTTCAAGTGGAACTCTTAGAACTTTCACTTCGCGGTGGGTTCAGAGCAAAGCGAGTTCATAATTATACGTGTTAGAAGGGTGGGGTAAGGTTACTCTACTGACAATTGAATATTATCCTTAGTGTGAATAGCGCCGTCTATTCCGAAGTGTGGATACTTGAATGTATGTAAACTATCCTAATTAGTGAAACGAACAGATGTTGTCTTTATAGTCATTGTTAAGAATTAATTTACACTGAAAAGTGTCCTTAAAATGGCGCTGTGAAAAGATTTTGTGAAGGAGGGGTAAGCGCCAGGAGTGAGAAGCGAGAAACCGCAGCTGCTGTGTACGTCACAGAGCCGCGCTGGGATTGGGTGACCTACGTCACAAGCTGTATTCTGATTGGCTCCTGAGTCTCTGACGGCCTGTGAGCTAATTGGTCCTTCGGTAAATCTCCAAATTTATTGGTCGAGCTGAAAAGTGACGCAGCTCAACTGCCATTGGCCTGTTGGTGTGTTTCGCGCACGGATTGGTTGTTTTGCGGAACATCCCGGAAATATTTTACGAACGATTTTGCGAATTAAATTTAACTTTTAAAAATGAGTTATCATTTTAAACATGTTGAGAAAAAGACAACATTATTTCAGAAATTTAAGAATTTATTTTCACCTGACAAGAAAATCGAAACGCGAGGTGGTAAACTACTTCATAAGTATAAAACACCTGCAGCGTACATGGAAGGTGAATACGGATATCATACTGTCTTATGGTTCGACAGTTGGAAACGCTATACTAAAAACGACGGTGTTTTAGCTTGGCCTGATGATGGTTCATTTAATGTAAGAGTTTTAAGAAATTTACGAGAGAAAATGAATGCTCTTGTTCCAAAACCGAGACCAACTCAATTTGAAGCTTTAGTTGAGTGGGAAGACGAGATGTATCAGTTACAAAGAGAAGCTAGTGGAATTAAAAGACCTTCTAAAAATCCATCATGGAAAAGAGAAACTCATGAAGATAGATTACGAATGTGGAGACAGGGAAACATGAGTGAAGGATTATATTTAATTCATGAAATGGTAATGGGTTCTCCTACAGGGAAATCTATGGAAAGCGAATCTGAGGATGCAGTTATGGAAGAAATATATACAACTGCTAGAAAGAAACAGCCTAATCAGCCTTTGAGACCTCCTAGATCATGGTCTACTCCGGTGGTTTCTACTGAAACTTCACCGAGTGCACCTCCAATTAGTGAAGCTCATAAACTTTATCCAAATAATAGTGAAATCACTGAAACTCCTAGAAGATCAGAATTCGAGAATGCTCGAAATGAAGGTAGACAATTTTCAATGACTCCAAGAGCAAGGGAACCTCCAAAAGATTATGCAAGAGAGACAAGAAATGTTGAGGATGTTGATTATAATGAATATTTAAGGTCTAAAGAAGAATTAATTAAAAGAATGACAAAAGGCATGGAAGCTGTCACAGTTCCAGTAACAATAGGTCCTGTTCAACCTGTATTTGATCAAAGAGATACAAACAAAAACGGATTAACTATTCCTTTAAATACAGAAACTCAAAAAGCTACTGAAAAATTTTATTCAGACTTGACTGAATTAAACACTTCTAGATCGAGAATGCCTGATTTAACCTTTAATGAGGATTTATCTCCAAAAACACCAATGGGTGCTATGTCAGATGTAGGAAGTCCTGAAGTCAGGGTAACCACACCAAAACTTGATGTGGCCAAATTAAAAGCGAATATAGAAGAATTAATAATTGGAACAATTGGCCCAGATAGTTTAAATTACTATCGGGATGATGAGCTACTATTCATTTGCAAAAGTATTCAGTGGAAAACGAAAAATAAATATGATCAATTAGAGGATCTAGCTGCAGAACTTGAAATCGATGTAAGTAAACAAAAGAATTTTGCAAAGCATTACAGATTAGATTTTTCAGAAAGTGACATTGAGAGTTTGAACTCAATGGGAAGAATAGTTCACATTAAAGATTTGATTGTCTATATCAAAAAGCTAGGAGAACTGAACAAATGGAGAGTGAAATGGACCAAAAGGAAGGAAGATGAAAGATTGGAAAAATTGTCAAAACAATTTCCAATGAGGGAAGTTGCAGGTGGAGGATATGTTCATGTCCCATGGTCAAGACAAGACATTCTGTTATTCACAAATGACTTTCCAAAATTGAGAGAGAAACCAGTTGAGTGGTACAGGCAAGTCGATAGATTTATCAAAGTGTCAAAAGTTCTGTGGATTGATTTAGATGGATTTTTTGACATTGTAGTTCCATCTGATCTTTGGACAGAATGTAAAATATCTATTAGTTGGCCAAAAGCAGAACCTGAGCGAATTAAAGAAACAGGTGCCCCAAATCCACTTGTAATGGATTTCTATGAGAAAGTAATTGTTTGGATGAAAAACAAAATTCCACCCAAAGAAGTCGATTGGGTTAAAATAG
This sequence comes from Lissotriton helveticus, assembly GCF_964261635.1. Classification (NCBI taxonomy): domain Eukaryota; kingdom Metazoa; phylum Chordata; class Amphibia; order Caudata; family Salamandridae; genus Lissotriton; species Lissotriton helveticus. The sequence goes on along the minus strand of NC_136067.1, from coordinate 821,174,023 downwards.
AAAGAACAGAACAGGAAACAAAAGAATCAGTTCATTCTTTTTATGAAAGACTATTGTTAATCTTTAAACAATACAGTGGTTATGAAAAATTAGATGAAAAAGACATGAGTCATTTTATCTATAGATTTGTTTATGGACTAAAACCTGAAATTGGAGAAATGATCAGAACTAGTATTGTCGGATGGCAAGCACTATCTGTAGATGATATTCTAAGAAAAGCAAAATATTGTAGCGATGAATTAGAAGTAAAACAGAAGAAGCTGAAGGAGAAAGCCATGTGGGCTCAGGTAAAGGTGGCTGAGCAACAGATTGCCAGCATGGGAAATAAGAACACTAATTTTGTTCAAACTGGAAATACAAACCAGATACAAGGAAAGTTTAAAGGTAATAATTTCCCAAAGAAATTTAGCCCAAAGATAGAAGAGCTGAAACAAAGATTACCTTGTTTTAATTGTGGCGAAATTGGACATTGGAGGGACGAGTGTCCTCATCCTCCTAGAAACTCAAAGAATCCCTTATTGAATCCACAGATGCAGAATGGTGTTAACCTGCAGCAACAGCTACAGATGCAACAGGGGTTAAATGAATTTAATATTCAGCGACAGTTACAACAACAGCAACAACAACAGGTGAATAATCGTCAAGACCAGTTGCCACAACCACCTTTTCCGAATTGTGGGGGAGTTCAAAAATATAATCCAAACGTGGGATTTCAGGGATGTGAACAGGTAATAAAACCACAAAAACAGCAAAAGCAGCAAAAGGTTCAAATGCAAAATGCTTCACAACAATTTTTATGAACAGAAAGTCAAGACAGTGATTCTGATGATTATTGCTGACGGTGCCCGAGAGAGGAGGAAGAGTGTGTTGTTGGAGCCACTCTTGAGGTTGACCAGTCTGGTCCTTATGTAAACGGGAAAGTTAATGATGTAGACATCACTTTTCTAGTGGACACTGGTGCTACCCGTTCTACTGTTAGATCAGTGGAAATTGAAAACCTACCTCTCTCTGGGGATACCATCCAAGTTGTGGGAGTAAGTAATCAGCAAATTAAAACAGACTTAACTGATCCAGTACCAGTTGAAATTGGAAATTACAGAGACAAACACAGATTTGTGGTTTGTAATAGTAGTCCAGTAAATCTATTAGGCAGAGACATCCTATGTAAAATGAATTGCAGAATATATTGTTCTCCTGAAGGAGTTGAGTTACAAACAATGGAGGAAGATGGTTTGTACAGAATGACAATGATGATGATGGAAGCAGAAGAAACAAAATTGTTTCCTGCATTTGAAGAAAAGGATTTACCTGAAGAGCTAAAGGAAACAGTGAAATCTGAAATATGGGATTTTACTGGGAATGAGATGGGTCTGATGAAAAACGTAGATCCTGTAAAAATTGCATTGAAACAGGGAATAGAATTTCCAAACACTCCACAGTATAAAATGAAAACAGAGACAATTGAAGGTATTACACCTATAATTGAAAAGTTAATCAAACAAGGTGTATTAAAGGAAATGAAGAGTAGCTCTTGTAATTCACCAATTATGGGAGTTAAAAAGTCTAACGGAACATTTAGGATCGTACAAGATTTGAGAAAGGTTAATCAAATTGTCATTCCATGTTGTCCTGTGGTTCCAAATCCAGCAGTAATTCTATTTCAGATTCCACGTGATGCTGAATGGTACACAGTTATTGACCTTTGCAATGCATTCTTTACTGTTCCCTTACACCCAGACAGTTATGAAATTTTTGCTTTCAGATTCCAAGGTAAGACCCTTGGATGGACAAGAATCCCTCAGGGCTATACAGAAAGTCCTTCAATCTTTAATGAATTGTTAAAAAGATCATTAGAAGATTTAGACTTACCAGGTAGGTCTACGCTGGTGCAGTATATTGATGATTTGTTAATAGCTGCAAAGACAAGAGAAAATTGTGTAACAGACACAATAATTCTGTTAAATCGCCTTGCAGAAGAAGGACATAAAGTGTCCCCAGCAAAACTACAGTTTTGCAAACAAGAAGTAAAATATCTTGGTCACAGAATTGCAAAAGGAAAAAGACAAGTAACAATAGAGAGAATAAAAATGATTCAAGCAATGTTACCGCCAAGAACACAAAGACAGGTCAGAATGTTCCTGGGAATGGTAGGTTACTGTCGACAATGGATAAGTGGATTTTCAGTAATTGCAAAACCACTACAAAGATTGACCAAATCAGATGTAAAGGATCCAATTATTCTCAATGATGCTGAGATGGAATCTTTTGAGAACCTGAAAAAGAGCTTATGCCAAGCTCCTGCTTTGGGTATGCCAAATTATGAGAAAGATTTTGAACTGTATTGCAGTGAGAGAGAAGGATGTGCATTATCTGTGTTAATTCAGAGACATGGAAATCTAAAGAAACCTATTGCATATTTCTCCGCAGTTCTTGATCCAATTGCAAAAGCATTACCAGGTTGTTTGAAAGCAGTTGCAGCTACTAGTATCAGCCTTGAACAAAGTGAAGGAATCATTATGGGATTTCCTGTGAAAGTTTTTGTGCCTCATTCAGTTGAAATATTACTGACAAGAGGTAAGACTCAACATTTAACAAGTAGCAGATTGACAAAGTATGAGAAAATCATACTGGGAGCAGATAATGTTTCGATTTCAAGATGTTTGAATCTGAATCCTTCTACATTACTGCCTGATTCTGAAATTGTTGATGATATTGAAACTGAACATGAATGTTTAGATGTCATGGAATTCTGCACAAAACCAAGAAAAGACATCAAAGACAGACCTTTGTCTGAATCGGATTTTGTCTACTTTGTAGATGGCTCATGCTTAAGATCCGAAGGAGGTGTCTTGAAAGCTTCATACTCAGTTTGTACAGTTGTAGATGTTGAAGAAGCATCATGTCTTGAAGGAGTTCGTTCAGCACAAGTGGCTGAATTGATTGCTTTAATTCGTGCATGTGAAATATCAAAAGATATAAGAGTTACCATCATTACTGATAGTCAGTATGGGTACGGAGTTGTGCATGATTATGGACAACTCTGGTCACAGAGAGGATACATGACATCAACAGGATCACCAATTAAAAATGCAGTTTTCATTAGAAGATTAATTGAAGCAATACAATTGCCAAAAGAAATTGCCATAGTCAAATGTGCAGCGCACACTAGAGGAACTGATTATATTTCCAAGGGAAATGCCTTCGCAGACGAAACAGCAAAGTACTGCGCAAGGAAAAATTATTCATACAATCGGGAGAGGAGTAAAGAAACTGATTCAAATTCATTAATGCTAACAACTGTTGTAGAAACATGGCATGAGATTAGAGATTTACAAAACGAAGCAGATGATGAAGAAAAAGACCTATGGTTAAGATCAGATTGTAGACCACGTGAAGAAGATGGAGTGTGGGTTTACAAAGATGGCAGAATAGTCTTACCAAATTGCTTGATTGCTGACATGGCCAGATTATATCATGGTCCTGCACATTTAGGAAGAGATTCTATGGTCAGACTTTTTAGAGAAACATGGTTCAATACAAAATTTAGAACCATTGCTGAATCTTTTTGTCAAAGGTGTTTGTCATGCCAACAAATGAATCCAAACAGAAAATCAGTGGTGGGGACAGGAATAATTGGTCGAGAAGGTGGTCCCTTTACCAGGTTACAAATAGATTTCATTGAAATGCCCTTACACAACTGTTTGAAATATGTACTTGTAATTGTATGCTTATTCTCAAGATGGGTAGAGGCTTTCCCTACACGACATTGTGATTCAATTACAGTAGCAAAACTAATGCTCAGAGAAATCATCCCAAGGTACGGTTTTCCAGTCACTATTGAGAGTGATGGAGGAAGCCATTTTGATAACAAACTGTTGAAGTTAATTTGTGAAGCTTTGAGCATTGAGCAGAAAATACACTGTGCATACAGACCAGAGGCATCAGGTGTAGTCGAACAAATAAATGGAACTATCAAAAACAGAATTGGAAAAATGTGTCTAGAAACAGGAGTTAAGTGGACTGATGCTCTTCCACTTGTTTTGATGTCATTAAGAAGTACACCAGATAAAAAGACAGGTCTGAGTCCTCATGAAATTTTAATGGGAAGAGTTATGAGGCAAGCTTTTGTACCTGTAGGTAAACTGTTGAGCATAAATGACAGTGCAATTTTGGATTACTGTAAAAGGTTATCTGATATGGTAACTTCTGTGTCTAATCAGGTGGGAACTGAAGCTCAATCAAATGAAAAAGTTTTGACTCATGATCTGAGACCTGGCGATTGGGTCAGAACGAAAGTACATCGGAGGAGGAATTGTCTATCTCCTAGATGGCAGAAACCTAGGCAGGTAATCTTGATCACTACTAATGCTGTAAAGTGCAGAGGATTGAAGCACTGGATTCATCCAAGTCATACTATTCCAGTACCAACTCCTGAGAGTTCTGATGTTGAAAGTGATACCACAGATGATTCTGATTCTGAAGCAGAAGACAGAACAGAAGGTGAAGTAATTCCAGATTCTGAAGATCGACAAGAAAGTCGACATCTGGAAACTGTGCCAGTGAATGGAAATCTGACAAGAAAAGACTTAGAAATAATTGAAATAGATTCTGAAGGTGAAGAGAATCTATTAAAAGGAAAGATAACTGAGGATTCAGTTGTCTCTATTGAAGACAAAGAAGCTGAACCAAAAGAAGTTTCAGACCAGGAGAGTATCGAAAGGCAGAGAACAAGCTCTGAAGTAAGGAACAGAAATCCGAAATCTGGGAAGCTAGAGGTAATTGAAGAAGAAGAGGAGAACGAATTACCGAGTACCAGTGATGGAAGACAAAGTGAAGTTCCTGAAGGAGTGAAATTGCCGAATAGAGAAGTTCCTGAGTCAATTGAAATTTCAGACTACGAAACTGAAGAAAGTGACGTGGAAGGTGGAAGTGAAAACGGAAAGAAGAGGACTTGGAAGTCAGAATCAAATAATTCTGAACCAAAGAAGAAGTACGTGAGAAAAGCAGACTACTGGCCTGGTGGAAGATTGAGAGTCAGATTGATCAAAAAGCCAATAGAACAAGTTGAAGAAATAAGTAGTCAAAAGAGTCCAGGAAAAGAAGTTGGAGTTGGAAGAAAAATTGAAGTGATATCGAGAAAAGGAAAGAGAATAATTAGACCAAACCAGAAATACAAGTCTCCTGAGTGGACTTACTTAGTAATTCCACCTGTTATTGACATATATGATAGTAGTGAAGAAGAAAACGAAATCCAAGAAATTAGTGACAATGATTGAAGTACAAAATTATTAATTTGGCAAAAGGCTGAAGAAATCCTGTTAGTTGACACAAGGTCGAAGAAAAACTGTTTAGTAGAAGAAAACTTATGTATGACATAAGGTCGAAGAAATCTTGTTTAGGGTTATAAAAGAAAAATATATTTTAAAAGGGGGGTGTATATAAATTTTAAAATTTATTTTTATTTTTGAGGCTAAAACTAACCTAAAAATGCCTTACGTTAAGGAGAGCACTTCAAAATGTTCTGTTTTTAAAAGATGCTGTAAGATGACTCTGGTATGTCTGCTCATTTTAGTTCTGCTCTGGTTGGTACTAGCTGTGATTATACCTTTAGAAATGAATAGAGAATTACACAAAGTTAACTTAACAAGCAAAGCTCTGGTTAGCCAAACTAAACATAGTGCATCTGCAAAAGTAATTGATCATCAGCCTAACATTCATCAAGATAAATCAATAGGTGATTTTTCAAGCAATACATTCACAAAGCTTTTGAGTGAATATGTAAAGGTAATGGATGCAAAAGACTGTTATGTCTGTGTTAAGTTACCTGCTTCTGTTTCTGAGGGAGTAACTTATAATATGCTTCCTCTCACTTATGCTGTAACATGTAGTGTATTAACTAGTTTATTTTATCAAACTGGACGTTTAGAATATTACTATTCAAATTATGATGAGATTTTTGCTAATGTTAAGATTGATAATGCTTTAAATAAGCATAAGAAAGCAAAACAAATGAGAGAATATTTCCTTGTTACTAACGAACTCACTTACGAGTATGCTTACAAGAATAATCTAACATGTAAATTAAGTGCTGAAGGAAAGAAATTTTTGAATATGGTTGAGGAGAGAAGAGCAATTTATAAGAGAAATGAATTAGTCAAGCAGACTAAGTCATCCTTCTGGCAAAAAGAGGATGAGAAATTAAATGGCAAAATGCTTGAAAATATTGCAATTCACATAGACAAACCTGTTAGTGGAAAGCTTTGCATTAGAAGAGATAATACACTTTTTGATAATTATTTTGTAGGTGCAAGCAACTGTGAAGATACTTATCAGATTATGGGAGGTTGGGGATTTAAAGGTGGAAAAGATCCTATCTTCCCTGGAATTTATTTTGTTTGTGGTGACAAAGCTTACTATAACCTTCCAGACCATTGGTATGGAACTTGTTATGTGGGAATTGTTTTTCCTAAAGTGTTTCATGTTGACAGAGATTCAGAAGGATTGTTTAAAATTCATAATTATGTAAATAGAGCTAAAAGAGAAACTTTTACTGAAGTTCTGGGAGATATTTTTCAAGCTGTGATACCTTTTGTTGGTATAACCCTAAATGCAGGGAGAATCAGAAAATTGTCCACTATAGTTGATAGATTATCAACTGACACTGCTGATGGGTTTCAATTAGTGAATGTTGAAGTTATTGCTATTAGATCCATGGTAATTCAAGATCGTCTTGCTTTAGACATTCTCTTAGCAAAAGAGGGAGGAGTCTGTGGCATTTTACATGTCCAACATTGCTGTACATATATACCGGATGAAAGTAAGAATATTGAAATGTATATTAAGAATATTACACAAATGCATTCAGAGATAATTCCTTTAGAAGAAGAAGATTTTACAGGGAAACTTTCAAAAAGGTTTCAAGCAATTAAAACCTGGTTTCATAATATCGGAAGTTCAATTCTTGGCAAGATTCTGGCACCTTTGATTATAATAGTATTCATTTTTATTTTGACTAAAGTAGGTTGTTTGTTACATAAAAGAAAGAAACAGTTGAAGGAAAAGAAGAGAATCTATAAACTCAGAAAAGAAGAGGAAAGGGAGATCGAGTTACAGGAGTTACATAGAGAGCGTCATGTTAATTGCAAAGATTATGCTGAAACAGACTTTTAGGTTTACTAATACAATTGAATTTGAATCGATTTCTTAAAAATTTAATTTACCAAAATTTTGAGTGCTGGTGTGGTGATTTGTTAATCACCAGATGAGGGAGTTGATGGAGCGAGATAGAAAACAAAATTTTGTTTAAACTCGCAAAGTCACATTTCCATAACATGAATAAAATTATTAATGATTTGTGATATGTCGTACTAATACAACTTAGATTAAACTTTACACGTGGGGGGACTAACATGTGTGCTCATAAACGTGCATATTTGTTGCATCTTTTTGTTCGTGCAAAATAATAAAATAATTTATTGTTTTCGTTTTTGTCATTACTAACTGCTGCAAACTTAAAAGAAGCATGTGCTTGTTTTGCTTTTCCTTGTCTGTGTGATGTCATTTCTACTATTCTAGGTGCATATGGGTCTCATAGAAAAACGGAGACTGGTAAATATAAACGCTGCTTTATTTGTTTGCATTAGCTAGGTAACATTTTGATTAATCGGGTGGGTTAATTAATTAGTAAACCATGGGGTGGATACAGAATATACTTTATTTCTTACATTAATACTTTTCTTGTGTTTGTTTTATACTAGAAAACATAAGTTGCCTGCTTTTGGGCCTAGTTATTTGAGCCGCAGAAAAAGAGCTGATCTATAATTCTGCAGAAAGTCACGAGACACCCATTCTGAATTAAAACGTTTATTGAAGCTGCATTCACAAAGCAAAAACTGATGAGCTGACATCATTCTGTCGGACATGGCCAAGGTCGAAAGTGAACTTTTTGTCAGTCCTTAACTTGGCATCCGCGGAAGTTGTACTGAAAGACTATGGAAGCTGCGAGGTTGACTTAATACAAAGTTGCAATCGCAGGAAGCTTCTGGCTTCACGTGGAAGAGACAATGGTCTTTGTAAGACATGATTTTGTGGAACTTTTTAAGAATCGGGTGACATGTCACTTGTCACTCTCAGCCAATGGGACGTCGAGGATTTCTGAAAACTTTCCTTTGCTAGTTTAGTTAGCGTAGAAAGGTATAAAAAGTCATGCCCTTAGGGTTGGGCTGGCTGCTGCTTTCTGACTTTCCGATGAGGGTGATGTGCTGCTGGACTTTGCGTGGAGCACGTAAGAATCCTCAAAAATCTTTACTTTAATTTCTGTCTATTTAGCTCAGTTAGGGAAATAGGTTTTAGAAATGCTAAACTTTATATAATTTCTTTAAAATTGATTCAATTGCTTAAATTGTATTTTTCTCATATTTCTTACCATCATGCTTGCTATATTGCAAATAAATTTCATTTATAAAACTTTCAACTTATATACTATAATTTAGAAAATAAAATCTTACTTTTGACAAACAAGCTGGTCTTGGTTATTTAGAAGTATAGGTTACCATTAGCTAGATCACGTCGCCTATGGTGGTCGTTTAAATGGTTGGGTTTTATTCTAATGACAATATTCTTTCTGCAAATGTATAAATATGTATATAGTTTGTAGATAATTTGTATATAGATTTATTCTGACCACCTGATTCAGTAGGTCCAAAATATATCAGGTTCATAAATGGGTCCATATTTAGTATAGAATTTTGTTTATAGGTTATGAAGTTGGGTAGCATAGTTTATGATATATTTTCTATAGCCCGCTGGATCACATCCCGATAGAGCCGGGATATTCCCGATCGTTACACAAATCAAGAAATGTTGTTTCTTTAGCTTAATACTACTTAAAACCTTCCGACTCCAATGCAACTAAATGGAAAAATAAAGTTTTCGAATCTTTCTTTCCTCTAAGTCTCGTTCTTATCTGTTCCTAAATGTTAGCATGTGTGATGAAGTGTGAACAGGGTTGGATTGGGATTAGAAATCGGCCCGGGCACGCTAAAAAATGTGGCCCAAATTTGCCTATTGCCTTTCCTCAAAACACTGCTTCGGTGAAATTTGATAAAAAAAGGGGGGTGTAATATAAAAATCAAAAATGCACTGAATAGTTTCTGTGCTGGCGCCCCTAGCGCTGCTGGAGAGGCACGGAGGGTGACTAGGCTTCAGCGCTGGTGCGGCATGAAAAGGACCCACACACACTATGCCAGGTCCGGAAGTGACGCCCCGAGCGAGCACTTCCATTTATTTACCCCGCAGGCCACGCCTGGCCTGCGGATGACATGTGGCGGTCCTGCGTGAACAGGACCGCTAACCGGTACATTCCTTTCCAACTCAGTCCTTGAAAACAAACAGTTCAAACAGTTCGTGCGACATGCACACACACTCTGGGCACCTGTGCACAGCGTGGCGGAGGTGGTTCTGCCTCCTTTGCAAACAAAGTCCCGCAGGTGTTGATTCAGGCGAGGATCTGGTTGCAGGTTGTACCTCTGGTAACAGTTCCGCAGCCTCGTGCTGTCGGGTCCCGTCCTGTTTAGAGGCATGTCGGCGGGTGGTAAGATGGTCTTTTCCTGCTCCCCGATGCCTCCGTCACTCCCGGATCCTCCACTTGGGTCTTCCTGAGCTGCGATGGACGGGCTATCTGGTTGATCTTCGAGGGATCCTGTCGGACGTGCAGCGGGGACTTCTTTCAGTGACGAGACATTTCGGGAAATTTCTTCATTTCCTTTCTGTGCCCTTACCATAGTTCCATTCCGGGCAATGACCGTCCAGGTACCAGGCTCATAGTTAGTCTTGAATTTTCCATCTGGTGGGCGGTCTTTGACAAGGACTGTAGCACCAGTTTGGAGTGTCCTCGGTGTGGCATGGCAGTGGAGACTCGCTCGTTGGTTTTGGCAGATTCTCTGGTGTTGTGCTCCCTCGGCATCTAGAGGAGGTGACACCCACGCTGGGCATGTGGGGAGAAAGTCTCTTCTGGGACCGTGGAGCATCAGTGACCATGGGCTCCTCAGCGTGGTGCAGTGGGGGGTGCTCCTGTACTCTCTCAGAAATTCGTGAAGTCGCTTCTCGGGGTCGGCCTGTTCTACCACCGATATGCGGAACATCTTGTTTAGCATGCACATAAACCTTTTAACGTCGCCGTTAGCCTGCGATCATTGAGGTGTGATCCGTCGGTGGTATATTCCTCGTTGCGTTAGGAATTTGGCAAAATCCACCCCTTGAAATGGTGGCCCGTTGTCACTGCGGATCTCGTGAGGAAACCCAAACATAGCGAATACCTTCTCCAGTACGGGTCCCACGTGGTTGAATGCAGTAGACACGATTGGCTCCACTATTGGGTATTTTGAGAAAGCGTCCACGAGTACTAGTGTGTGTTTTCCCCCGGGGAAGCTCCCGAAGTCTATGCTCACTTTGAACCATGGGGTCGAGCATGCTTCTCAGTAATCACCGGAGTTGGTCTTTTTCTGGGGCGCTCGTCAGTTGACATGGCGGGCAATGACGGACAAAATCTTCTACCATTTTATCCAGTTCCGGGAACCACACCTTTTCTCTCATTCATGCTTTCATTTTTGTGACTCCTTGAATGGCCTCCGTGGGCTAGTTGAGTTGCACGTTGCTTCAGTGCTTGGGGTATTACTAGCCTTGATCCTCTTAGCAAAATACTGTCTCCAGTGGCGCTTAGTTCGTCTCCTATTCGCCATATCTTCGTGAGGTTTTCTCAGTCCTCTGGGGCCCAGGAGTTTGCTTGTCGGAGGTAGTTTGTGGACGACCCTGCTTGGACTGTTCGTAGGGTCCTTTCATATACGGCATCAGTGGCGGCTGTTTCCTTGATGTCGTTCAGGTTCATAGTACGGGGGCAGGCGGCTGTCGATATCAGGTGGACGTAGTGCTCTGTTCCTTCGGTGTCATCTTGTGTTCTCCTTACGGGACAGGGTGTCTCGACAGGAAATCTGCTGGGTTTTTGGCTCCTGGCCGGTAGACGCTTCCATCTGATATGGCTGTAGCTAAACTGCCCAATGCTTGATTCGTGGTGGTGAGTGAGGCGCAGTTCCTTTAAAGAGGGGAACGAGGGGTTGATGGTCGGTGACCATGGTGAAAGGCTGTCCTGTTAAGTATAGATGAAAATGGCTACAAGCTCACTTTATGGCTAGCGCCTCCCGCTCAATCTGAGCATACCTTGTCTGGGTGGGGGTGAGTGTCTTGCTGGCGAACGCCAGGGCTGCCCATTGGCCAAGTTTGTGTTCTTGGGCGAGCACTGCTCCTTGTCCTACTGGGCTAGCATCAACAAGCACTTCCGTCTATTTCGTTGGGTCAAAGTATGCTAGTGTGGCGTCTTCTAAGAAGGCATTCTTGATCCCTTTGAATGCATCCTCTTCTTTCTGACCCCATTGCCGTTTGGTGTTTGTCTGGGTAAGGGCCCTGAGCGGTTCTGCTCTGGTTGCTAGTCCTGGGATGAATCTCCCGCAGTATGTGGCCATTCCTAGAAAACTTCTTACCTCCGTGGGAGTTGTGGGAGCGGGGGCGTTCTTGATTGCATGTGACTTCCTCAGATCCACTTGAATGCCTTCCTGGTTGAACACGTACCCGAAGAATTCAAGTGACGGCTGGAAGAACTGACATTTGTCTCTATGCAGAGTTGCCCCGTGCTCGCTTAGACGTTTCAAGGTGTTGCTGAGGTGTTTGTGGTGGTCAGCTGCGGTCGCTGAGTGAATCAGGATATCATCGCTGACATTCAATACCCCAGGCAATCCTGACAGCATCTCCCGTATCGTGTTTTGGAACACGTCAGCCGCTGAAGATATCCCAAAGTGAAGCCGTTTGTATCTTCTTAGTCCTGGGTGAGTACTGAAAGTAGTGATGTAGCGGCTCTCTTCCGACAATGGGAGCTGGTGGTATCCGGCATTTAAATCGATCTTTGAAAACCACTTTGACCCATTGACGTCCGCAATGATGTCATCCATCATTGGTGTAATGTGGCGCTCCCGCCTGATTTTTTTTTTTATGAAACAACAGCGGTCCATGCACAAAGAAATATATGTGAAACAATAAATATAGACAGAATCAACTCTATATTTGGAGCGACATGTCCAGCTGGACAGAGGTCTTCAATTTTTACTCAATTGAAAGTTTTATACAGAAGAAATACCTTCAATAAATCACCAGTGTGGGGCACAAGCCTGTACCCAGACACAAACAGATCAATACAGAAGGTTGACAGAAAACAAACACAGGGCTTTTCAAGGCAAAAGCAGCGATTTCTGTAAAGATTTTTGAGTGAACAGAAATATCAAGTAGGCACCATTACATATAACATATAAATCAAGTTTTTGTATAAGGTGCACAACAAGTCGACGGCGTTTCGGTCCCACTACTTAGTCATGGGGACCATCATCAGGACATTTAGTAATTGCCTTTTAACATTATAAGCCTCTAATGCCGGGGTTAGATTAACCCGGTCTGTGCGTGCAGAGGCTGAAGAATCGATAGCCTGGGGAAGCAACCCAGAGTCGGGCGCAATTTGGATGAGGCCGCGCTTCAATAGTTAAAATCCGCGGTGCCAGGTATAACCGGGTCAGTCGGTAGTGAGATCTGTATCCTGGTGGCTGATGGCTTTATTGGGCAGTCTCATGTCAATACAGAGGCGTATGGCTCCCCGCTGCTTCGGTTTTTCCGCGTTGACCATCGGGGATACCCATGGTGTTGGCCCTGAGACTTTTTCGATGACACCTTGATCTTCCAGGGTTTCCAGTTCCTTCTCTACCAGTGGTCTTAAATGGAATGGCACTCTTCGGTGTCATAAAGCAACCGGGGTGACCGTCTGGTCGATGTGCAACTTGATGGGATCACACTTGATGCATCCAAGCCCTCAGAATAGTTCGGGGAATTTGTCGAGTAGCTCCTCCACTTGGTGGGTTTGGACTCTCCTGACAAATGAGATGAGGCCCTGGTCCTCTGCTGTGTGGCTACTCAGTAGGGTGTCTGCATAGGGGGTGAGTGGGTGCCGCAGCTTGGTCATTATCTCCCATGATGGTCTTGAGTAAATGAGCTGGGCCAACGAGGCGCAGTCAGTGTGTTTCGCGCATGTGGAAGTAGGCCTGGCCTAGCCACAGCGCGGTGGAGCAATGTAATTTCCAGGTGGTCCCCACGAGGCTGAGCGTGGGCAGGCAATACATGGCAGGCAGTGCAGGGAGAGATATCCTTGAGCCTCTGGAAGCGCCGGTAGCAGGGCTGAGCATGGGCCTATTTTGCAATGTGAGCGGAGCACGTCCTGTGGGCTGTTAATGGTTCATCTCGCTGAGCAGAGTGTGGGTCTCCTTGGCCCAGAAGACAGGCTTGGTGCAATGCAGGGCTGTGGCCTGACTGTGATAGCTGTGGGGTGAGCTGCATACAGGGAGGTGCTTCTGGCCTCTCGTGTTTGTAGCAAAAAGCAGAGGGGGGCAGCGTGGCTGCAGGGTGCACTCCTTGCGCTTGTGGTGTAAAGCAGAGGGTGCAGCGTGGCTGCAGTGTGCACTCACCATGTGGAGGTGCTGCTCCCGTGCTCACGAGGAGTAGCGTCGCTTGTCGCGGAATTGCAGCCGCGACGGAGGAGCAGTTCGCTCGGCAGAAGCAGGCAGCAGGGACGGAGAGCGAGGGTCACGGTCCTCCTCGTCGCCAGTGTGCTGGCGCGCCTAGCGCCGCTGTAGAGGCACGAAGGGTAACTAGGCCTCAGCACTGGCGTCGCATGAAAAGGACCCACACACACTATGCCAGGTCCGGAAGTGATGCCCCTGAGCAAGCGCTTCTGTTTATTTACCGCGCCGGCCACGCCTGGCCTGCGGATGACGTGTGGTGGTCCTGCATGAGCAGGACCGCTAACCATTACAGTTTCCACTGGTGAAACACACCTGAAAACAAGTGAGGCCGCTTATGCTCAGGCCCCCTGCCCTCGCTTAATATGCATACAATAATGGGCCGGCCCAGCAGGAGAAAGGGAGTGACACCTCTGCCTGTTGATTAAAGGAAGGTAATGGACACCCATCTGCCTCCAGAAAGGCCACTCAGTCACCTCCTGGGCCGCTGGCGGTATCCGAACAATGCAGAAACCACCCAAACCGGCCCCCCAGACTGCTCAAAAAAGCATCCCACAGCTGAAACTAGGACTCCGGCCCCTCGGGCGCTGCCCGAGTGCCCGCATTACCAATCCGACGCTGAGCGTGAATTGCAATCTAACACGCCTAAATCTGGCACTTTTCAGCAACTCCACACCCTAAATCCTCCGCTCCATGAACACTCTAAGTTGACTCTAACCTTAACACCTACTGGGTCTATTAGGTTTCTGTGTCTGACTCCAAGGGGTCTGTTTACTAAGATTTATCGCAGTGTTTACATCAGAAAAGTGACGAAAAACGATGCTAAATAATTTTTCACCTATTTACTTTCCAGTGTAAAACCTGTTTTACGCTGGCAAATAACTTGAAAGCTATGCAAAGTAGCAAATAGCTCTGCATTGTATTACGTAGCGCCAAGTGAGCGTACTATGGGTGGTGCATGTGTGTTCCCATGCAACCACCCAAAATTTCTGAAGCTTAGCGCTATTTACATTAAAAAGTTGAACATTTTTAGCGTCATAAAATAGCTCACATTTCAGACAGTCGCCATGAAAGAGAAATGCTTTTATCTCTCTTTTCTTTTCCGAATTTGTGTGTGTGCTGCACTGCACAGCACACATAAAAAGCGGAAAAAGGTTTGAAGCTAGTCTATGCACAGTATTTTGTACTGGAAGGGGAATATTTCCAGTACAAAAACTATGCTAAACTCATGGAGCCACCTTTGTGCGCTGGCATTAGGGACAGAGGGGGAGAGTGCCATATTTCTGTAAATATGACATTCTCCTGCTCTCTCCTTCTCACTCAGCGTAGCATTCGCGGCTGCTGTACTGCGCTGTATGAGAAACTGGTGAATCTGGCCCCTTGTGTGTATGGCCAGATATCTTTTCTCTCACTGGACAAAACACAGTCTACCAGCCACACCAAATTCTGGATACACAAAATATGCTTAGTCTTCTTGCCACCCACTGACTGAAGTACATTAATTTTGGGATAGGTCTCTCCACTGTCAATGTTCCTCCTTGGGGAACTCACTTCCACTTCATTTTAATCTCTGACCTGCCTGACTGTATGAAGTAGTGGTGGGCTGAGGGTTCAAAGAGGCAATGGAAAATGCATTCACACCAGCCCCTACACTAAGTGAGTAAGTGAATGAGAGCGAGTGAGTGTAGGGAGTGAGCCCAACTATTTTAAGGAGGATTGGGCTGTGGCCAAAATATGTAGTTGCCACAGGAAAAGTGTGCATGTTCCCTTAGGGCTATTCATCAGGATGGACAGGCCAGGGTGAAATTCAAATTACTTCACCGGTGTAATTCATGTAATTTCAAGAATTTTGTGTTAAGTTTATTACGTGAAACTGCCATAATTATACCATTATGTCGCATCACGTAATTATGCCACAGTTTGTGGAAAAATTATAGAGAGTGCGGAAACAAACCTGAACAAACAGAACGCGAGCAGCTGTTGTTGACAGCACTTTTGTTTTTGGTGCAATTTAATTTTAGTGTGAAATGCATCATCACCTCAAAAATTGACACACGGATGCATTTGTCCTAAAATATAGCACCATGGGCCAGATGTGCAAATAATTTTTACTGTTGGTGACCGGAAAAATGCTTTTTCAAATGTACAAAATGCGATTCGGTAACTTGGTACCAAATCACATTTTGCATTTGCGATTTGGGTTTTTGGAAGGGGTGTATTTAGGGCGCCCTTCCAAATACGAATCAGTATGGTATGTATTTGGGTTGTGCAACTGCTTTCTGGTTGCAAAACAGAAATTCTTTACCACCAGTTTAAAGCAGGAGGTAACCCATTTGCAAAGGGGAAGGGGTCACAAGGGGGCTCTTTCCCCTTTGAGAATGTAAATAATAATATTTTTTTAAGAGCAGTCAGTGGTCCCACAGACCACTGCCTACTCTTAAAAAAATCAAACTTGGAATTTTCATTTTTGTTTCTTTTTAAACGCATCCCTTTTTTTTACGGAAATCGGGCTGCAATAAAAAAAGGTTGCTTTATAAATAAAACTGTCACAGACATGGTGGTCTGCTGGCCTCAGCAGGCCACCATTCCTGATATCTGTGATTAGTAATGGGTCACAAACTGCGACATACGTCCTTAATATTAATGAGGTAGGTTGATTTGCGACACTCAAGGAATACTTAAATGAAACTCAATGAGTTTCATAATTTAGGAATACAGATTACTTAATTGCGATTCAGAGAAAATCGCAGTTAGGAAATAGGTATCATTAGGTATAATTCAGTTGCTGTTCGACTTTGCCATTTTTTCCATCTGACGTTCCTATGCTGCAAGCGCCTTGAGACCTTCCGGTGACATTGACATTGACATTGACATCCCTAATGTTTGCACATGTGGCCCTAAATGATGTAGCAGTACCATTTGTATTTACTTCTACAATGAAAATAAATATATCAAAATAATGTATGATAATACTTTACATAAAATTATTTTAACAAACTTTTTCCAAGGTGAATAAACATTTTTACTTTTCCTTACACTTTACCATAGGGAGACTTCACTGTCGGGGAGGAGATCTCCGTATAGTTAAGTACAAGGAAAAGAAAACTCTGATTTAACATTCTCATGGTTTTCATGTTTTTCTATACATCCTTCTAAAATGAAACTACACAGCTGTTAGTCAGTTAACAGATGTGTAAAGCACTAATAATAACAATAACTTGTTTTTAGGTCTGGCCTAGAGGTAGATGTTGCTGTGATGGCTGTCACAGATTATAAAAATCTGTAAATACAAAACAATATATACATTTATTCACATTTAGAGGGTCATTATGTTAGTCCTCTTCATCCACTGATCTTTTTAAAAAGTAATTTACATTGTGCTTCAGCCCTTACAGCACACAGTGTGGAGCAATAAGTCAGTCCACCTCAGTCATTGGCTCTATTGTGCTGTAAGTGTCAGCATTTTACATGATCACACACACATCTGCCTAAAAAAGTGCTTTTCATGGTCAAGGGTGGAAGTCTAGTAAATTACTTTACAAATGCTCTTTTCTTTCTATTCTCTTTTCTTTTTCTACTCATCCTTATGTGCTTAAAGTGTGTTTTCAGGGTATAGTATTTTAATTCCAATAATACATTTTCCTTGCATCAGTAAGAATTATATTTTTCAATAATGTGTATTTAATATAAAGGGGGTACTATACACTGTACTAAGTACACCTCCTTATTAGAAATCACCTTAATCTTCTTTTAATATTACATGCAATGTTTTTATTTTATATTTTACATTTTGTTTTTCAAGCCTATAGCTTTTACATTTAGGCAACTGTATTCCTTCCTTGGTGTCTTTTTATTTTTGTGGCATTTGCTTACAATAAAAACTACAAAATAAAAATCTCACTGTCTTGCCAATGTCAAACATATTGTCTTTGTCAATGCTTGTTCTATATTGTACTTCACACCACACCCCTTCAATTTCTAAGCAGTGAAAAAAGTGAGTTACTATTAACCAGTACTCTTTTAATGAGCTGAGAAGGATGGACAGCTGAGTTGGCCCTTCCTAAATTCTCACTATTGACTTGCAAGTCGCAACATATGTTATCATGGGGCATTTAACTCAGCGAGCCGTGTTCCCCGCCAAAACAATATCAATTAAAATACAAATGGGCCATTAGCAAGCAAATTAAACGATGGACGCAATTTTACAGAAAACATCAGAATGACAAATAGTTCTATAAACATATAAATTAATCAATTTAAGCTAGACATCTGGCAACATTGTGTGCTCCATTTATCACTCCTGCTCTGTAGAAAGCAGAGCAGCACAGGCTCAAACTGAAAATCTATTGATTAGATTGGCATCTATGTAATCCTTGCTCAAGTGCCTAGTATTTCAACAAAGTCAGCAAAAAAGACCATCCAATTTCAAGTAGGAAAACATACATGCATGGACATGTTATGCAAGTTGCATAACAGTCCTACTCTACTTGAAACCAGCGTCATAACGTGGCCTGTCAGTATTAAGCTTACTGCAAATCAGTCAGTTCTGCTTGGCTTCCTGTCATCTTAGTCCCTAAACCAGCCATGTCAGCTGTGACATCCATTCTTAACTTTTGTTCAACAGCACTTTGCAGTCTGGGACTTGTAGATATGCTTTCCTTTTTAAACACATGGGCTTCCTAGTCTAACAATCATAAAGTGGCACCTCAAAAGATAGATGAGTGTATGGGTGTCATGCAAATAGACCCGGCTGGGGCAAATGGGAGACCTTTCAGCAAGCTGTAGATGTTGCACTCGATGCAGCAAGGCATAACCCCCGCACTAAGCCCCACTCCCCTAATTGCATGGATCACGTTGCATCCACTCGTAATAAAGCCAACGTACACACTTATTTGTGGTGGTCATTTGTTGGCCGCAGTTTTATTTAGGAATACATACATCTCTGTTCAGTATCGTATTACACAACATTTTGTAAGATTACTTGTTGCTGCAAGTCATCTGGTCAGTTCGCTCGGTTGGTTTTCCTGTCTTTTCACCAGAGGGTGGGGGTGTAGCCGTCGTCCCGGAGTTAGGCCCAACTCGCTACTTGTCGGGCTCGTGTTGTGCTCTGTCAGCGGGTGGGGCTGGGCTGCGAGCGCCGTCTCCGATTGCTACCCCCTCTTGGTAGGCAGACTCACTCAACCGCGAGGCATCGTAAGGTGAGTGGTCCTACCCGTCATCCTTCGGTCCCCTTTCTCTCAGCCGTGAGGCATCCCAAGGTAAGTGGTCTTGTCCCAGCACACCGCCCTCCGGTGTGCCTCTGTACCAACCATTCTCCCCCTCATTCTCCGCCACGCCGCAAGGGAGGCTTCTGTCTTCCTGCGGCTCCCCCCTCGCCTTTGTGGCCCGCTTCACCTGCAACCCACCATGACCATAGCGCCCCACAGGTTGCTCGAGAACATGCTCATTCCTGCTTCCGACAGGTGCACCCCATCGGTGCGTAGAATTCGGGACAACCAGTGTGGCTAAGCCCGTGTCTGATTGACTCTAGCCCATTCGTTCTGCAGAACTTGCTGACGGTGAGGTTCAGTTTCTTCCTAGAGTTCTCCACCACTTTTGGGGATTCTGCTCCCCGCTATTCCCTCCTGCTGATGAGTTCGGATCACACTATGGTGGTGTTCCTGAAGGCCTTGGCTGTCTCGGTGAGATCCCTCTGTATGTTGTGGAGGAGTGTCCTCCTCCCTAATTTGGCCAGATCGTCCCCCCCAGATGTATGATCAATATGTCCGGGTGTCCAGCCGTCTCCGCCTGCAGGTCCGCCAAGGTCACCGGCAGCTTGTACCATCTCAATCCCGGCCGGCCGTACCACCTCACGCAGGTGTTCACTTACCGTCCCTTCCGCTTTTGGCCCCCTTGTCGCCACCAGGTGTGCATCCTGTTTACAAATGAGTGGCCCACTACCCATACCAGGCGCGGTCTTCCTCCTGTCGGTGTAAGGACAGCAAAGCATATTGGCACTCACTTGCCCCCCAGCTGATCCTGACTCTCATAGCAATTGCGGCCTCACGTAGGTGCGGTATGCCCTCGACCGCCATCTCCCTATCGCCTGTATGCCGGCCTCGCTCATCCCTTGTTGCGTGGCTGTTGTGGCTGCTCCTATCCTGAATGAGTGTGTCCCGAAACCGGCCGGAGGGAGCCCTGCTATGCTGAGTGTGCTGCGCAGGATTGGCCTGAACTGGAACTTGCTCAGGTGCATGCCATCTTTGTGTTTGAACAGGGGACCCTCGTCGGCTGGGTGCACTGCCATAAAAGCCATCAAGCAACACACCCCGCAGCAGACCTGGTCCTTGATGCATTGCAATTTTACCAAGGCCCCCTTTCCGGCCGAATATATGACGAAATCCCGCAATCCAAAATCCCGCATACCATCACTCCGCAATTTTTATAACGCGGGACTATTACTCCGCAAAGCCATCATTCCTACAACTTTTACAACGCATATGACTTTATCACGCATGTCATTATAACGCAAATACATGTGTGGTAAAGTCATATACATTGTAAAAGTACATTATTAAAAAATGATATATATGTTTGTATATATGTTTATATATACACATATATATATATATATATATATATATATATATATATATATATATACATATATATATATATACATATATACATATATATATATATACATATATACATATATATATATATATTACACACTTTTTTATTTAATTAAAACATTTACGACCAGATTCATGAAACGAAAATCGGCTCGCAAAGGGCCAGATTCTCAGAATCTGGCCCTTTGCGAGCGCAATTTTTGCAATTGGGATTCATCATCCCAAATGCAAAAATCGCTATTAAAGAATTTGCATTTTAGCGAGGAATTGCATTTAAGGAATCTCTATTTGAGATTCCTTAAATGCAATTCATTAACCAATTTTAAATTGCAAATTCGCAATATTTGGCCGCTATTTACCACGAAGTCAGACTTCGTGGTAAATAGCGAAAAAAATAGAAAAAAGCACTTTAGTGCATTATTCTCTGTTGCATGTTACACACACACATGTCCTTTGGACATGTGTGTGCACAACACCTGTGTAATGTTGCATTTCAGGGGTGCTACAGGGTGTCCTTTGGACACCACTGGCACCCTTGAAATCGCATCCTTATGTGCGATTAGCAAATTGCTAATCGCAAATAAGGAATAACTCCCCATTCATTCCTATGGGCCTGTAGGCCCATAGGAATGAATGGGGAGTTATTCCTTATTTGCGATTAGCAATTTGCTAATCGCAAATAAGGATTTTGTAGGAATCACAATTTATTTAGCAATTCCTACATGAATCCCGTTTTGAAAGTCCTTAATAGTGATTCCTTATGAATCGCTATTAAAGACTCGCAAAACGGCCCTTTCATGAATCTAGCTGCTATTCTTTTAAATTGCATTATTTAAATTATTATTATTATTTTTTTTAATTACCCTTTACACCCTAAAAACTAATCGCACCCTGGTCATTTTAAATACCCCTGCACCCCATAATCATACCCCACCCTTACTCCTTAAAATACCCCAACACCCTTAAACACTAACCCATCTTAACCCTATAAATATACCTTGCACCCAAAAACCCCAAACCTATCCCTGAACCCTTAAAATACCCCTGTATTCCCTCAGGTCTATGTTGCCCTCCAACTGCAATTTAATAAGTCGGCGCATTAGTTGTAGAGTATCTGGGCACCTAGCTGTCCCTTTATTAATTGCCTGTACCACTCCTTTGTTATCTGACCATAGCGTCAGTTTCATGTCTTTAAGCTCCTGCCGCCACGCTGTGAGTGCGACTATGATTGGAAAAAGCTCTAGAAATGTGATATTGCTGGTCACGCCTCCTTCATGCCACTCGCGTTGTCTAGTATTGCCCCAAACCCCGTGCTACCTGACGCATCGGTGAACAGGGCTATTTGTTTTTTAGTTACCCAGCCTTCCCTCCATATCAGGATGCCGTTAAAGTCTTTCAAGAAGGTATCCCACATCAGCAGATCCTTTTTGACTGCCGCCCCCAGCATTACATGATGGTGCTTCTGGGTCACACCGCATGTTAGTTGTGTCAGTCGCCTAGCATATACCCTGCCTGCTGGGATGACTCTAGCTGCAAAGTTCAGCTTTCCTATGAGCCTCTGCACTTCCTTCAGTGTGGCCTTCTCCCGGCCCCTAACCTCAGCCCTGAAGTCCTCTACTTTTTCTGGTGGGAGCCTTGAAGTCCCGGCTAGTGAGTCTATCGCTATACCCAGGAATGTCATGGTTGTTGCCGGGCCTGATGTTTTGTCCGTGGACAGGGGAATGCCCAGACCCTCTGTCAGTTCTATAAATGCTGCCAATGTGTACCTGCATACCGCAGACCCGGCCGGGCCTGTGAAGAGGAAGTCGTCCAGGTAATGGAGCTTCCCCCCTGCAGGGTGTTTGTCATGTAGGGCCCACTCTATGAAGGTGCTGAATACTTCGAAGTATGCACATGAGACTGAGCAACCCATTGGCATTGCTTTGTCTATGTAGACCCCTCCCTCCCACTGGAAGCCTAGCAAGTGGAAGCTGTCAGGGGGAATTGGGAGTAGGGGAAATGCGGACTCAATGTCTGCCTTTGCATGAGGGCCCCTCTTCCTGTTGCCCTGACTAGGTCATTGGCATCGTTTATTGATGAGTAATTGACTGAGCAGACTTCTGTGTCCATCCAGTCGTTTACCAACGCGCCGCCGGGAAAAGACAGGTGATATATCAAACGGTACTGCCCTAGCTCCTTCTTGGGAACTACTCCTAGTGGTGATATCACCACACCCTGGGACCTTTCAGGCGTGAGTGGGCCCTCAATCCTACCTAGTTGTTTTTCCTTCTCCAGATTCTTAGCCACCACCCCTGGGTGTAGTAATGCTGATTTTAGGTTCCTAGTGCTGCCTGGTGTGAGGGGCCCTGAGAACGGGATGGGGAAGCCTTCCTCAAAACCTTGTACTAGCATCTCTGCGTCTTTTTTGTTACGGTATCTATTTGCCAATTTGCATACCTGGTGCGTGTTCACTGGTGACCATGCTAGCCCGGGGGGGCGCCCGCCCTGCCTGTCCCCCTGTCATCCCTGTTTGTTCCTCATTGTTTCTTTGCGCCCTACCCATCTCCTTTGTGATCCTTCTTACGTCTGCATGCTGCTGCTGGGTGCCCTCCCTGCAGGTTGAGCATGTGTGTTGGAACTTGCACGCTGCCCTGCATGTGCACTCTTTTGCCTCGAACTTCCAGTATATGGCTGGGGGACCGTCGGTGTGGGGCGTTTTCTATGTCCCTGCCTGCCTGGTTCTCTGAAAAGTCCTCCCTCTTCCCTTGTGGAAGGGGGACCGAAAGGGCTGCTCGCTCCTCCCTACCCAAGCTTTGGCCTCCTTGGCCACCATCATTTTGTGTATGAAGCCTGACACGTCCTCCTCGTTCCATTCCATTTCGGGATGCGTCTGCATTTTTAGCCTAAAACCCTTGTCATATTCTAACCAGGCATCACCTAGGAAATGCCTCTGTGCTCTGTGTATGTTAGCTTCATAGAGCCACAAATCGGCTGCGCATCGCGGGAATTTTTCCACTATGATGCACGCAATGATGCGAAAGGCGTCCAACCAATTGTCGAAACTCCTTTCTTTCCACTCTCGTCGCCTTTCCCGTCTCTCATTGTCCTTCCTATCACATTTTGTTAAGTCAAGCCCCTCTAGCTGTATTTCTAATAGTGAAAAGATATTGATAAACTCCTTCCTCCATATTCTCTCTTTTACTGCTAGTGTTATGAGGCTTGCTAAACCTGTTGCCCTGGTGATTATTGACGCTGGGCCAGGCGAAGCCCGCGCCTATGGGTCTATTGTGGGGGGTTCTGTGGGAGCGCCGCCTAGCCTGCTCGCGTCCCCCCAGGCGCTTAGTGGAGCGCCATTGTCCCCCCTTTGCCCTGATGTGGCTTGTCCCCCAGTGCCTGCGCCCAAGCCTGCCCTGGGTCTGTGAGGTGCCATGCTATCCCCGATGGTTCCACCTCCGCTGCTACCCCTGGTGTCGCTGTCTCTTGCCTCCCTTGCGCATGCGCTCCCGCTGCCCCTGCGCCTAAGCTCTGTAATAACAAAGGTGTCATAGATTTAATGCACTTTTGCACAATCGTATTAATATGCTCATCGGTCGCTGTTGTGTCCCTGGTCCCTGTGTGTGGTCCTGCCGCCGCCGTGCTGGCTTCAGATGGCTGGACTTTCTTCCGTGTGGTCTTCCTTGGTGGTGCTGCTTCCGCCCGTTTGGCCGCCGGTGGTCTGGTGCCCAATCGCTGCTGGTTGCTTGACTCGTCATCACCGTCGCCGTCTGGCTGGTAGTTATCCATCCAGTCGCTCCTGTGCTTCCGTGACGCTGCCCTTATCCTCTTGAGTAATTCTCCCAAGTCCTTGTGTTGGTGCTTCCTGCCTCTCTGTATTGCTTTTATTCCTGACGTTCTCCCCAAAATGCCGGGGATTCCACCATCTGCGTGCCCCGCTCAGTAGGACAGTGCGGGGTGCTGGCGCTCCCTGTATGCACCAAAGGGAGTTGTCTTTGCCAATGCTTTTCCTTTTTTGTGTCTTGCTGCTTTGTTGTACCCTGGGTGGGGTACTGCCACCATTCCCCCTGCACCAAAAAAACCAAAGGGGAGTTGCCTTTGCCGATGCTTTTCCCGTTTGTGTCCTGCTACTCTGTTGTACCCTAGGTGGGGTGCTGCCACCGTTTCCCCTGCACCAAAAGTGTTCTCTGTTGGCCTCCACGTCCTGGGATCCTCTCTGTCCTTGCTCTCCGGCCTCGTGGTCTGGGTTGCTAGGCAACCCACCACTTCCCTCGTTGCTCGCTGTTCCTACCCCGCCCTGTGTTTCCCACATCTCCCGGCGCGTTCCAAATCTCGCGCCGTACTTTGGGCTTGGCTGAGCTTCAGCGCTCGATGCAGCTTGCTCCTGAGGCCACCGGGAAGCAGGGGAAATGCCCGGGTGGCGCCAGCAACACTCCTCGTTGTGGGATAACGGCAGCCGCGATCGAACCCCGATGCAACTCGCTCCTGAGGCCACCGGGAAGCAGGGGAAATGCCCGGGCGGCGCCAGCAACACTCCTCGTCACAGGGAAACGGCAGCCGCGACCTCCCCCGCCTCCTCCTCTCTCCGTGCAAGGTGAGTTTCGTTTCCGAGTGTGCAGGTGATCTCGGCCTCGCTGCTGTGGGGGAAACGGCTGGTTTAGCGGCACGGCGGGCGCTACCGGGTCGATCCACACACTCCCACCTTCCCGCCCTCTGGTCTGTCCGTAGCGCACGCCTTTCCGGGGTTACTCCGCCGCCACCGGTTGCCACATTCTCGATTGGGGTGGTTGCTGAGGGCGATCCCAGCCTCCCGCTGGCTCTGTTGCACTCCTGCTGACCCGCTCTCGCTTCCGCTCTGGGCGGGGAGGGGCCTTTCTCGGTGACCCGGTTGGCCTTTGGTGTCCGGGCTCGGCTGTGTCCCACTCTTGCCCTGGGTGTCGTCTTTGCAGCACGCCGTCCGCTGGTACTTGTGGTATGGGGCTTCCTTCCGTTGCTCTGCTTCCCGATCTTCTCTTCAAAAAAGTTACACCCGGCGCTGTGCTGCTCCCCCTCTCCTGAAGATAGGAGCATACCTTGGGGAGCAGGTTTATATCCCCCTCCGGCGTCCTTTGCCCTGGCCAGGGGGTGTCTCCCTATTGGACAGTTTGTACGGCGCGGGGACCCCCATTGGCTGGGAGGTAGGCGCCACTTTGTCGGCCACGGAGGGGGGGGTGTCTTCACGCTTGGAAGGCTCTTTTTGGCGCCAAAGCAAAACCGGTTCTGTGTACGGGGGCACGGCGTCGATTATGGCGCCGGCCTCCTAGGCCCCCGATGGGGGCTGCCTCTGCTATTACAGTTCGTCAATTTGGACTCCCTAGCTTTATCTAAGTCAAGGCGCACAGGGTGTCCAAGCAGGATTGCTTTGTTAAAGAGTACCCTGTCAAACTCATTGCATGCATATCAAGTTTTCAAGTAACCCTGTTATATTACTGTGGTGCCTGTCAGTGCAGCATTCCAGATCAGCTACTGTGAAAGTTTCCTTTCTCCATGGTTTAGTCTTTGCCACATCCTATGTCACACACTTTCTCGCTTACAGACAGACACAAGTTTAGCTGCTTGATAAAACAAGCATTGGCAAAGCCAATAGGTCTTACCTTTGTGGCCTACTTGCTTTGCCAATGGTGTTTAGCCACGCTGTACAGCATCAATGAATCTGTGCAGCATGGCTAAAATAAAAAAAAACTTCGATGCAGCCACCTGTGTCTTTTTGTAGACATGTGTGCCACAGATGCGTATGCCTACAAAATGACATGTCACTTTTTTTTTCTTTTTGTTAGCGAGTTGGACTAGGAAAAGAAAGTAAATAAAATACACAAAGTGTGTTTTTTAAAGTGGATGGGGGTTGCGGAAGCAATAAAGGGAACGGTGGGAAAAATGGCGAAGCAACAGGGGGAGAATAGGTGGCCGACGGTGAAGCAAAACAGGAGGGGATGCAAAAGCACCATGTTTAGGTTAGGGGCAATGGCAACACGGACCAGGTTGGGCAGGGCCGGACTGGGAATCCGAGGTGGGCAGGGGTTGCTGGTGCAAGTGGAATCACTGCTGCTTTTGTTACTGGGAGCTGATATTGCAGCACTGCTGCTACACCGGCCCTGGTAACAAAACCAGCCCCCATCTCTGCAAAAATTTCCCTCACCCTTCCAATCTCCTGAGGAAACTCCTGATGCCTGCTAAGGCCAGTCTGGCCCTGGGGGTGGGGGAAAGTAACAAAGGGGGCACAATCAGTGGGAAGCCATGGGGAAAAGCACACTACAAGAAGGGCGGGAGAAGAAATCAAGCAACCGAGTGCAGGGGGAGAAATACAACAAGAGAAACAGCTTGAAAAACAAGCATTGGAAGTAGCAATACCAGGCCATCAAACAGATGGGCAGGACAGACACAAGATTGACAAGCTGGGACAGGAATAGGAAGCAGGCAAATGAAAGTGACCAAAGAACGTCAACAAATAATAAGCAAGGGGCAGGTTCCAATCCACTCTATGTTCTGGTAAGCCACAATACGCCTAGCAGCAGACAGTGCATGGGCTGTCTAGTAAGCTGGACCTAAAATGGGTCATCTCAGTTTCAGTCAAAACACCAGCTCCCCTTTGGTCAGCAAATATACCTTACAATTCATATTTTCAATCCCTCTTGTAGTTGAATGGCTGTACAAATTGCCCAAGTTATTCCGTCGTCTATTGATATAGTAAGACAACAGTTGTTCTCAGAAACCCCACTACCTCACACACCCCAAATTATATTTTTGACTTTAGTTTTTTACCAAATCTACAAGCTGAAAGGGGAAGGCCTTCAGCTCAGGCTTCAAAGACACAGTGCAGTCCAGTGAGGGCAGTGCGACCTGCGGTCAGCAGCATAATTCATGCATCAAGCACCAGCACATTCAGGACTCTCTCACTTGTCAGCATCTGAGGAAGAGATGGTCATTTGCAGCCTTACCCTTTGCCACAAATTTGTGTGACAGATAATCCTTGCAGAGATGTGAGGAAACTTGTATTATATGAAGTGTGTGATCCCGACCTTTTAGAGGAGGCTCTCCAAGAATTGTTTCCACATGGAACATTTCTATCCTTCCTTCTTTATCTATTCCCATTTTACCTTCCTTCTTCTTTTTTTTCTTTCTTACATGTTGACCCTCTTTACCTCCTGCTTTCTTTTTTCATTCCATCTTTCTTTCCTTTTGGCACTCTACTCCCTTATTTTGGTAATTTCATTCTATTTGCCTCGCTTACATTTTCCTTGCAATTTGTATGTTTCTTCTTTCTCTCTGTAACCATGTTTGGTTCTTTTGACTTGCCTTGGCCACCACCTCACAACTGTTTCATGTTATCTTATTTCTGTTATTTATTAGACATTGCTTCTGTCTTGCAACCCAGGAGTTTCAGATCAAAAATAAAAAGAGCTATAAATACCAGTTTAATCAGTCCAGTGACACCCCTGCTCAAGTTGGTATGGTGGGCGCATCACTACGCCATTGAGCTGGGATGATTGAGCACCACCGATTCAATCTTGGCATAGAAGACCCATGACTATTACCCGGTGATCGAGTACTGCCTCACCCTATATATGACCTGCCCCGCTGTCTTGCGAACGTCCGTGTGGCCCAGAGGCGTGAGGTTCCGTGATTTTCGACTTCGCTTCGTAGTCAGCCGCCATTTTGTGACAGCTGCCATTTTGTGTTGCCCTCACTCGGGCGACACGGCGAACATGATGTTTTTGCCTTTTCAGCTGCTCGCCTCTCCTGTTAAAGAGTAACCCTTTGTCCTTGTTTAAGAAACCGATGTCAGGGACTGGCCGAGTTAGTTAATCCATGTCTAGACTGATTGATCCTTGTCTTAGTTGGCTGTGTGGGTCTCACCATTCTTCCTTTATCTTCACTATTCTTTCTATGTATTCTCTTGTTACACAACTGTCCTTTGAGGCTCGCAAATACGTCCTGCCACCTGCAAATTGAATTACATGCACTAGCATTGATTAACTTGAGGGGAGGGGAGAACACGGGGTCTGAAAGAAGGGCGTATACAAGATACCCGATAGCTTGTTTTCAAACTTTTCCCATTTATCAATTCTGTATGTTTTGGGAGTGAGTATTGTAAATGTGTATTGTATAAAAGACTGTTCGCCACGGAATGAAGTGGCAGTCTCCTAAGAATATACTTCTGTACTTCTTGGATAACTGTGCTTAGCTGCAGCTAATAAACCTGATTTTCTATGCCTAACAGAGTGTCTCGTGTCTCTGTCTGATAAAGCAGGTGAACCCGGAGATATCAGGCGTGCCCTGCGCCGCTAGGCCCATAAGGCCCAGTTCTCCAATTGGCGTCCCAACGTGGGGCGACTTCAGTGGTAGCGGTTCAGCCCGAAGATCGTGAGGAGAGCAAGAAAATTCCGGAGGATTCGCGAACCACGTCAAGCGACCCCTGTATGTCGAAAGTGGACCGAAGGTCTTTTTTAGTGCGGTTACTCCTTTCCGACGGCTGCGGACGACTGCTGCCCTGACTGTCGCCCTGCCTTGGCCCTCTGGTGATGATTGGTATCGCGAGACGTTAGACGAACACCTGTTGGCGTGAGAAAATACTTAGTTAAGTATACGTGGGTAGCTCCCACTCTTTTTGTTTTGGTTTTTATTCGACAAATGGATTAGTCGAAGCCGAGGGGTAAGTACGTTTGTGCTGTAATAATTGTCTTAAACCCCTTGAAGTTTGAGATTAGTCCAGTTCGTTACGAAATGCCTGGACTTAGTAAGTTTAGGAAATTTTGTTGTTTTAGTTGTAACAGGGATTCCCAGCTTGAGGACTCTTGTCCAATTCCTCCGGTTGGAACTCCCACTTATGAGCTCTATTCTAAACATGGTCTTGGTCCTATTATTTTTAATGAAACATGGATTCGATATACAAGGAAAGATGGTGTTCTGCAATAGCCACAAAATGGTAGCTTTGAGCCTGACATACTAGATAATTTAGAAACAATTTTATTTAAAAGAAAAGCCCGGCCGGCAATGTTTGACTCTTTCCGTCTCTGGCGTAAGGAAGCCAAACAGAAAGAAATTAAACAAGCGAAAAAAGATAGGAAAGCACAGGATATGACGATCCTACAGGCTGCTCAACAGTTTAAAAATAATGAAGTTGATCAAATTATTGACGTTTCAGAACAACAGCACCGTATTGCGATAGATAGATGTTATCCAGTGTTGCCTCCTCCCACAAAAAGTAAAGATCTTGATGAAGATCCTTTAATGTCTCATCTGTTGCGATTACCTCCACCTTATGTATTAGGTGCTAATGCACCTCCATTTCAACCTATTGTTCAGCAACCTGTTGTCCAATCAGTTATTCCAGTCTCTCCGCAATTGCCTCTTCCAGTAATTCCGCTCCCGCTTCCTTTGCCACCGATTTCTGTACCTCAGTCTCCTTCACCGTCAGTTTCTTTTACTACTGATAGTTCTTCCCCTGCTGTGCTTAACACGATGTCTCCAGTTTTACTGTCTGATTCTCCTACGGCTTGTCAATGATTGGTTGAGACCGTTTCCGGTCTTTTGCTACCTTTCTTCGGGTCTCTTAATTTGACTCCTGCTTCGTCCCGAAGACAATTCCCGTAGTCAAATTCCGGATACTGACGAACGAATTAGGTTAGACTCTCTTGCCAGCAATTGGATCATGAGTGGTCCACTGTATAATGTGCACGATATCTTGGATACTTTCCTTCAGTGGAATGCGCCTACGCAGAGATATGTTTTTAATGTTATGTGTAATACCCTGATTAAAGGATGGGGTGATATGGGTTTGGATTTACCTCCTCAGAGTTTATCTGATATACAGGCTACCTTCGATAAGGGTCTTATTGTGGGTTCCGATGTCGAGGATGCTGTTCGAACACTTATCACTTTTAGGTCTTCCTTTTTCTCTCAAGCTTCTCTTGAACCGGATCCTGCAGTAAGGCATAAAGTGAAACATTATCCTATGCGAGAACTTCCTCCTATATGGAGAGATGCGGTTCCACAGGCAGGTAATGTTCCAGGTGTCCCTGCTCATTTCCAGCGTATATGGGTACCTGTCCCTTGGAAAAGATCTGAAGTTTTAGCGCTTAAACAGTCTCTACCGGACCCTCGTAAGAATCCTGCTGGGTATTATAAAGAGTTGTCCCAGACTGTTGATGCGTGCATTATGAATTTGGCAGATATTGATTTACTGATGGAAAACGTAGTCCCTCAAGCATTATGCGCTCGGATTCGTAGGGAAGATCACGATCAAGCTTTGGGTGGTAATTGGGCTGCTTTAACTGCCGCAGATGCGCTACAAGTAGGTGGTGCTAAACCCGATGCTTTGATCACTGAATTGCCTGGTAGAATAATAGCTCTAATGAAAACGATGATGCCTGCCCTCCGAGTTAATTGGGATAAGTTAGCTGCGTGTAAACAGAAGAAAGATGAGAGTGTCTCTGATTTCTTTACTCGTTTCGAGGAAACATTCATCGACCATAGTGGTCAAGATATGAGTACAGAGGGTGGACAGCGATTATTTGTGGATACATTTGTGTTTAATTTACTTCCTGAACTATCGCATAAATTGAAAGATTCAGAGAGTTAGTGGGCCGTTTCTTCGGCTGCCCAGATATTAGCTACTGCTCATTATTATGAGAACAGGGATAAGGAAGAAAAGGATAAAGGAGAGAAAAAGACTAAAGATTTGAAAACTAAGGTTCTTTTGCAACAAGCTTATCCCCCTCGTTCTGCTCAGAATCAATCGCAACAGCCTCCACAGTTTCAGAGATTGTTACAGAAACCTATATCGTTTGTTCCACGAGCTTTGTTGGGTCCTAATCAATGTGCCTATTGTAAAGAGGAAGGTCATTTCAAGAATAGTTGTCCGGTTTTATTGCAACGTAATGGTGGACTATCAGGGCCACGAGGTCGTGGTGGTTTTCAGTCAGCACCCAGGGGTAGAGGACGAGGTGTGCCGTCTCAAGGACAGCCTTCCTTACCCCCACAGAATACTATGAATTATTTTGATCAGCAGCATTCTCAGTCTGCACAGTATTACAATGACAATTACTTTATTGAGAACAACAATTCTGACTTTTCCACTAGCTAGGACAGCCGTAGACAAAGCGAGGGAGTGGTATCAGTTCCAGTGGATTAGGATGGGCCTTATGTTAACGTTGTTACATTGGGTGTTTCAGAGCCGTTTCTTTTGGATACTGGTGCAATGAGAAGTTCTATTATTCACACCAAACTCCCTGGGGCACCTTTGTCTGGCTTAACGAATGTTTCTGTAGAATTCTCTGGCGCCCCAGTTAGCAACCCATTTTTATGTCCCTTACCCATTTCTATTGGTCCTTACAATTTGGAAGACCCGCTCATTTTAACGACTGGTTGCGGTGAGAATTTGTTGGGCTTGGATTTATTGAAACGTCTACATGCAACGTTGTATTGTTCCGCCTCTGGTGTACATCTTACGTTGGGAGATAAATTGATTTCTCCTATGTATTTGTCTAAAGATCAACTACCACTTGAATTGCGTTCACTTCCTGCTACGCTTTGGGCCACGGGTCCGAATGATGTTGGTTTGCTCAGAATACCACCTTACGTGATTACTGTCAAGCCAGATGTTCAGTTGCCACATATTCCTCAATTCAAGATTTCTAGTGATGGTGAAAGAGCTCTGTTGGCTATTGTGCATGATTTAGTTCACAAAGGTGTCATTGAAGAAACGAGAGGAAACGTTTGCAACAGTCCGATTTTGCCTGTTCTTAACGGACCGATACTTCTAAGCCACCTGTGTATCGTTTTGTGATTGATCTTCGAGAAGTCAACAAAATTGTTGTCCCTCAGTTTTCTGTTGTCCCAGATATTACTGCTTTGCTCACAATGGTACCTGCTTCGGCTGCTTGGTTCTCAGTTATCGATCTTAAGAATGCTTTCTTTAGTATTCCTATTGCTGAGGAAAGTAGAGATCTCTTTGGTTTCTCTCTTGGAGGCCGAAGCTTTAGATTTAAACGTGCACCTCAAGGCTACTGGGAGAGTCCCTCCATTTATAGCCAAGCTTTGAAATCCCAATTGGATTTTTTTCTCTTTGCCTTCCGATGCTACTCTAATCCAGTATGTGGATGATTTGTTGGTGGCTGCTTATTCGGAAGATGTCTGTAAAGATGCGACTATTTTGCTTTTGCACCACTTGTCTGATTTATATCATAAGGTGTCACCCTCTAAGTTACAATATTGCCACGAAGAGGTTACCTATTTAGGTCATCTCTTGTCGAAGGAGGGAAGGCGATTGACTCCAGAACGTATTCATGCGATTTCACGAATGTCTGTACCATCCACGCAAAAGGAAGTGCGTGCCTTTTTGGGTATTACCTCCTATTGCAGACAGTGGATCCCAAATTTTTCTCTACTAGCTAAACCTTTGTCGGCACTTACTCTGAAAGACACACCCCAACCTCTTCCTTGGACTGACGAATGTCAGAAGAGTTTTTCTGACTTGGGTACTGCTTTGTGTTCTGCTCCTGTGTTGGGTACTCCAGACTATAGTAAGCCTTTTACACTCTATGTGCATGAACGAGAAGGATGTGCATTGTCTGTTTTAACACAACAATTTGGAGACAAACAAAGGCCATGTGCCTATTTTTTGCTACTTTGGACCCAGTAGCCAAGGCGTTACCTAGCTGTCTCAGAGCAACAGCAGCAGCGGCGATCTCTATTCGCCAATCTGCTGGATTGGTATTAGATCATACTCTTGTTGTTATGGTACCACATGCAGTAGATACTCTTTTGAACAGAACGAAAACGCAACATCTGACGAGTGCTCGTTTGTCTGGGTATGAGTTGACACTTTTAGCAAGCCACATACACATCAAACGAGGCAATGTTTTGAATCCAGCAACGTTGTTACCTACTCCAGACGAGGAGAATACACAAAATCAGCATGATTGTTTTCTCCAAACAGAGGAGGAAACTAAAGGCAGAATAGATCTAAAAGATACACCACTTGTGGATCCGGATGGGATCCTATGGGTAGATGGTTCGTGTTCTAAGCTTCCTAATGGTGATAAGACTGCATCCTATGCTGTTACCACTTTGCATACAATAGTAGAAACTGCACGTATCACACAATTCAGCACAAGCAGCTGAGTTGATTGCGCTGACAAGAGCATGTGTGTTAGCGAAAGGAGAGAGAGTGACTGTTTACACCGATAGCCAATACGCCTTTGGCGTGGCTCATAGTTTCGGTCGCTTGTGTAAGGAAAGAGGATTCTTTATTTCCCATGGGACTAAAATACAGCATGGTCAGTTGGTTACTGACCTTCTTGAATCACTTGCCTTGCCTATCCAAATAGCAATTGTAAATTGCAGTGCGCATAAGAGGATCACTGATGATGTAGGTGTGGGAATGCATTAGCAGATGAAGTAGCGAAGGAAACAGCGAGAAACGTTAAGAGCCATATGTATGTTGCAGGCCCTGCAAATTGGGTTAGAGAAGGAGGTATGTGTGAAGACACAGTGGAAAGTGTGAAAATGATTCAAGCAGAAGCGACTGAGAAGGAATTGAGCAAGTGGAGAGAAAGTACGGGAATGTTGGATGAGATAGGATGTTGGACGGAATTGTCGGAACATCAACGATGGTTGTTACCAGATGCCTATGTACTACCTGTAGTTACTATGGCGCATGGTCCAGCTTATATCAGTGCGAAAGGAATATGCAAGCTTTTGGCTCCAGTATGGCAGAATGAAGGTATTCCGAAATGTGCAGAAAATGTAGTGAAGCATTGTATTGTTTGTTTAATGCATAATCCAGGAAAGGGAACCCCAACTCCGGCAGGTCATTTTTCTCCCCCTACGTATCCTTTTGAGATTTTACAAATAGATTACATCCATATGGAACGTTCCAACAACCTCAAGTATGTCCTTGTGGTGGTCTGTGCCTTTTCCAGATGGATAGAGGCTTACCCCCTAAAGGATAATACTGCCTTGTCCACTGCCAAAGTCCTCTTGAAAGAATTCTTCCCAAGGTTTGGTTTACCGCGCATTGTCTGGAGTGCCAATGGAATTGAATTTGTGGGTCAAATTATGCAGAAGGTGTGTGCGGGTCTTGGCATTAGACAGAAATTCCATGCGGCAAACCATCCTCAGTCAGCGGGTTTGGTAGAGTGCTATATTGGCACCCTCAAGCTCAAATTAGCGAAGATTCAGGCCAACACAGGCCTTGCTTGGCCTGACGCTTTACCCTTGGCACTTCTTTCTACGAGAACAACTGTGCATTCTCGTTTAGGACTTAGTCCTTATGAGGTCGTTTTCGGACGCACAGCTAATGTGTGGGGAGTCCCTCGACCAAAGAAATATTCTGACATTCCATACCCATTGTTGGTTGACTACTTGCATGACCTCACCACTAAATTACGTGCTATTCATCAACAGGTCCAAAACACTTTGCCGGAGGCCTCCACAGATCCAGGTCACTCCATTCGACCCGGGGATTTCGTGTGCCTCAAATATTTTCAGAGGAAGAAGAATTTGGAACCTCGTTGGGGGCCGCCGCGACAAGTACTTTTGATAACACGTACAGCTGTGAAGGTCGCCGGAAAGAAAAATTGGGTCCACGGCATGCACTGTAAGAGGGTACCCTTGCCTTTACCTTATGATCAGTGGGTTCAAGAAGGCATTGGTGATAACGAATGTGAGAAAGTACCCCGATTTGTACCTTTTGGTAGTGCACGCCTGGACTGGACAAACTCTAAAAAAGAAGATGATGATGTGCTACAAGAAGCTGTACCACCACATCTAAGATTGGACACGACTAACCCAGAGACTCTATTTAAGGACCAAACGGTACCTGGCAAGAACCGGTACAACCTAAGATCTAGGTTGTCTAAAGACAATTGAACACTAATCGAATACTTTTTTTTTTCCTTTTTCCTTTGATTACTTTTTCTGAAAAGACATTTCCTTTCAAGTTGCAGGGTCAGGGTAGGAGTCTTAGGCTGTGACCTGAATGGTGACTAGGTCAACAGGACTTGCAGTGTCATAGGACGGCTAATAATCACACCTAAGTGATCTAGGAAGATTACCGTGAGCAACGCCTTTAGAGAAGTGGATACTAAGATGGAAGGGAATGATGTTATGATTGTGAAAAGAAACAAATATAAGAAATTGTTATTTAGTCAATGTGGCGTAGCACTGAGGGCCTCATTTATGAGCCCTTGCGTCACTTTTACACCGCCGGTGCGTCACTTTTTGTGACGCACCAGTGGCGTAAACAATGCGCCTTGTTGCGCCATATTTACAAAGTGACGCATCTAGGTAGATGCGTCACTTTGTAAACCCCTGCGCCACATTATACCTGTGCCAGGTATAATGTATGCAAAGGGGGCGTATTGACGCAAGAAAGGGTCGTAGAAGTGACGCAGTGAAATCTATGAGATTTCACTGCGTCACTTCTAGGACACCGTTGCGTCAAAATCTTGCGCCTGCCTCACAGCAGGCGTAAGACTGACGCAAGCCCTTTCACATGGGGCTTGCCCCATGTGAAAGGAAGCATTGCTGGAGTTGCGTCACTTTTGTGACACACTCCAGCAATGCGTCACTTTTGCGCTTACAGATACGTATCTGTAACTCCTTGCGACATGATGCGTCATACATTAAATATGACGCATCAGGTATGTCGCAAGGAGTGCGCACTGAGAAGTGACGCATCACTGCTTTCACGCAGTGATGCGTCACTTCTCATAAATGAGGCCCTATGTATTCTAGTATGTTTATGTATTTTATTAGCTTTTGTGGGTTGGATTGTTCACGCTATGCAGCAGGCACCTGTTCTGACTTCTGTTTCTTTGCTCTCTTCTTCTACTGACTCCCCGCATAAGTTCTACACACTACCAGACCATGAACAAGTTAGGAGACCAGAATATTTCAACATTTCTTTCGTCCAGTTATTACATCAGCATCAACTGGTAGTTAACACTACTAATTGTTGGGTCTGCGGGCTTATGCCCCATAACGCTGAGAAAGGGATGCCATACTTAGTTCTCCCTTTTTCATATGAAGGTTCCGCTTGGGCTTATTTGCCTATGTTTTCCAATGCATATCAGAACCAACTCCGATATCCTCCTGGTGATATTTATACTGGTGGATCAGACTATAGTCATAGTCCCCTGATAAAAGGAATAGTGACTATGGCTAAAATTGCCGACATTAGTAAGATTCCCGTGGACGAGAAACGAGCATATGATGGTTGGAATGTGACTTGCTACATTACTAGCCTCACTGACAGGGCTAAAGAAAGAAGATCCTTACCAATTTGGACTGTACCTCATAAAGGTATCCTGTGTTTGCAAATAACTGGTCAGAATAATAAGAATAGTAACACAAAGAAAGTACAAAGTTCCCCAGTGTGAATAAAAGGATAGAGTGAGTGTGCAATGTAGGGAGGGAGAGGAAAAGGGGGGAAATCCTTTTTGGAACTAAAACCCTCACACACCCAGCAAGCTAGGTGTCATGCTTCATCATATGGGTTCTGCTCCTCGTCAGACTGGCACTGCAATATCTGACGGGCACCCGTAAAGGGGCTCTTTATCGGAGATCTTTTGTTCCAGCCATATGGTGCATGCGTGTGAGAGGGCAAGGGAAGTGCAGTCGTGATGTGAAGGTGAGTTAAAAAACGGTAAGTCAATCCACAATATACTTTATTAAGGTGGTAGACTCCCTTGATTAAAAGGGGGTGGGAGGGGAGATATAAACTTGAAGGCTTCTCAGTAAACTATCTACAACCCTCTGGTCAGGTCGACATGTTTCTTGCCGTCATGGCAATTCTTTAGGACCTCGGTGTAACGTACTACACAGTGTGAAAAAAAAAGGGGGAAAAAAAAAGAAGAAATACAACCTCATCCAGTAGGTCAGAAATGGCAGGCCAAGTGGCCCAACTCTAATCAGGCGACCCTAGAATTTGTCAGAGGGTGTCTCGCAGACTGCTCCTGTGGGACCTGCACAGGCTATGGTAAGGTACCTCAATGGTGTGCGGTCATTGCCGTCTACACCTACCCCCACGTCTAGCGCTGGGTCAGGGCGAAGTGCAGGTCCCACGGGAGCAGCCTGCGAGGCACCCTCTGACAAATTCTAGGGTCGCATGATTAGAGTAGGACCACTTGGCCTGCCATTTCTGACCGGTATACAACGTTTACAATGCAACTTTTACAACGCACTACCATTACAACGAAACTTTTACAACGCAACATCCATTACAACGCATACATTTACAACACATTCATTACAACGCATGACACTACAACGCACACCACTACAACGCATAAAATTACAACGCAGTCATTACAACGCATACCATTACAACGCAAAACTTACCATCCAACACTTACCCTACTATTGCACCCCCTGGAGTTAGAATAGTAATTTTAACCCCTACACTATCCAACACTTACCTTATATGCAATGTAATGTAATGCGTTGTAATGGTATGCGTTGTAAATGTAGTATGCGTTGTAGTGGAATGCGTTGTAAAGATATTTTTTAAGAATTCGTTGTAATGCTATGCGTTGTAAAGGTGTGCGTTGTAATGGATGTTGCGGTGTAAAAAATGCGTTGTAAAGGTATGCGTTGTAAAAGTGTGCGTTGTAACGTCATACATCCTTCTGACCTACTGGATGAGGTTGTATTTCTTCTTTTTGGTTTTCTTTTCACACTGTGTAGTACGTTACACCGAGGTCCTGAAGAATTGCCATGACGGCAAGAAACATGTTGACCTGACCAGAGGGTTGTAGATAGTTTACTGAGAAGCCTTCAAGTTTATATCTCCCCTCCCACCCCCTTTTAATCAAGGGAGTCTACCACCTTAATAAAGTATATTGTGGATTGACTTACCCTTTTTTAACTCACCTTTACATCACAACTACACTTCCCTTGCCCTCTCACACGCATGCACCATATGGCTGGAACAAAAGATCTCCGATTAAGAGCCCCTTTACGGGTGCCCATCAGACATTGCAGCACCAGTCTGATGAGGAGCAGAACCCATATGATGAAGCATGACACCTAGCTTGCTGGGTGTGTGAGGGTTTTAGTTCCAAAAAGGGTTTCCCCCCTTTTCCTTCCTCTCCCTCCCTACATTGCACACTCACTCTATCCTTTTATTCACACTGGGGAACTTTGTACTTTCTTTGTGTTACTAGTTGGTTGGACTGGTACACTGGACCCCGTTAAAAATAGTCCAATATGGTTCCCCCTTCTTGTTGATAGAATAATAAGAATAAACAGGAAAGGAGTGTTTGTTCTCATACCTATGTCTATTCCCCCTTGATTTCTTCTCCGCTAGTCCCATCTCAAGGTTCATATTTCGTTTGTCATGATAGGGCCTACACATGGCTTCCTGCCTATTTTTCAGGAACATGTTATATAGCTTTGTTTGTCATGATAGGGCCTACACATGGCTTCCTGCCTATTTTTCAGGAACATGTTATATCGCTTACTTCTTCCCCCTATTGATTCTGGAGACACAGCTGGACAAGAGGGAGGAGACTTTATTAAAGGGTTTCTTCCCTTTTGGGGCCCAATGGTCAATAGCAGAAACATTAGACAGTTGGTTCGTGTTGTCAAGGCTACAATAAATGTAACTTCCGGAGCCTTGAGTAATTTGACGGCTGAACTTCAGGCGGATCGTCTTATGACTTTACAAAACCGAATGGTTTTAGATATTTTCCTCGCTGATAGAGGAGGAGTTTGTAAATTGATTGCGCCTAGTTGCTGCATTTACATTCCGGATAATGCCCCTACAGTATACCAAGCCATTTCTAAGCTACATGTAATTTCCGAGTCTATTCATCAGGACTCAGGAGACTGGTCTGTGATGGGATGGTTTTGGGGACTACTGTCCACATGGGGATGGAAAGTGTTAACTTTCCTTGCAATGATTTTAGCCATCATTTTCTCTTGTTGTCTCTGTTTACAATGTGGTCCCGCTATCTGTGGTCTTTGTGCCACCTTGTGTGTTCCAAAGCCTATGTCACAGCAAACAGAAAATATTAAGATGATGTTGCAGCAACAGCTCAATGACCTCATGACCATTGACATTGACTCAGACTAGCGTGAGTTTTGCCTGAGTAATGGCAAAAGGAGGGGCTGAGGTTCCGTGATTTTTGACTTCGCTTCGTAGTCAGCCGCCATTTTGTGACAGCCGCCATTTTGTGTTGCCCTCACTCAGGCGACACGGCGAATATGATGTTTTTGCCTTTTCAGCTGCTCGCCTCTCCTGTTAAAGAGTAACCCTTTGTCCTTGTTTAAGAAACCGATGTCAAGGACTGGCCGAGTTAGTTAATCCATGTCTAGACTGATTGATCCTTGTCTTAGTTGGCTGTGTGGGTCTCACCATTCTTCCTTTATCTTATCCTGTTTAACTGGCCTTCACTATTCTTTCTATGTATTCTCTTGTTACACAACTGTCCTTTGAGGCTCGCAAATACGTCCTGCCACCTGCAAATAGAATTATATGCACTAGCATTGATTAACTTGAGGGGAGGGGAGAACACGGGGTCTGAAAGAAGGGCGTATACAAGATACCCGATACCTTGTTTTCGAACTTTTCCCATTTGTCAGTTCTGTATGTTTTGGGAGTGAGTATTGTAAATGTGTATTGTATAAAAGACTGTTCGCCACGGAATGAAGTGGCAGTCTCCTAAGAATATACTTCTGTACTTATTGGATAACTGTGCTTAGCTGCAGATAATAAACCTGATTTTCTACGCCTAACAGAGTGTCTCGTGTCTCTGTCTGATAAAGCAGGTGAACCCGGAGATATCAGGCGTGCCCTGCGCCGCTAGGCCCATAAGGCCCAGTTCTCCAGGCGGGCACTGGAACCGGTGTCCCCGTTTTTCTAATAGGTGTGAATGGCTCTTGGTATAGACTGGAGAACACAAAAAACTGATTTCTCCATTAAAGAAAAATATAGTGTGGTCAAGTGTGGTCAAGTCACAAGGGGAGCCCATTAATTCATTCTGCATAATTTACATTTAATACTTTGGTTATAACATAGCAATTATTGTTGTATACATTCATTAAGTTTGATTTGTTGACTTGTAACATGTGGATTTCTTTGACCAGAAAATAGTTTTAAAACTATATATCCATTATGACGTCTGATGTTTCATGTATATATAATCAGTTTGCAGTTGCAATGAAGGTGTACATGAAGGAAAACAAGGAGCTGACAGCTTACTGTGATGATAAAAAATGGGTTCACAATGCAAGAACTAGAGGCATATCACCCAGACTGAGTATAATTTATGTTGTGGATAGTCCTGAGATCCTATGTGTGTAGTTTGCACGTGTTGCAGTAAACAGTGGTTAGCAGCTAGGATGGTACACGATTGCCATGGCCAGATTTTCTTTTGCTATTGATGGAAAGGTCGATATCACACAGTATACAGTTATTCTATGCTCAAAGAACTATCCAAGCCCTCTGAGTAAAACCAATATTGCCTTACATTTCTCAATCTCCATATCCCTCAAGCCCAACGCATCTGCCAGTCCCAAAAGTCCAGTTCGCACAAGTTCACTCATGCTCAGTGTGTTTTAGCCAACATCCATAGCAGTGTTTAAATCCCCTCTTATCATGTTAAGCAAGTTAGGGACTTTAGTTGGTGGTCCAGATGTACAAAGGCTGTGCGCCTGTGCAAATTTACGCAAAGTGATACAAATCAGCACAAAGTCTTGCAAGGGAAAAGTGACCTTTTCTCAATGCAAATAGCACTGTCACTGATTTGGGTCATGTTTTGTGAAGGGGGTGTTACATGGGTGTAACATGGGTGGATCAGCACAGGCACCTATAATTTTTGATGCAAAGCCCAAGCTACTAAAATAGGCAAACTGAGCTTTGCATTAATAAATAATTAGTTTGTGAGTCTGGCGCTAACGTGGGGAAATGTTTTCATTTCTCCAAGCATTTTGCACGTTGACCGTGTGCTGCACTAAACAGCATACATCCAATGTGAGAAGTGTTTTACAATGTGTCTAGGTACTGTAGGGCATGAGTTACAGTTACTTGAGATAATCATAACTGTAACTGCAGAATTTGTATGTTTTTGTTCAAGTAAATTCAGAACTTAGCTATAGGATCCCTGTAATCTTTGTTTTTTTCAGTGAATTTATATATACCAAAGAGGCATTATATTTAGTAAATCAAATTAAAAACCATTACAAATTCCCTAAAAAAACGAAAGGTTAGAGGGAGGTTATAGTTAGGTTCAGATTTCAAATGCACAACACCATAGAAATTCAACAGTTATAGTGTTAAAATTCAAATTCAAGGAAGGCAAGATGAGGTAAGTAGTTGAGTTCTTTATTCTGGTCATCCACTCTCTACACTGAGAGAGTGCCAACATTCTATTGTAAACTCATGGCGGAACATTCCATTGTACACAGCGAGGGAGGGGAGTACATGGGAGGAAGGAACCATAGGGGATAGGAGGTACAAAGGTGTAGCATTTAAATACAAGAAAGGTTACAACACATCTCCCTATATAGGGGAGGGAGAAATTATGCTAAGTTTACAAGTCTGTCTCCACTCCCTGTCTGTCCATTCTCCAGGCGAACCACCTTCCTGCCTACCTTGACCAATCGTTGAGGAGGTTGGAATTTGCTCTGACCTATATGCACATGGGTGGGTTTCCTTACTAGTACAGTGTTGTAAGCCCTGAGGTAATGCTCCTTAACACCATGTTTCTGATCATACCAATTTTTATCATTCCTTTGATATTGTAAAACTTTCCTTTAACTCTCCCAACGCTCTTACCTCGCTATAACCACAGGGGGGTTAATCTTGGTGCTTGTCTCTCTCCCTCTTGCAGTGTTATACGACCAGATGCACTCTCTGAGGGAGTCATCTATCTTGTGGCCATTAGTGATAGCCAGTTGGATATGTTCCTTTATCATGCAGTTTGTTCTTTCCACTAGTCCATTGGCCTTGGGACAGTAGAGGGCAGTTTTCTCATGTTTGATATTTAATTCTTCTAGGAACTCTCTCATCTCCTCGGAAGTGTATTGCACTCCGTTGTTTGTGACTAAGATTGGCGGTATCCCTTCATTGCAAAAGATATTTTTTAGGAATGTGGTAAGGTTGCTTGTTGTGGTAGAAGACATACATTTGAAATTAATCCAGTGAGCGGTATAGTCTATTAAAACAAACATAAACTTATTTTGGGGCCTCAAAACTTCCATTGGCCCAATGATGTCAATGGCTAGTTTAGTCCATGGCACAACAGGTACTTTATTCTTTGTGATGGTCCTGCCTAAGTGCCCCTTGTGGGCCAGATCTATTATTTTATTTCTGAGGTCAAAAGGAAGAATTTTGTTTTCATTGCGATACACTTTGTTATCTATAAGTGTTAGTTCAAATCTTAACTCCCAAAACTCCTTCACTCTTCTACAACCTCACTACATTTTTCAGGCTAGCCATTGTTAATTAAGTCTTTCAAGGTGATCATATTGACATCTTTTCTCTTGCTTTCTTTCCATTCTTCTCTAGTCAAGGACGGTAGTTGGACGGCTAAAAAGGGGGCATCCAATTGTTCTTCATGAGTGCTGGCATTTAAGGGAGGACCCTGACAAGTAATCCACCACAACATTCTCTAGTCCAGGTAAGTATTCAACTTTAAAACAAAAGTTTTCCAATCCAAGGACCCACTTGGATATGCGTGGGGAACTGCATTGAACATTTTGTTTATAAAAACATGAATTTTAGGGGCTTGTGGTCTGTACGGATGGTGAATTTGGTACCCCATTGAAAAAATTTAAAGTAATTAATGGCCCAAAAGCATGCTAGGACCTCTCTCTCGATGACCGAGTAGTTGCATTCAGTCAGACTCAGGGAACGGGAGGCAAAAGCTATGATGGTTTCACTACTCTCCCCTCTTTGAGATAATGACTCCCCCAACCGTTTGTTAGATGCGTCTGTGGTTAATATAGTTTTCCTTTTGGGGTCAAAGGATCCCAGGGCAGGTGATTCAATGATCTCCTTCTTCAACATGTTCACCATTTTGCTGTGCTTCTCTTCCCACATGAATTCTTTGTGTGTTTTTAATAATTCACGTAACCCATCACACTTTTCAGAATTTCTTTTTACAAATCTGGCCATTTACTCGATAAGGCCTAAGAAGAGTTTAGGTTCATCTTTGTTAGTATGGTTTGGAGCATCACTAACAGCGTGAATGAAACAGTATTTAGGTCTAAAACCTTCTTGAGAAATGGTGTGCCCAAGGTAGTCCACTGAACTTACTTTCATCTTACATTTGTCGAGTTTCACTGTGAACTCTGCTTCTGAAAGTCTCTTACAAACTGTTTTAAAAATTATATTGTGCTCTTCAGCAGATGACCCATAAATCAATATATCATCTTGGAAGCACAGGGTGTTTGCGATGCTCATGAGGACTTGCTGCATCATTTTTTGGAAAAGTGCCGCAGCAGAGGCAAGTCCAAAGGGCATCCTGACAAACATATATGCTCCAAAAGGAGAGGTGAACGCCGTTAATGGTCTAGACTCAGGGTGTAGTTCCACTTGGTGGTATGCCATTGATAGGCCAATGGCCGAAAAAAACGTCCTTCCCCATGGCGCTCAGCATCTCGTTTATATTAGGGAGGCAAAACCTCTTTACCCACATATTGTCATTGAGACTACGCAGATCAACACAGAGGTGAATGCCTTCCCCATTGGCCTTGGATGCTATAACTATGGGTGCCAACCACTCTGAGGATTCTATGGGTTGGATGACACCCATCTCACATAACTTGTCTAGCTCCTTCTAGAGAGGCTCTCTCATAAGGAGAGGAACTGGGCGGGGTTTGTGAACCACTGGTTTGGCTCCTTGTTTAACCTTTATTCTGTGTTGGAAACCTTCAA
This sequence comes from Lissotriton helveticus, assembly GCF_964261635.1. Taxonomy (NCBI): domain Eukaryota; kingdom Metazoa; phylum Chordata; class Amphibia; order Caudata; family Salamandridae; genus Lissotriton; species Lissotriton helveticus. The sequence goes on along the minus strand of NC_136067.1, from coordinate 821,129,906 downwards.
TAATCCCAGTTCATCCACAAATAGTTCAGGAAATGCATCACATAGCGTAAAATTTTATTCACATCAGAGATGACATCTTAATAGTACAAAACATAAACCAGAAGCACCATACTTCAAAGCGAGGATTCTGAAAACTACAAATTATCCTAATACTACAATGCACATTACACCGCATCTGGCCTAGGAAATGAGGAGAAAAAACACAGAGAGAGAAAAAAAAACAAAAATAAAGAAATACATTATTATAAATAACGTGCACTCAATTAATGCCTATTTCCATACCTCTACTTGGACGGAAGCAACTACTTCTTCAGTAACCTTCATTTCTTTCATGCACTTGGCTGTGTGCTCAATGGTTTGCGCTAAAGTAATCGCTTCTCTGAGTGTGGGTTTTTAGCGAGTAATTTTTCATGTATTCTGCTACTATTTCTACATTCGACTAACTGATACCTTATAAGGGAATCTTGGAGTTCCCCAAAATCACATAGTTGGGTGAGTCTCCTCAATGCTGCTATGTAGTTGTTGACAGACTCATTTTTGCCCTGCACACAGCTAAGAAAACTTGTAGCGTTCAAGGACTACATTGACTTTATCCCCAAAATGTATTTCTAACTTCATAAGTGTAGCATCATACACATCTAGTTCATCATCATCTTTAACTTACGGTTCTGGCAATGTTTCATATACCTTGCGACCATGCACTCTCAGGTTATGCAATAGAATATGTTGTTTGGGTACTGCAGAAAACTCCCCCCCCCATGGCAATTAAATATGATTCAAATAATTTTGTCCAATCTTTCCAGTGAATTTGTGGCTTCCCGCTATCATTTAAAAAGGATGGCATTTGGCTAATACCTGGGGTTCCCATAATGCAAAAATATCAGTACAATAGGCTGAAATGTAAACGCATTACACCACAAGGTATTTTAGAAGGGAAACAGGAAGCTAGAAATGAAGGTACAACAATGCTGGAAAAAAAGTAGGCAATGAAATTTCTAAAAGAATGATGTATGTAATGAATAATCACATAGGAGTCACTGATGAAATAACATGCCAAACGTGGTGAGCGTGTCACCGAGGGAATTGACACACAGTCATGGTGAGTGTGTCACCGATGGCCCAGGGGAGAAGAAGTTGAAATTACCAACAAGTTCCCCTGGATTACAACTGTAAGATTTGTACTAAGGCGAAGAATGGTGTGTGTGTCACCGTAGATGGATGACACACTGGAAAGATGAGTGTGTTGCCGAGGGATGAAATAGAAATTGTACCTCAGAAAGCTGCACACTGGAGCGCAATGAGTTACAGCGGCTCCAAGGAAACTGAATATGCAGACACTCACAAACAGGATACGAGGAGCAAGCGGTAATCATGGGTGCTCTTCATGGCACGCCCACCGTGCTGAGGAGATTAGCATAGTCGAAACATGACAGGAACTGTTTCCGAGGAGACGTGCATGTTGACAAGCGTAACACAGGGTTACCTCAGGATGCGTCCCCAGGAGAAGAACCATGTCGAAAACCTTCCTAGCAACCAGTGCTGAGCCGCAATGAGACGCTGACAGGTCATGTGCGGGTCCGCGGAAGCAGCTGACAGGGACCGATCAGCTGTGGGCAAAGCAGGATATCGCAGGCCGTGAAGAGACGCCGACAACTAGGAGCAGCTGACAGGAACAGTGCTGCTGGGAATCTTGAGAGAGATCGGGGGCTCCTCACTCGGCAGGGGTGAACAACAGTGCTGCTTGTAATCTTGACGGAGATGGGGGCTCCACAATCGGCAGGGGTGAACAGCAGAGGAAAAGAAAATATTCAGATTTGGAAGAGCACGCCCCAGGAACGCCTCAAGGCTGGTTCGTGTAGAGACACTGGCAATATGAAGCTCCGGGATCTTCACGGAGACGGGGGAGTCCAAATCGGCAGGGTGATCAGCTAAGGAGATGTAGAAGCTCAATTTGGCAGAGCACGCCTCAGGACAAGCACAAGTGCCGCAACAAGGTCTACACGGAGACGCAGGGCTCGAGGAATATCGTGGTAGGCGGCTGTAAACCTTCACTGTGGCGCAGGGTTCCGTATAAATCAACAGCATGGCATCTGAAGCGAGAATGTGAAAGTACAACACAAATTGCAGGTCAGTCCCACGCTGCAGGCAACAGGACGTAGTCTTGGAGAGAGTACTGAAAGGGGAGTTGCCCAGCTGCCCCCTGGGCAGGATCATCGCCAGTGTTAAAATTCAAACTCAAATAAGGCAAGACGAGGTAAGTAGTTGAGTTCTTTATTCTGGTCATTTACTCTCCACACTGAGAGAGTGCCAACATTCTATTGTAAACTCTGGGTGGAACATTCCATTGTACACTGGGAGGGAGGGGAGTACATTGGAGGAAGGAACCATAGGGATGAGGAAGTAAAAAGGTGCAGCATTTAAATACAAGAAAGGTTACAACATATAGTTATACTTATTTCAAGAAACTATAACTCGTGCCCTAAGGTAACTATAACTTGCATCCCATTATGCACGTTTTTTCATCAATAATTATATTGCAAATGTTGCAGTTATATTATGAATGATGTAATTGAAGATGGAATTATTTATGTAATATGGGGGTAAGTAGCAGTGCACGGCGATGGAACGAGGTATAGTTACCTTAGGGCACGAGTTATAGTTTCTAGACATAAGTATAACTATAACTGCTGAATTTCTATGGTTTTGCCGTGGTCAAAATTGGTGATGGCAAGAGTGTAACAAACAAAGTTTACACAAATAAAGGATTAAAACAGAGATGTGTATTGGCCCCATGCCTCTTCAATATATATTGAGCAGACCTAGCACAAACTAGACAGAACGTCAACACTCAATCACCAATACTGGCTCAAGAAGAAATATCTACAGTACGCTGACGATATTGCCTTATTGAGTGAAACGCCAATAGGACTTCAGTGAAGTATGGACGCCTTAAAAGCATACATCGATAAAAATGGGCTTGAGCTAATTCTGAAGAAAACTAAAATGGTGCGGTTGGTAGACTCGAAGATCAAGAAGTACACCTGGTTCTTGGAAGGGAACAAAGTTGAGGAAGTTAGGTCATACAAATACTTAGGATTTATCGTGGAGCATTAAATGAAAGGTAAACAACATAGAAACATTGCAGGCGAAAGCGCAATCATTAAACTGCGGCTTCAGAACGTTAAAAAAGAAACTGAGCTGTCCTTCATTTGACCATCTTTTAACAGTGATGAGTGCTCAGTTAATGCCAACAGTGCCTTATGGTATGGAGACATTGAAAAGACGTGCAGAAGGCATTTTAAATCAATTTTAAACAAGATTATACAAATCTGTGTTCAGCATCACGAAAACTGCATCTCCAGCACAGGTGCGTTTGGAGTTTGGGCTGCTGAATCGAAAAAACCAATGCAAAGGAGCCTTTATAAAACTATGTTGTAGATTACGCCCGTCAGAAAGAAGGTCATTCAACCATATGTGCTGGAAGGAAATAGAGGAGCAACTACAACAAAAGGAAAACGATTCTTGGGGGCTATATCTAAAACAGACTATCGAGTGACTTGGAATAGAAGACGCCTGGAGTGCAAGTATTGGGAAACAGGCTTTTTATAAAGTGCTAAAAGCTACTACAAGCATCTTTCATACTTAACAGATAAGACAAGCCTTTCACTCAGGCGTCATGCCTGGACATCGATTAATTCCTACAAAGACTACCGCACCAAGATTATCTTACAGCACACGTTTCATTAAAAATAAACTCCAGTTTATGCAGTACCGTTTTGGAAAATGGGAAATAAAAGACCTGATGCCATCCTGGAAGGATCAAACATCGAACAAAGAATGCCGTTTATGCAAATATAAGGATGAAACTCTTACACACATATTCTTTGTTTGCCCGAGTTACCTGACAGAAAGAAAGATAATGCTGAAAAGAATCTTTAGAGAACTAGAAATAAGAGCATGCAGGCAAGCAGTAACCCATTGGTTGGGTGGCTTCTCTTTAGCGCTTTATTGCCGGGTAGTAACATTTGTAAAAATAAACATGAAAGCATTAGAGCAATCAATTTAGGGCCTCAGCACCTTGACAAAGAACTATAACTGGGAAGCAAATTGTATCTGCACCTTAACAAAGGGTTAATGTAACGCACAAGAAAGAACAGTAATTTTGTTGAGCTAAAGAACTGAAGGTCAAATCTACAGAAACTTGAGTTAAAAGAGTGATTAAAACAGAAGAATAAAGACAATGCACTTTAAAACCCATGATAACGAGAAAGAAGACACTTATATTAAAATGCACCTCTACATAATAGCACTTTAAAAACTAGCTCTTCTATATTGAATAATGGGATTCAATAAAGCACTGAGAAAAATGGCCCTGTACAGAGTAGCTAGTTTTTCAAATTGAGGCCATACAAAAACAGTATTAATGTAATTTTTATGCTTATTTTTAAAATAGAAGTACAAGTTCAACTTTTAAGAAATGTAATGAATGAATGAATGTGTAACGGTTTTTAATGACCAAAAACATAAATAAATTAAATATGACTATGGTTTTGTGAGTGTAAAATCTGAATGTGAGTGGCAGGGCTGTGGCCAGGTCCTGCGGCCAAACTGCCACATGCACCCAATCCTGCGCCACACACAGCCTTCAGCAGTGCGCAGCGGGGGTTTGCCACAGGGCCTAGCCTGGAGCCAGGCCCTGTGGTCAACACCCTGCAGGTCCTCAACACTGGGACACACACGCCCTTCGCCCGTGTGTGGCAGAGGTTGGCTGCAGGGCCTGGTCTGGCCTGTGGCCAGGCCCTGGGGCCAAATCTCCTTAGACACCTAACCCCGATCCATGCATGGTTGAGGTGGGTCAGCGGCAGGGCCTTCAGCCAACCCCTCCACAGCAGACACCCACCCCATGCCCCATATTGCCATCAGGCATACTTAGCGGGCGGTCAGCCACAGGACTTGACCCCACTCCCTATATGTAAGCAACCTGGGAGGGGTGGCACACAGCTCCCCTCCAGGGCCAATTACGACCCCAGGCCCCCATCCCCTGGTGCCCAGACAATTACTGCAAAGGGAGCGTGGCCACAGGGCACCCCTCCCTGAGCCAATTTTGGCCCGGGGACTCCATCCACCATGGCCCAGCCAAATACTACAAGGGGTGGGAGGCCGTGCAGCCGACCCTCCCTGGGATGATTTTTGCCCGAGGACCACATCCCCCCAGGCCCAGCCAATTAGTAAATAGGGGGGTCATGCAGACCTCTCCCCGGGCCGATTGTCGCCTCTGGAACCCATTCCCCGGGGCCTGACCATTCATGCTGGGTGTCATGGCCCACCCAGGGTACCCAGTGTGCATTGTTGGGGCAGGAGGGGGAGACTGAATGCCCTGTTGTCCCTGATGGCTTCCCACCTCCAGTGGGAGCCGGTATTGCTCTCTCACCCAGAGAGCAGCAAAAATACATGCAGAAGCAATTTTTTCATCTGTTTCCCTGCCCGCTGTATGAAAAGTCCACTTCCAGGGGGTGGGAGCAGTTTTCCTGCTCCCGCCTCCTGGAAGCGGACTTAGTATTTGCTCTCAAAACTCCTGCCAGCGAAAAATAAACATCTATGTCCTAAGGGCGGGCACCTCGGAACATAGGGAGCTCCCCAGGGCCAATAATGACTTCATGAGGAGGGTCTGCGCAGCTGCCCTCCTTTGTATTTGCATGGCCTGGCCCTGGGTATGTGCTGGTCCTTGGGGCCAAAAACGTCCAGGGGGCAATATACTTATATAGATTTGCCCCTGGGACTTAGCTGCCCTGGGGACCTGAAATAAAAAGAAACGTGGGAGATATATATTTATCTTGGCCCCTGCTTGACAGATCATCACAAAACGTATAAGACAGGAGTGAGCCCTTATTAGTTTTGTACATTTCACGAGAATTCCTCAAATGACGCCAAAGTTATTGGCAAATAAAAAACACTCCTCTATGGAAACTAGATCCTAACTATAACTACGGCGACTGCCAAATAAAATAATAAAAATATATATATATTCGATTCACCATACCCGGCTGTTCCTGGTTTCACTTGCTGCGGCGAGCCTGCGTGGGTGCCGGACACCCTTGAATATTTCTCTCCTTGTTTTCTCCTTCTTTGAAGAATACACGCAGGCTGCTTTTGGATGCTTAAAGTGTTTGATTTAAGGCACAGAGTCTGGCTGCCTACCGACGCGTTTCGCCACTAAGGCTTGCTCACGGTAAAAAAACAGTTTGTGCTAGGTGCTATTTACATACAGATTAGTTTGCACAGAAATAGGACTATACTGGTCACTTAGGTCTGTGGTTTCGGCAGACATCTTTGAGTGGTCAGCAGTGTTCTAAATTATACACGCGTGCAATTTACAGCACCATCATATACTGTTAATATCTAATGTGAACAGTAACTCTTGCCCCAGTGGGCTATATTGAATTGTTCAGTATCCCACGCATATACATGTCGCTCAAACCAAATTTTCGATGTCATTAGCTGTTACGAATCTCTCATATCGCCCCAGAGGGCTTAAGTACATTTAATCTCTGTAAGCCCAAGTGGGCACTCTATTTAAGGACAAATACAATATTTCTTATTTTTCTCGATACCACAGTGTCCCAAGTTGTTTCATTAGTTTCCACAATCCTGTACAAACAAAAAGGAAAACAAATAGCAATGAATGTGTGCAAAAATTATTAAAAAATATTAAAAAATATTAAAAAAGAGGAAGTTTTTTATTTATATTTACACAATAAAAACTTATTCAAAGAATTACTCGGACTACATCTATTCTAATCTACTTTACTGATGATGTCACAGATGAACTGCTAATTCCTCATTGCAATTCATCCCAGTCGGCTGTAGCGTCTCGAAATCAACAATATATCTTGATTCTAATATTCTCAATTGATGCAGTCTATCTCCCCCTCTCACGGATTGATTGACTGCATCAAGAACCACATATTTAAGTAGATTATCATTTGGGTCATGGTATGTCTTAAAGTGGCAAGCAACAGGGTACTGTTCATTGTTATTCCTAATTGCCCTTTTGTGTTCTAATATCCTAATCTTCGCCCTGTGTTTCGTACTTCCGATATAAAAAATTTCACAGGGACAGATCAGACAGTAGACACAAAATTCCGTATTACAATCAAAGGGCCCTTTGATTGTGAACATTCTAGAACTGTTCGGTACCTTGATTTTCTTGCAGTTGTTACTGCCTTTGCAGGCTTTACATTTCATACAGCACTCAAACCCTACTGAGCCTGATTTATTTACTTTAGTTTTGGTCGTTATTGCATTTTTACTTAATTCATCCTTCAACGATTTCCCCTTTCTAAAGGTTATCTGTGGGGTGTCTTTCACATACTGACTCAGGAATGCATCCGTTGTTAAAATTGGCCAGTTCTTTGTCAAGATTTGGCGAACTTTGTAAGCCTGACCTGAATAGGTGGTGATGAACCTCACCGTGTTTTCCTCATCTTTTGACAACCTTTATTTGGGTATCAATAAATCTTTTCTTGGTATCTTTTCAACTCTATCAATGGCTTGAACAATTGTTTTTTTAGTGTACCCTGTTTCACTAAAACGGTCAACCATCACCAATTTTTCTGCTTCATATTCTTCCATACTGCTAATATTTCTTTTTGCTCTTAGCAATTCCCCATAGGGGATGCTTTGAATTAGGTTGTAAGGGTGGGCACTGGAGGCAAAGAGGAGACTATTACCCGCCGTTTATTTTCTGTGAAGTTTTGTTAGTAGTTTGTAATTTTGTACTTCTACTGTCACATCTAGGAATATAACCTTTTCTTTGCTTATCTGGGATGTTAACTTGATATTCCAATCATTCTCATTAAGGGCGGCAATATAGTTTTTCACACTCATTTCATCTCCTTTCCATATCATAAATATGTTGTCTATAAAGCGGGTCCAAAAAATGACCCGCTCTCCCTGGTCACCTTGGCTACTGGACACCTGCTCCTCCCACCAGCCCTTGAACAAGTTCACGTAGCTGGGGGCAAAGCAGGTGCCCATCGCCGTCCCTTGTATCCGTTTGTACATCTTGTCATTGAAATAGAAAAAGTTGTTTGTTAGGCAGTAATAAGCCATATCAACCAGCATCTCAGTGTGGAGCAGTGTTGTTATCGATCTGGCTCTCAAAAAGTGTCGTATGGCTTTGATCCCTGTGTCGTGTTGAATGGATGTGTATAAACTGGTTACATCCAGTGTAACCAGTAAGTAATCAGGTTCCCAAGTTAAGTCATTGATCATATTCAGGAAGTGCTTGGTATCCCTGATATAAGCTGGCAATGAGATATGATATATGATATATATGATATGAGAGATTCGTAACAGCTAATGACATTGAAAATTTGGTTTGAGCGACATGAATATGCGTGGGATACTGAACAATTGAATATAGCCCACTGGGGCAAGAGTTACTGTTCACATTAGATATTAACAGTATATGATGGTGCTGTAAATTGCACGCGTGTATAATTTAGAACACTGCTGACCACTCAAAGATGTCTGCCGAAACCACGGACCTAAGTGACCAGTATAGTCCTATTTCTGTGCAAACTAATCTGTATGTAAATAGCACCTAGCACAAACTGTTTTTTTACCGTGACCAAGCCTTAGTGGCGAAACGCGTCGGTAGGCAGCCAGACTCTGTGCCTTAAATAAAAAACTTTAAGCATCCAAAAGCAGCCTGCGTGTATTCTTCAAAGAAGGAGAAAACAAGGAGAGAAATATTCAAGGGTGTCCGGCACCCACGCAGGCTCGCCGCAGCAAGTGAAACCAGGAACAGCCGGGTATGGTGAATCGAATTCAATTACAAATGTTCCAGGTTTCCCGTGGACTACTCCGGAATATTAGCATGAGGAATGGAATGTGAACTTTCATGCACAATCATCGTGTATTAGCTAACGGAGTGAGAAATATTATTCCGGTACGTTGATAAACGAACGTGCAGCAGACAAGCAGCGGTAAGACCCGGAATCGAAATCTAGCCGGGAGCAGTTACGCGGTATAATTTAACGCGTTGAAGGCTCCATCGGAAAAGCGGGCACGCTGAGAATCTCGATCTGTCCATGGTAGCGGAGTGGAGCTGAACAGGAATAACACTGTTCCCCCCCACATTTGGATGCGAAACACGCTGGGTCAGGGCAACAACTTGAAGAAAAAGGCACGTAATGGCTGCTCGCTTTGAAGCAAAGAGGAAAGAAGTATCGGACCGTCTCTTTTTTACTGAAACGGTAATAGAGACGAGTAATGGTTGTCAATCACATAAAGAACATTCTTTATTGAGTAACGAAGTCAGGGTACAAGAACTGTTCGAGAAATTGGATAAGCTGCATCGCAAAGAAGTAGCAAAATGGTGGGAAGCCGAATCCCTGCAGAAGTATATAGATGTGCAGCGAGTGCCGAGAGGCCTGAGAATATATACAATTCCCACTTTTGAGAATCCTGACCCAGAAATGCTGGAAGAATGATCGGGTAATTCAAAGGAGTGTTCTGCCACCATGATGAGAATTCTCATCAAGTACGCGATTTAAGACAGAGCAAAGCTGGTGGAACAAATTGAAGCGACTTTGACGGAGTTAGCTAAGTTAACCACGCAAGAAAGAATTCAAGAGTTTATGACCAAATTAGAAGGCCGTCTAAAGAAACTAGAAGATGATATCACGGCTAAAAAACAACTAAAGTTTTTCAGAGACTTTAAGGATTACCAAACAGGCAGAACATTGACATTCCACAAAAAATATGACTATTTATTCCAGAAAGCTAATGCCAAGAAGACGGAAAGTACAAAAGCTAATGTAACAATGGAGGGTGAAAGCACCACCCCTGAAGAGAGTGATGCATCAGATGGAAATCTTTCACATGCGTCAGGTGGCGCAGCCAGACAACCAACTCCAGGAGTAGGCAGAGGGCAGATTAATTTTCTCACTCAATTTCAAATGCTGAGCAAAACCAAACAAAATCAGCAAGGAGGACACGAAGATCAGGATTTTCGCTGGGGCCGAGGACGAAACTTTCGAGGGAAAGCCGGAGGATTCAGAGGAACCAAAAGGCAAGGAGAAGAAAGAAAAGAAGATTCCAGTACACCCGCACCCATGCTGACCAGAGCAAGAAGAGGGATGAAATGACTGTGGTCAACCTCTCAAAACGTGAGTTAACTAATATTGAAATTGATGTGTTAGCCTTGGGATTGTCTTTTTGCCCGACACGCAAGTTGGACTATGTACAAACACGCATAGACACATTTTGCCTTGTTCGAAAACTAAAATTGAAAAAATGGTTCCAATTCCATACACCAAATAGGGGAACAGAGTCGATAGGAGATCCTCTAAGTACTCTAAGTATATCGGACATTGAGACTTTGCAAACAGTGACTGAATTGGATGAGGCCATTGAGCACCATGAAGATCCTTTGCTTAATCTAGATAATTTGGAAATGATAGTTGATAAACCATGCAAGAGTGGTTTCAAGCCGAAGTCAACATTTGTACCTGTTATCCACTGTGATGCAATAGATGTTTTTGAAAAGAGTGTTACGAGAGATTTTAAGAAAATACGCTATTGCACAAAAGGCTTAGCTAAGCACAATCTAACTCCACAACAGTCTAACGCACTGGACTCCCTTAAGAGTGATGACTCCATAGTGATTCGGCAGTCTGATAAGGGGGGGAATGTTGTTGTTTGGGGAAAAATTGAATATTTAATTGAGGGCTCAAGACAACTTGATGATGATCAATGTTACCAACAAGCAACTATTGAAGAGCTAACAGCCTCCTATGTAAAATATGATGAGATGCTTTTACATTGGTATGATACTGGTATATTGGAAAAAGGGGAGTATTATGGATTAAGATGCAAATGCCCCCAAACTCCAATTCTATACCTTTTACCCAAACTGCACAAAAACCCCATATCACCACCGGGTAGGCCAATTGTGTCCTCTATGGGGTCACAATTGGAAAAGACATCAAAATATATAGATTTTTTTCTAAGACCTTTTGTACTTTCATTGCCAGCTTATATCAGGGATACCATGCACTTCCTGAATATGATCAATGACTTAACTTGGGAACCTGATTACTTACTGGTTACCATACGACACTTTTTGAGAGCCAGATCGATAACAACACTGCTCCACACTGAGATGCTGGTTGATATGGCTTATTACTGCCTAACAAACAGCTTTTTCTATTTCAATGACAAGCTGTACAAACAGATACAAGGGACGGCGATGGGCACCTGCTTTGCCCCCAGCTACGCGAACTTGTTCATGGGCTGGTGGGAGGAGCAGGTGTCCAGTTCACAAGGTGACCAGGGAGAGCGGGTCATTTTGTGGACCCGCTTTATAGACGACATATTTATGATATGGAAAGGAGATGAAATGAGTGTGAAAACTATATTGCCGCCCTTAATGAGAATGATTGGAATATTAAGTTAACATCACAGATAAGCAAAGAAAAGGTTATATTCCTAGATGTGACAGTAGAAGTACAAAATCACAAACTACTAACAAAACTTCACAGAAAAGAAACGGCGGGTAATAGTCTCCTCTTTGCCTCCAGTGCCTACCCTTACAGCCTAATTCAAAGCATCCCCTATGGGGAATCGCTAAGAGCAAAAAGAAATAGTAGCAGTATGGAAGAATATGAAGCAGAAAAATTGGTGATGGTTGACCGGTTTAGTGAAAGAGGGTACACTAAAAAACAATTGTTCAAGCCATTGAAAGAGTTGAAAAGATACCAAGAAAAGATTTATTGATACCCAAACAAAGGTTGTCAAAAGATGAGGAAAACACGGTGAGGTTCATCACCACCTATTCAGGTCAGGCTTACAAAGTTCGCCAAATCTTGACAAAGAACTGGCCAATTTCAACAACGGATGCATTCCTGAGTCAGTATGTGAAAGACACCCCACAGATAACCTTTAAAAAGGGGAAATCGTTGAAGGATGAATTAAGTAAAAATGCAATAACGACCAAAACTAAAGTAAATAAATCAGGCTCAGTAGGGTTTGAGTGCTGTATGAAATGTAAAGCCTGCAAAGGCAGTAACAACTGCAAGAAAATCAAGGTACCGAACAGTTCTAGAATGTTCACAATCAAAGGGCCCTTTGATTGTAATACGGAATTTTGTGTCTACTGTCTGATCTGTCCCTGTGAAAATTTTTATATCGGAAGTACGAAACACAGGGCGAAGATTAGGATATTAGAACACAAAAGGGCAATTAGGAATAACAATGAACAGTACCCTGTTGCTCGCCACTTTAAGACATACCATGACCAAAATGATAATCTACTTAAATATGTGGTTCTTGATGCAGTCAATCAATCCGTGAGAGGGGGAGATAGACTGCATCAATTGAGAATATTAGAATCAAGATATATTGTTGATTTCGAGACGCTACAGCCGACTGGGATGAATTGCAATGAGGAATTAGCAGTTCATCTGTGACATCATCAGTAAAGTAGATTAGAATAGATGTAGTCTGAGTAATTATTTGAATAAGTTTTTATTGTGTAAATATAAATGAAAAACTTCCTCTTTTTTAATATTTTTTAATATTTTTTAATAATTTTTGCACACATTCATTGCTATTTGTTTTCCTTTTTGTTTGTACAGGATTGTGGAAACTAATGAAACAACTTGGGACACTGTGGAATCGAGAAAAATAAGAAATATTGTATTTGTCCTTATTAAGAGTGCCCACTTGGGCTTACAGAGATTAAATGTACTTAAGCCCACTGGGGCGATATGAAAGATTCGTAACAGCTAATGACATTGAAAATTTGGTTTGAGCGACATGCATATGCGTGGGATACTGAACAATTGAATATAGCCCACTGGGGCAAGAGTTACTGTTCACATTAGATATTAACAGTATATGATGGTGCTGTAAATTGCACGCGTGTATAATTTAGAACACTGCTGACCACTCAAAGATGTCTGCCGAAACCACGGACCTAAGTGACCAGTATAGTCCTATTTCTGTGCAAACTAATCTGCATGTAAATAGCACCTAGCACAAACTGTTTTTTACCGTGACCAAGCCTTAGTGGCGAAACCCGTCGGTAGGCAGCCAGACTCTGTGCCTTAAATAAAACACTTTAAGCATCCAAAAGCAGCTTGCGTGTATTCTTTAAAGAAGGAGAAAACAAGGAGAGAAATATATATATATATATATATATATAACTTTGCATGCATGTAGATAGTGTGTGTATATATATATATATATATATATATATATATATATATATATATATATATATATATATATATATTCACTGTAAAAACCATAGGTTTCAGACATGTTATAGTTAATTAGTCATTTCACTCGTACAAAACCATAGAAATTCCCTTGTTATACTTAGTTCAGCTAACTATAACTCGCGCACCCGCAATGCCCTGCTGATGATGTCACATATTACATCATTTGTGACATGGTCAGTGACATCACTGATGACATCTCAAATGACATTACTGATGATATCACTGATGACATTGTCCACGTGAAAATGTGATGCACCTCCTCACACTTTAATATAACCTTTGATACATCCACTCTAAAATATAGAGTATCATTTTCAAAACTGTCGACACACCAATACCAGTTACTACATACGCACTCACTGATTGCTAGGTCTAGACACACATCCACTGATTCACCCATACAGTTCCTCATACATGAAGTCATTCATGAATACAACACTATCATATGCACTCATACATCTATACAGATACTCACACACTGCCACTCACCCATCGAGTTATTCACACACCTAGTCAGTCATGCAAAGAATCAATCACACTCCTATTTACTCACCTATAAAGTTATACACACACCACCGTACGTATTTATATAGATACTAACGCATACTCTTATGTAATCACTGATACATGTACACACTCATCCATAGAGCTACTCTCGCAATCACTGACTCTCATGTATAGTTATTTATATACCTCAACTCACACATACACTGTATTGTATATATGTAGTTAATTGCTCATGTACCCCTGCGACATCCATTCAGCTACGAACAGACTCATACACAAACTCACCCACCCATACAGCTGTTTCCACATGCACTTTTGAACCCATACACCCAGTGAATCAACCACTCACACATCTATGCACAAAGTCAGACACCTCTCACCCACCCACACACTCACTCATTCTCCCATACAAGTACTCAGGAAACCAATCATTAACCCATAAAGACACTTATATAGCTACTGAGCAACCCATGCAACAGGTTACACAACAACAGACAGACTGACACAGACATTCACACAGTTTTGTCACTAACCCATGCATTCAGTAAGCACATGTAATCACTCATTTATACAGTCAGTCACATACCTACTAAATCCTTTATACAGACACTTATACACCCACTCATTCTTCAATACAGCTTGGCATAGATATAAAACATATTTAAACTTTATAGAAACACGCAGTCACTGGATGATGTCATCCGGGAGTCGGATGGGAGAACATCCGTGTTCTGACCGCTCAGAGAGACATGCTGATTTGGAGACTCATGTTGAATGTGAGCACTTATAAAATTGAAGAAAAACACATGCCTGGGGGACTTTATTTCCACTATAATGATGCAGGTACCAATAAATATATTATATATAAATATATATATATATATATATATATATATATATATATATATATATATATATATATATATATATATATATATATATATATATATATATATATATATATATATATATATATTCCAGCTCCAAGAACTTCTCTCCCAGCCGAGAAAGAAGAAGAAGCACTCGCGGGGTGAGTTACAGTGTTTTCTTTATTCCGTTACAGATGCGTTTCGGGTCAAGCCCTTTGTCAATGTAATAACGAAAAACGCTACTTGGAAGTCATTTTTATGCAAAGCGTAATTTCCGGTGGAAACCGTAGAAGGACTACCCACTCCAAATCTGCGGGCGCCATATTGGAATGTACATGAATAAAGTACTAACATAGCTCAGTAGGCAAAATCGCATTTAAATTGTTGAATACAATTGATTCATAAAGCCGTGAATCGGCAAACCAAATATATCCACATTTTATCGATGTTTACTATGGAGTAAAAGCTAATGCTAAGACGTGTACATCGTAATAATATACATATTTGCATTTCATGATTATCAAAGCGGGTTATCACATTCTAAGTATACACGTTCAAACATTATACCCCGCAATGTATAATATTGCCTAGTGAGTAGAACATTCCTTTACTATCTTGCCGTGGATCGGCTTAGGCGGCTCCTATCGCTAGAAACCGCTAAATTGTAACCGGGGTTACCCCCCAGGTTAAAAACCGATTCCTCCGGAGTTAGTTGAGTTGGCCCTGACATTCAAGTGTTCAATTTATTTACCCAGGTGGATAGCCAATTCCTCCCCACTATTCAGGCCCATTGGGATTTTTGTCTGCAGATCAATAATATAGCGTGACTCCAAACGCCTCAATTTCAACAGACGGTTACCACCCCTTTCATGTTCTGGTACTTGATCCACCCCAAAATATTGTAGCATGTCCCTGTTGCTTCGATGTTTAATAGCAAAATGTTTAGCTACGGGAGATGTCATGTCTTTATTGGCTATAGCCCTCATGTGTTCAAGAATTCTCAGTTTTACACTCTTGATTGTGCTCCCTATGTATTTTAAATTGCAGGGGCACACTAGGCAATACACCACATAGGGTGTCTGACAGGTGATGAAGGAACCGATGTTTTTCTTCTTCTTCACCCCTGGGATTTCAAAGCTCAAGACCCGTTTGCTGTATGCACAGGCCTTGCACTTGCCACAAGGAAAGAACCCTTTCATTTCTGCCAAAGTGTTTGTCCTTGCTGTGGGGGCATCTAAGTGACTATGTACCAGTAAATCTTTAACGGATTTTGTTCTTTTAAAAGTTACCAGTGGATTTCTTGGGATGTCTACACCAATGATGGGATCAGTCTTTAAAATATGCCAACTCCGGCGCAGTATTTTTTTCAACCTGTTGGCATTGTTGCTGAAAGTTGTTATTAAACGGAATTTACCCTCATCTGGTTTCTTTTCTTTGTGATTCATCCTTTCCTTTAACAGTTCAGTTCTTTGTGTCCCTGATACTCGTTTCATTGTTTGAGTCAAAAGAGCAGGACTATAACCTCTTTGTATGAACCTATCTATGCTGGCTTTCGCTGCACTTTGGAAGTCTTCCTCTCGTGAGCAGTTGCGTTTAAGACGCAATAGCTCCCCGTAAGGGATACTTCGTTTTAGGTTCACCGGATGTCCACTCTCCGCGTGCAAAACGCTGTTTCCAGCGGTTGGTTTGCAAAATAGGGACGTTGTTACCTGGTTGTCAATGATGGTTACCCGAAGGTCAAGGTAGCTCACTGCCACTGAGCTTACCTCCCCAGTGAATTTCAAATTGACATTATTGGTGTTTAAATGGGAAATATAGTCTCTGGCACTTTGTTCTGACCCCCTCCACACCAGGAAGAGGTCATCTATATATCTGTGCCATTTAATCACATTGCTAGTCCAGGCACTGTTCCCTACGGACCAGGCCACCTGCGCCTCCCACCAGCCTACGAATAAATTTGCATAGCTGGGAGCGAAGCAGGTGCCCATGGCGGTCCCGGAGCTCTGTCTAAAGAGGTCTCCCTGAAAAAGAAAAAAGTTATTCAACAGACAAAATTCCGTAAATTCCAGTAACATAGTACTGTGTCCCACATATTTTAAAGGTCTTTTCAACATGAAGTAATCAATTGCTTTCAAGCCTTGTGCGTGCTCAATGCAAGTATATAAACTTGTTATATCCATCACGATCAGAACATACATAGGATCCCATACCAGGTCCTGCAGTTGTACAATGAACTCTTTAGTGTCCCTAATGTATGAGGATAGTTTAAGCACTGATTGGAAGAGAAAGTGGTCAATAAATACTGACAGATTCTCAGTTAAGCTGCCCATTGATGATACTATTGGGCGGCCAGGTGGTGCCCTTAGATCTTTGTGGATCTTGGGCAGATGGTAAAAGGTAGGGATTACTGGGTGGTTGGATCGTAGAAAAAGATACTCCTCAGTGTTGAGCATATCTTTATTATGCCATTTCTGTATTAACTTATCATACTCTTGTATGCTTTCTTGATATTTTCTCATGGTGGTAGATTCATAATGCTCTCGATTCAGAAGTTGTCTCTTAGCTTCTCCCACATACATGTCCTTAGTCATTATTACTACATTACCACCTTTATCGGATGGTTTGTAGATTATTGAAGTGTCATCCTGAAGATTTTTTAAGGCTTTTCTTTGTCCTGTAGTTAATGAATTTGTAACTGTTCCTTTGTCGTTCTTTTTGGACGTACGAAGTCTTGTTAGATCCTTTAACACAGTCTCGGAGAAGATGTCGATTGCATCTTGTGCCATTTGTGGAAGAAAATGAGAGATGGGCTTAAAAGGACTATATGGTGCTTCTTGATCTATACCCACCTTCCTGCTTCTCTGTGTCAAACTTATTCCATCGGAGTCGCTTCCTGAGGTTTCGGATCTGATCTCCTCCAAAATTTCCAGGGTCTCCAAATCACCCAGTTGGATGATATCAGTCTCTAGAATTTTATTGTGTAGATGTCTCGTTTCATGTATTGTCGGTTTAGTTTTATAGTACTTGTGTAACTTTAGTTTCCTGGTAAATTTGAAAAGATCAATTCTCGTTTGAGTAAATTCCAGATCTTTTTGTGGACAAAAGGAGAGGCCTAGTCTGAGTACGGTTTCCTCATCCTTGGTCAGTTGTTTAGGACTCAGATTTACAATGGTCAGGGTTTCAGTTGTATTTAGCGGGTGCCCCCCCTCTTCGCTTTCCCGCGAATCGGGTTGTTGCCTCTGCCTCTTCCGCGTCCTCTTCCGACCGCCCCTCCTGGTTTTCCTGTGTCCTGTTCCGGGGGTTTTACTTTCCCCCCCCTGAGCCACGCATGTCGAATTATATCGAATTCCTCGTGAAAAGGAGTTTTCGTTGGCCTGGACGATCCCGCTGATGCTTCTTCATCGGATCCGGTAACTTCCGATTCAGAGGTTTCGATTCTTTCAGGGGGCTGGCCGGGATTTTGTTTTTGTCGGGATAAGTCTCTTCTCAGGCCATCAAATTTCTTGGCGAAAGTGAGGACTCTCCCCATTGAATAGTCCCGTTCATCCCTGTCAAATTTTTCCTCTTTCCTCAATCTGATCTTGATTTCGTATCTGGACAATCTTTTCTTCATTTCAGCCATCATTTCTTGGTGTTGTTCATTCTCTGGAAATTTCTCCAATTCTTCCTCGAGTAGTTTTATTTCCTCCAATGCCTTCTCCCTGTCGCTCCATGCGAATTTGACAAGCAACAGTAGACTGCCCTTACAGAATTCTGCCGTATGTACGTGCCATTCCTCCGAGAGCTGAGGATCCGGGTTCTCGTACGCTGGAATGGTATACACACGTAATCCTCGTGGAACCCTTTCCACCTTGATGTAATTTTCAAGAGAGGTTGCCTCCCACCACTTTCGTGTCACTCTTTCGAATAGTCTCTCCAGCTTTATGTACTTCTGGGCTAGTGGGTCTGTATTTTTAACGCTACTCACTGCCGTGATGCGTGTCTGTCCACCCGTTTTTTTATTGAACATGCCGGCGGCCGCCTCCTCTCGCGCTGCATTATTAAACATGAGTTCGTTGATTTGGAGAACCGGTCCCGGTCTCCGTGTAAAAGCGTTCACTGTAACTCCACCCCTCACCACGCCCAAGCGTCCCACAACACGCTTTCAAGTGGGAATTTCTTAAGGTAAGGATAGCGGCTTACCCGACTCTTTCCTGTAGTCGGTCGCTGTTAAATCTTCTCCAGTCCAGTCGTATCGGCAACCACACTTGTATGTCAGGTATTCGCCTCGACTCTGGAAAACGGCTCGAAAACAATCCTTATGCTCGGGCGGTGCCTCCGTCAAAATCAAATCCTCGCTCCTGTTGCACCAATCACGACGGGGCTCTGGCGGTGGGTGCCGCAACACGGTTGGTGCACCGTGCAATATTCCAGCTCCAAGAACTTCTCTCCCAGCCGAGAAAGAAGAAGCAGCACTCGCGGGGTGAGTTACAGTGTTTTCTTTATTCCATTACAGACGCGTTTCGGGTCAAGCCCTTTGTCAATGTAATAACGAAAAACGCTACTTGGAAGTCATTTTTATGCAACCGCTGAAAACAGCGTTTTGCACGCGGAGAGTGGACATCCGGTGAACCTAAAACGAAGTATCCCTTACGGGGAGCTATTGCGTCTTAAACGCAACTGCTCACGAGAGGAAGACTTCCAAAGTGCAGCGAAGGCCAGCATAGATAGGTTCATACAAAGAGGTTATAGTCCTGCTCTTTTGACTCAAACAATGAAACGAGTATCAGGGACACAAAGAACTGAACTGTTAAAGGAAAGGATGAATCACAAAGAAAAGAAACCAGATGAGGGTAAATTCCGTTTAATAGCAACTTTCAGCAACAATGCCAACAGGTTGAAAGAAATACTGCGCCGGAATTGGCATATTTTAAAGACTGATCCCATCATTGGTGTAGACATCCAAAGAAATCCACTGGTAACTTTTAAAAGAACAAAATCCATTAAAGATTTACTGGTACATAGTCACTTAGATGCCCCCACAGCAAGGACAAACACTTTGGCAGAAATGAAAGGGTTCTTTCCTTGTGGCAAGTGCAAGGCCTGTGCATACAGCAAACGGGTCTTGAGCTTTGAAATCCCAGGGGTGAAGAAGAAGAAAAACATCGGTTCCTTCATCACCTGTCAGACACCCTATGTGGTGTATTGCCTAGTGTGCCCCTGCAATTTAAAATACATAGGGAGCACAATCAAGAGTGTAAAACTGAGAATTCTTGAACACATGAGGGCTATAGCCAATAAAGACATGACATCTCCCGTAGCTAAACATTTTGCTATTAAACATCGAAGCAACAGGGACATGCTACAATATTTTGGGGTGGATCAAGTACCAGAACATAAAAGGGGTGGTAACCGTCTGTTGAAATTGAGGCGTTTGGAGTCACGCTATATTATTGATCTGCAGGCAAAAATCCCAATGGGCCTGAATAGTGGGGAGGAATTGGCTATCCACATGGGTAAATAAATTGAACACTTGAATGTCAGGGCCAACTCAACTAACTCCGGAGGAATCGGTTTTTAACCTGGGGGGTAGCCCCGGTTACAATTTAGCGGTTTCTAGCGATAGGAGCCGCCTAAGCCGATCCACGGCAAGATAGTAAATGAATGTTCTACTCACTAGGCAATATTATACATTGCGGGGTATAATGTTTGAACGTGTATACTTAGAATGTGATAAACCGCTTTGATAATCATGAAATGCAAATATGTATATTATTACACGTCTTAGCATTAGCTTTAACTCCATAGTAAACATCGATAAAATGTGGATATATTTGGTTTGCCGATTCACGGCTTTATGAATCAATTGTATTCAACAATTTAAATGCGATTTTGCCTACTGAGCTATGTTAGTACTTTATTCATGTACATTCCAATATGGGGCCCGCAGATTTGGAGTGGGTAGTCCTTCTACGGTTTCCACCGGAAATTACGCTTTGCATTAAAATGACTTCCAAGTAGCGTTTTTCGTTATTACATTGACAAAGGGCTTGACCCGAAACGCGTCTGTAACGGAATAAAGAAAACACTGTAACTCACCCCGCGAGTGCTGCTTCTTCTTTCTCGGCTGGGAGAGAAGTTCTTGGAGCTGGAATATTGCACGGTGCACCAACCGTGTTGCGGCACCCACCGCCAGAGCCCCGTCGTGATTGGTGCAACAGGAGCGAGGATATATATATATATATATATATATATATATATATATATATATATATATATATATATATATATATTGTAAACAATGGCCTTGCAGCTTGGGAGATCACTCGACGGCGCTCATGTGTGATGCAGCCTCCCTCCTTACTTCACATCATTTTTCGTTTTTGCCCAACGCGTTTCAAGGTAGAAACCTCTTCTTCTGGGGCCTGGGGCTGTGAATGAAAAAACATCTGAGTCTCGCATACCATTTCCGGTTTTATTTCATTCTTGCACCTCCCTCCAATGATGTATGGCACAGTTCAAGGCATTATGGTGCATGATGGGACATTTAGTTCTCAGTGCGAGAGTCAGATAGTAATTCCATGTTTTTTTCACCTTTTTAGTTCATATTGTTACCTTAGTAGGTTGTTTTTCATTCAGGCAGGCTTAGTTAGCATATTCAGCGACGTGCTCAGCAGGTTTAAAGGATTTAATCCTGAAGCCTCACTTAGCTGGCTTTCCTTGTCTCTGCCAGCTAACGATGGTGCATCTCCCCACGGTCAGGCACCGTGAAAAATATTGTAAACAATGGCCTTGCAGCTTGGGAGATCACTCGACGGCGCTCATGTGTGATGCAGCCTCCCTCCTTACTTCACATCATTTTTCGTTTTTGCCCAACGCGTTTCAAGGTAGAAACCTCTTCTTCTGTGGCCTGGGGCTGTGAATGAAAAAACATCTGAGTCTCGCATACCATTTCCGGTTTTATTTCATTCTTGCACCTCCCTCCAATGATGTATGGCACAGTTCAAGGCATTATGGTGCATGATGGGACATTTAGTTCTCAGTGCGAGAGTCAGATAGTAATTCCATGTTTTTTTCAATTTTTTAGTACATATTGTTACCTTAGTAGGTTGTTTTTCATTCAGGCAGGCTTAATTAGCATATTCAGCGCCGTGCTCAGCAGGTTTAAAGGGTTTAATCCTGAAGCCTCACTTAGCTGGCTTTCCTTGTCTCTGCCAGCTAACGATGGTGCATCTCCCCACGGTCAGGCACCGTGAAAAATATTGTAAACAATGGCCTTGCAGCTTGGGAGATCACTCGACGGCGCTCATGTGTGATGCAGCCTCCCTCCTTACTTCACATCATTTTTCGTTTTTGCCCAACGCGTTTCAAGGTAGAAACCTCTTCTTCTGGGGCCTGGGGCTGTGAATAAAAAAACATCTGAGTCTCGCATACCATTTCCGGTTTTATTTCATTCTTGCACCTCCCTCCAATGATGTATGGCACAGTTCAAGGCATTATGGAGCATGATGGGACATTTAGTTCTCAGTGCGAGAGTCAGATAGTAATTCCATGTTTTTTTCACCTTTTTAGTTCATATTGTTACCTTAGTAGGTTGTTTTTCATTCAGGCAGGCTTAATTAGCATATTCAGCGCCGTGCTCAGCAGGTTTAAAGGGTTTAATCCTGAAGCCTCACTTAGCTGGCTTTCCTGGTCTCTGCCAGCTAACGATGGTGCATCTCCCCACGGTCAGGCACTGTGAAAAATATTGTAAACAATGGCCTTGCAGCTTGGGAGATCACTCGACGGCGCCCCAGTGGGCGTGAGCGCCGTTGCATTTTGGTCTTTGTAGTCCAGCCGCGAGGAAGCCAGTGATCAAGGGCGGTGGTTACGCCCGAAACGCGTTTGGCTACATTTGTGTTGGGAGTGTATGGCGGACAGAATCCTTTAAATAAATGGCTCAAATTCATCCAGTGTGGCTTCCTAATTGTGGGCAACCCTTTCTTTCTTGTGTAGCGGCCGTCCAGCCGCGAGGAAGCCCCACCCGTGCACAGAGCGGGTCAACAGCGTCGGAGATCAAGGGACGCTGCAGGATGGATGAATACGTTCGAGGGATTGCCTCATTTGTCGGCCAGCTTGCTCCTGACATACCCACTGGGGTGAGACTGTGTATTTTGCAGGTATGGCGGGACCCACGGTGGTCTGGATGTCAGGTGGACTACAAAGACCAAAATGCAACGGCGCTCACGCCCACTGGGGCGGGACATTTAAATGAGTGCAGCTGGTTCACCTGCCGCTTTCCCTGTTGCCAGTGATCAAGGGCGGTGGTTACGCCCGAAACGCGTTTGGCTTCATTTGTGTTGGGAGTGCATGGCGGACAGAATCCTTTGAATAAATGGCTCAAATTCATCCAGTGTGGCTTCCTAATTGTGGGCAACCCTTTCTTTCATATATATATATATATATATATATATATATATATATATATATATATATATATATATATATATATATATATATATATATATATATATATAATATATATATACATACACACACACTATCTACATACATGCAAAGTTAGATTTAAACATTTTAGTCAAACAATACTTCTTTGCAATAATTAGGAGTTCAACATAGTAAGGTGTTCTTATTTTTCTGTCACCTTCTTGTACATTATTTTTTATTTTTTGTATAAATATGCATATTTGACCTCCTCGTGGTACTGGTTTGCTTGTTCTTTTTAGATTCCCTTTCAAAGAGGTCTCACACCGATGTGAAGCTTGGTGTCACCTTTTCTTGAAATATATTGAAATGACATATACGATTTATAAGCATGTCTTCTGTATATGACCTTGGATGAATTGATCCCATGTTTATATATAATCCTGTATATACATCGTGGCCAAATAATTATTGTCTAAATTTATAATGCCATAGATAGCCACTGTGATTGACTGAGTAATGCGGATTACTGTCCATTTAGAATTTGTTTCTTTTTAATTTGTGAATCCTAATTGTTATTTAGGCTTTTTTTTTGGGTCACATTTGGTATCTATATATTTTTGGATGTTAGCTGTTAGCTTGCCTGACGTGGAAAAAGCGCATACACCTTGCCTACTTAACACTGTATCTTTAACAAATCAACAGTTGCAAGTGTTTCACCTCACCAGCCGCGGCCGGTAGTAGGTGTAACTGCAGGGCGGTGACGTGGGGAGGGGAGGGGCAGGGTGGGGGGTAGAAATGTATGGATTACGGACTTTAACAGGTAAGTAAACATATAAATAAATAAAAGGAATTTCGTTGTGTGCACTGCATCACCAAAAGCGGTGCAGTGCACGCAACGAAATTCGTTTTATTTATTTATATGTTTACTTACCTGTTAAAGTCCGTAATCCATACATTTCTACCCCCCACCCTGCCCCTCCACGTCCCCACGTCACCGCCCTGCAGTTACACCTACTACTGGCCGTGGCTGCCCCTGACATGACCTGGTCAACACTTCCGTGTTTTTTAGGAGCAGTTTTCCCACTGGATACCCCACAATCTGTCCAGATCCGTTAATTGCAGCAAGTACCGTCACCGTGAGCCGGGCTAACAAAAGTATAACTGAGAGCTGCCACGGCCGGTAGTAGGTGTAACTGCAGGGCGGTGACGTGGGGATGGGGAGGGGCAGGGTGGGGGTACAAATGTTTGGATTACGGACTTTAACAGGAAAGTAAACATATAAATAAATAAAACAAATTTTGTTGCGTGCACTGCATCGCATTTGGTGATGCAGTGCACACAACGACATTTGTTTTATTTATTTATATGTTTACTTACCTGTTAAAGTCCGTAATCCATACATTACTACTCCCCACCCTTCCCCTCCCCCTCCCCACATCACCGCCCTGCAGTTACACCTGCTACAGGCCTCGGCTGACTGAGAGGTATTCATTTATTTTGAATGTCTATTCGGCGATATACAATGGAGGCTATAGATCAATAATATATAATTGTGCTGTACTTATTTGGGCCTCCTTTTCTCTTCTCCATCTCACACAGCCGTGTGTGCGATGGCTAGCTGATCTAAATACTACAGATTCCGGAAAAACACCTGTGGCACAGTGTGGTTATGAATATTATGCACGCTGATTAATATATATGCAACATTGGTTGGCGACAGGGTCTCGACATGCTATACCCGCATAGCGGGAGCTCAATCTAAATGATGATTACTATGTGAGTAAGTATCCTATCACTGTTGGAGCACCGTGGTTTAGGTCAAACTTCTCGTAGATCTCAGGCACGATAGTAGTGTTGGGCGCATCGGATCTATAACATGTTTTTTTACCACTTATTCTTTTTCGGACCACTAAGATTGCTCGTATTATTGATTGCAATACTAGAGAGTGGCTATAGAGTTATGACCCACAGTGTCATACTTGGTTTGATCTTCACTACACATCATTGATTTTAGTTTATAGAAAACCGCCCTGCAACTGTTATGCTTCTTCATTAGCATTTTGTTAAAATTCATCTTGCTTTCCAGTTAACAAGACCTCATGCACTACTTTGTGGTATGATTAAAACAGATGCTTTTTTTTACCAACTTGAGGATTGATCACATCACTGCTAATTTGATGTATCTGTTTACTTTTGTGTGATAGGAACCCTATTTTAAAGATTCAGTGAATTAAAAAGGATTGTAAGCAAGTTCTGGCGATTATGGTATGTCCATACACTGAGAGTTGAGTGTGTGAACACTCCACTGGGTGCATTTTATGCTTGACATAAGTTTTCTCTAAACCATCTGACACCAAGGATAATATTTTGAAGATATATATAATTTAATGTTTTTCAAAGTATTTTCTTTTTCCTTCGCCCTGAAGAGCCTGAATAGTTTGGCCGAAATGAATCAACCTTTTGGAATGGAGAAGTCCAACTAAATATTACATTGTGAATATTACTTGAATACACACCATAAATGTTTGAAGGCTCTGTTGTTCCCTTGTGTGTATATTGATCATGGATGACCTTCTCTATGGACTGCCATGGACTATTGAATTTTGCAGCCATATTTATTTTAAAAATTGTGTATGGAAGAGAAAATCTTTATGTATATTATACATGTTGAGTTGTTTTGTTTATGTATCTAAATGTTTGTTTTCTGGAAAAACTCTATGGGCCCGATTCACAGAACTAACTTAAGACAAAATCCTAAACTTACTACCATTTTCGTATTCACAGAAGGCACTTACTCATTTTGGTATTCACAGAAGACACTTACTCATTTCGGTATTCACAGAAGTTAGGAGTCCTAACTTTAAGACTCCTAAATGCCTTCTGTGAATACCGAAAGTCTTAAAATTAGGATTTTTCCCAATTTAGTAGTAGTAAAGTTAGGACTCCTAAATGCCTTCTGTGAATACTGAAAGTCTTAAAATTAGGATTTTTCTCAATTTAGTAGTAGTAAAGTTAAGAGTCCTAACTTTACTACTACTAAACTGAGAAAAATCCTATTTTTAAGACTTTCGGTATTCACAGAAGGCATTTAGGAGTCCTAAAGTTAGGAGTCCTAACTTTACTACTACTAAACTGAGAAAAATCCTAATTTTAAGACTTTCGGTATTCACAGAAGGCTTTTAGGTGTCCTAAAGTTAGGACTCCTAACTTCTGTGAATACCGAAATGAGTAAGTGCCTTCTGTGAATACCAAAATGAGTAAGTGCCTTTTGTGAATACCAAAATGGTAGTAAGTTTAGGATTTTGTCTTAAGTTAGTTCTGTGAATCGGGCCCTATATTGGTGTCTGCTGGTGAGTTTAGAAATAAGCCAAAACAAGTAGTTGGTATAAGGATACCTAGCAATAGAGATTAATTAATGTCTTCTCTATGATAAGGTTTTTTTCTTAATTAATTCCCACACATCCTTTTGTTTATACAAGCCTTCTTGTACAGTGATTTAGAGGTGTCCGTTCGAGTCATTGACCCTTTGAAATTCAAATATAATCTCGGCCCCAATGATTAAGGTCCACGATATCTTGCAAAATAAATCATTGTCCTGAGGATGGTCTAAGGGATTAACGCCATAAAGACCGAAACGTCGACAGTTCCATCAACTCCCCAGAAATAGTTCTTGAGCAATTTTTCTCTATGTTTAGTTAATTGTTGCTTTTTAATTTCATAGGAGCTGATGTAGGTGATGACATATATTTTTAGATTAATTTTGTATATATGTACATGAATCTTTTTTGCTGATATTCCCCCCTTTTTCCTTTATGTACCCCCTTTTTCTAAATTCAGATGATGAAAAATAGATAAAATAAATTTTTGATACTAAATAGGATTCACCGTGTGCTTTTTCTCTCTCTTGAAAATCATTTTCATTGTTGTTGTCCTAGTGGACACTGTGAAGTTTGCTCTTTATTGACTTACTTTAAACTTCCAAAAGCGAAAGAATATTTTTAATATAAACGAAATCCCTTGTAGATACCATTTACTTTGAGATTTTTTCTTGTACATTCAGCAGCTGTGAAGGGGCAGAAAGGGGGAGTAGGACAAAAAGGGCTGCAAAACGGGTCGCATCGGGCCCCCCTCTAGAGACATCACTGATCACATACTTAGCTAATGCCCAGAATCCCATATGAAACAATGAGTGCCAAGAGTGCATACTCCTCCCTGCCAATGAATTGACATTACCGATGGAGGTGAGTCTCTTGGAACAGGACCAAATGAGTTTATGTCTTAAAGGAGTCGAGTGACCAATCCACATTTTATTTTTTATCTCAGTCAATTTCTATTCTAAGAAAGAGCACGTGATCAACTCATTGCCTGCAATTACCAATCGTAAATTCTACCACCTGCACATGCTTAGTCACGAAATCCGTTAGGTCTGTAAAAGCAATAATCCTCTTTTCTCCAGTAACCCATTCCATAATCCCACCACAAAAGGTCCAGCAGGCTTAAAACTACACACTTTCATAACCAAGAAGAAAATATACAGCACACCCTATAGTCTTTCAAACACATGAAGACAAAGTTTTTGTCAGGGTTATAGTCCAAAAGAACAAATCATTTATCAGTCTTGTAACATGAGAACAAACTGTCTCAATTCATATATTCTTTTACGACGAAAGAGTCCACATCAATCAGTGTCTTCAAATGAATAAAAAAAAATTTTTTTCTTTTTTTGTTGAAATCTCCCAAAGTAAACAAACAAGAGATGGTGAGCGGTGAGGCAGGGCGGGCTGGGTGGAGGGGTAGTGGAGTGTGATGAAATAAATAAATAAACGCACTTACATTGCGCTCACAGCATCGCCGACTCAGCGATGCTGCAAGTGCATGGTAAGTGCTTTTATTTATTTATTAGCTCTCCACTTTCTTGTTGTATGTAGAACTCCATTACCCCCCCCACCCAGCCCCGCCCCGCCTCACCACCCCACAGCATTACCTGTGTGAGCAGCCACTGCATTGAGGTGAAAGGAAATCTCTTCTCCCTACTCTAAATGCAGCCCCGGTCTATTCAGCCCAGCCCTGACTCATCCAGACTCTCTGGAGCCACAGCACATCCCCAGCTCCTGTCACTCCAAAGCCAGACAGTTAATACACAACCTAGCAGAGGCACACTGGATGGCTAAGCAAGAAAATACCTACTTTCTAAAAGTGGTATTTTCAGACACAGAATGTAAAAACCACCCTTACTAAAAGATGCCTTTTGACATTCTGAGTTCAGGCATAATAAACTTTATTTTCCTACCTTGTTGTCATGAGTAGTTATGCTTACAAGATGTTATATGCAAACTCCCAATTCTATCCTATGGGAACAGATAGCCTTGCAATAGTAAATTGGCTGTATTTCACTATGGGGACATGCCAGACACACCAGGGCATGTCCTACCTTTTTACACCAAAAGGAGTAGGGAGCAATAAAACGTCTGTGTCTCATGGTGGCACGTGCTGTGGATCTTAATACTGCCCTCACTCACACAATTGTGTGACATGCTTCATCATAGGGCTGCTACAAAACACCTCGGTGCAGCAAACACCAGGGGTGGAGAAATAGGGTGGGAAAAGACAATACCACACAAAAGAGAAACAATGATTTCAAACGTGACTGGGAACACCGGAAGTGAATGTGCAGTGTGGTGTAGGTTAAAACTAGCTCGGAGTTGTCGCTGTGCCTATAACTTTATTGCTGGACCCCCCGGCCAGGGTTAAATACGTGAAGGATGGGGGTGATTGGGAGATGTAATGTGCTCCTTACACCCCTCTTTACTGCCAAGTAGTAGACATGTTTCTGCCTTGTGTCTGTGCACCTTGATTGGGGTCACACCGGCCTTCTTCAGGACTGTGCCGCTCCCAGTGTAACTGTGTAACTCTCTCACCTCTGCTTGCGATAAGAGGGTGTCAGGACCCCTAGTTCCGTATCTGATGAAATTCCTCAAAGATAATCGTGGATTTTACGAGTTTCACCCTAAGTCATGTTAGTAATGGCGGTAGGCAAGGAGAGACCCCCAGCACAGACCTACACAGTGGGAGCTGGGGAGCAGCTGACAGGAGGAGCACCACCCTTGGAGCAAGTGTGACTAGAGGGGGTCTCTCCTTGCCTACCGCCATTTCAAACATGACTTGGGTTGAAACTCGTAAAATCCACGATTATCTTTGAGGAATTCCCTCGGAGAGTTACACAGCTACACTGGGACCGGCAGAGACCTGAAGAAGGCTGGCATGACCCCAATTAAGGGGCACAGACACACGGTCGAAACATATTGACTACCTGGCAGTAAGGAGGGGAGAAAGGAGCACATTACATCTCCCAATCACCACCATCCTTCACGTTTTTAACCCTGGCCGGGATGTCAAGGATTAAAGTTATAGGCACAGTGACACCTGCAAGCTAGTTTTAACCTACATCATACTGCACTTTCACTTCCGTTGTTCCCAGTCACTTTTGAAATCATTGTTTCTCTTTTGTGTTGTATTGTCTTCCCCCACCCTATTGCTCTACCCCTGGCGTTGGCTGCGCTGGGGTGTTTTGTAGCAGCCCTATGATGAAGGTATGTCACTCAATTGTGTGAGTGAGGGCAGTATTAAGCCACACAGCACGTGCCACCACAAGACACAGACATTTTATTGCTCCTTTTGGTGTTAAAAGTAGTGACTGGGGATTCGGCGAAGGTGAGTCTGTTACCCTTCCCCCTCCCTTTTGTGTGTACACATGTCCTACCTTTCACATACACTGCACCCTGCCCACAGGGGTACCTTGGGCCTACCTTAGAGTTGACTAACATGTAGGAAAAGGGAAGGTTAGGGCCTGGCAAGGAGGTGCACTTGTCAGGTCGACATGGCAGTTTCAAACTGCGCGCATACACTGCAGTGGCAGACCTGAGATACCTTTTCAGGGCTACTCATGTGGGTTGCACAATCAGTGCTGCAGGCCCACTAGTAGCATTTGACTTACAGGCCCTGGCACAAGTAGTGCACATTACTAGGGGCTTACCAGTAAATACAGTAAGTCATTCAGGAGGAACCAATCATAATAACAGTTTTCATAGGGAGCACTTACACTTTGACACTGATCAGCAGTGGCAAAGTGCCCAAAGCATCCAAGAAAGCAAAAAGAAAAACCAGCACAGCATCACAAATACAATAGGTAGAGGCAAAAAGTCAGTGTAAACCACCCCAAGGATGCAAGGTCTAACACATGACATCTACTTATATAATTTTTTTATTTAATAGTACCTATTCAGTCTAAGGGCCTGTAGCAAACACCAGTACCACGCCCAGATTATGGCAGCGCCCTTTTCACAGGACTATGAAAACAGGTCACAGGACATCTGAAACCTGTCCTGCATTTTGGAGCCCGGTTAGTCTCTTCCTCCCCTGAATATGACAACCTAAATTTATATTTTTCTCTCTAACCTCTTCGACGCTCAAGACGAGCTGAGCTCGTCATGAGCCACGGCGCTCCGGTGCTCATGACGAGCTCAGCTCGTCATGGGCCGTGGAACGCTCAGGTGCGGTGAGAATTCCCCCGCTGTGCTGAGCGTTCCACGGGAGCCAATGCATCTGTGACGAGCTGAGCTCGTCATGAGCACCGGAGCGCCGTAGCTCATGACGAGCTGAGCTCATCATGAGCATGGAGGCACTGTGCGCGCCCCCCTCCCCCCAGCACAGCGAGGGAATAACCCCCGCAGCGAAGTGGTTAAAATAGTTACTGATTGAGGTGAGATGTGTCTTTAAAACGGCATGCTTATCTTACAAGGCACTATACCTGACTACCCAGAATACCTTGTAAATGAACCTACCATCTCTGCTGGCTCTCGATTGCTTTAAAGCAAAGGATATTTTCACTTTCAGAGTCAAAGCTTTAAGAAAATATCCTCTGCATCTTGAGCCTTCTTAGTCCATGGAACTAAGTTAAGGAACTCTGCTCGTGCCCACAAGACCAGCAAATACGTTCAACTATTTTAAGCGCTTCCTGAAAATGTAACTTTTTAAAACATACTTCAGCACACAAGTTGACAAAAGGTTCTCATTGACACGGACATAGGTTTTTATTTGAATAGTTAAAAATCATAAATTACTTTTTAATGGTTGCTTAATAAAAGTAGCAACTCCAATCAACAACCAACGCTGGTGCTACACCAAGGATACCTTTGCTCCATTCTGCCATCTCTTTCCCACCGTCCAATGTGGGGTGCAATGATTCAGAGCGCCGAATCTCATTATACGCCCAGACCCCCACCCCCCTACCCTGGAGCCTGGATCCATCCCTCCCACTCGCATAGAGACCCATCCAAATTCCCTGGCCCCACCCCTGCCCCAGTGCAGTGTACACCGTAATCTGTTATAGTGTCCATAGTGGGGTCCCCGGTTTCCATAAGAGTTTCCTTTGGGCCTACCCTGTTGCTACTTTGTGTATTCACTCACAACGGCGTGTCCGCTGGTGGGATGTCTCTTCTGTTCTTAGAAACGCTGATGGGGTATTGTTGTCGAATAACAAATGACGCATTACTCAACCTTTCTTGATATGGACCTGTTATGCTATGGTATTGTACTTAATCGTTGTACGGATGTCCCGCTGGTCTTTTTTTCCTAATAAATATTTGCAAAACTACAAAAAAAAATATTAATTACAGCCTTGGACACAAAAAAAAAAATCATGACAGGTAAAACAAGTTCCAAGATTGACATCAACTAGAAATTTTACTGTGGTGGTCGTACGTTGAAGGATTTTACAAAACCACGTGAAGCACTGCTGGCAGAAACCAACCTGTGAACTGCTTTCTGTAACCTGACACCTTATGCACACTAACTCCAATGCAAGCAACAATGGAGGATTATATGCACTTTAAAAGTGATCAGGATTTGGTCATGTGCTAGAAGAAAGCACATTCTCTGCATATTGTCTACAAGTGCAATGAAAAGTGAGGAGGTGGGACAAGTGGGCTGGTGACAAATGTTTCGGCTTCTTATTTTTTGCATGTGCTTCCTGCAGTTTAACCACAGAGCAGGGTTTTCCCTTGCGGTGAAGGCTATGCGAATGTACACCACAATGTGACTTTCCTCTTTCCCTTTGATGACTTGATTACGTAAATTGTCTCAAAGGTGAAAGTGTGCCTTGAGGTGCTTATTCAGTACCTTAAGACAGGCATTGTATTTCTTTTGTAGTGTTCTGTGATGATTTGGGGCATTACAAATCAGTGTTCACGGGACAGTGTCATGCACGGTAGAAGTGACCCTTGATTTTCCTAAGAGAGTACATTCACAAATTAACACCAACTTGAAGTTGGTAGTAACCCATCTGTAAATGGGACGGGACTCCCAAGGGACACCTTCCCCCTTGTGAATGTTTATAAAACACTTTAGTAAGAGCAGGCAGTGCCTACTCTAAAAAAATGAAAAAAACCTTTTCATTTATCTTTTTGAAGCGCGTCCCGTTTTACTTTAAAGAAAACAGGCTGCATTTAAAAAACAAAGTGCTTTATTCCAAAGCAATCACAGACATGGTGGTCTGCTGACCCCTGCAGGACACCATCCCTGTGATTTTTGCGATTCCCATTTGGTCGCAATCCGAGACCTACCTTATTAATATTTATAGTAAGGGGTAAATTCCAAAATGCTCTGCATGCAACACCTGCTTGCATCTCCTGTAGCTCTTCTGTGTTTTGTCTCAACAAGTTAGAAAGTCCCACCGCTGGTGCTCCCACCAGATCTGCGCTCCTTCTGGGCTTCCCATAGATCGGACCAGCAGGACACTGGAGGACAGCGCACATCAGAGATATATAGCCTTAACTCTGCTGCAGCTCCAGTTGTCAATCATGGATGAAGTAACTTAACTGCTTGCCAACACAGCCCCTCTGGGTGAAGGGTAAATAACCTGAGAGCATGGTCTCGGACTGGCCCAGAGTAGGCCTCAACACAGAGAAACAGAGGTCAGAGAAAGGATAATGGTAGTTGGTCCTCGTTGGCCTCCTGATTCTCCATCTTGAGGGATGAGGTCGCTGTGGAGGACACCAAACTCACTGGACAAGGAAATCCATCTTTCATGGGCATTTACTGTCACAACTTCTGTCATCTAAGGCCCAGTAGCTAACGGCTTTCTCTGCGCTATTCACCTTGAGGGATCCATCAACTGGAGAAGTTGTTTTCTGCTCTGTACCTCGTGCTGCACTTAAGAAGCCTGAATGGTGCCTGGGACTTGCGGAGAAGCGTGGCTCAATGGTTAGAGCGGCGAAGCGTGGCTCAATGGTTAGAGCGGCAGACCCTGATGCAGAGGTCTGGCCCGGGACCAGGGATCAATTCCCGCCTCGGCGGCTCTTGGACTCAATTTCCCCGGACCTGATAATTCTCGCCTCGGTGCCTAGTCTAATCATGGCTCCCACTCTGTGACTCTGGGCAATAGCTTGCTTAATCTCCACAACGGCCCCAGCAGCGCTTGGATGCCTGGCTTCACCTTGGGGGTGCCCAGGAGTGGACATTTCACAGGAAAGCTAGGATGGGTTCCACAGCGGTATGAATACAGCGCTACGAGACCTCTGGGTAGAGGTGCGCTATATGAATACAAATACATTTACTGACCTTCTTTGGGCCTGTAGTGTAACAATTACCATTGCAACCCCCCAAGCAAGCAAATCTGGAGTCTACCAATCCCCCATCCAGCATGTTCCACTGTGCATGCAGCAGCAACACCCATTGATTCCTATGAAGATCCTAGAGACTGCAAGAGCTTTATGATTTTTTTCTGTTCACCATGGAGGGTGCAGAGAGAACCGCTTACCAATCTCACCCATGGCAGACCACATCATCTGCACAGGGAGGATTCCCCAGGGCCCAGAGATTGCCTAACAATTGCATTGTGCTACATTGCCTTTGCTTTAGGAATTGACCCCAGTGCTGGAATCTTGCCTACAGGCTTCTCCTTCCAATGTGTGCTCACCAGCCATGTCATTTTTGTCTAATCTTTTGATTCCCTGCCCTCTGGGAACAACCTCTCACAGGGCTGGGACCCAGTCTGCTCCAGATAGAATTAGTGCATCGGGGACCATGGGTATGAGGGGCCCATTGTACCACACTTACAGCTGGTTTTTTAACCACCAAACTAGGGGAAGGGGCCCCTTCTCCATTCTTCCACTCGGGCCCATGGCACCTAGGCACTCCATTGCGCCAGCAACAACTTTCATCCTTCACAATTCTAATTCTCTAGTAAAACAGGGACCTGCGGCCTTTGTTTGACCTCCCAGTCACAATCATATTTACCCAGCAAAAAGTTCACTCCACGGTCTGACTGAGCTTTTTCTTTCCCATTCTGACAGTGTGCGTAGTTATTTGAGTGTGCCGGCTGTGTTGTGTCGTCCTCTAGGTATAAGGAATCAGGAGGAGTTTATTTATGTTCCCTGGGTCATGTCGTTTTTATGGTACACACTATGGTATGGTGTGTTGCCAGTTTTGCTCCTTGCTCTCTTTTGTGCCTTATTGATCCACAGAATGGCAGTGCCCCGAAGAGAGGCAAAGCCCCCTCACATACCTGGTTAGCCGAGCGAGTGCCCTTAAGAAGAGGAGAGCGTTACCCACAACATAAGTGACTAGCCAACTGCGATTTCCACCAAGAAAGGGAATAAACATGCACGTGATTGGATGTCAAAGAATACTCAGTAACTGTGTCCAAATAATCAGTTGATCCAATGACCCTCTCGGTGCACTGCACCTATGATTATGATCAGGGATAGGGGATATGCCCACTAAGGTGCACCCTGCCCACCTCTATTAACGGGGTGAGAGTGGATGTGCGCCTCGACGTGCTCTCTAGCATGAATGATAGCATGCAGTACCCATTACACCTCCGTCTCAGTGTCTAATGTGCTGGCATTGTACCCATCCATTAAAAAGACCAATGCCACAAAAAAGTGGTATATTGTCAAAGGGACAGCGGGTTGGGAGGCAGTGGCCCTTAGGACAGCCACCCCATCCACTGCAAACGCACAGTGGAATCTGTTTGTAATGGATAACTCTTACTTTGCGACCTGCCTTCACCTGCCCTCTAGTAGTGTTGCGCGGTTGCTAAGCATTTGTACATTTCCAAGGGAGATGCAATGAAGGAAAAATGCCCCATTGGCGTCTGGTTGCTCTTGTGACTTGTTACGGTTGAGTATTCACTGTGCCTCTCGGTGACAATTAAGAATCAGACTGCGCTTTTGTACAAACAACGCCATTGCACAGCTATGCCTTTGCAAATGTAAAATACAAGTCCCCCAATATATTTTTCACATGTATTGGGCGCAGAGATACTCCTTCGGGAGTCGATTCTAGCGCGGTACAAACCCACAAATAAATAAATAAATAAATATTACAAAATGGAGGTTTGCACAGCATTTTTGTTGCAAAAGGAGCCCTAATTGCGTGATCATTTTGCATGCTGCAGTCCGGGTTGTTTAAGACATTACTATAACTTCAATATTCTTTCAGAAGTGTTATATGCAATTCATGCTGGATTTGATATGCTTTGGGGCATATTTACAGAAAAAATGTCAGCTCATGGAGCTGAGCCAAAGTTGGCAGTGCCATGCTTTGACATTTTCTAAACGCTGGGATGCGCCATATTCACAAGAATATGGCGCAGCCTGTGTGTCCACTTGTGCTCATGCAAAAAAAGCTGCCGAGCGCCAGTGCAGGCACCCTGCCGCCATGTTGTAAGAGTTCCTGTGCTGCAGGGACGATTGTTTATGTGCAGAAAGGGACACCTTCCTTCACATAAACAATCAATAGTGGCGATTTGCACCTTCAGAATGCAGCACACATGGAAAGAGCAAAAAACGAGGAGAAATTAATACTTACTCCTGGTATCGCCATTTTAACCCCAGGTATTCCATGGCATTAGTTTTTGGAGCTGCTTTAACCTTGTAAGTCTTGGGCAGCGTGAAAGAGCAACTCCCATTGCACGCCCCTGTGCCGAAGAGGACTGCGGCAGAAAGGGACATATTTACAAGGTGGCATTAAGCCACACCAAGTGGCTTTGCGCCACCTTGTAAATATGGAAAATGGCACTGTGCCACATTAGCATAAAAAACAAGCATTTGCAATGCAATCGGTCTCACCTTTGGGACCATATATGTATTTAGCTATGCAGCACATTAACCTGGGTGCTGAAATATCTACTGTTCTTTAACATGGAGGGAAAGTAAGCAGTAAGCACCAAACTATATGACACACCAGATATGGGAATACATGGAGAGAAATATTGCCATTCAGAGGGAAATGGTATGGTCAAAAGATTTGTTTTTAATATAAAATCAGGGCCTTCGGTGGTCATATCACTGAAAATACAAGATTTGAAAAAGATATTATTGTCTACAGGTGCTTGTGGAAGACAATTTCTATGGCTGGAATCTAGAGAATGCTAAAGTGATTCTAGTATTTTA
This sequence comes from Lissotriton helveticus, assembly GCF_964261635.1. Taxonomy (NCBI): domain Eukaryota; kingdom Metazoa; phylum Chordata; class Amphibia; order Caudata; family Salamandridae; genus Lissotriton; species Lissotriton helveticus. The sequence continues at coordinate 821,093,378 of NC_136067.1, read as the reverse complement.
CTGACCTCTGCTGGTCGTTTTCTATCAAGAAAGTTAAATAGAGGCAGTTGCCAGAATTTTTTTTAAAAGTATGTTCCGGGGCGTGGCCAAGATGGCGGAGTAGGACGCACTTCTCGTCCCCTCCAGTGCCGCGCTACACAAAAGCCTTGTTATCGCCTGGCTGGGAGCCCTTCCGTGCTCTTCCCGGTGCACGAACAAGCGGGGTGCCTCAGTCTACAAGCGAGAGCCTTTCACAGCGGATTTCGGCTCCCCAGAAGAGGTGTGACAAAGTGCGGCCTCCAGTGAGGCCAGCCTGGGGCGGCGCGTGACAGCAGCGGCCTAGCGCCAGTCGGGTGCCCGGGTGGCCGAACCCGGCTTAGGATGGCAGCAGGGTCGGAATTGGGCCTGGACCCTCCCGTGCCCCAGCAGAGGTAACTATATGCCTCGGACCCCCCCTCCGTTGAGGGAGTCGCACAGCGGGCGAGGCGGAGGACCCGAACGTGCCTGTGCAGGCCTTGGAGGTGAGCGCGCGGCCTGGTGAAGCGGCGTGGGAGCTGGGAGACCCCGGGAGCTCCATAGCAGACCCGGCGCGGAGTGTCATATGCGCCTACAGAGCCCGGCCTGAGGTACCCCGGCGGGTGGTGTGGGGACCATGTGCCCCGAGAATAAGGCAATTGCGAGGCGAGCCAGAGGCCTGGGAGTGTTACTGCTGGCAGCCGGGCGGGGGCCCTTGGAGAGCGGCGAGCGACGCTGGTTTGGCGCCACAGCGAATGCCTACCCCGGACCCTGAAGTGGCCGTCGCTGGGTTCGCGGACGGAGGCGGGGGGTCCGATTGGGGCTTCCCCTCTGTAGAAGTTGAATACTGTCCCTGGGCTGTGGGGAGCAGCTCTGAGTGAGCAGCAGAGCGACTAGAGGTAGCGGCCCTGCTGGACAATAGAGGGCCTAGTGAGGCCTAGCTCTGGGACTCTGCGAGACGGCGGCGGAGGGGGCCCCCAAATCCCACGGGGGTGAGGAGCGGCTGGCAGCCGGAACTCCCCACGACCTGGCCCGAGTGGATATACCGGGGGGTTAACAACTCAAAGACAGCCTTTCCATCAGTGGTGCAGGGCGTTAACGGTCCTCCTGTGTGGTTCCCGGGCCTTCAGGAGGTGGCGACATCTCGGCCAGGCAGCAGGGCGAACGCTGGTTGCGACGGAGCCCAGGTACAGGGACTGGGGACGGTGGGGGCTCCCTACCTTACGGAGGTTCGTTGGCGGACAGCACGTGGGACAGTGAGTCTGCGTCCTTGTGGTGGCTGGCCGTCCGGAGAGGTGCCCCTTGGTCTTTCCGCTCGCCTTCCTCAGAGGCTTCCTGGGGGTAGAACATGGCGACAAGCAGAGGCCGGAGGGACAAGCCAGGAAAGGAGGGTCCCCCGAAGATGTCGGCAGTGTCCTCGCCGCCGGGAGGGGCGCAATCTCCACGGAAAGACGACTCTGAGGCCCCGGCGACCAAGGCCTTTATGGTCGAGCTCTTTGCCGCAATTAAGGAAGACATTGCTGAGCTACGCTCGCAGCTGGCGTCCGATCTGCGTGAGGTGCGGCGCGACATTATAATGTGGGGGAGCGCGTCGCGACCCTGGAGGAACACGACTTGGGGACGGCAGAGGATATTCATCAGCTCCAGCAAGACGTCATCCGGTTGCCCGAGCAAAAGCTGGACCTACAAGCCCATGCAGAAGATCTTGAAAATAGGTCCCGCCGGAATAACATCCGGATACGAGCTGTGCCGTGGAAGCGTGAGGGTCCGGACCTGCGGGAGTATGTGGAGTCGCTTTTCCGGCACGTCGTACAGGAGGAAGATCTATCACCCATCTGAATGGACCACGTCCATAGGGTGGGTCTGCTGAGGGGTGCCAAGGCCCATCCTCCCGACATCCTGGTCTGTGTGCACGATTTCCAACTCAAGGAGTGAATTTTGAGGAAGGCACGCAATATCACCCCTCTACAGTTCCGCGACCACCGCCCTCAGCTTTTTCAAGACCTCGTGGCTTCCACCCTGACCAAGCGAAGAGACTTCAAGCCCATCACTAATTTCCTTCGTGACCAGAATGTGCCCTACTCCTGGGGGCACCCCTTTAGACTCATTTTTAAGTGGCAGAACAAGCTTGTCCAGGTCCGGTCCTTAGACGCAGCATACGACATCGTCGGGCTGGATCGCCCGGCCTCAGCCCCTGACAGCGGTTACTCACCCAGCAGGCGTCGAAGGGCCTCCGGGGACTGGCATCGAGTTGGCAGATCTGCTCCCGTGACGAAACCTGACCTGTCCACGAGCTTACAGGAGGGGGGTGCGGCAGTTGCCTCAGTGGTGCAGGTGACGGAGGTATGATTCCGACGCTTGGCCCCAGCTGGGCCGATTGCTGGCGCCGGAGGGGAAACACCGACTGCAGGTACTGTGTTGTCCTGTTCTGTCCCGGAGGGGCAGTTGGCCCTATATCGAGACTGGCTGTGTGACTGGTTGGTGTCATGTTTCCTTCCACATGGGACTTTTGGTTCGATCCTTAATATGTTCCACGCTCTTTCCCCTTTTTTTGGTGGACTGCGGGGGGTGGGGGGTGGGAGGGTGGGGGTTAGGGGAGGGGGGTTCGTAGTTGGGTTGGGGTTGGTGGTTGGGTTGGTGTGAGGGTGGGTGGGGGGTCATGGTGGCGGCTTCTTGTTGGGTGATGTTTGTTTTCTTCTGTACTGAGATGTCCGAATGTTGTAACAAGCGTTTTTCTGTGGTGGCTCGGCTTAGGCGCCGCGACTCTTCCGTAGCCCCTGATTTGCGCAGCGATTTCCCCTTAGTATCATGGCTCCTATCATGATAGCCACCTGGAATGTTAAGGGCCTCAACTCACCACAGAAACGGCTGAAGGTCTGGAAATATATTGTGGATCACCACTTAAATGTAGTCGCATTGCAGGAAACTCACTTGGCCCGGGTGGATGAACTACGCCTTAAGCATAAGCTCTACCCACTCATATATCGCTCCTCGGCCGCCACCAAACACCGAGGGGTAGCCCTGCTTTTCCGTGCGGCGATTCAATTTCAGCCACTCGGGGTCCGGGGGGATAGGGAGGGTCGCTGGGTAATGGTCAAGGGCATTTTGATGGGCAGAGTCTGTACTTTTGTGACTCTCTATGCTCCCAATGTTGGCCAAACTCCCTTCCTAGCCAGTCTTTTAGAGAACATAACAGATTTTGTAGAGGGCCCTCTCATCCTCATGGGCGACTTCAACTTCATATGGCAAAAGGGTCTGGACAGCACACACTCCCAGAGATCGGACGCGGGGACATTCACGGGAGAGACACAACAACACTTTCAAGACATGGGGCTTCTGGATACTTGGCGAGCACTACACCCACACACCCGAGACTTTACATTCTTTTCACACTTTCACAGGTCATACTCCTGCCTTGATTACATTTTCATTAGCCAATTTCTGTGGGGCGCCCTCCAGGACGCTAAGATCTTTCCTCTCGTGGTCCCCGACCGTAGCCTTTACTCGATTTGCCTGCGGTGGCAGGGACCTCGGCCGTCCGCTCCCAGGTGGTACTTCCCACCCTCCCTCGTCCCCGACAAGGAGTCCTGTTTCAAGCTCCGCGCTGCCATCACCGACTTCTTTGAGTCTAACCCGCCGGAGGATACCTCCGAATTTACCAATTGGGATGCTTTGAAGGCGGTGATTCGGGGCGAGTGCATCGCCCTCAACTCCGCATTAAAGAAACGCCGCGCTCTTGAACGCGAGGCGCTTGAGGCTGAATTAGCCGTAGTGGAACTTTCCCACAAAACTGATCCCACGCGACAGAAGTTACACCAGCTTACTGCTCTCAGAGGCAAACTATGAGCTATCTACTCCAATAGAGCGGAGCACACCCTCCTTAAGCTGCGGCAGCTGTCGTACTCGCAGGGCAACAAGGTAGGCAGACACTTGGCGCGCCAGTTGCGGGACAAACGAGAAAAGGAATACATTGGCGGGCTTTTTGACCCGTCTGGCCGGATCACTCACAAGGACGAGGAGAAGGCAACTGTGTTCGGGGATTTCTATGAGGGCCTTTATAAGGAGGAATCCCTAGATAATGACACCCAACAGGCATTCCTCGACTCCCTTTCGCTCCCACAGGTCTCCGACGACTGGAATCCCCGACTCACGGCTCCCATTACCCTGGCTGAGGTCACCTTGGCGATTTCCTCGCTGAAAGTTAACAAGGCCCCTGGGCCTGACGGCTATACAGCTATCTTCTATAAGACATTCTCCCCTGAGCTTTCTCCGCGACTGGCCTCCCTCTTTAACGCAATAGCCACAGAGAGTAGGACGGCTGCCACCATGGCAGAGGCGGTGATCACTGTTATTCCCAAGCCCAGAAAGGACCCGCAACACTGTGCCTCTTATAGGCCGATAGCACTGCTTAACGTGGATGTTAAGCTTTACGCTTCAATTATCGCTGCAAGGCTGAATGATCTCATGCCGCTTCTTATCCATCCCGACCAGTCCGGTTTTATTAAAGGGAGACAGACGCACGACAACACCCGCCGCATTGTACATCTCATAGAAAAGGCTAACAAACTTCGGGTTCCAGCAGTCCTGGTGGGACTTGACGCGGAGAAGGCCTTTGATCGGTTCAACTGGCCGTTTCTGTTCAAGGCGTTGGCCGCCTTTGGATTTTCGTCCAAATTCATCGCCATGGTCCAGGCAAACTACCGGGCCCCCGTCTCTCGAGTAGTGGTCAACGGAGTACGCTCAGGTTCCTTTGGGCACTCCCGGCGGACTCGGCAGGGATGTCCCCTTTCCCCACTCCTCTTTGCCCTGAGCATTGAACCCCTGGCACACAATATCAGGCAGAACCCAGACATACAAGGCATCCCGTTCACTGGCGACCCCCACAAAATTTCCCTGTTTGCCGATGATGTCCTTCTCTCCCTTACGGAACCAGAAAGCTCCCTGCCCGTCCTCCACGCAGAACTTAATCGTTTTGAACTGCTCTCCGGCTTCAAGGTGAATGCTGGGAAATCCTTTATTCTCAACGTCTCTCTCCCAGCGGAACGAGCGGCCCGCCTCCGCTCCTCGACGACGCTCGCCTGGGCCTCCAAATCGCTTCAGTACCTGGGGGTGTCTCTTATCCCGACACTTCAGGGGCTCTATCGTGCCAATTTTCCCCCTTTACTCGCGCAAATTCAGGCGGATCTGGTGAAGTGGAAACCGCTCTTCCTCTCCTGGCTAGGCGGTATCCACGCCATCAAAATTACGCTTCTGCCTAAACTCCTCTATCTCTTTCAAGCACTGCCCATTGGTCTAGAACCTGACTTTTTCCAGAAACTCAAATCCAAGATATTACGCTTTATTTGGCAGGGAGGGCGTGCCCGTTTCTCCTTTTCTCATCTTCGTCGTCCGCGTTCGGAGGGGGGGGTGGGCTTGCCGGACATTCAACTGTACTACAAAGCAGCCCAAGTGCGAGTTCTGGTTGAGTGGTCCCAAAGGGATTCGGAGAAACATTGGCTTTAAATGGATCTCAGCGTGACGGGTCGGACTATCTGGGACTTGGCCTGGCGCCCTCGCAGAGCTAGACCTCCGAACACTTATCTGAGCACACACTACACCAAAAGTATGGGACACTCTGACCGGTGACGAAAGGTGGACCACCTTTCCCTCGCCATATTCTCCGATCCACCACACGTCAGCTTTCCCCCCTGCTCTTCATGAAGGCCCCTTTGACTCCTGGAAACAGGGTGGTTGCTTGGCGCTGATTCACCTGTTTCGGGATGGCGAGCCCCTCTCTTTTGAGGGCTGCCGAGACGAGTTCTGTTTACCCGAGACCGAGCGCTATCATTACACCCAACTCATGCACTGGGCGCTCCATCCCAATGTTCGAGAGGCGGCTACACGCCCCTTGACTAAATTCGAACTCTTCCTGGCCAAATCTTCCTCCATGAAAGGCGTGATCTCCTTTATATACTCCCTTTTGCTCCGAACCGCCATCTCCCCAAGACCCAGGTATATGGATATGTGGGAAGACTTACTGCAACGCCCCATCTCCGGGAACAGTGGTCTCACCTGTGGACTGACACTAACCGTTTCAATCATTCTATTGCGCTCAGAGAGGCCCATCTCAAGACCATGATGGACGGGTACCTTCACCCCTCCAAACTCAAGCGCATCTTCCCTAGCACCTCAGATAGATGCTGGAGGGGATGCGGCCAACTGGGAGATTTTCAACATATTTGGTGGGACCGCCCCTCCATTAGACCCTACTGGGAGAAAATCTTTGCGCGTATTAAGGGAATGTTAGGCTACCCTATCCCGACTGATATGGCGGGGGTTATTCTGGGATTGCGCGACCCGTCTCTCCTGCACCAGACCAAGGCAGACAAAATGATCATGTGGCTTTGCATTGGAGCAGCCAAGATTACTTTGGCGGCTGCCTGGAAAAAGAAGAAAGCCCCAGCTATCTCCCTCTGGCATGCCCGCCTCTGGCAACTCCTGAGTCTGGAGAGGATGGCGGACATCTTCAGAGATTACTTCAAAAACTTCAAATTTAGATGGGGCCCACTGGTGGCATTCCTCTCCCGGGGTCTCCCGTCTGCGGTGTGCCCTTCCTCTATCAGGGCTCTACATCTCTTTCAGGTTTGAGCACCTCACCAACGCTGTCACACTGTCTCATCTCAGTCCCGTTCTATTGATTATTCTCCCTTGTTAGTTATCCTGTGTTTAGTTTTGGCCGCCACCATGAGGGGTGGGGGTTGGGGGGGTGAGGGGGGAGGGAGGGGAATGGGGGGTTTATTTGCTTATTTCTATGCATACCTTGCCTCCTGTTGAGGCCACTCGACGCTCGCCAGCTCTTCTACGCATTCTTCTGCTGCTTTGGGGGAGTCTCCATATGGACATAGCAGTCAGACTGACATGATGCCACTCTCTACAACTGGTCTACGTTTGGATGGTCCCCCAGGGTTTTACAAGCCTGGCTACTGTTCAGGGGGCGGGGGACTCTCCACCCTCAATGGCTTATAAACGCTACCCCTGATTGCCTTCTCTAGTTGTTTTTAACGTCTGCTGACTAGCATACTCCCCTGCGAGGGACTGCTGGCGTTTGCCATGATTCTCAATGCACTGTTTACCCGTGTATACTTCAATAAAAATATTTTTTCTATCAAGACAGTTAAATAGAGTCAGTTGAACAGAAAAAAGTCCATAAGCGGAAGCAGACAAGTCCTAGGGCTGATCTCCCAATCCCACAAAGTACATACACATATAAGTATATACTAAAGTATATACAAGAGGTCTTGAATACTTGACCTAAAAATGACACTCCGGTGGCAGCGAGGGCTTGAAATGATGCCTCTTTCAGTGTACATTTGCTCTGGGATGAAGGAATTTCCCTTGATGTGTTTGGATTCGGCCCCACAACATCAAAGGGTGGTTAGGCCATTACAGAACAAGGGAAAGCCTGAGGGGTCAATTTGCCCTCCTGGTCATCTGGGGTGTTGTAAATGCACTGTTGAAAAGTTGTAAAAGGTTTACTGACATGGCTTGAGATGGTCCCCATGTAGTACAGAGCGAAGACATCTGTGATAAAAGAGGTGTTTCTCTTGTGTGTTGTGTATAGGACCGCGTGCTCTGGCTTTTGTTAGAGAACCCACGAAATATCATCGTCTACCTATTTGCCATTGATACAGCGGAAGCATTGCGGGATTTTTGTCAGCTCACTTATCCACACCAACCACTATATACTAATCGGAAACGTAACTCTAATGACAGGCCCATAAGTCATTATCACTTAGTTAGCAATGTCAAAGGTCCTCCGATGAATCTTTGGTAGAGCTAAAAGGGACTAAATAATGAAAGACGGAATGCTATTTCTCCACGAGGACCTACTATGAAGAAATACGCTAACATTTGTCATCATAAACATGTCCAAATAACTCAGTAACACAGTAATACAAACACTATTCTTTTCTATTAGTTTTTCTTGTTATTTCATAATATGAATCGTTAAGCACAAATAAAAATTAGAATGTCATTATTTGGTTCATGAAAAATACAGAATAGATACACAATAATCATAATAGTTCATTTATGAAAACATCAGAACATCAGATATAGAGGAGTGAGAAAGAGAGAAAACATCAGCGAAACAACAGTTCACTTACGAAATGAAATACTAATGCAAGCATGCAACTAGTCTGGAAAGCTAACCTCACGGCCGTTAGGGTATAGCGAGAGCAGCATCACCGGCCAATGATGTGCAAAATTTCTAAGAAAAGTCTCTGAGAATTAGCAGGAGTCGCCAGCCAGAGAATCAGGAATCAGCACGGCATTCAGCATACCACGAACGCAGGGACAGGTCACCAATCTTGTGAATGACCTGAGGAACACTTTCCCATGGGAATCTTATAGTATGCTACTTCCTTGCTCCCGTTAATATGTTGCATTCTCTCTCTTCAGCAAGCCTCTCTATTGGTTATTCACGATGGTGTGAGAATCTACTGACAGTGACTTTACTACTAGTTTCTAAACACTCTTTGTGTAAATATTGGATAACTTCCAAGAGAGGAAGAGGAAAAGAACCTGGCTACAAAATGTATTCAAACATTGAAATAGTTACATTCATCATCTACCACCCTTGCCTAGACAGGAAAGAACTCTAAAAGACTTTTTAGAAACAGGCCAAATATCTGTCCTCTAAGTAAGCATTTGTAACATTTGAAGGACAGGAGCACGGAAAAGCGCATCCTCTAACAATTCTAAGGCCTACATTATTTTAACAAAACAGAGAATAATTTCTGTAAACGTACTCTACTTTCACAAAGAATAAAACTTTTCTTTTGTCCTTTATTTTCCTGTAGTCAGAAAGACAGAATAACATTCAGTTGGCATTATTCTCATTAATTTGGACTTATGAAAATCAAACTGTATTGCCTTGTGCACATTTCACATGTTGTACATTCTCCTATCATATGTTAGTACTTCCACACAAAAAGCATGCAGTTGGGTGAATTACATCAAGCAGATTTTATTTAAAAAAAAGTCATGCTCCATCAATCCCCCATCTGATGGTATCCCAAACCATCACAATAACCCTTATCAGATTATTATCTGATAAGATAATTTTAGAATGCAGTGTCCATTGTTTGCTTCTGTTTTAACCTAAAATCCTCTAAATCGTTCATGACACTATAATAAACATCCTTTCGATCCTCCATTTCTATTTCTTTTCTCTTCCCTTTTCTTGCTTTTCATTTAACATCTTTCGTTTTATTCTTGCAACATTTATAAAGCAAAAATACCATTAGTACACCAGTAGCAACATAAACTATTGGTATTAGTATCTTTCCTAATAAGCTGTTAGCAAATGTTGAAAAACAAAAACCTTCAGTTTTTCTAAATCATCATGTAAATGAGTAATGTTGCTGATATATCCCTCTAGGTCTCTACTCTTATCTGGCATATATGTGCAACATTGTTGAATTTTCAGCATACTACAGACTCCGCCCTCTTATGCTAATAATACATCTAGGACAAGTCTATTCTTTAAAACCATGATCCTCATAGCAACCATTTCTGTGTCAACCATTAAAAATCAACCAGAGTATCTGCTGATAAACGATCAACCACTGTAGACAATTTTCTAATCTTTTGTGAATTTGGAATCACCCCAACTGAAGGTATCAATGTTCCAAAAATATCTCCCACAACATCTGCAGCACTCAAACCCTTTTTACTCAGTGTTAGTTTTTTTCATTGGTTCCATGTTTATCACCAACATGGTAAATCTTTGGACAGACTATACCCATATAACAACACCCATATCAATGTGGTGGCAACCTATAGTAGGCATTTTTCCCACACATATAATAGACTCCAGGGAATACACGATCAGTACCACCTCTTAATCCCCAACCCCCTGTTATAAGGAAAGTATGTTCACATTCACTGGAACCAACAAAATGATTACCCTGCTTGTAATTACCTTCTTTATGTGCCCATGGTGGTTCTCTACTTTTCTGCTCTGTAGCTTTTTGTTTACTGTATTCATGAATTCTATTTCTACATTATGCAACTTACAAGTAGGATTATTTTGATGGGCGTATACTGTGTCTAATGTTTTAGTAGAATGGAAAAAATCTCCCATGTACTCGGCATTCATAGCACTATACACTATATTCACGTTCTTTCTAATAGGAATTTCTAAAAATATTAAGTCGTAATTTGAATAAAAACATTTAAACATCCCTTTGCCATCAAATAAACTTGTTAGTGCACTATGTGTAATAGCATATGTTAGAGGAAGGTGATGGTAAGTCACCCCCTCAGACACAGACGTAGGTAACTGCATGCACACATACCAATCTCTTGCATCCATAGTATCTACGTATTCATACAAAGGTTTAGTGAAGACATTTAGTGAAAAATCATTAATTAATTTGTCTAAATGTAGAACACTACCTGTTAATTCCTTAATATTGGTCTCTGAACTTCTTTCAGATCTCTTTTAGCATTAATTGTTACATGCTCATTAATATTAGTAACATTCACTACATTATTAAACATAAAATATGGTACTACAAATGTTAATACCAACCATACAAACATTGTTAATGTAACACATGTAAGACAAACATTAAGACATCTTTGCCTAAATATGCCCTGATTCCATTTACCAGTCTCAGTTCTAGTTCTATCCGTTCTAAAAAAATCAAAAAGTAGTCACAAATTTCAAAAATTTAATCCAAAAATTACTAAACTAAATTTTGCTAGACTAGTTTTAGGCTGTGCACCCCACACCTTTAGGAGCCTTCAGCTCTTCTTCAGCTTTTGCTTCAGAACTTTTCTGAATTCCTTTATTCACTTACTTTCATAAATATCTTCTCCCTTTTACTGCACCCTTTTCAGAAAAAACAGTTCACTTAGGGTGGCTCGTATGAGCAACTGCTTTTTGAACAAAATTCAAGAAACTGTTTTCCCCAAAGTAGTCATAACATATGGCCATTCAGGTGCTATGTGTTTCTTATTTGGTACTTAAATTCTCTTTGTTCTTTGCACTTGCTCTTCTTTTTCTTCTACCTCACTTTGTTCAGATTGGCTAGATATCTCAATTACTGTTTCTGGAACTTTTTATTCAGAGTGTATTTTACTCTTTTTACTCCTTTCGGCCATTTGTCTCCCTTCTTTGTTCTTTTTCCATTTTCATTGTCAATATCATTTGCAATTGATTCAGTGCTTTCTTTTGATGAATTTCATTTCCATTTCTCTTGCTTATAGGGAGCACTTCATTCTCAGCATTGACAATCACAGCATCATTTTCATTAGTCCCAGTAACTTGTGCCAACTCTACTTGATTTTCAACTAGCCCAGGCACATTTCTTTATTCTCGTCGTTCCTCTTCAGCAAGTTCTTCACTTTCAAGTGGACTTAGGACTCTTCTGGTGTGGCTTGCGTTTATCCAATTCGGCAAACCTCCACACTTAACAACAGTCCTCTTCACCAGTATTGGGAGGTGCTAGAGGCTATGCATCGTCGATGCCCGGCATGTGGGTTCTGTTTTGCTAGCCGTCAATCTCCTGGCGGTGCGACTAGGACCAACTTAGTTACTATTAAAGCCGGCCTGATCAATGCTAGATCAATGGTCAGACATGCGGCTGACATATTTGAGCTGCTTGATGAGAAGGAGTTTGATCTCCTTTTCGTCACCGAAACTTGGCTTTCTGAGTCCTGTATGCCGGTGGTTGAACTTGCTATACCACGCGGCTTCAGGATTACCAGGATGGATCGACCGATGGGTAGGGGTGGCGGTTTGGCAGTAATTTACCGGGACCACTGGACAGTGGTGAGCGAACCGCCCGAACTACTTGGCGAGACAGAAATGTTACACTTCTCTGTGGTCCTCTCCCCTCATTTCACCCTGGGAGGTACTCTGCTTTACCGCCCCCCTGGCTATGCGGGTTGTTTTGCTGGTAATATTGAGGAGGTCATTGTCCCCCGCGCCCTTAAATTCTCTCAATATCTTCTTCTGGGGGATTTTAATATTCATATGGACGCGGTGGATTTACCGGAAACGATCGGCTTGGCAGAAGTCTTTTCGTTGGCGCATCTTACGCAATGGGTGAACTTCCCCACCCATGCGGCTGGCCATTGGTTAGATTTGGTCTGTTCTAACTTTGAGATCACTATGTTACCCCCTAGGAGGGTCATTTGGTCGGACCACGCCTTAATTCTGTTCACCTGGCCCATAAATTCAAAAGGGCCGAAGGAATTCTCTGCCTCTCAAGCTCATGCCCAGCGAATAAATTTGTCTACCTTTTCGGACTCTCTTATGTCTAATCGGCCGATCCTGCCATTAAATCTTGATTCTGCGGTGGAATCATTCAACGCTTGGGTTGAACAAAGTGCCGTTCTACATACTAATAAGAGTGGTAGCAGGCGGACGAGGTCGTCTCCCTCCAAACCCTGGTTCTCCCATGCTCTTAGAGAACTCAAATTAGGGTGCAAAAAGCTAGAGCGAGCCTGGCGCCTTGAGTTCTGTCCTGAACTTAAGAGCAAGCTGCGGAGGGCGCAGAAGGTATATTATGCTGAAATCAAGGCTGCCAAAAGTAGCTACTTTTCAGGAAGGATTGAGAAGGCGGATAACAATGGCAGAGAAGTCTTTGCCATTGTTCAGAGCTTCCTCTCTCCATGTGCTGTCTCCCCAGCTCTCCCGGCTTCCGATCTGTGGTGTGAGGAACTGTCATGTTTCTTTGATAATAAGATCGCTAAAATTCAAGAGGAGCTCTTAAACTCCGGTGGTCCCCTTCTGCTTTCACCACCTATCATTGATATGGGTGTGAAGCAACATGTCAGCCAATTTTCCACCTTTAAGTCAGCTCAGCAAGCTGATGTGCTGGCATTTTGGAGGCGCTAAAGTCTGGTTCACCCTCTGACCCGTGCCCTGCTAGGGTTTTGGGGGGAGCGGCTAGCCTGGTGTATCAGGAGGTTACCCAGGTTGTTAACATGTCTCTGGCTTCTGCCTCAGTACCTCTCTGTTGGAAACAGGCGAAACTTCTTCCTTTGTTGAAGAAGCCCGGCCTGGACCCCCTGGCTACCTCCAGTTATCGTCCGATATCGCTGCTCCCGGCACTAGCGAAAGTGTGTGAAAAAGTCATTTTTAGGCAACTGAATAGTTTCATTGAGTCTTCTCAGGCCCTGCACCCGGCTCAATCGGGGTTCAGGGCTGCTTTTAGCACTGAGACGGCTCTGGTGGAAGTTTCAGAGGCCATTAGGGAGTGTCTCGACGGAGGCGGCAGAGCGGTCCTGGTTTTGCTGGACTTATCTGCCGCCTTTGATACGGTACCCCATGCCCAGTTGTTGACTAGGCTGGCAGAGGTGGGGCTGTCGGGTGCGGTTCTGGCCTGGCTGTCTTCGTGTCTGTCTGAGCGGTCACAGCAAGTATGGATGCCCCCATTTGCCTCATCACCCAAGAAGCTCACCACCGGGGTACCACAGGGCTCGACGCTAAGCCCACTGCTGTTCAATGTTTATATGACCCCGTTGATATATCTGGCTGAGCAGTGGGGAGCCAAAATAATGTCATACGCCGATGACACGTAGCTGCTGTTCACCTGGCCTAAGGACTGCTTAGACGCTCGGGCTGTCTGTTCTTGTTTGACCCATGTTTTCCGATGGCTTGTCTCAGCTCAGCTCAAATGCAACGAGGACAAGTCAGAGCTATTATTTTATGGCAATTTTCCGGCCAATTTTAGGGAGCTTATTTGGCCGACTGATTTTGCATGTCCTAGCTATCACGGAGGCCCGGCCAAAAACCTGGGGGTCTGGTTTGGACAGGATCTTAAGTTTGAAGCTCATCTAAAAAAACTTACTGCGACCTGTTTTGCGACCCACAAGTCACTCAAGAGGTTCCTTCCACTTCTCCACAGGGAGGCGAAGGAGACTGTTTTGCGTGCTTTGATCCTGTCAAGGCTCGATTATGCCAATGCTCTCTATAGTGGTCTCCCTAAATACCTTATAAAGCGAATACAGATCATTCAGAATGCGGCCGTGCGACTTCTGTTCCATCTTCCACGAAGAACTAGTGCACGTGCCCATCTTCGAGAGCTCCACTGGCTCCCAGTGGCACATCGCATTATGTTCAAATCATTGGTTCTGGCCTTTCGGGCCTTGCATCAGCAAGGCCCACAATACTTGCACAAGAGGTTTACCTTTTACACTCCTCATCGTGCTCTTCGATCGGCCAATCTCCGTCTGATGTCTATGCCCAAAGTCAGATATGCGAGACTGGGTGGTCAGTCAATTTCTGTCCAAACAGCACGGTCCTGGAATGCCCTGCCGCTTTCTCTGAGATCATCAGCTACATTAGCGGGATTTAAGAAAGGGCTAAAAACCCATCTTTTTAATCTCAGTTTTTAGTTCTCTGTTTCTTTCTTTTTGGATTGGGTCAGCTTAGTGCTTACATATCGCGCCAGGATACTCTGTAGTAGCAGAGCGCGTAATAAAATGTTTTATAACATAACATAACAGTATTACTTGATAGGGACCATGCCATCGTCTAGGCAAAACTTCCTCACATGCTTTTTCACAAGCACCCAGTCCCCTGGGCATAGGTCATGTCCCTGTTCTTGCTGTGTTGTTGTTGCAACTTCTGTAACCTGACGAGACACAGAACGTACCACATCAGCTAATCCTTTATAATAATCCAGTACCAAATCATCAATGATGTTTATTTGTTGATTTGCTGGGACTGTTGGCTGTCTCATAGCCCTACCAATCACAATTTCATGCGGGGACAGTCCTGTATTTTGTCTGGGATACTTCTCAAGCTCATCAATACCAATGGCAGTGCACCAGGCCATTTCAGTGTTGTGGATGCACAAACCTTAGCCAATCTAGATTTTATTGTGCCATTCATTTTCTCAACGACACCTGAAGCCTCAGGTCGGTAGGCACAGTGCAACTTCTGCTCAATTTGTAATGCTGTACAAATCATCCAAATTATTTCATTGTTGAAGTGTGTTCCCCTGTCAGATTCCAAAGAGACTGGGCAACCGAATGTAGGTATTATCTCTCTAAGAAGCAATTTAGCAACTGTTAGACTATTGTTGCATCTTGTTGACATAACTTAACCCAACGAGAAAATAGACAAACAATCACAAGAACATATTTTAGCCCCTGGCAAGGAGGCATTTCGATAAAATCTTGTTGTATCCTTGTAAATGTACCTCCAGCCTTGCCAATTCGTCCCATACTAACTACTGTGTTTCTTCCTGCATTTTGATGCTGACAAACAATACATCTTTGACAGAGACTTTCTGCAATAACCCTGAATATAGGGTTAAACCATGTGTGACGAAACAAGCTGATCATTGCATCTCTACCTATGTGCGTTGGACTGTGATAGACCTTTGCCATCTGTGATAACAGACTGTCTGGCATTCATTACTGGTCTCCCATCTCTGTAGGTCCACACTTCATCGTCTGATCTGTGTGTACAACTTGATTTGATCCATCCTTTTTTCGCTGAATCACTTGCTTCTTCCTGCAGTTCTCTCACCTCATCCCAAGTTTCAACAGATGTGGACATCAACCTGCATTCTGTTTGGGCAATTTGTTCATTTTGTTGTTCCACATTAATCAAATATGTATTTAAAGCACAAAATCGTGCAATCTCATCAGCATATCAGTTACCCAGTATGATATACTCACAACCGGGCCTATGTGCTGAACATCTCACCACCCCAATTTGTGCCGGCAATTGTAGTGCCTTCAGTAGATCTTTTACACACTTTCCGTTTCATATTGGTGAACCCGAAGAGGTCAAATATCCACGCTGAGACCACAACTGCCCAAAATCGTGGACAACCCCAAAGCCATACTGCCTATCAGTGTATATTGCTACTCTCATTTGTCTTGCTAAGCAACATGCTCCAGTAAGAGCCACTGGCTCAGCCACTTGTGCAGAACTCACCCTCCTCAACCATGATGCTTCAATCACATTTGCCTCTGTGCAAATTGCATATGCATCTCTCAAACATCCTTCTGAATCTCTTAGACATGATCCATCCACAAACAAAACAACATCAGACTCAGTCAATGGAGTATCTTTGATATCTGGCCTTGGTTTGGGTATGGTACACAACTCAGTCACATCCAGGCAATCATGATCAACTTCATCCAAAACCACTTCACAGCCTGGTGTTGGTAACAATGTAGTTGGATTCAAAGTTGTACATCTTGCTACTGTTACATTGTCAGCTCCCAATATCACTTGTTCATATTTTGTTAACCAATTGCTCGTAAGATGCTGTGTGCAAGTTCGTGTTAACAAAATCACAACAAAATGTGGCACATACACTTTCAAAGCATGTCCCATCACAATTGGTTCACTCTGTTCAAGACTCACACAAGTAGCAGCAACTGCTTTTAAGCATCCCAGTAAGGCTGTAGCAACTGGATCCAACCTGGCAGAAATATATGCCACTGACCTTCGTGCTGTTCCGTGAGTTTGAGTTAAAACTGACAGTGCGCAACCATCACGTTCATTACAGAATAACCCAAACTCTTTGTCAATTCTGGCATTCCTAATGCTGGTGCTCGATATAAACTGTCTCGCTACTCCAAAAATGTTATCATGCCTTCACATCAAGATGTATTGGATCTGTCACATCTTTGTGTGTCAATCTCTGTAATGGCGATCAGTGAAAAATTCATAATCCGCTACCTGCAACATCCAACCATTCCCAAAAACATTCGAACTTCTGTTTTGTGTTTTTGGTGGATTCATTTGTATTTTAGCATTGATCCAATCATGAGAAACTTTCGGAATTCGTTTTTCAATGACATGGCCTAGATAAAGAATTCATTTTTTACAGAATTGTAATTTGCCGGTGACACCTTAGGCCCACCTCCTGCCAAATGTTTCAGTAGAGCAATCTTATCTTTCACACAGTCTTCTTTCGTTTACGATGCCAAAAAAAGGTCATCGATATATTAAACCAAAACTGAGTCTTTAGGCATTACCAATGACTAAGCATGGGTGAATTTTGCGAATTCGTGATTTGCGAATTTGCAGATTTGCGTAATCGCGGATCCGCAAAATTCGCAAATTTGCGGATTTGCGAATTTTTTAAATGGGGGGGTCTTCTGTGCGAGTCCAAGTGCCTCTTGTGGGTATAAATGGTCAGAGACCGATCAGAGCAGCAGATGAAGAGAAAGAAGCTCCTGGTCACAGGAACAGCACGAGGATTTCGCTCGTGAAAGTCAAGGATACAAAGGCCTCTATCCAGCATCACAGCTGATTTTCGACGGTAGATTTGGGAAGAAAGCACACCTGCCCATCCTCGACAACGCTCACTATTGTTTTTGGGCTGATAAATGCGTCACTTAATTTGAGCTTCAACTGTCCATCATAGTGGGTAAATGGCGGGAACACTGTGCATACCGCGAGTGTGTGGGCGGGGCCAAACGGGCGGGGCTTCCATGCGAGTTCACATGCCTCTAGTGTGTATAAGAGGTCAGAGACCGATCAGAGCAGCAGATAAGGAGAAGGAAGCTCCTGGTCACAGGAACAGCACGGCGATTGCGCTCGTAAAAGTCAAGGATGCAAAGGCCTCTATCCAGCATCACAGCTGATTTTCGACGGTAGATTTGGGAAGAAAGCACACCTGCCCAGCCTCGACAACGCTCACTATTGTTTTTGGGCTGATGAATGCGTCACTGAATTTGAGCTTCAACTAGGGCACATGCTTTATTGATATCTGTAAGTGCTTCCTGTTGAGGTTTAATTTTTGTGACAGGACCATCGTGCCAGAATGAACCCTGCCCTTCATATTTATCCAAGAAGACGCCACCGTTTTGTGCCATACCTCTACTCAACTGGAGTACTTTCTACTGGCTAATCAGTAAGTGCTACCTCGTTGGGTAAATGTATAGTGCTTTTACAACACTACAGCTGCCTAAAGTGCCAGAAGAGTTGTCTACAGCGACCATGTGTGTGTTACTATTCAGTCGCGCCGAAGGGCGCAGGGGTCCCTTGAGTGAGCTGTTAATCATAGTGGGTAAATGGCGGGAAGACGGTGCACACCGCGAGTGTGTGGGCGGAGCCAAACGGGCAGGGCTTCCATGCGAGTTCACATGCCTCTAGTGTGTATAAACGGTCAGAGACCAATCAGAGCAGCAGATAAGGAGAAGGAAGCTCCTGGTCACAGGAACAGCACGGCGATTGCGCTCGTAAAAGTCAAGGATACAAAGGCCTCTATCCAGCATCACAGCTGATTTTCGAAGGTAGATTTGGGAAGAAAGCACACCTGCCCAGCCTCGACAACGCTCACGATAGTTTTTGGGCTGATGAATGCGTCACTGAATTTGAGCTTCAACTGTCCATCATAGTGGGTAAATGGCGGGAACACTGTGCATACCGCGAGTGTGTGGGCGGGGCCGAACGGGCGGGGCTTCCATGCGAGTTCACATGCCTCTAGTGTGTATAAACGGTCAGAGACCGATCAGAGCAGCAGATAAGGAGAAGGAAGCTCCTGGTCACAGGAACAGCACGGCGATTGCGTTCGTAAAAGTCAAGGATGCAAAGGCCTCTATCCAGCATCACAGCTGATTTTCGACGGTAGATTTGGGAAGAAAGCACACCTGCCCAGCCTCGACAACGCTCACGATTGTTTTTGGGCTGATGAATGCGTCACTGAATTTGAGCTTCAACTAGGGCACATGCTTTATTGATATCTGTAAGTGCTTCCTGTTGAGGTTTAATTTTTGTGACAGGACCATCGTGCCAGAATGAACCCTGCCCTTCATATCACCGATGTGCGCAGGGGTCCCTTGAGTAAGCTGTCCATCATCCTGTAACTATTTTAGGATGGCGCCGGCAAGCTGCCAGCGCCATCCTAAAATAGTTACTAAGTTAGCTTCACCAGGAAGCACTAATAGACAAAATAAAGCAGGTGCTCGAGCACCAGCTTTATTTTATCTATTAGTGCTTCCTGTTGAAGCTAACTTAGTAACTATTTTAGGATGGCGCTGGCAGCTTGCCGGAGCCATCCTAAAATAGTTACAACAACTTCAAGCTTGAAGGCTTGAACTTTTGCCCCCCGGATCCGCCGCTCGCGGATTTGCGAATTTTTGGTAAATTCGCGGATCGCAAATTTACCGAAAATCCGCGAGCGGAACGGATTTTGTGCTCATGCTTACTCCAAACATTTCTTCAATATCTGATAGAATATTGAGGGGCTTTCTGGGTACCCTTTGGGAACTCGGCACCATGCCAAAATACGATTCCTGAACAGGAATGCAAATAAACATTTTCTATCCGGATGTAAGGGTATTGAAAAAAATGCTTGCCATAGATCGATTACTGAAAACCACTCTGCATCACATGGGATTTGATACAGGATCACAGCTGGATTTGGTACAATTGGACAACAAGGTATAACAATTTAGTTCACCTTTCTCAGGTCCTGTACAATCCTATATTTCCCATACTGTTTGCAAATTTCCATTATAGGTGAATTGCATATAATTCCAAGGATTTCTTTTAATATTCCTTGCTCAATCAGCATATCAATCTCAGGTGTTACTCCTGCAATTGTCTCAGGATGCATTTTGTATTGTGGTGTTTTTGGAAACTCTGCATTGGGCTTTACTGTTATTTGAATCAGTGCAACTCCTTTCATTAATCAAATGTCTTTCCCGGTAAAATCCCACGTATTAAACATTACTGTATCTCTCAATTCAACAGGCAAATCATTTGCTGTAAACAATAGATATAGTTCATTCACTTCTGTGCCCTGTCTTTACAGAGTAGGTCTCTTCCTAATAGATTAACCGGACTAGTGTCACACCCAAAAAATTTGTGTAGTTCTTGGAAATCGCCAATTTGAACTTTCATCGGTTTTGTCACTGTGTTTTAATTAATTTATTTGAGACCCCTACAACTTGAATTCTTTCTCCTGAGAGGGGTAGGTTTGGAATTTCCAAAGTTCTCACAGTAGAACGGGTAGCACCAGTATCTACTAGGAATGTAATGGCATTACCATCAACCTCGCCATCCACATAGGGACCTGACTGATCTACCTCTAGAGATGCAGCAAGAACGCACTCTTCCTCCCCCCTCAGGCACCGTCATTGTAACTGCATCAAATACTGTGAAGACACCTGCACATTTGAACTCACTTGACCCACATTCAAATGGTATGCGACGTTTACGACGCAACCATTCCAACGCCGTTCGATTACAACGCGGTCATAACAACGAAAGTTATTACAACGAATTGCGCTGGGGGGCGCTCAAGGATAGTAAATCATTTAATTTACTATCCCAACACCTTCCCTACTATCCACTGGGACTGGTGTTGGAATAGTAAATTAAACATTTTCAATTTGCGCCCCCCCAACGCAAGTCGTTGTAACGACTTGCGTTGTTACAACCGCGTTGTAATGGAACGCGGTGTAAAAGTGTGCGTCGTAATGACGTACATCCCATTCAAATTGTACCTTTGCATTTGGCCATTCACTGCCTGATTTGGCATGGGAGCTTGTGGTATTTGTAAACCTTGCCCTCTATTATTTGATACCTGCATTTGTGAATTCTGATTTTGCACCGGATTCATCTGCGCTTGATTCATTTGTGACTGATAACCCTGATTCTGCATTTGCATTTAATCACAATTTCCTGCGTGTCCTGTATTATTTAGCAGACTCTTACACTTGTGTCGCCAGTGTCCAAATTTTCCGCAAACATGATAAGGATACTTCTTTTTCAATTCTTCTTTATCTTTAAATTACCTTCACCTCTTCATTGACCAATCGGAATCATTTGCATCACAGTATTGCCATTTGAAACTACACCTTTTATTCCAGTCGTAGTCTGACCATTGCCCTGAAAATCGTCTGATGAATCAACACTCAAATAACCCCCTTTCTTTGCTGCTTTCATCTGAGCCAACATTAATTTCTCTTTCAATTTCCTGTGTCTCATTTCTTTGTCATCTCCACAATACTTTGCATAATGAAGTATTTCATTAATCGATTTACTCTGCCAACAAATCAAATGTTGCTGAATCATCCATACACAAACCTATACACAAAGTGTCCCATATCTTTCTCTATGATATTTTCTATACCACTGTACTGTTTAAATACTTGAAGAAGCCTCTAATAATATGCATGCACTGATTCTTTCAATTCTTGAGTCGTTCTATCTATTTTCACCCAATCTGTTTCTTTTGGAGTAATCTTCCCCTTCAAATACGTAATGACCTGATTATATTTTTTCATACCTTCTTCGGAAGGTGCTCCTGTTTTGGATCTCTTGGATACTCTTTTTTCGGCCAATCTACAGCAATTACACTCAATCCACAAATCTGCTGGGACAACAATATCAAAGAGACCTTCCAAATCAACCCACAAAACTTTTGAAACTTCCACAAATCTTTCTACTTGTCTGTACCATTCAAAAGGCTTTTCTCTCAACCTAGGGAAACAATTAGCAAATGACAATACGTCTTGTCTTGACCATAGAACGTGAACAAAACCACCTCCTGGTACCTCTCTCATTGAGTATGCTGTAACCGCATCCCCTGGTACTGACACTTTTTCTGCTTCTCTTACAGGGTACAATGGCAAAGCAGCTTTCGCTGATACACTCACTTCATCCTTCTTTCTGCCCATCTTCCTTTCCATCTGTCTAACTCTCCTCAACGTCTAAATGTGGAAATCAATTCTTTAATATGTAATCGTCTCCCTGATACATTCAGATTCTCCAAATCTTTGTCTGTGAAATCCAACCTGTATGTCTTTTGTAAAGCTTTGGACTTTTCAATATCAACTCCATACATTTGTGCAACTTCAGCAAAAGTCTCATGCAAGCTTCTTGCTTTTCCCATAATATTTTTACACAAGAATAACAACTCATCTTTCTGATATTGTACCTGCAATAATTTCTTCCAAGTCTCCTTTCAATTTATTTACATCTATGTATACATCTTTATTTTGACCACTGCAACCAGGAGCTATCATGAAGCTAAATTGCACTCGCAAAGGGCAAGATTCTCAGAATCTTGCCTTTTGCGAGTGCAATTTTTGCATTTGGGATTCATCATCCCAAATGCAAAATTCGCTATTTAAGAATTCGCACATTTGCGAAGAATTGAATTTAAGGAATCTCTATTTGAGATTCCTTAAATGCAATTCATGAATTATTGTAAAATTGCGAAAATGCAATTTTGGGCCGCTTTTTACCGAGAGGTCAGACCTCTCGGTAAATAGCAAAAACTTAGAAAAATGCTTTTAAAAGCATTTTTCTAAGTTGCATGTTGCACACACACATGTCCTTTGGACATGTGTGTGCGCAACACCTGTTTCAATTTGCATTTAAGGGGTGCTACAGGGTGTCCTTTGGACACCCCTGGCACCCTTTAAATCGCTATCTTATTTGCGATTAGCTAATTGCTAATCGCAAATAAGGAATACTCCCCATTCATTCCTATGGGCCTTTTGGCCCATAGGAATGAATGGGGAGTTATTCCTTATTTGCGATTAGCAATTTGCTACTCGCAAATAAGGAATGTGTAGGAATCGCTATTTATTTAGCAATTCCTATATGAATACCGTTTTGCGAGTCCTTAATAGCGATTCGCTATGAATCGCTATTAGGGGCTCGCAAAACGGCCCGTTGATGAATAAGGCTGTATCTCTCTAATCGAATCATCTAGTTTGTCTGGCGATGGCCCTAATGATCTCTATACATTTTCACTTGTTTCACTTCTTGACCTGCTAGGTGTCTGTGTATTCATTCTTCTCTCAACTTGCATCAATCTCTTAGGATCAAGATTTATAGTTTGCTTTGGTGTCTCATTCCTTTCTGAAACATCAATCAATTGTTCCACTTGTCCT
Organism: Lissotriton helveticus; assembly: GCF_964261635.1. NCBI lineage: Eukaryota > Metazoa > Chordata > Amphibia > Caudata > Salamandridae > Lissotriton > Lissotriton helveticus. Next base: position 821,070,503 of record NC_136067.1, on the reverse strand, counting down.
GTGACTACACTCACATTCGTACCACTATTTTCATTTGTTTCTGTATAAGAATATTCATTACTCCTCCCTAGAACTGTTAAGGCATGTACTCAAGTAAGTCTTTGACCATCATTATACACTGAAACTATTGGACCGATTGTTACTGGAACTGACAAAACATCTGGGTCCATTATCGATTTCATGCTCACTATTTATTCTCTATTTACATTTTGAATCTGACTTACAACTTCAGGTGATCTATTTATTGGCTTTTCAATCTGAATTAAAGGAGCATTTGGTGATACACTCGAAACACTTGTGTTTGTATTTATATTAATCTATTCTTCTTGATATGGCGGAGGTCTATTCATCAGTAATTTATTCAGGAAATCTTCATCAAACTCATCTATATTATTATTTATATTAGTATCCTTCTCTTTCAAATTTTTTCTTTTTTTCTTTATTTTTCCCTTCATTCGACTGAACCTCTCTAACTGGAAACATCCTAGTTCCTTCAACAGTGTCTCTCCTCCACAACTTTTTTCAAGCATCCCATTTTGCGTCTCAATATCTACTCATTGTACGTTTATATCTATTCTGTTGTCTATCTCTTTCTCTTTTATATGCTTCTTAATCCCACTCTCCAAGAGCTTCGTACTGCATAGGTCTCGGATTTGGCCTCAAATGATTCAATTGCCTTCTTATATTTTCTAGAATCTTTGTATTAAAAGTACCATTTGCTGGAAATGCAAAATGACCATCTTGTTCTGTGTATTTTATCCAATTTTCTAACCAAGTACAAGTATGGTATCCTCTTTCTATCTTTTGTTTAAACAATGTGGATGGGCCCACTATGTGTGTGTAGTTATTTTAGTCACTGTTTGTGGCCTGAGTTTGGACCCATTGGTTGCTATTAACACAAATCCTCTTTCTATCACCATATATGATGCAGGCCTTCCTTCAGGAGCTATAGAAACTCCTTTTCTAATGAATATTGGCTGATCTTTGCTAAACAATGTTTTCAATAATTTAATTATCTTCATGTTTTCTTTTTAAATGTGTAAAGCTCGTATTAGTAAATAAGTCTACAAACTCCCTTCCCTGTTATGTTTCTCCACTTCCAATCAAAATTATTTACACTGTCCAATCTCAGAGATACTCACACCAACTAACATATAGCAGCGCAGCCCTTTTGGTGACGTGTACTCACCACTGATCAATACCAGCGCGGCTCTTTGTTACGTCAGTATTACTCCTTTTACTGACCTACCCATTACAAAATCAGCGACAATGTCTTTTCAAGTCTGTATGAACTACATAAACAATGCTTTTCTGTTCCACTAAAAGAAATACGAAAGTATTTTCATGTACACTAAGAAATTTCTACACTCCAGCACAATCTCGATTAGCGCGATTATGCCCTCTTACAAATGGATAGTTCTCAGGACTTCTCCAGTTGCGCTTCTGAAGTGACCCAAATAAACCTCCACTATTTCATTCAACAAAAGTTCCCTGTGCAGGAACTTTCAGTTCGACGACTGCCTAGTACTGCATCAACAACAGACAAAGCTCATAAAGCTTAGTGTATGCCACACTAAGATAGCCCTTAGGCCCATCCCAGGAGTGGGCTGGGTATGCTCAGACGTGAGTCCCAGGCTCTCCACACCACTGGAGTCAAGCTATCCAGGCTGATGAAGGCTGATAGCCAGAAACCGGTCCTTGGATGCTTGATTCCGGTCTGGGAAAGACATGGCTTGGTAGTTCGGACTGGACTGTTCCCATGAGGCACAGGGTCAGAGCTGATTTGCATATAGCCAGTGTCTAACCCAGGGTGGTGTGGAGTGCAAAAAAACGATGGATTTAGGCCCAGATCCTTGTACTGGGGTGAATGTATGACATTGTTCTATATTCTGTCCATCAACTGTGTTTTTTGCAATATCCCAGGATCTCAGGCCTACGACGGACCCGCAAATTCCATTGAGATTCAACAAACCTCATTGTGACATAAAGGTACAAACTCACATGTATGATAAACTGTTTTAAATCTGTCCTGTCTTTAAACTCTGCCTCTTCATTACCTAGTATTTTAGTCTGAACAAACCATCCGATGCAACTACCAAAAACGGATGCAGCTGAAGCGGTGGGGGATTTTTGTCAGCTCACTTAGCAACATCAACCACTATATAATAATTGGAAACGTAACTCTAATGATGGGCCAAAAGTCATTATCACTTTGCTAGCAATATCAAAGGTCCTCCAATGAATCTTTGGCAGATCTAATAGGGACTAAAAAATGAAAGACGGAATGCCATTTCTCCACGAGGACCTACTATGAAGAAATACACTAACATTTGTCATCATAAACATAAACATGTAACTCAGTAACACAGTAATAATCACAAACACTATTCTTTTCTATTAGTTTTTCTTGTTATTTCATAATATGAATAGTCAAGCACAAATACAAATCAGAATGTCATTATTTGGTTCATGAAAAATACAGAATAGATTCACAATAATCATAACAGTTCATTTATGAAAACATCAGAAAATCAGATATAGAGGAGTGAGAGAGAGATAAAACATCAGCGAAACAGCAGTTCACTTACGATATGCGAAACTAATGCACAGCGTGCAATAGTCTGAAAAGCTAACCCCACGGCCGTTAGAGTATAGCGAGAGCAGCATCACCAGCCGATGATGTGCAAAGTCTCTAAGAAAAGTCTCTTAGGATTAGCAGGATTCCAGCCAAAGAATCAGGAATCTGCACGGCATTCAGCATGCCACGAACACAGGGATAGGTCACCAATCTTGTGAACGAGCCGAGGAACACTTTCCCACAGGAATCTTTATAGAACGTTACTTCCTTTCTTCCACTAATATGTTGCATTCTCTCTCTTCAGCAAGCCTCTCTATTGGTTATTCACGATGGTGCCAATCTACTGACAGTGACTTTACTACTATTTTCTGAACACTCTTTGTCTAATTATTGTATAACTTCCAAGAGAGGAAGAGAACAAGAACCTGACTACAAAACGTATTCAAACATTGAAATAGCTACATTCATCATCTACCACCCTCACCAAGAGAGGAAAGAACTCGAAAAGACTTATTAGAAACAGGCTAAATATCTGTACTCTAAGGAAGCATCTGTACCATTTGAAGGACAGGAGCACGGAAAAGCACATCCTCTAACAGTTCTAAGGCCTACATTATTTTAAAAAACACAGAGAATAATTTCTAAACACCTACACTACTTTCAGGAAGAATAAAGCTTTTCTCTTGTCGTTTATTTTTTTGTAGTCAGAAAGACAGAATAACATTCATTTAGAATTATTCTCATTATTGTGGACTTATGAAAATCAAACTGTTGTGCCTTGTGTGCATTTCACGTGTTGTACATTCTCATATTATATGTTAGTAATTCCACAAAAAAAGCATGCATTTGGGTGAATTACATCAAGCAGATTTTATTGACAAAAATCAAGCTCCAGCACCATGCTCTTTATGACCACTGGATGGCTTAGGCAGTGCAATACAAAATGGCTGTGCTTGCCCGTGGTTTGTGCGAAGTGACCAAGGAAGTTATTTTCTTCCCATCTAGTAGTGCTTTCATTTAGCATTGCGGCCAGTACTTTGAACAGCGGTGAGAGGGAATGATTGTACCGCTCTTTTGAGGACACATCCACTCTTTCTTAAAACCACTCTCAGCAGATCCTTATTTTGATGGGTGGACCATGTGTACACTTTATACTGTAGGAAGGCAAAGGGATTTTGAAACATGTGCGTGCTAGGTTAGGGAGCCATTGTTACTAATGGGTATTTAGGAATAAGCAATGAGCTCATAGTGTCATACATTTAAATCACAACATTTTATATTTTAGTGTTTATTTAGACACTTCTTCTCATGGACTGATTAAAGTCAATTGAAGGGTGAATCGCTGGACTTGGCCCATCAAACAGTAAACTCAATTTAAAACAGGCTCTGACCAACCTATTCGTTCTGGCTAAATTGTGATTCATAGTTGTTTTTATGCTTTTCTCTACAGCATATTTTGGTTTTCAGAGACTTACCAGATTAGATAAATAAAAACTAGGAATGCGTTTAGAACTAATACACTAATTCATTTCCACAAAGTTAACGGAGACATTCTGCACATATTTTCAAAGCTAATGATATGAAAAAAGTTTTGAAAATGCTATAAAAACTCTGATAAATATGATATGGTTATCTATTTTTCATTTTAACTAAAAATTGCATAGAATTTATTGAAAATGTACCTTGTAGGGTCAAAAGCAAAGCAATTATTCCCATGTTCTTGAGCTCTGCTTAGGTGTCTCTGCCTTTTTTGTTTCGTTTTGGTGGAGGTAAGAAATCGTTCACGCCTTGAGGAATCTCTGAAACAGGAGCCCTTGTGCATTTGCAGACCTTATGATACGTTTGCACACCTTATGATACATTTGCACGTCTGAAGAACCTGTTCTTTAAAGGTTCTCATCCCCCAATTATTTGAGCACCAGCTTCCAAGAAGGCTTCTGTCATTTGTTCGTCATGTGTTGCCCTGTCATGTCATGAGAGCAGCTCCAAGATTTGCCTGAGCGCTGATGATTTGTGCTCCAGGACAGACTGGGAGCCTGTGCCTGCTCCTTCCAAACCCAGCAATGCAGCGGGGGTTGGAGAGAGCTTCACTGCGCATGACAGTTCGGCCGGCCTGAGACCACCAAACTGTCATGTTCAGTGAAGAAAGTGCACTACCACTCCTCCTCAGTACCTTTTATCCCATGGCCCTGCCCCCGAGACTCGCCACAAAAGGAACAATAAAGGAAGTGTTTATTTTATTTTTCCTTACCTGCTGTCTTTGAGGGGGGAGCACGTTCCTCCACATAGCGGAGGAGTCGCCGCTGCATTTGTGTTGGCCTTCTCAAAAGACTGGTCCTCATTGCTGGGCCTTGAGAACAACACTACTCAGTTGATCCAAGGAGTGTGACGGCTCTCCATGAAAAGTTTGTTGCCTCTAAAATTTCACTTACAGTGTTTTCGCCTTACAAATATGTGTTATTGTTAAGATATTCAAATTAGTGTGTTCCTTCTGTCCCCATTTCTTCCTTCGTATGCTCTTATAGAATGTTAAGTTTCTAGGGGGAAACTGTGAATGCATAGAACACAGAGATTCAGTGTACTGTGAAACTGCTTGGTGCAGTGTGCCAGCGTTTCTGCAATTTATTAAAATAAGACATCTTTCGCATTTCTGTCTCTCCTTGGATCGAATTTCACTTTGGCGACGATTTCTTGACCTGTTTGGAGAAACTTCAACACTTATCTTTAGCCATCTCGTCACTGCTCCGTTATACTACTCTTAATTAAGGTACTGTATGATTTTTGCACCATTGTTGTTACCAGCATTTTTACTGTCTCTTAGCCTTCTTTGGCTGTTTCAACTTCTGCCTGTATTTTACTGGCTATAGCCTCAGTCCCAGCTCGCCCTTCCAACCCCAAGCCATCCTGCTTACCTGCACATAGATTACTATGCCATGTGGTGCCGGCGCTACAAATCCAGAACTTAACTACAAGGATTCTCCCAGCGCAGCATTCCAGCATCACTGCGCTGCCGCTGACTCCGAGCTTCTTTCCTGTCATCTTCGGGGTCAACCAGTGCTCCATTCCAGCATCTGTCATCAGACCCAGATACCATACTACTGTTAACTCCGACCTGCTCTGCCGTATTTTCTGTATTTGAGCGGTATATTCCCCAAAGTTCCCTACGTTCAGCCTTATTGCTACATTTCTTTGAAGAGTCCCTCGCCTTTGATTAAGCTCTTGCCTCTGCCACAACTCTTCCTCTAACTCCTCACAGGAAGTGCTTTAAGTCTATAATTATTAGAAGATGGACTACAGTTTTACATGGACTGACTAGAGTGATATTGAGATAGGATTATGGGCTCTGTAGTCCATTAATAAAACTCTTGTATTTGTTGGTCTCTGGTTAATTTTACTCTCTCTTAGGTGGATTTCAGGTACTACATCGAGTACCAATGGGCTTTACTTTTAGTTTGCTTGTACCTTTAACTCATTTCTCTTCTATTCTTCGTGTGTTTCTCGCTTTTTTCCTTTTTATTTTTTTTTCTCTTCCTTTTGGTATTTATTATTGCCCTTCTTCCTTTTGTGTGGAGTCATGGAAAACATATCTTCTCCTCCATTTTTTAATGCCCCCAGCTGACCCTTTTCTTCAATGGGAAAAATGGAACAAAGTGTTTTTAAACAATTGAAACCATGTTGGACACATTTTTGTCTCACACCTTACCTTGCAGACAGATAACCCCACGCTGAACACGGTCTTTAGCCATGCCCGACAGGGTGTTCGCTGCAGAGCATGGCCTACAGACTCTGAACCCCATGCCACCCATGGATTTTGGCATGCATGGCGTAAGGTTGGCCTTCGAGCCACAAGGCATTTCCCATGGAATTCTTTTTAAAGGGGTGAGAGTGCATGGCCCCATCCCCAAGCAAATTCCATTCCCAGGGACCCCATTCCCTGGAGTCAAACATTATTGGTAAAGAGGAGGACCCTGATGGAGCACGATTTTGCTCTTTCATTTGTAGGGGTGCATCATTATCATGGGTACTGCGCACCCACATATAATCTTTTGTCGGGTTAACATTTGGATATTTGATTGTGTACTGTAATAACATGCAAAGTGAAGTGTTAGCATTCTTTCATGTAAAACGAAGAATTAACGTTGTAGTTGTTCATGCTTAGATGATATCTTAATGTGTAAATGAGCATTCATAGCTAATCTGAGTTTTTGATATTAACGTGTTTATGCAATGTGACAAATTTGATGATTTTTGTATGCATATGTCTTTCAAAGCTTGTGTACTGTTCTTATGTTGGCTGGATTTAGTAGTCCTAATGTGTATTTCTCCATGTTCGCTCTCATGTTAAAGGTTGCTATTAGAATTCATTTGCATGCAGAATTTGTTTTTCTCACATTTCTGTTGTTGGTGGAGAAATTCATCTTTGTTAGTTAGAATAATGCTTTTGTTTTAAGAGCTGGGTTTAGGGAGGAGAAGATACATTTGAACAAGTGATTCTGATAAATGTGGGATGGTGATCTTTCTCACTGGAGAAGGCCTGGGAATCAAGGTCATCGAGCGAGGGTCTGGGAGCACCGTTGCCACATGGAAAGTTACCTTTGAGGAGGTGTGTAGCCGGATAAGGTGATCTTGTGATGTCTTGAGGGATATGACATACAACGTTTGTGTTGGGGTTAGGGACAGAGTCCGGGGACATCTGCCGTGACTTGAGAGGAGAGAGCATCTTAAAACGAGCTCTGTAGCTTTATGCTACTTGACCTATTCAACATGAGTATACTTCTTAGGAACCCTTCACGTGCTGAAGGAGCCGAATCCCACGTTCTAGACTTACTCTGGTACCTCTGGTCGACGGCTCTTTGTTGTCTGCTTGAAAGTGTGGAGGGGAGAGAAAATCAATAGCCAATTATACATTACCATTACAATTTCCCATGTAGCCAAAGGAACACAGACTCCAAATCCAAAATTTATTATAAAGCCAAATAAAAGTTGGACATACAAACACCTCAAGACGAGGGTGTAACAGTATATTGGCAATAATGCAAAACCAAATCTATGGTTGAAATATAGACAGTGCAACATCCAAAGAACGTCCAATTCCAGAATCAGAACGCAGAAAATAACTGCACCGACTTCAACCGCCCCTTCATCGGTGCATAAGTGAAAAACATGAATCTGTCCCTACACTACCACTAACTTGACATCCCTATATAGCATTTCCCAGTTTTCGCGGAGCACAGGACACTGTGACACAATTTGTTATTTTCCTTAGAGAGCATGTATTGTGAATGAAACTTTCCATTGTGTTGCAGATGCTGGGCACTTCAGCTAAACGATCCAATGCAGGCTTGCTAGCTCACTAGTGTAGGAATCTTTCTTTGAGAATGTTTCATATTATATTTTACATCTCCAGACTGCTGTTGGTGTGGAAGTGAATGGAAGATTCCTGACTACCTTAGAACTGAGTTAGTGTTAATAAACTTTTAATGCCAATAATACTTCTGATTTTTCCAAAATGTGCTATCGCTAGTATGCTATTCTGGATTGGCAAATTTGCTCATTCTCCATGCATACCGCTGGTTTTGAGGGTGAGCCAGATGGCTTCCCTTTCCTACAAGAGATGTTGTTGGCTTCATTATGATTCTGACTGTTTAATTAAAAGGCCTTTTCCCTTTTCATTTAGGGATGCTGTCTATTCCATTTATTATTTTTGCTGTCTTTTGGGATGAGATTTAATTCTGATTATGGACACCATAGCTATGTTTTCATGACATTTTCTGCATTTCTCTGAATCACCTATTTTGATATTGTAATACAATTATTAAACTTTTTATCAATCTGCAACTCAGTTAAGTGTGGGCTCAGTCACCATTTGATTTACTCTACTAATTCGTTGGGCCTGAGGTCATTGAGGGCAGTGACTCATCGCTAGATCAAGAGTGTTGGAGCTGAACTACCAGATGTAAATTTTGGGGTGATCAAACTATGGGGGTTCAGTGATGTATTGGGGTTTGTGCTCCCAAATGTATGTTGACACAAGACTTTGATACATGTTTGGGCATGATTTGTGCTTGTCAAAACTACAAGCATTTATACATATACTTTACATATATTGCTGAAAACTGCATGAGGATGTCCGTGGTGGTTGTGCCCATCTAGCTTTTACTAGCTGGAGGTGATCTTTTCTCTTACTGACAAAATAAAAGTGGAGCTTAGTGGACAATCCCATGCAGTAGGCTTCAGGTTGTACTTTCACCAGTAAACATGTTTCCGGCTGAACAAACAGCAAGAAAAGAGTGCTAGACTATTTGAGGATAAAAGTTCAAGTAAGGTAGTGTGTCATTTAAGGCAAACAAACATCCTGTGTTTGTTAAGTTCATTAATTTGTGTACAATACTACAGGCCCAGAAGTATGAAACTGGAAAATAGCAGAAAACAAAATTAATATTTTCTTACTAAAAGAAAACAAGCATTGGCAATGTCAATAGGTCTGCCTCTGGCTGTTAGTTTTTTGGTTTTGCAAAACGTTATTGTGGGGAAGCTTCGGGCCTTCATCAATCTAAAGCCATTGACTGAAAGAAAAAACATGTTTGGTCTTTTGGTAGTTCCTGGCACTAAAGGGAGCTACTTTGTCACTGGATGTGCACCTTGAGGAAGTTCGGAATCCCATCACTCACAGTCAAGTTCACCAATGACTGAATTGGGCTGATCCACTGTCACATGTGATATGCTGCAGGGGGCGGAATTAAAATGTAATGACACAGCAACAGACCAATAGCTGAAAAGGGCTTAATGAAAGATGCTCTAAGGAAACATATTATATATCGAAATATAATATTTTAGTAAAATCAAAAGGCTTTGGCATACATCCGACTTAAAAATGATTAATACCAAGAAAAAGAGTTAAGAAAGGGAAGTAAAGAAAAATATAATTTGGTAAGAGAAACAGGCCATCTGATCAAAATGAGAACACCATGTATCTTTCTAAATGCCATCTTAAAGAAGGTACACAGACTTCCCCGTAGAGTTTATTCAAAATAATATTGGTCTACGCATTTTTCTTTTGTCTGTAAAAATATAAAAAAGTGCTATCATGCAGGTCGGATCATAGATCTTTTATTTTTTACTTTAAGCCATGTTGCCTGCATCTTGCATTGCTGTGCACAGTGTAAAAAAGCATTAACAAAGCCAATAGATCTTGCATAGGAGAAACCTGTGGGTTTTGCCAATGTTTGTTAAGAATGTTTCATCGCCTGTAGTGCTGGTGTAAAGGTGCTCTGAATTTAAGTGTGAAGTCTGCTTCTGTGCTGGCCATAGTCAGAATAGTACAGCAGGGCGCAAAGTTAGAGGGACACATGTATGACCGACTCATTTTGCGAGTCCCTAATTGCGTTTTTTTGCAACACGCAATTAGGAGCGCACAAAATGGGATGTACAAATGTGTGTCAGACACAATTAGCTATTCCTAATGGGGTCCCAAATGACCTACCTCATCAATATTCATGAGGTATGTTGCAATTTGCGTCCCATTGGGAATCGCAAAAAGCATAGGGATGGTGGCATGCTGGGTACAGCAGACCACCATGTCTATGTTTGCTTTTCAATACATCTTTTTTTTTAAATGCAGCCTGCTTCCTTAAAGGAAAATGAGATGCATTTCATAAAGAAAAATGTAACATTTCAGTTTCATTTTTCAAGAGTAGGCAGTGGTCCCTCAAACCACTGCCTGATCTTAAAAAAACAATTGCTGCCATTCACCAAGGGGAAGGGGTTACCTTTTGCGACTGGATTACCACCTACTTGAAGTAGGTGGTAAACTTTGAATGTTTTGTAACTGCATTCTGGTTGCAAAAACTTTTTAGATCTCTGTGACTCGAAATTAGGAAGAGGCTCCCTTGACACGCCCCTTCCTAATACCGACTTGCAAACCCTATTTTGCAAGTAGGTGATAGGTTACCAACTCACAAAATAGGGTTAGTACATGGCAAAAGGCTCTTTAGCAGTCGCAAATGGCCCGATTCTCCGTTTGCGACTGCTAAAACCTGTTGCACATGTGACCCAGAGTATCTGCGTCAGCTCAACGTCTTGTATCCTGGGCAAATCATGTAATCTCCCCAGTGCCTTAAAAGACGAAAAAGAATAAGCAAATGAATGTGTCTTTGTGTAATGTACATGGTGGTCACATAAAGCACTCCAATGCCTTTGGGTTGAATAAACTGGGAGGGGGAATTGGGTGAAACCACAGCGAGTGGGCTGGGGTGGACTAGAGGACTGCGGACGCAAGGAGTGACTGCAGACACATGCCCTCTCTGAGAGTGCATGTGAGAAATTTAAAAATGAGTCCCTGTGGCCAGTGGAAGGACACTGACCTTAGGTACAGTACGTGGCCAATGCGCTAGGGCATGGACTAAAACATCGAAGCCCAGATGGAAGCCGGAGGCCTGGAGGAGCCGCTGACTAATAGGAAGACAGGAAATGATAGTGACATGGGAGCAAACCAACGGTAAATGAAGGTAAGTGAAACAGCATCTATTAAAATAAGTCTGTATAAGAAAACACTGGGACATAATTAACCAACTTCCCATGCGTCCGCCCTGCTCCTTTCGTACCACTGATAATGTTATGCACATACCCATTTTAGACTTCTCCTCACCCAACATGGCTGCACCCAATCGTCAAGCATGCTTTATTCAGCAAATATATATATTCTACAAATGAAATTGCAAATCTGGGAAACCATTATGAGAAAATAAAACTGAATACAGGGCCTGTCTGGTATGAAGAAAGTGCTTGCTTGTAAAACGGAGCCATTCGTATTATACAGTAAGGTTGGGATTAGATAGTAAAAAAGCACTGGCAAATCCAATAGGTCTCGCCTATGCAAGAGATTTTGGCTTTTCCAGTGTGCTAATGCTATGTTGTACACCAGCGCGGCTGCTGTTCAGCACTGCTAAATGCTCGTAGTGTAGAGGAGAGTGTTGTGGCATGGACTGGCACAGAATAGAAAACAAAAGCCAACAGCAGAAGACCAAGGTTTAGCACATTAACTTCCTCTGTTTCGTACGTTTGTTGTGGTGCTACTACTCTCCACATCCACTGCCAAGGATGTCTGTTTAACGCAAGAAATTACCAAAATTTGAGAGGTGCACTCAATATTATGACTAACAAGAAAAAGTTCGTGAATTTTATGGATCTTCTGTATGTATAGATTATCGAGGGCAGTGTGAGGCACTGCCGTATTACCTTTGGTAGGGTTCACGGCACCGTCTGCTCCTCCATCCTTGTTAGGGAAAGGTGGAGGAGCAGACGCTACCCGGCATCGCGCGTATATTGACGTGAAGGAACCGTTGGTACACAGGATATACCATCGCCCTTCGGGGGCAAGAACTCTTGTTCGCTTCATTTGCGAGCACTACTTTTCCCAACTCACGGAGGAACGTACTTGGATTTTTCTCCGGGACACTACCCCACATGAAGGTACTGGACAGTCGGGTATCTGATAATATATTTCTTCTGCGCCTACGGTGAACACGCAGCTTTTCCCTTGAATCATAGGATTGAGACGATGAAATTATTGCCCTGACGAAATTCCCAAGGCACGAAAAGGGAATGAAACGCGTTGGCTGTGCCTCTATATTTTATAAAGAAAAGAAATAAAGAAACGAATAAAGAAGGAACAGAAGATCCATAAAATTCACGAACTTTTTCTTGTTAGTCATAATATTGAGTGCACCTCTCAAATTTTGGTAATTTCTGGCACAGAATAGAGTAGAGTGCGGTAGAGTGGAGTGGCGTGGAGTGCTTTTGAGTGTCTTAGAGTGGCATATAGTGTCATACAGTGAAGTGTTGTAGAATGGAGTGTTGTAGAGTTGAGTATTGTGGAGTTGAGTATAGTGGAGTGAAGTGAAGTGGAGAGGTTAAGAAGAGAGTGGTGTAAAGTGGAGGGGCGTAAGATGGAGTGGTGTAGAGTGGACGGGGGTAGAGTGGAGGGGTGATGAGTGGAGGGGCACAGAATGGAGCAGAGGGGCATAAAGTATGTGCCATACAATGGAGTAGACTCTTGTAAAGTGGAGTTGAGGGGCATAAATTTGAGGGGCATAGAGTGGAGGGGCATAGAGTGATCGTAAAGTAGAGTGGCATAGAGTGGAGTAGACTCTTGTAAAGTTGACTAGAAGGGCATAGAGTGGAGGGGCATAGAGTGGCGTAGTCTGGAGTGGAATACAATGTCAGAGAGTGGAGTAAAGTGTTGTAGAGTCGAGTAGAGTGGAGTAGCATACAGTGGAGTGGAGTGACGTACAGTGGCTTAGAGTGGAGTAGAGTGGAGTAGAGTGAAGTGACATAGAGTGACATAGACTGTTGTGGAAGGTCATAGAGTGTCATAGAGAGTCGTAGAGTGGAGGGTTATAGAGTGTAATGGAATGGCGTAGAATGGAGAAGAGTGGCGTTAAGTGGAGTGGCGTAGAATGGGGTGGTGTGCAGTGTAGTAGAGTTTTGTGGTGTAGAGTGTTGTAGAATGGAGTATAGTAGAGTGTCATAGAGTGGAGTAGAGTGTTGTGTCATATAGAGGAGCGGAATAGAGTTGCGGGGCATAGAGTGGAGGGAATATTGAATGGCGGGGCATAGAGAAGAGGGGCATAGAATGAAGGGGCACAGAGTGTCAGGGCATAGAGTAGTATGGAGTGGGGTGCTGCGGAGTGTCATAGCGTGTCATGCAGTGTAGTGAAGTGGCATAGAGTGGAGTGAAGAGGCACAGAGTGGCATAGATTTAAGTAGAGTGGCATAGAGGGGAGAGGTGTAGAGTGGAGGGAAGTGAAGTGAAGTGCCACAGATTAGAGTAGAGTGGAGTGGCATAGTGTAGAGGGGAGTAAATTGTCATAGAATGGAGTGGCATAGAGTGGAGTAGAATGGTGTAGAGTGTCATAGATTGTAGTGTTGTAGAGTGGCATAAAATGTTGTAGAGTGGAGTGTCATAGAATGGAGTGTCATAGAGTGTCGTGAAGTGGCATAGAGTGGAGTGTTGTACAGTATTGTAGAGGGTCGTCGAGTGGTGGATCATAGAGTGGAATGGAGTGGAGTAGAGGGGCCCAGAAGGAAGTGGCGTAGAGTGGAGTGCCATAGAGTGGAGTAGAGTGTTGTAGAGTGGAGTGGCATGGAGTGGAGAAGAGTGTTTTAGAATGTCATACAGTGGAGTGGCGTAGAGGTGTGTAGAGTGTCAATGAGTGTAATGGTGTGGAATAGAGAGTCATAGAGTGGCATGGACTGGAGTGTCATAGAGTTGGGTGTGGTAGAGTGGAGTAGAGCGGCCTAGAGCGATATGGCATAGAGTGGTGTAGAATGTCATAGAGTGGCATAGAATGAAGTGGGCTATAGTGGCATAGAGTGTCAGAGAGTGGATTGAATTAGAGTGGAATAGAGAGTCATAGAGTGGAGTGAATTAGAGTGTCATAGAGTGATTGTAGAGTACAGTGGCATAGAGTGGAGTAGCGTTGAGTGGAGTGGCATAGAGTGGAGTGGTGTAGAGTGTGGGGGCATAGTTTGTAGGGTTATAGTGTCAGGAAGTTCCTACTAATCGGTAGGATCTGCACATTGTTTGGACAACATAAACAAAGGGCTGGTGTCAAGATTTTTTCCGGACACACCGCAGGGTATGTTGGCCTATAGACCAGCTAGCTCACAGTGCCACTGTAAGCCCCCGTAACCTACCAGGGAGCAAACCGTTTCTGGCAACCACTGAACATGACAGCCCTGATTCCTCAGGAATCGTGAACACAGTTTAACTATTCGCTCAGTCATTTGTCCTCACTTGTTCTCAGATAAATTTACAGAGAATACACAATAGGACGTTTTCAATAATATTTATTGAACCAATGTTATGTTTGCATAAAATACATGTGCTGCAATGATTAGGAGACAGAAGCAAATAAAGGAGATTACAAGCACCTAAAGAGTGAACAGTAGATACTTTATTACCATGGTGCTGAAGCAATGAATATACGCCAGCATATATGCAATACAGTAATCTAATATACTCCAAGGATGTGAAACCTACTCTAAGTGTACCTAGAGTGTATCTAGGAGTAGAACCAAGAACCCCCTACTATTCAAAGTAAGTGATGGAATGCACACATGTTTATGTTGTTCTTCTGTTTCTTCTTTTGTTCAATGGCCCATATTTCAGCGTGCTGGCTCGACCCATGCTCTGTCCTGATTGCACGGTCGTAGAATTAACAAACCAAATTGGTGTGACGTCTTCCCCCAGACTCAAGCCACTACAGCTATGTAAATGTGAAGTATCACAGAATCATTTCCAGAAACAGCCATTATTTCATCAATTTGTCCATTTTAAATCATGTTTATTTAGAATTTTCTTCAATCTTTTTCCACAAGCAATGTAATTCCACCCTTTAGAAGCTACAGAAATGCCAATCTAGGCCTTATTCTGTAACCCATTATAATTAACTTTGAATCCTGGGAACCACACATGTGTAAACTCAATGCATTTCAAGCTATAAAGCCCTTTGTCAGAAGTCTGAAATACAAACAAAGCCCATCATTTGCCAAAAGTCATCCTGAGTGAGTCATCATAAACATTTAAATACCAAGTGATTTGTTTAACATACAATGGTACCCTAAACTAAGGTAATGTTGTAAAGTACAATAAACACACTATTATCTGAGAAAAAAACCCAAAGTGTAACTCCCTTGTGAAATAAGAACGAAATTACACTGCCAAACCAAAAAGTTCGTCCATATGTTAAAATGATAGTTTCACTACCTCTGTACCACCCATTCTAAAAAATCAACTCACCCTGCTCAAATGTGCGGTTTGAAACTCCAATGTTTAGCGCTGCATCCAGCTGCATAACCTTTTCTTTTCTTGCTTATGCCCAAACTAAACCCAAAATACTCCGTCATTTTAATGGTCCTGAATGCCCCCTCAGGTGAATGCGATTAAAACCATTGTGAGACGTAAACATACCATGTGATTTCGGTAGCCGGTTAAACCCAATAAACATAAAAGAAATGTGCGGAAAGGAATTTGCGAAATGTGCAAAACATATGCATGCCTACTTCAACCATCCGGATTCACAGAATAATCCTACGTTTTTACGAATGAAGATAAATAAGTAACAACGATCTTATAAAAAGTGAGTTAAGGACCCCATTTTGGTCTCGAGGTGGACACCCCTCACGGAATGTCAGACTGGTGCATGGTAATTTCTCAGCATATAGGGACCTTCGGTGTCAGCAGAAGTGCCTCCTCTATCCATCTATCAGGATACCTATTATTTATAATAAATAGCAGCCTTTGGGATGTGCGCGCTAGATTAGTGATGTTATGGATATGTGGATAGCGCTGTCGCCTCATGGGTGATGATAGGACGACTTTTGTACCTAGTGCGTAGAGAGGCCTAGTACATGATGTTCAAGGCTTCATGATAATGTTGTGCGTAGCTGGATGTGAAAACAAAGTCGTTTTAGAGAAGCTACTCCAACATTGTCGTGCTTGCAAATGTGAGCAAAAGGCCTCCACTGAAATATTATTTTGTAGGACAATGTAAGGAATAAGCTACCTCACTACATGGGCCTAACTCGGGAATATAACAATAGAGTAGAGTGGCAAAGAGTGCCATAGAGTGGAGTAGAGTTTTCCTAGAGTGGAGTGATGTAGAGTGGAGAGTCATAGAGTGGTGTAGCACAGAGTGGAGTATAGTGTTGTAGAGTCGAGTGCTGTAGAGTTGAGTAGTGTGGGGTGGCATAGGATAGAGTGGAGTAATGTGTTATAGAGTAAAGGGGCATGGAGTGGAGTGGCATAGAGAGCATAGATTGTTATAGAATGTTGTAGAGTTGAGTGACATGGAGCGGCGTGTTGTACAGTGCAGTGTTGTAGAGTGGAGTGGGGTAGAGTGGAATGGCCTAGGGTGAAGTGGCGTCACTCCATTGTATGACACTCTACAACACTCTACTCCACTCCACCCTACAACACATTCCACATCAGTTGGGCCAGGAGCGGTATTTGCACTGGTGGCACCCGGTGCTGCAATCTTTTCTGCCACCCTCACAGTGACCTCCTTCTCCATGGGTTTCCTTACTACCACCACAAACAATGCCCCTTATCTCTTCATAGCGCCCCTCTCATATTTATTGAATTGTATATAGTGCTACTTCTCTCAATGTAGGGTGGGTGAGTGCTTTACATACATATTAAATGAAGACAATGATTCACACAAGTGTGCAAATCAGTGTATAGGAAATGACAGCTACTAGGCATAGGAGTTGCATATCAACCATTTTGGTAGATATTGAATGTTAAGAGTGCCTGGCCTGGAGAAAAACAGCCAGAATATAAAATGTAACACAGTGGTTGGGTTGCATGTAATAAGACTGTATTACTACCGAAAGGCACACTTTTTAGCAACCTTATAATAAAGAAAGATTGAGGGAAAATAAAACAATAGGTTTTTAAACCAATAACTTGACGTTTACGTTTTATGTAACAGCTCTCTTTGCTACATTAGAGGGATCGTAATTCATGCAAGTAATAAACGGATCTCTGTGTCAAAATCAATAACCCACTTGACTATCTACATGATATGGAAATCTGTGATCTGGCACCTAAACGTTGTGCTTTGCAGCAGGCGCACTAACCCTCTATGAGTCTGAACTGCCACTAGCCAATACTCAGATCTCTCCAGCAAGTATATTTATCAATCACTACAGTTGTCATTTTTATTATCGCCTGAAAATTGCAGGTCACATGAAGAACTATGCACCATATGCCGTCAACCACGTAAGGTATTTTAAAGTGAAGTACCCCCTTGCACCGCCCTAAAGCCAGCACCACATAGTAGACAGATATAGCAAGGTGAATAGAAGAACAGATTTTGTTACATGTTAGGGGCGCCTGCCTTCAGGCTCCCCATGACTCAGCTTAAGACTAACATGTGGGAAGCAGTGGTGAATTTGAGGCAGTGGTTTCCGGTGTTCAGCATCGGAACTTAGTTGTCAACACCAGTGCCTGTGAAGGTGGCGCTGTCTGGCCAATTTAGAGATGAACACACCAACAGTTAAATATTAATTTGATATACATCAAAAATTACTATTACCTGCTGCTCAAGTCATTCTTATGGTTTATGGGGCCTGAAATAGTCCGAATTGTCACACTTGTAGGTGTGTGATGGCTAGTTGTGTTTTACCATCACTGGCAGGTGCAAAAAGCGGTGCAAGGTGCAGTAACATCCTGGCGAGAGCCCTGACACTTAATGCCTTTACAAATCAAGCACCGGTGGGAAGTCAGATTCTCTGTGAGCATTTGGCACTTCATGTAGGGTGTGTCACTCAGTGTGCTTGACGACATTGGTAGATTTTAGAAATTCCATTTTGGACACTGGTGGTAATCATATTATTGGCTTCATTCAGGGCACGTCAAAATACTTCACTGGACGCCTTACTGTGTTATTACATTGGATACATGCAGAGCACAGAGCACAATCCTTTCTGTACATTCCACATTCCATCAACTGCAATGAGAACGCTCCCAGACTCAATCCCCCCTCCTATTGAGTCTTTCCAAAAACCTTGATGCAGGGAACTGACAGGAAAAAACAAGACAAAGGCTTATCTATGACATAGGCAACAACTTTCCTTTGTAAACATATGCTTTACTGCAAATACCAAGAATCTTGTCTATAAGAGAAGGTACATTCTGGAGACAAAGAAGTCATTTCAGATCCCATAAATGATAGTTTGTGCTCATGGAGACCCCTTTGAACCATGAAGGGGGGGTGGTATTTTAGGACTCCTTGAGCAATGGTTTGCTTCATTTCTAATTATTTGATTCTTTTGTAGTGTATGCCTAGCTAGAAGCACGAAGGTATGTTTCCTTTCGATTCTTTAGAGCAGATGCGCACTTGTGTTAATCTTTTAGGTTTATTTGGGGACATGTCCATAATATCACATATAAGAGCCCATATTATTTGACGGGTACATCAAACAGTATTTAGGCAGTTATAAATAAACATGGTGACTACAGGGTGTATTATCAATCATGAAATGATAATCCCTTGAGGACATTTCAAAAGGAGTCTAAAATTATAGGACTGCATGATGAATAATCAACAAGCAGTTCAAAGCAACTTTCGCCACAGAAATACATTTGTCCACAGATGCAAAGTGCTCACCAAAGATCTGCTGCATTAACATTAATCGCACAACGCACAGTATTCTAGAAAATTGAATAAACACGGTTCTGGATCAAAATGTGGCGAAAATGACAATGATAGATTTAAATTGTGGATAGCATCTATTGGGGTAAAACAAAATGCTTTTAATATATGGCTCAAGAGGAAACCGAAAGCTGTGATATAGCACATGCTGATCGATAATTTATTGATCAACTGCATACTAGTATGGCCTTTCTCTAGATGTTAAAGCTCCCAGTTCTAAAAATGGGCAGTCGCCCTGTTTAACTCTAACTAGTGTAAAGACAGAAGTAAAAGGAATAAATCTTTTTTCACTGTTAGTACAGAAGGTACAACTAAAAGAGTATACCTGCCCACCCTTTCCCCCACCCACCTCGACTTTCCCTTCCTCCTTAGTTTTTGCTGAAGGATGTTTGGGGAAGAGGAATGATGGGCCTTAACTTGGGAAGTAGGTAGCCCATCCGCGGATAGTTTCTTATTCCTGGGTCTCTGCCTTAGAAACACAGACCTCCAGAGCTTTCTTCTACCCTTCGAAGCTGACACATCACATAATCCAAGATGGTAGGACCCAGTGGGATAGCTCTGATTCTCTTAGCCTGTTCTCCCTTGAGCTAAAACTCTTCAGGGTTTTACGAGACGTCCCAAGAGAGAAAACTAATACTCTTCCAGCAATACTGAGCCTATATGTGGTAGTGACTCCAAGGACATTTGAGAGACAGAGCCATCAAGACTGGAGTGGAGCCATGGAGCCATTAGTAGACATTAGTAGACATCCTGTGCATGGGGAAAAAGTGAGTACCCATTCTATTATATGCGGGAGACGCTGTGCTGATCGCCTGCACAGCAAACGGGCTCCAGATTTTACTGGATCCATTCCTAGAATTTATGAGGGACCTTGATCATCAAGTTAATTATACAAAGTCTTTCATAATGAGGTGTGGTCACCCGTGCACTAAGTCTAAGAATTTTAGTATGGGGGGGTCACGCTTTAGCAAAGGTTAAAAATGTGAACTATTTAGTAATTCTTTTTAATAATTCTTTTAGTTGGGAGCCCATATTAACTTTAAGACTGCCACTTTTTAATGGGAACATTGATGCTTTATTTAGATTCGCCAGAAAACTGCAGAATAACCCAGTACTAGAAACGTTAAGCCTTTACAGGAGCAAGTGCACCTCGGTTGGTTTATATGGTGCCGGTCTGTGGGTTTTAGGCAGGGCTGGGATCCTTTACTCTGGATTAAAATTTGGGTTACGCCGAAGAATGTCTTGACCAGAACTTGCTTGGTTGATTACCTGTCATTAGATAAATCTTCCCAGATACAATGGCTTTCTCATATAAAAAACACATTTAAGGCATTAAGCTTCGGGGATCTGTTTGAGAATCCCTGCTTGATTGGACCCAAACATAAATGGATTGTCAAACAATCTTACCTGAGTTACTATATGAACATTTTTTTGGAAGGTGCTCAGTCCCTGGATTATATAATTAGGTATGCTTGCATTTCTACTACGCCAAGCATTGAGCAAAAGTTAGGGTGGATTGAAAATCCCAAATATCGACACTGATTAACTACACCAAGTTTGAGCACTTTGCATTTTAGGTTTTGCCTGTTCATTTCCAGAGTTCAGGAAAGAAGACCTTTCGCCATATGGGTGCTATGGTTTTCTTTACAGAGCACTTGTCACTTTATTGTATTTTGCACTTTTTACACTGGCCGAGACGCTCCTTTTTAGTACCGATCTTACGCAAGTCTAATTTTAGAAACCACAAGGAGGGGCTCATATGTTTGCAATCCTTGGGCTTGAGGGATTTGTGCTTTTCATTATAACATTTTAGAAAATTAGCTTTTTACATTTGGAAACATTACAGAATTTAAGGTATTATTTCAATAGATGTATTTTAGCATACCTGCGTTGTTTTTAGTTTCTTTCTTTATCATGAAGATATCGGATGTTGAATTCTTATTTTTTAGGACAGATTATCTATGAGCACTGAGTTTGGACAACCTTATGTTTTATAGTAGCCTTGCGCTTTGCAATTATCTTATGTAACTACATTGGCTAAGCCGATCAATAGAGCAGGGTTTATCAAGGAGATGTTTAGAAAAAACGAATGCTGTGATAGGAGCTCATAGCAGTCCCAAGTTTTTGTCCTCATGTTTTTAGCTTTGTTTTTCTTTTTATCTTTTAGCTCCACTTTTAATACTAATGTTTTTGGCCTGCTGCTTGTTGTATCACAATATACTCTATTCCTGCCCAGGCCATTTTTAACACACTTTTAATTGTTTTTAGCTTTACGATGCCTTTGCCATTTTAACATGTGTTTCACGATATATGTTCTTAGGCTGCTTGCACTTTATTGCCTTGGGGGCCATGTTGCATATGCTCATGTGAGATCCTTTTGCTCCTGCTTTAATTTATTACAATTCCAACTCAATCTGTAGCATTCCCAATGAGCTGCTGAATGATGTATATTTATAGTAAAGCTGTGTATGTATATTATTCGTGTTTTCCTTTTATGGCTTTTCGGCCGAATAAAGTTCATTGATTGATTGATAGACATTAGTAGACATTAGGACCCATTAGTTGACCTTAGTAGACACGTGTCCCTGCTCTCCAGAGTGTGAAGGCAAGCCTGGTACCAAAGCTGCCGATAGTTGTTGAAGTTGAGGAAGCCTGAGAGTTAGGGTTTCCTACACTTACACTGAGAACCTTTATGTTGCAGCACCTTCACATGACAAGAATCCCTAAAGAAAGTAAGCAGCACACTGATAAAGGTAAACTCAATGTTTTCATACCAAGAACTTCCACGCCCAGACACTGCCTAGACAATACTTAAGTGTGAGGGAGTGGAACGTTAATAATTATAGTGTTGAAAGACCTTCTAGACTTCATAGAGCAAATTGAAAGTTAAGAGCCACACAATTACCCTAAAAGGGTTGTGGGGACATTCGATCAAAGAGTATCCTCAGAAGAGAAAGCATTGCAGAAACACAAGGTTAAAGCCTAGATATCTCAGAAGTTTGAATACTTTGTTTATTTGTCAATCATCCTCTCTGAGTCTAACGTAGCTTTTCTAGAGAATGAATGAAAGATTTTTTGACTTGAGATTTGTGGTGCAAGAGTTTGACAGTAATGATTTGCATGTAAGCTTTTATCCTGGATAAGATGCGAGAGGGAGCTTTGGTTATTCCAATGACTGTAGGGAAGAATTTTTCTGTTCGCTAGAAAGGAACACTGGTTGCGGAGTGAGAAATCATCCCAAGGTACGGTTTTCCAGTCACTATTGAGAGTGATGGAGGAAGCCATTTTGATAACAAACTGATGAAGTTAATTTGTGAAGCTTTGAGCATTGAGCAGAAAATACACTGTGCATACAGACCAGAGGCATCAGGTGTAGTTGAACAAATAAATGGGACAATTAAAAACAGAATTGGAAAAATGTGTCTTGAAACAGGCATAAAGTGGACTGATGCACTTCCACTTGTTTTGATGTCAATAAGAAGTACACCAGATAAAAAGACAGGTTTGAGTCCTCATGAAATTTTAATGGGAAGAGTTATGAGGCAAGCTTTTGTACCTGTAGGTAAACTGTTGAGCATAAATGACAGTGCAATTTTGGATTACTGTAAAAGGTTATCTGATATGGTAACTTCTGTGTCTAATCAGGTGGGAACTGAAGCACAATCAAATGAAAAGGTTTTGACTCATGATCTGAGACCTGGCGATTGGGTCAGAACGAAAGTACATCGGAGGAGGAATTGTCTAGCTCCTAGATGGCAAAAACCTAGGCAGATAATCTTGATCACTACTAATGCTGTAAAGTGCAGAGGATTAAAACGTTGGATACATCCTAGTCATACTATTCCAGTACCAACTCCTGAGAGTTCTGATGTTGAAAGTGATACTACAGATGATTCTGATTCTGAAGCAGAAGACAGAACAGAAGGTGAAGTAATTCCAGATTCTGAAGATCGACAAGAAAGTCGACATCTGGAAACTGTGCCTGTGAATGGAAATGTAACAAGAAAAGACTTAGAAATCATTGAAATAGATTCTGAAGGTGAAGAGAATCTGTTAAAAGGAAAGATAACTGAGGATTCGGTTGTCTCCATTGAAGACAGAGAAGCTGAACAAAAGGAAGTTTCAGACCAGGAGAGTATCGAAAGGCAGAGAACAAGCTCTGAAGTAAGGAACAGAAATCCGAAATCTGGGAAGTTAGAGGTAATTGAAGAAGAGGAAGAGAACGAATTACCGAGTACCAGTGATGGAAGACAAAGTGAAGTTCCTGAAGGAGTGAAATTGCCGAATAGAGAAGTTCCTGAGTCAATTGAAATTTCAGACTACGAAACTGAAGAAAGTGACGTGGAAGGTGAAAGTGAAAACAGAAAGAAAAGGACTTGGAAGTCAGAATCAAATAATTCTGAACCAAAGAAGAAGTACGTGAGAAAAGCAGACTACTGGCCTGGTGGAAGATTGAGAGTCAGATTGATCAAAAAGCCAATAGAACAAGTTGAAGAAATCAGTAGTCAAAAGAGTCCTGGAAAAGAAGTTGGAGTTGGAAGAAAAATTGAAGTGATATCGAGAAAAGGGAAGAGAATAATAAGACCAAACCAAAAATACAAGTCTCCTGAGTGGACTTACTTAGTAATTCCACCTGTTATTGACATATATGATAGTAGTGAAGAAGAAAACGAAATCCAAGAAATTAGTGACAATGATTGAAGTACAGAAATACTAAATTGGCAAAAGGCTGAAGAAATCTTGTTAGTTGACACAAGGTCGAAGAAAAACTGTTTTTAGTTGAAGGAAACTTATGTATGACATAAGGTCGAAGAAATCTTGTTTAGGGTTTTAAGAGAAAGAAAAATATATTTTAAAAGGGGGGTGTAAATATAAATTTAGAAATTTTAAAATTTATTTTTATTTCTGAGGCTAACATTAACCAAAAATGCCTTATGTTAAGGAGAACACTTCAAAATGTTCTGTTTTTAAAAGATGCTGTAAGATGACTCTGGTATGTCTGCTCATTTTAGTTCTGCTCTGGTTGGTTCTAGCTGTGATTATCCCTTTAGAAATGAATAGAGAATTACACAAAACTAACATAACAAGCAAAGCTCTGGTTAGTCAAACTAAACATAGTACGTCTGCAAAAGTTATTGATCATCAGCCTAACATTCATCAAGATAAATCAATAGGTGATTTTTCAAGTAATACATTCACAAAGCTATTGAGTGAATATGTTAAGGTAATGGATGCAAAAGACTGCTATGTCTGTGTTAAATTACCTGCTTCTGTTTCTGAGGGAGTAACATATAATATGCTTCCTCTCACTTATGCTGTAACATGTAGTGTATTAACTAGTTTATTTTATCAAACTGGACGTTTAGAGTATTACTATTCAAATTATGATGAAATTTTTGCTAATGTTAAGATTGATAATGCTTTAAATAAGCATAAGAAAGCAAAACAATTGAGAGAATATTTCCTTGTTACTAATGAACTCACATATGAGTATGCTTATAAGAATAATCTAACATGTAAATTAAGTGCTGAAGGAAAGAAATTTTTGAATATGGTTGAAGAGAGAAGAGCAATTTATAAAAGGAATGAATTAGTCAAGCAGACTAAAACTGCTTTCTGGCAGAAAGAGGATGAGAAATTAAATGGTAAAATGCTTGAAAATATTGCAATTCACATAGACAAACCTGTTAGTGGAAAGCTTTGCATTAGAAGAGATAATACACTTTTTGATAATTATTTTGTAGGTGCGAGTAACTGTGAAGATACTTATCAGATTATGGGAGGTTGGGGATTTAAAGGTGGAAAAGATCCTATCTTTCCTGGGATTTATTTTGTTTGTGGTGACAAAGCCTACTACAACCTTCCAGACCATTGGTATGGAACTTGTTATGTGGGAATTGTTTTTCCTAAAGTGTTTCATGTTGACAGAGATTCAGAAGGATTGTTTAAAATTCATAATTATGTAAATAGAGCTAAAAGAGAAACTTTTACTGAAGTTCTGGGAGATATTTTTCAAGCTGTAATTCCTTTTGTTGGTATAACCCTAAATGCAGGGAGAATCAGAAAATTGTCCACTATAGTTGATAGATTATCAACTGACACAGCTGATGGATTTCAATTAGTGAATGTTGAAGTTATTGCAATTAGATCTATGGTAATTCAAGACCGTCTTGCTTTAGACATACTCCTAGCAAAAGAGGGAGGAGTCTGTGGCATTTTACTTGTTCAACATTGTTGTACATATATACCTGATGAAAGTAAAAATATTGAAATGTATATTAAGAATATTACACAAATGCATTCAGAGATAATTCCTTTAGAAGAAGAAGATTTTACAGGGAAACTTTCAAAAAGGTTTCAAGCGATTAAAAACTGGTTTCATAATATTGGAAGTTCAATTCTTGGCAAGATTCTGGCACCTTTGATTGTAATAGTATTCATTTTTATTTTGACCAAATTAGGTTGTTTGTTACATAAAAGAAAGAAACAGTTGAAAGAAAAGAAAAGAATCTATAAACTCAGAAAAGAAGAAGAAAGGGAGATCGAATTGCAAGAGTTACATAGAGAGCGTTATAATAATTGCAAAGATTATGCAGAAACAGACTTTTAGGTTTACTAATACAAATGAATTTGAATCGATTTCTTAGAAATTTAATTTACAAAATTTTTGAGTGCTGGTGTGGTGATTTGTTAATCACCAGATGAGGGAGTTGATGGAGCGAGATAGAAAACAAAATTTTGTTTAAACTCGCAAAGTCATATTTCCATAACATGTATAATAATATTAATGATTTGTGATATGTTTTACTAATACAACTTAGATTAAACTTTACACGTGGGGGGACTAACATGTGTGCTCATAAACGTGCATAATTGTTGCATCTTTTTGTTCGTGCAAAATAATAAAATAATTTATTGTTTTCGTTTTTGTCATTACTAACTGCTGCAAACTTAAAAGAAGCATGTGCTTGTTTTGCTTTTCTTTGTCTGTGTGATGTTATTTCTACTATTCTAGGTGCATATGAGTCTCATGGAGAAACGGAGACAGGTAGATATAAACGCTGCTTTATTTGTTTGCAATGGCTAGGTAACATTATGATTAATCGGGTGGGTTAATTAATTAGCAAACCATGGGGTGGATACAGAATCTACATTATTTCTTACATTAATACTTTTCTTGTGTTTGTTTTATACTAGAAAGCATAAGTTGCCTGCTTTTGGGCCTAGTCTTTTGAGCCGCAGAAAAAGAGCTGACATATAATTCTGCAGAAAGTCACGAGACGCCCATTCTGAATTAAAGCGTTTATTGAAGCTGCATTCACAAAGCAAAAACTGATGAGCTGACATCATTCTGTCGGACATGGCCAAGGTCGAAAGTGAACATTTTGTCAGTCCTTAACTTGGCATCCGCGGAAGTATAATGAAAGTCAATGGACGCTGTGAGAATGACTTAATACATTTGTTGCAAACTCAGGAAGCTTCTGGCTTCACGTGGAAGAGACAATGGTCTTTATGAGACATGATTTAATGGAACTTTTTGAGAATTGGGTGACATGTCACTTGTCACTCTCAGCCAATGGGACGTCGAGGATTTCTGAAAACTTTCCTTTGCTAGTTTAGTTAGCGTAGAAAGGTATAAAAAGTCATGCCCTTAGGGTTGGGCTGGCTGCTGCTTTCTGACTTTCCGATGAGGGTGAAGTGCTGCTGGACTTTACGTGGAGCACGTAAGAATCCTCAAAGAACTTTACTTTAATTTCTATCTATTTAGCTTATTTAGGGACTTAGGTTTTAGAAATGCTAAACTTTAAATATTCACTTTGATTTTTGATTCATTTGCTTAAATTGTGTTTTCTCTTAATTCTTTTCAATCATGCTTGCTTTATTGCTAATAAAATTCATTTATAAAACCTTCAACTTATATACCATAATTTAGTAAATAAAATCTTACTTTTGACAAACAAGCTGGTCTTGGTTATTCAGAAGTGTAGGTTACTATTAGCTAGATCACGTCGCCTATGGTGGTCGTTTAAATGGTTGGGTTTTATTCTAATGATAATATTCTTTCTGCAAACGTATAAATATGTATATAGTTTATAGATAAAGTGTATATAGTTTATTCTGACCACCTGATTCAGTAGGCCCAAAATATATCAGGTTCATAAATGGGTCCATATTTAGTATAGAATTTTGTTTATAGGTTATGAAGTTGGGTAGCGTTGTTTATGATATATTTTCTATAGCCCGCTGGATCATGACAAAAAGAGGAATTTGAGAATAAATGTAGCAGAAATCCACTTCTGTCTGCACCTGAGTCACAGTCACATTGTGGAGGAGACAAAAAGGGTAGATATCAAGAAAGAATTGATCTCCATGGGAATGGATGTTTTTTCTGGAGTAATCCACTAGAAGGTGCCTATGGAAGGAAAGAGGTTTATATTCCCTAATTCAACTGCAGCCTGAGATTATTAGGAATCAAGATAGAGGATGCACAGGAATCTAGGTGTGGAACATGAGCCAACTTGATGTTATTCCTTGTTTTTTTTACTTTTGTGAAAAGATTATTTAGTCATTTTTCATTCTGTATTTCACATAAGGCTAGTAAGAGGTGCACGCAGAGCTTATGATATATTATTGCTTCATATTTCCTTTCTAAACTGTTACTATGGTCAGAAGTATTATCGTGTTTCTTTCTATCACCTTTCCCCACCATTCTTACAGCAGATAATTTTTTTTCGGATGCTGAAGGTCTGATTCCTTTTTTTAACCAAAGATGTTAGAACAGTCCCATTGTATTCATTACTAGGGGTGGCGATGGGGCTCTTTTGTGAATAATTGATACTGATTGGTATGGTTCATTAATAGCTATATTTTTGTATGTTTACTTTCTTTTGATTGAACTAAACATCAGTTGATTCCTAGGCCAACAACAATAGTCTTCATTTAATTTGGAAATCGCTGATTTGAAAATAGATTCCTGTTTAGACTGCAAGTGTTCATAGCTCACACTTAACAAAGGGATTCTTCCAGGACACCTTTACGCTGAAAGCACGCATTGTAAACTTCATGACCAGCTACAGGTCCTGCATTAGCGCTGCTCATGCCGTCAAAAGTTTTGTTTTAAAAAAACACCGACGGAGGCTCATTTCTAAAGTGCTCCTAGCGGTTTTTAAATCACTTTTATTCTCTGCACTTAATCTCTATGTCTCAATTGTACGATCCACACGTTACTTTTCTGCAAGTTTTACCAGGATCTGAGGACACAGTGGCTCACTCCTATTTTAAAAATTATGGGCTTACGTAGGTGTCGCCCGGCATTCCTTGCGCTTCAATTTCTAGAAGTTGAATCTTTCGCTAAATCAATAGTAAACTTCTTGAAATTGACTATCAAGCACAGGCAGAATTTAGAGTAACAGTGACTCGTATCTTGTGTATCTGTAAAATAGATTAGTTTTATTTTTCTTTTAGATTCTACAGTATTTTTATAACAATTGATGACGCATTGTTTGTTACTTATCTTAACCTGTAATCTTTTTTACCTTGATTGTATTGGCCCATTCCGTGTCTATGCTTTAGCAGCTTATACTCTTATGGTCGTAGCTTCCACATAAAGAGTAAAAAGTGTCTATCTACGGAACAAATGGAACTTTGGGAAACTGTCATATTGCTGATATTGTACCTTTTTTAATACAACCGTTTTTAACTATACTTTTTTAGATGTAATATGTACTGTGCTTTTATGGATGTTCTACGTACAACCGAATAAAGCTCAATTTGATTTGATTTGAGTAAGAATTGACCTTTGTGCTGTTGTACTGGCGTGTTCCCTGTTCCACCACTGAGTCTTCAATTTGTTGTGGAGGGATAGGTCGCCATAGCAGGAAGTGTGCTACTCCACTTCCGGTTTTCACAGAGGTTAGCAGTCTAGCTGCTCACCTCCACCGTTATAAAAACCTTATGCCCCCTCTGACGCGCAGCGGACGCGCCGTGGTCGCGCCGAAGGTGCGCCCAAGGCAAGCCCGTCTGCGCCCGTCTGCGCCTTTACCGGGCCCAGGGCCTCTCCCCCTGGTCATACTCCCTCCCATTCCAACGGTACCTCTGTACGCTATTCCTCATCGCAGCTAATAGAAATCAACTCACGTGCCACTAGACCTCATTGTCGGCATCTGCCCCTTTCCATCAGCCTCACATCCGTACCTGTCCCATGTCTCTCTTGCACTTTCATACTTCCTCCTCCCCTTCCCTCTACTTACCACCCCCTCCTACTCTTCAGTCCCTCTATCGCTCGGCGCTCATTAATGCCCGCTCCCTCCCCAAACACAACTTGGAAATCATGGAGTTTATCACCAGCCAAGATCTTGACATCCTGTTAATCACAGAAACCTGGGGCGATGCCTCCTCCGGTCCGGACTTCTGCTCGGCGATACCGGATGGTTTCTGTATGATAAGACAGGACAGACCCACAGGCAAGGGTGGCGGGCTAGCTATTATTCATAAAGCCCTATACCCTACGAAAATAGAATCCATTCATCGCTCTGATTGTGAGGCCCTCACTTATTCCATCATCCTCAATAACAATCAAGTCTTCAAAGGCACCCTCCTATACCGCCCCCCAGGTCCTCGCAAACGTTTCCTCTCAGCCCTGGATGAACTGATGGAGCCTCTGGTGGGGCCTTCCGACTACACTATACTAGGAGATTTTAATTTTCATCTGGAATCTCCTAGTGACAAGGACACTATCCAACTCATCGCTGACCTTCAAGCGGCTGGACTACACCAGTTAGTATCAGTTCCCACTCACCAAGCAGGCCATACCCTCGATGGGCTGTTTACTAACAACCCCGATATTATGCTGCTCACTGTCCTCCCCCTGGCTTGGTCAGACCACGCCGCAGTTATTTTTACTACGAAGGGCCACAACCCTAATCCGCCTCAGTCTAAAGCCCACACTGCCAAGAGCACTAGAGCTTGGAAAAACATAGATATCCCTCTACTTATCCATACCCTCACCACTTCTCTTTACGAGGCTTGCTCCAATCCTAGCTTAGTATCGAACATGTACCAGGACTGGCTTCAGGACGCTCTTAACTCGGTAGCGCCAATCAAATCCATCTTTCCTAATCGAACCACTCCGTCTGCGCCATGGTTCACAGAGGACCTTAGACTCCAGAGACAGTACTGCAGGAACCTTGATAGACATTGGCGTAAACACTACAAACCTCAGGACAAACAAACCTATAAGGACGCACTAGCTATATATAAGCGAGCCATTGTTACGGACAAGAGCACCTTCTTCCTATCCCAGAACTCCGCTAAGAAGTTGTTCCAAGTAGTCAACACCCTTTCCAATCCCCCGACAGGTCCTCCTATTGAGGCATCCCAAGATCTCTGCAATTCTTTAGCCATATTCTTTGCCACCAAGGTCACCACTATATATTCAGCTTTTTCCTCTCAAACCCACCCCGATGCTTCCGACCCTAACCCCTCTCCCACTCCCTCCAGCCCTACTTTTTCCAATTTTCACACAGTCCCTGCCGAACTGATTCGTAAACTTATTCACTCCATCAGGTCAGGGTCTCCCCTAGACCCTTGTCCACCGTCCATACTTAAACTCCTAACTGAGGTTATCACGCCTTCACTCACTGACATCTGTAACACCATGTTTCTTACAGGTTCCTACTCGGAAGTCTGGAAAA
Organism: Lissotriton helveticus; assembly: GCF_964261635.1. Classification (NCBI taxonomy): domain Eukaryota; kingdom Metazoa; phylum Chordata; class Amphibia; order Caudata; family Salamandridae; genus Lissotriton; species Lissotriton helveticus. The sequence goes on along the minus strand of NC_136067.1, from coordinate 821,040,012 downwards.
AGGCAGTCAATAAACCTCTTTTAAAAAAACCTTCCCTGGACCCCTCTGAACCATGCAACTACAGACCCATAGCTTGCCTCCCGTTCCCCGCCAAGATATTTGAAACAATCATGAACCATCAGCTCTCCGAATACATTAATCAACACCCCCTCCTAGACGACACCCAATTTGGGTTTAGGCAGGGTCACGGTACAGAAACTGCCCTGATAAAGGTGACTGATGAGATCAGGGCAATCCTAGATCAAGGGGGGGTGGCGGTCCTCATACTTTTAGACCTATCCGCTGCCTTTGACACGGTCGATCATTCCACCCTGATGGACCGTGTCTCAACCTTAGGGATTAACCACTTAGCAAAGGACCTCCTTGCCTCATTCCTGGCCAACCGCACCCAAACTGTGAAACTGGGCGCTTTTCATTCGCCCATCTTTACGCTTCCGTGCGGGGTGCCCCAGGGATCATCGCTGAGTCCGACACTATTCAACATATATGTGTCGGACTTGGCGAGGGTCATAAAAGCACATGGGCTGAGTTTAACCACCTATGCTGATGACACCCAGCTGGTGCTGGCTGTGCATAAGGATGGGGTAGCAGTTGCATCCAGACTTCAGGAGGGTATGCTAGCTATCAGCTCCTGGATGTCGAGTAACTGCTTAAAGTTAAACTCAGACAAGACCGAGGTCATGACCTTTGGAAACCTCTCCCCTGGATGGTCTTCCACCTGGTGGCCAATCGAAATTGGTCCCCTAACGGAACCTGTTGCCAAGGTCAAAAACCTCGGGGTCATGTTCGATGACAAACTGCTATTCCATCATCATGTAAACACAGTGGTCTCCTCTTCCTTTCACATGTTAAGGAAAATTAAGAAGTTACTCCCATACCTACCAGCAATCGCAGGAAAAATCCTTATTACCACCCTTGTATTCTCCAAAATGGATTACTGCAAGGCCCTCTTTCTTAATGCGCAAGAATAGGTCCTAAACAAGCTCCAATCGATCCAAAATGCGGCAGCCAGACTCCTACAAAGCATCCCTAAATACAACTCCATCACCGCGGCCATACGTGAACTTCACTGGCTGCGTGTTGGAAACCGGATCAAATTCAAAGTGCTCTGCATTGCTTATAAAGCCATTCACAACTCAGGACCCCGGTTCCTGAAGAACGCTTTTTGCATTTATACACCCAACAGACCCCTCCGTTCATCTTCTATCTGTCTCCTATCAGTCCCACGCACAAGAACCTCTTCCTGGGGAGACAGACGTTTCCTAGTTGCCACCCCAAAGCTCTGGAATACCCTTCCTCTCTCCATCAAATCTAGTCCCACTCTCACAATCTTCCGGAAACACCTGAAAACATGGCTCTTTAATCAATGATTCCTCTTGAGCGCTTTTCCTGCCCGATTTTTAATCCGATGCGCCGAGACACCTCAGGGTATTTGCGCGCAATACCAATCACCTAAACATAAACATAAACAATGCTAAGCGAAGGGAAGCAAACCAGGGAAGATGCTTAGTTTTGGTCTATAGTTGTATACTTTTAATTGCTTTCCTAATTGTATTCATGGAGAAGCATATTTGTGTTGATGTAAGTCGAGAGCGCTGTGCCGTCATTGAATTCTATAATCTCCTCGGATTCCATGTACAGCAGGTGTCTCTGGGCCCCTGTCACGAGAGACACAATTCTTCCTTGAATAAAAAACTTCAGACTCTTATAAGTGTTTCAGCCCTTCCTTCAAGAATTTTGCGATGAGATTGGGATGGGATGATTAGTTTCCTTCTTCTTAGTCATTTCTACACTGTTATATTATATTCACTATTTCCTTTTTCCTTTTGTTACATTTATTTTATATTGTCAAGTTCTTGCAAAAGAACCCTTTGTTCAGCCAGTGGTATTGTTATTGTATTATCTACGGCATTTATTGTTGGTAATTGTTCTTCTTTGGAAAAGGGGAGAAGTGTGTGATGTAAGTCTTGAGCGCTGTGCCGTCATGGAATTCTATGATGATCTAGGATTCCATGTACGGAAGTTGTCTCTGGGCCCATGTTATGAGAGACACAATTCTTCCTTGAACAAAAAACTTCAGACTCTTATAAGTGTATCAGCCCTTCCTTCAATAGGTTCTCACCTGGGTAGGATAGAGCAATGGTACACTTTTCATGAAATGTCAGTATGGCCAACATCTGGAAACAAGGGCAATATCAATGTACCAGCAAGTAATTTCAGTAGCCAGTTAGAGGCAGACTTTTCTATTTTAGTAAATTTGATGCCATTAACAAGGTCCCAGATCTCAGCTCTATACAATGTGGCAGTAAGTGCTTTGGCTCATGGTTGGTGATGTGGATCTTCCCTCATAGTTATGAAAAAACATTTTCAGTGCTTATGTTCTGTGTATTAATAAAGGGCTGTTGCTAATGGTTTGTGTCATTTGATATCATCACTCCAATGAGCCTTAAGTATTCAAGTGAGAGGCCCTTTCTAACAGGGCCTCATCAAGATAAATAGTAGATTTTAAAGATTTAATAGCACTGTCTTACTTTTGTTAATAGGCTCCTATCATTGCAGATTGTGGTGAGCATCTATAAACGGCAACACAAGCCCATAATGTTTTGGAGAAGAGGGACGCAGCACCTGCAGAAAGCAGAATAGTTTAATGCACAAACCAGGCACATTTACAGGTTCAAAGGCAAGATAAATAACCTAATCACTGACAAACAGCAAGCACTGGCAAAGTGAATCAGTCTTGCTTTCCCAATGCTGTGCAGGCCACACTATTGGCTTTGCCAATGGGAGAGGCTTTTAACATCCACCTGCATTAGCAAATCTCATATTGGTGACCACCCATTTTAAAGACTTAGCTAGCGATGTAAAAGTACAATGGGAAAACATTGTCTTTCTATAGTTTAAAGAATGCTTCCGTGTTGTATGACATACTTGTCAGCAGTGGAAGGATGTGCCCTACCCAACCAAAAGCAAGGATAAACAAAGCTATGCTCCAGGGGTGGGGCAAACACAGAATAATTTGAAAGAGTATTTATGCTTTCACAATAGTTTCTTTGAGGTCTACCATTTTTTAACCTTCCACACCCTAGTAAACTCAATTTTTAAACTTAAATCTGTTCTAGATCTATTTTATATTATAGACCTCCTCCTCACATGGTCAGTAGAAATGTTGACACTTTTTTATAAGTCTTTTACAATATTTGCTTATGAGTGCCTAACTTTCTACTTTTGTGTCACTTTAATATTGAAATTTTTAATCAATATCCTTAGACCAAAGATATCACATACCTTCTAGAACATTGCTCTTCTTTTGGTAATCTGGTCTCTAATTCTAACAACACAGGAAGCCCCATACTGTATCTCATTTTATCTACTCCTAACCTTATCTCAGTTCAGCCATAATAAACAGATTAATAGTTGATCATTTCTTTAACACACTTTTCTTCTGACACCTCATCTAATGTCTGTGGATTTAAAGCCCATGAGGATTGTGCATGGACCAAATTACAGTCCAAAGAATTTCCTACCTTACTGACATCTAATGCACCTGTGTTACAGGGGAACCTAAACCCCTGTGTAACGCAACACTAGACTTCACCATTAGTATCACAGCCATGATTAGCCAACGTCTACTGCCTCCAAGCCATGGTTACTCAGACTCGCTAAGAGACACCAAAATCCTTCAAACTGCTTGAACAAAAATGGTGGAAAAATTATTAACAGCCTTCCAGACAAGCTGCCTTATCTCATCAAGCTAAATAAAATGCCAGAAATCTATAGATTAATCCAGGGCCAACTATTTTCAATCACACAGAAGGGTGGCAAAAGAAATCAGACTAATTTGTTTTTTTTTTACTTTTGGAGATTTCGCTTCCCCGACTTCAGTCAAGTCCTCAATGGCTCCTTTCCTCCAATTGTGTTGTGATACCTCATATTTTTTTCCAGCACAGATCGAAAAAGCTAGACTCTCCATCCCCTAATAATATTACAAAGTCTATTTTTCCTTGCTATGACCACAAAGGGCCCAATTTGGATGTCGGTGGAGGCTTTCCACCAGACATCCTGGGTTTCCCTTCGACCGCCGTATCATGATGACAGCGGTCAAAGGGACACCCGCAGGTGGATTGCCCTCCTCTTCCAATGGGCTCACAGAGCTCGTCTGAAGAGGAGTGGAATTCTAATCCCTTGAATGACGGCGGAGCTAGCCTCCACTCCACCGTTGTGATTATAATGTTGCTTTTTGACATGGAAAGGCTGTCAGAAAGTGACTTTGGGGGCCCGTAACAGGGCCCCCATCACCCCTGGCCCTCTGCTATGGGGTCTGAGGGCATATATGGTGCCCCCTAAACAACCCTGCCTGCCACACAGTGCAGGGATGTTTACAAACAACCATTTTTCCATGGAAGCTTGTGCTGCGGGCCTTTTCTGCCCACCGCACAAGCTTCCATTGAAAAATTGATGTTTTGGACCGGCCTACGGGTGGTCACATTCTAATTCTGCAGTTGGAACCGCCGACTTAAAGTCGGGCGGTTCCAAACTGCAAAGGTGTCGGGCGGATGTAAGTCCGCTCACCATCGTAATGAGCTAATATGTCTACATCCTTCACCCGTTGCAAATTTGAAACCTCTACAGAAGATTTAATTAAGGTAAAATATTTAGACAATCTTCTGTGGCTCACCCCTAATAGTCCATCACAGTGACAGAGATCGCCACACACAGGGACAGGAGCGAGCAGCAGGAAAATGAGAAAACGTGCTCCTAGATTGGAGGGGTTAATCTTAATTTAAGGATGGGATTAGTGAGGGACATGCTAATACAAACACGCTCCCTAACAAGATTAAGACTGTTACCATTCACAAACTACATATCTCAAGTTATACCAGCTCTAGAGGTGTCGTAACAGGTGAAAATGTACTCCAGCCTGGCATTGGATTAAATCATCGTGCACCACACTTGACCACTCACCACACAAAACTAAAGAAATGTTCAACACCTACGATGAAATAATTAAAATTCAGAAGAGCTAAAGAGCGATCCCTGTGTTTCCAAGTAGCATTGGGAGGACCTGTTGAGATTTGTCAGGAGCAAAACCACAAACATCCAACAAGGTCACATAAAAAACAAAAATGAGCCTTCATTTAAAATTAACAATAATTGAAATTAATTAAACACATAATTTTCTAGCAAAATTGACTGCACGTTAAATAAAAAAAAAGGTTAGGGTAGGATTTTTTTAAACATTATTATTTAAATCTTATTAATAGAAAATTCAATTAGTTTATTTCAAATTATTGGATTAATTAGTTATTTGAAACATTTACTTTGATGATTTACTATGCTGCAGCATTTTATTTGATTAGTTCTTGGATAAACAAAAATATAATGAAATCAATTTAAATTAATATTATAATACACCATAGAAAACAGTAAAAATAAAGGTAATTGAAAAAACACATTGCTATTTAAAAATCAGCAATATTTTAAATTAATAAAACACAATTTATAGCAAATTAAATGAAAATAAATATGTTAGTGATGGTGAGACTTTTAAAAACAATTATTGTTTAAATATTATATATAAATTACTATATTTAAATTATTTAATATACATTTCAATATGAGGAGTCTATGCTCTGTAACATTTGATTTGATCAGTGCTAGGCTAAAATATAATATTTAAAATTAATATACATTTATATTACATATTAAAATTGAAAGAAAACTAACTTGAATCAATTTTCCTTTACTTTGCCCTTGACAAGATCTCCACTGCTGTAGCGCAAATCTCCAATAGCATGTGCAAAGTTATTAATAGTAAGTTTACACTACAAATCCTGTTGTAGGAGGCCCTTCCCTAATGCAAAATCTACATTTGCAAATGGTGATATGGAATGTGTAGTAGAAACAAGCTCGACCCCACTGTGAAAGTATTATTATTTAACTGGTGGATAGAGAAATTGTGAATTTGTGTGTGGATTTGTTCCTTGGTGTGATTATTGAACTCTTTTTCTAGTTCTCTCCCTGCAATATGATGACGCATGTTGGTTGAGTTTGGTGGCACTGGCAAGACACTAATTGTATTTAACGGATATGAAAACTTTCTTTGAAGGTTTCTTTTATTACTGTAATTGACCTGGATCATCAATGTGTTTTTGTCTACCCTGAATTTCATACTTTCTTTTGGATGTTTCATATATAAAAGTTTCATATGGTTTTAGCCATAAATGCTGGTGCACTGGTGCACAAATTTATACGAAAAATCCCTGGGCAAGTCTTCAGATTGGCAATCTTGAATCCTTTGTTTCTGTTTTTTGAGGATATTGATTCTTGGTACATTTTAGGGAAACTCTTTCAGTCAACTGACACATTGGGATTCGATGGCTCATTCTTGCAGAGTTATTGAATTGCCATTACAGGAGGGTATGCCATGTGAGGGGGTGGTGGGCGTTACAAGGGCCCCTGTGGTGGCACACAAAGTATCTTGATTTTCCATGTAGGGTGGAGGTGATATTGGGTGGAAGACACGTCAAAGGGGTTAGAGAGGACTGACTGGTAGGTTGATGTTGAGGGGTAATCAGGGCACCACAGTGAAGGTAAAAGTGAAACTTGGGGAGAGAGTGCATCAGTTGAGGATATATTATTGGCGGCATAGGCTCATGATCCTTGCAGTGGAGTGAATCGGGTATGTTCCATAAGGGGTAACCCAATGTTATTGCTTGTTGGACCAGTGGTGTAAGAGGAGTTGGTAGTGGGTATCTCTGTGGAGCAGCAGAAAATTTGCATCAATTAGGCAATCTATAAAGTGAGTTAATACAAACATTATTAATCTGGTAACTAGCGGTTCAATGTAGTAACATTGAGTTTGCAAATAGTGAGTGAAATTATGTGTCAACTGTTTGTATCCTCTCTGTAATTTTACAATGCAACAAACAAACTATTAGGTTGCCTCACAAAATCTTAGGAAGGTCGCTAGTTGTGAATCCTGCTGTGATTGCCTGCAAACACAGGGCGGGTGACCTGCAAGAAAAGTACAGTACCCTTCCTGTGTTTTCATTCCATTGGGAAGATTTGTTTTAAGCAGCACGAGTTCCTTTAAGGAACCGGTGCTGCTTTAAAAAATGTTTTGCATTTGGAAGACATTTGGGTGAGCAGACAGTTATCCAATGGACCACTATCTGTTCTCTTCAAGGCATCCCCACATGTTTCCCAAAGTGGAAGGTGTTGAATGGGACTACTTCTCCTTTATGAATGGGTTTGAACCTGGCCCTTTTTGCAGGGTTATCCTCAAACATTTTGCCTGCCCCCTTTTATTTTTGCGACCTCTTTTTGTTGGTTTTAGGACTCTAGGTACTTTACTACTACTAACCAGTGCTAAAGTGCATATGTTCTCTGTCTAAATTAGTGATTGGTTTATCCATGAGTGGCATATTTGATTTACTAGTAAGTCCCTAGTAAAGGGCAGCTGGTGTGCCCAGAGCCTGTAAATCATATGCTTCTAGTGGACCTGCAGCACTAATTGTGACACCCACATGAGTAGCCCAGCAAACATGTCTCAGACCTGTCACTACAGAGTCTATGTGCAGATATTTAAACTATCATGTTGACTTGGCAAGTTCACCCACTTCCAAGGCCCAACCACCCTTTTACTACTTGAAAGTCACTCTTAAAGTAGCCCAAAGTCAGCTCCATAGCTAGGGTGCAGTGTATTTAAAAGGTAGGACATGTACTGGTGTGTTTTACATGTCCTGATGGTGAAATACTGCTAATTTTGTTTTTCACTATTTAAAGGGTTATCTCTCCAATAGGTTAACATGGGGATTGTCTTGAAATATCTTTGAAGTGTAGTTTCCCATTGGTGGCTGATAGGGATTTGGATTTTGGGGTCTCTGAACTCACAATTTAAAAATACAACTTTTGGGGAAGTGGTTTTTGATTTGTAAGTGTAAAAATGGCACTTTTAGAAATTTGCAAAAAGGACATATGATGGACAGAACACTGAATCAACTGAACTTTCACCCCCAGTCACATATCTGGGTTCAATCCATCATTTGTTTACACACCATGCCATTCCAGTTTGGACCCAGCTATATGCAAATCAGTCTTGACCCTAGTTCCCAATGGAAACAGTCCATCCCAAACTGCCAGTCCAGGTCCTCTCCGGAGAAGAAACAAGCAAATGAGGACTGGTTTTGGGGTTTCACCCCTCATCAGCCAGGATAGCTTGAATATGGTGTCTTTTGCTTTCTCTGTATGCCTAGACGAGTGTTCCGGGCTCATTGTGCCACTGGATTCAAGTTAGCCTGACTGATGAGGAGTGAAACCCCAAAACCGGCCTTAGGATGCTTGTTTCCAGTCCAGGGAGGACCTGGCCTGGCAGTTTGGGCTAAACTGTTCCCATGAGGCACAGGGTCAAGACCGTTTTGCATATGGCTGGGTCAAAACTGGGGTGGCATGGTGTGCAAAAAACAATGGATTTAACCCAGATCTCTTGACTGGGGGTATTCACAGAAGGCAGTTAGGAGTCCTAAAGTTAGGAGTCCTAACTTTAGGACTCCTAAATGCCATCTGTGAATACCGAAAGTCTTAAAGTTAGGCTTTTTCTCAGTTTAGGAGTAGTTAAGTTAGGAGTCCTAACTTTAGGACTCCTAAATGCCTTCTGTGAATACTAAAAGTCTTAAAGTTAGGATTTTTCTCAGTTTAGGAGTAGTAAAGTTAGGATTCCTAACTTTAGGACTCCTAAATGCCTTCTGTGAATACCGAAAGTCTTAAAGTTAGGATTTTTCTCAGTTTAGGAGTAGTAAAGTTAGGAGTCCTAACTTTAGGACTCCTAAATGACTTCTGTGAATACCGAAATTATTAAGTGCCTTCTGTAAATACCAAAATGAGTAAGTGCCTTCTGTGAATATCAAAATGGTAGTAAGTTTAGGATTTTGTCTTAAGTTAGTTCTGTGAATCTGGCAAAAAGCCACTGGATTCAAGCTAGCATGGCTGAGAAGGGATGAAACCCTGAAGCGGGTCCTAGGATGCTTGTTTCCGGTCCTGGGAGGACCTGGAAGGACAGTTGGGATGGACTGTTCCCATGAGGCACTGGGCTAAGACTGATATGCATATGACTGGGTCTAAACTGGGGTGGCATGATGAACAAAAGAAAGATGGATTTAACCCAGATCACTTGACTGGGGGTGAATGTTTTGATTTTTTCTGTTTTCTGTCCATCATTTGTGTGTCTTTTACTTTTAGAAAGTGGGCATTTTCTTACTTTTCTATGCTTTTGCCTGTCTTTAGAATACACGTCTGGATTGACTGACAGGCTCTTGTGCATTCAATCTAGAGTCACACAAGGGGAGCTGAGGTGCGCCTTGCATATCCTGATGACCCATCAGCCTGGTGATGGCCTTCCTGAGCTAGAGTGGGGGGAGGAGTTGCTACTGACATCTGAATAGGGCTGTGCTGGTCCTTCCACAAAGCTGTCTCCACTCCCATGTAGTGTGTATGTAGCCAGGTCAGGGAAAGGCAGGGTCTTGTACACTACAAAGACTTTCCTTTGAAGTTTGCCTATTTCAAAGGCAGAACGGGGTATAAGTATTGGACTCTGACACCTCATTGATACTCTACCCATTGCTTTGTTGTGCTGGCCTATTGTTTGCTGATTCTGTCCTGGGACTGAAATGACTAGATCTCCAAGGGCTTGTGTGTGCTTACCTCCTGTTAAGAAGTCTCAGGGCCATCAAACACTTCACCTGCCAGTGCCTGGGCTCTTCTGCTGAGAGTCCTGACTTGTCAAGTGGTGCCAAATCCAGTTCTTGGGCCCTCCGAAGTGTAATCTGGTGATCTTAAAGACCAAACCCACGCATGGATTCCCAGCACCTGTTTTCTCAATAAACCGCTGCAAAAGATCGCTACATGGCTGCTGTCTACACTGAAGGGTGGTTCTGCTTCACGCACTGCCCATGGCTTTCACCTCAGGCCCCAGCTTCCCATCATAGCCCATCAGAAAATTTGCTGCAGCATGAGTCCTGAGAACCGTGTCACCGACTTCCATGGCACCCACTCTGATGCAGCACCTTCTTCGCGGCGGTGTAATTAACACAGAGCCTACTTCGCTGCTGTGGAATCGATGCAGCGCCTGCGTCGCCGCAGTCGCATCGACGCAGCTCGTCTGGATTTTCAATGCATCAGCCTGGGCAGCGATTCTTCATCAACACCTCACCACAGTAAGGAACCGCGGCTGCATATCCAAATACCAAACATCACCCCCCCGGCCAGTAAGGAACTGTCGCATCACCTCCCCTGCCAGCAATAAAGAACCAGCGCCTCACCTTCCCTGCCAGTAACGAACCAACGCATCACCTCCCCTGGAACCAACACATCACTTTGCTTTTCCGTCACCTCACCTACCCCGCCCCTTGCACCATATTTGGCTTTTGACGCATCTAAGGTACTTTGTGCTAAAACAAATGCATCCCTTAATTTCTATGGACCTTAAACTTTTAAAAGTGTTTATTGACTTGTGTATGCTGGGTTTTTGCCATTTTGGTCTTGTTTTATTCAGATAAATATTGGCCTTTTTTTAACTGGAGTGGACTCGTTTTGCGCTGTTTTCACTGTGTTACTGTGTGTATACACAAATCCTTTAAACATTGCCTCTGAGATAAGCCTGTCTGCTCATGCCAAGGTACCAAGGGGGGGTGAGCAGGGGTCATCTTAGCCGTGTGACTCCTTTACCCCGACTAGAGTGAGGTTCCTACTTGGACAGGGTGGAAACCACTGCCAACTAGGGACCCAATCTCTAACAGAATCTGTTACAACCACCTTTGAGATAGTGACATTTCAATGGTTTGCAACAATAGTTGCAATCGCAGCACGTTGCTACCGCTCATTGCAATTCCCAGTTAGGAGAGGAAGAAAGGAAGCCTCTTAAAGGCCTCCTCCTATTTGGAATTTTTGTGTGTGATGCAAAACCCCTTTTGAGTACCAAAAATAGCCTTTCTGAATTGCAAAAGGGTTCATTCAAGTGTAGCATGTCATTTTGTGGTCGTAAACCTTGTGTTTTTGTGAAACAAAATATCTACAACTACAAAATGCTTTACTACATGATCCAGTACAACAGTCAGGTTCACAATAACAGGTTTGTGATGCACTTAGACGTCCGGAAGTGCCCTGAATGGATCTGTGGGTGTCTACCCTTCGCCAATAGGTGCAGGTAACCCGCTGAACTTCGTTCATTTTAGGGGCTGGGCATTGAAAACATTTCCCATGAGCGAGGAATTACTAGCCTGTGTTGATTTAGTCCCTGTCCTTTGTACATACACAGAAACAAAATTATTTTCTTCAAATAATTCGAATGGGGTTCTTGTAATCTGTCTTAAATTTATTGCCCAGTACCCATTTACTCCCTTTCTTTTAATGCAGCTGTCTCCTCTGAAGCAGTCTGTATCCTGGCATGCTCCTGCTTCTGGTAGCGGTACCCGTATATTTGCAGAGAGTGTTTGGCTTGAACCTCATTCTTGTATAGGAAGCTCTTTAGGGCACTTCCAGTTACCTAGAAACCATGACAATTAACAAGTCCGAAAAAATCCTTCACATTGTCAGAAATTCAGCTTCCACTGTTTTCTTGACTTGCGCTTGTCATGATCTGAGTGGGGTGCAATTGTTCACTCATTTCAGCTCAGATCTTCCTCTGTACAGCAATGTGGTAAAAACCCTCTTTACTGTAGGATTTTCCATGTGAAGCTGAAATGGACAAATGCCAATATCCGCTAATGGCTTGAGTGTATGGAGCAACATCCTCTCGCTTTTTATGACCTGGGCCACCGGAATTATGCAATTGTGCGACCGCGGCGATGTTTGCATAATTATAGATTTGCCACATTTGCCAAATAATCTGTAATATGCTGCATAATCTGAAGATGTTAGCACATTTTTTTTTTTATTTCAAATGGTTCAAAAGTTACTAAAAAGGTAGTGACGAGTGTCACCGCACGCTGGAAGGTTCTTCCGAAAACTTGACTGGTCATCTTTCTGTTGCTTGTTGCTATATTTGAGTTTTAAACTAGTACGTATGAGGTGCATCCAATGCCCAGACAGTGTTTCCAAGTTGAAAAATGATTAAATAAGGAAGTAATACTATTACAAAATGTGCCACACTGTAACTGATAATTAGCTTTTTCTAGCTGCATTATTTACTCAAACCTGGCGCATAATTTGGCTCTCTTCTGCCGCATAATTCCAGTGGCTCTGTCCATGACGCAGTCCTGGGAAAGTGTGGTGGAAGCTGAAGTTTACTCAGAGTCACGGGCACTACCATCAACAGGTGTGCGCTTGTACCACCGATGCCTGACTGGGCCATAAATGGGGAATCGTTTCTGAGGTGAAAAAAGGCACTGGTGAGTTCAGTTGCTGTGTAGGAAATGGGTTTCCAAGTTGTTCTTTTTCTGTAAAAGTGAGAATACAAATGGCTTCACTTCTCACGCTTTCATCGTCTGCCAATGAATTTGGTGCCTGTGAAGAGAAGGCGTACTTTTGTGGGTTTTACATGCTTCTGCGGGTTGCATAACTCGACGCACGTGTGGGTTTTTTTTAATGAACGACTTAGCTGTATTTTATAGAAATTAATTAGCACGTTAGCACGTGCCAGAGCAATGTGACTGGTGATAAGCGACTATAAGCTGCTGTTGTTTTTCTGCTGTGCAGTTTCATACTCGTGTATTAATATGGAACTTTCCAGCAGCAGTCGTCCACACAAGTGTGCAAATTAGGGAGGGCTTTTGGCGTCATTATCATAATATGGATAGTGTTCTTCAGGTTTATGATTTTTCTCATTAATGGTGTGTCATGATCGCTGCCCCGCCATATGGCTGTTTATATCATATGAAAGATGGGTACCGATATAAGTTTGACGCATTGATCTAACATAAAACATTCCAACATTTGCCACTTTGGTCTACCACAGATTGCATTTGTTCGCGTGTGTTTTGTTTTCCTGTTGCTGTGTGGATTCGTCTCTCTGTTTAATTTTATTTTGTAAGTGGTGTTTTGCACAGCCTGCTTGTTGTGGTTCTCCCATGTCGCTGTGTTTGTTGTTTTGTTCTTACTGATTTGGTACATGCGCCAGTTTGTGTCTTGAGTCACCTGTGCTGCCTGCTGTGTCTTGTCTTGTACTCAGATGCGAGAACCAAAGGCTGTTTTTTTCACTTTATTTCCTTGTTTTCTTTGGGCTTTTCTACATCTTGGAGGTTTTTCTTCGAATGAGGAAAACAAAAATTGTTGGAATTAATGTTTGAATTAATCTCGGCCACTGACGATTACCAGGTGTTGCATCCGAGTCATTTATTTTCCCACTATGCCACGCGAGAGATCAGCCATATTCAAATTAGCCATGGCCCTGCACCAATACGAGCAGTCAATTAAATTAAATTCAAATAAGCTTTATTCGATTTAAAAAGAATACATCATAAAAGCATAGTGTGTCACATATTATTAAAAAAGAAACAAGTCAACATAGTAAAGAATTTTTAAAACATGATATAGAAACCATAAGTTAAAATACCAAATTCGAGTTTCACATTGTTTTCCTACATCTAATTACATTTTTCAGATACAGTTCTAAAGGGTTAGTAAACATCTAATACTGTAAAAGTTGAAATGTTAAAAATGTTGGGCGACATTGTCTCAAGCCTAACACCCTTAAAATAGATCAAATCCAACTCTTGGGCAGTGAAAAATCTACAAAATAAAAGAATGTGCATTGTTGATTGCAGAGACATATCATCACATGGACACAAGCATAAGGTTCTAGACCATTCGTTCTTGACTGGGAAACAAATTAACCTATGAAGGTTCCCCCCCTGATCGATTGCCACATACTCCTGAGGCGGAAGCCGGGAGGTTTTACTGCTAGATAACAGAATACTTGTTATTTCTACCTTTTAAACGCACTGCACTTTACACCAGCACTAGCGCTTTTAAATTGTTTGCTATCACCGCTTTTACTGTGTATTTTGTGATCTGTGTTACTTTGAGGAATTACCTGTTAAAACTCTCCCAAACGACCGCTTGTAAGCCGCTTTACTGTACCCAAGAATAAAAAGGCACATAGCCTTTTCGAGGCCCCCGGTCTAACAAACAATCCCCTCGAGGCAAGGAATCCACGGCCGCCATCTTGAATTGGGGCCTGGACAGCGCTCTAGTGGCTGGGCGATTTGGGCCCAATCCATTATAAAAGAGCCGACTTCAGTCCTTCTTTTAGATCGATTGCCACATACTCCTGAGGCGGAAGCCGGGAGGTTTTACTGCTAGATAACAGAATACTTGTTATTTCTACCTTTTAAACGCACTGCACTTTACACCAGCACTAGCGCTTTTAAATTGTTTGCTATCACCGCTTTTACTGTGTATTTTGTGATCTGAGTTACTTTGAGGAATTACCTGTTAAAACTCTCCCAAACGACCGCTTGTAAGCCGCTTTACTGTACCCAAGAATAAAAAGGCACATAGCCATTTCGAGGCCCCCGGTCTAACAAACAATCCCCTCGAGGCAAGGAATCCACGGCCGCCATCTTGAATTGGGGCCTGGACAGCGCTCTAGTGGCTGGGCGATTTGGGCCCAATCACTATAAAATGGAGCCTCCTCCCCGTCCGCGCAGCGGGCGCGCCGATGGCGCGCCAGAGGCAAGCCCGTCTGGGCCCGTCCTGGCCAGGCCGGGCACAGGGCCATCCACTATGCCCGTCTCACACAGTCCCCGGATCAGACACTCACGTGACTACCTCCTGCAATTTTGTACGGCAGCTACTTCCCCAAGATTCCAACCTTTTACCAAGCCCCATAATGAGCCTGCAGAGACATCCATCCACCAGTCCTCCAATGGTATTAGCCTAGCTCTGCTGAACTGTAGATCAGCCCCTAAACACGCTATAGAGATTAAAATACTGATCCAAGACTTAAAATTGGATATTCTCTTCCTCACGGAAACCTGGCTAACGTCTCACTCCGAAGCAGACATTGTCAATATGCTACCCCAGGACCACCTTATACAATATCAGAATAGAAGGGAGGGAAAAGGAGGCGGACTAGCGATTGTCTACAAAAACTCCTTCATATGCAGGCTACAAGAAGGAGGAATTGAGGACTGCGAAAGCACCCATTTCTCCCTTCAGATAACTCCTAATAAATCACTTACGGGCACTCTGATATACCGTCCACCCGGCAGCCTAGGAAATTTTGTAAGCTCACTACTAGAGTCCACTATTTCCTCCTGCACCTCGACCCCTAACTTCATCGTGCTCGGTGACTTAAACTTACATTTTGAGGACAACACAGATGAAACTGCTGGGGACCTCACTTCAGAATTAAAAGTACTTGACCTTCATTTAATTAATTCAGAAGCTACTCACATAAAAGGTCATCTCCTGGATCCTCTCTTCACCAATCTGCCAAAAACAGAGGTTCAACCTACGATCCCTCTCCCTTGGACTGACCATTTTCTCATCCCATTCACCTGGCAAACTCCAGTAAAAAGGGTCCACACCCCAACCCCCAGAGAACACGATAGAATATGGTCTAAATTATCATTTGAGCACTGGACACAGGAGCTAATCCGCTCCGCTCCTCTGCCACTCCCTGACCCGGTAAAAGCAGACGAGAACTTTACCAGTTGGCTCACTTCCACTCTGGATATAATCGCCCCTAAACAAGATCTAAAAAAGAAAAATAACTCCTTTAAATCTCCATGGTACTCACAAGAACTCAGGAACCTACAAAAAATCTGCAAAATCCATGAGAGAAAGTGGAGAAAAAAGTGGGACCCCCTTATCAAGGAAGGGTATAAAACTGCAATGAGGACCTACAAAGCAGCACGAAAAGCAGCCCAAGCCTCCTTCTTTGACAAAAAAATCAAAGCTGCATCTAGCTCATCCCGAGAGACTTACAAAATAGTCAAAGAGCTTCTCAAGATACCCAACCCCCCCTCTTCTCAACAACCCTCAGTTGCCAGATGCAACCAAATAGCGGGCTTCTTCCAAAACAAGATCACTAACATTCTGCAATCACTTCCGCCCAAAGCAGTCAACAACCCCACGGCTGCCTCCCCCCCCTACCCGAGACCAACCCTGGACAGCTTTAATCAACTGTCCAATGAGGACTTCCTGAAAGCCCTCTCAGACCTGAAAAGTGGCTCCCCCAACGACCCTGCTCCGATTCGAATTTTAAAACAAGTTGGACCTACCATCTCTCACCTGGCCTCTAACCTTATTAACACCTCGCTGCGCCAAGGAATGGTCCCCTCCAGTTGGAAGCATGCCATGGTCAAGGCACTACGGAAAAAAACAGGCCATGACCCCTCAGATCTAACCAACCTTCGACCGATCTCTCTCTTGCCTGGCATGAGTAAGATCGCAGAGAAGGCAGTCAACCAGCAATTGTCAGCCTTCCTCGAATCCAATAACCTCCTTCGACCCTCACAAACAGGCTTCCGTCCAGGCCAGGGGACTGAGACAGCCCTCCTGAAAGTGGTAGAGGAGGCCAGATGCATCTTGGATTCAGGGGGATCGGTTCTACTGCTCCTCATGGATCTAAGCGCTGCATTTGATACGGTCGACCACAAGATTCTAATCCAGCGACTATCTGAGCTAGGAGTGAGAAACACAGCACTTTGTTGGCTCTTATCTTTCCTAGAAAACCGTACCTTCCAGGTCTGTGAAGGGAACATGCGATCAGATATCCTTTCCCTCCAGTGTGGGGTTCCACAGGGCTCTTCATTGAGCCCTACACTGTTTAACACATATGTGGCCCCCCTGGAGGATGTGGTCACCCCATTTGGGATAAAAGCTGTCACTTACGCTGATGACACCCAAATGATCGTATCATTTTCACTCGAAGAAGAAAAAATCAAAAACCTCCATGACTGCCTAGAAGGTATATACGTTTGGATGTCCAACTCAAGGCTTAAGCTCAACGGCTCAAAGACCGAGCTTATGCTCTTGGGTCACCAACCACCGTCCCTCCCCATTGCTATGTGGCCTTCATGCCTAGGACCCCTTCCCCAGCCCGAAATTAAAAGTTTAGGCTTCTGGCTGGAACAAAACCTCTCCATGACAACACAAGCAAAAAAAATAGCCGGCACCTGTGTTGGTCTACTTCGATCAACCAGGAAGATTCTTCCACTACTCCCTGCAACCTCACAAAAAATGCTCATGCAAGGTCTAATACTGTCTAGATTAGACTACTGCAATGCCCTTTTTTTGGCCGCCCCTGAAGCTACGCTCAATGTCCTGCAGCGAACTCAAAATGCCGCTGCAAGGATACTCACGGGAACCCCCCGTAGAGTTTCAGCCAAACCTGCCCTAAAGACATTGCACTGGCTGCCGATCCGAGACAGGGTCAAATTCAAAACCTTATGTACCACCCACAGAGCCATGCAAAATCAAGGACCCCCAATGCTTAAATCTATGATCTGCCCATACATACCTAACAGACCCTTACGTTCAGCGCAAGGCAACCTGGCTAAGGTTCACCGAATTAAAAGAGCTCGAACCGGTGGACGCCGTTTTTCGGTGATCGCCGCAACCCTCTGGAATTCTCTTCCAATCCAACTCCGGTCTGAACCTAATCATACGAGATTCCGAAAACTTCTCAAAACTCACCTCTTCCCGCAATAACCTTTCCTCTTCTGCTTCTATCCTCAGGTGTTTGTCCGCAATCTCAGCGCTGGGACGCTTCCGGGCAGCCATGCGCTATAGAAGTCCCATATTCATTCATTCATTCATTCATACAAACAGTCAAGCCCAAACTGCCAGGCTTGGTCCCCCCAAATGGGAAAAGAAGTATCCCCAGGCTGGGCTTGGCATCCTTAGGGCTCATTAATGAGGTGCACTGAAGACCACTGAAATTATTCAATGCTGCAGCGTTTTCTGCATATCTGAATTGTATGCATTTGCCAAATAATCCATATTCTGCTGCACAGTTCACAGATTTTAACAGGTTTCTATCTAAAACTGATCAAACATTACTAAAACGTGCCACTTGTGTGTGGTGCAGTGCATTCACAGACCCTCTGCAAAGGTGAATTTATAACCTTTCAAATGCTATTTACCATATTCAGGTGTTAAACTGGTACTAAGGAGTTATAACTTTTGCCCAGATAAAATTATGCATTATGAAAATGACAAACAGCAAAATAATAGTGGCAGAGAACATGTTGCAATATGCTTCATAATTTGCCTTTTCTTGAATAATTTAGTCTTGTCACATCATTTTATCTTTTATTGAAACAATATTCCAGTCACCCTGTGTTTAACGTAAATCCTATGGCACAGGGCAGGGCATAATTATCAAGAAGTCATGTCGCCCCTGTGCCACGCAATGAGGCGCAAGGGCGACGCAAATACTAAGTAAGATTTATCAAGCCCCTCAGTTATGGCGTCAGACTGAAGAAAACAAAAGCTGATGGGTGGAATTGTTGAATTAATCTCAGTGCCACCAGTTAGGTTCTGGTTACTGTTTCTTTTTACTAGTTCTTCCCTATCTTTGCTTCATGCATTGCTTTTTGTTCCTTGCTTCTTGGTAAGGTGATTGTATTTCTTGCTATGTGTGCTTGTTTATTGCAATCTATATGGATCTTGTTCAGTCAAAAACAGTAACCGTCAATCATTCTGCCATGTTTCTAATCTTTAGGTTCATTCAGATAATTGTTAGCATCATTTGTTAACGGTCTGCTTTGGTATAATGTTTTTTTTCTCTGCATCTCTTGTTGCGTATCGGTTCTGTGTTTATTATTTATGTATTTTTTCTCTTACACATTGCATATGGTGCATGGCACAGTGGCGTGTTCACTGTAGGGCCTATTTATGAGCAGGTCTGTATCGCACTTGCACCAGACAACATGGTGCAACAGTGACGCAAACCTTAAGTCAGATTAATGAAGCCACGCAAGGCCATTTTGCATGGTGCAAATCTCTACGTTGCTTTACTCTGCCCTGGAAAGTTTTCCATGGGCATTGTGTGGGTGTTTCCATGCAACTCCCATGGTTTTTGACGTAATCCCAGGTTTACTAGAACAGAAAAACCTGGGAATGCTCTAAGAAAGATACGCCTTCCCAAGAGAGACATTACAAGGAGAAATATCTTCATTTCTTCTTGTTACTTCCTTTTTCTATGTGTGCTGCAATCTGGAGCACATGTAGATAGAGTAATATACCTCTTAAGATTGTTTTTGTGCTGGAAGGTTTCACTTCCGGCAAAAAAAAACAATCCTGCATACAACGCTGGCACACTTGCACCATGGTACAAGGGTTCTTGCATTGGCGCTAGGCTATCAAAAGGATTCAAAAGGGGGTGGTGATGGACAGAGCATCTGAATTAAGCAGAACACTCCTACCCAGTCAAAAGATCAGGGCTTGATCCATCACCGTTTTTTAGCTCACTGCACCATCCCAGTTCAGAACCTGGCTACATGCAAATTAGTCTGACCCTGGCCCAGTGCATCATGGGAACAGGGCAGACCAAACTACCAAGCCAATTCTTTACTGGAAAATGCATATAGCCAGGTTCTGAGCTGGGATGGGGCAGTGAGATAAATAACGGTGATGGATCAAGCCCTGATCTTTGGACTGGGTAAGAGTGGTCTGCTTAATTCAGACACTCTGTTCATCACCACCCCCTTTTCTGTATCGTTTTTGGCCACTATAGGTGTGGCAGGGTATACTCAGACATGAGTCCCTTTCTCACTGCTCCATCAGGATTCAAGCAAGCCGGGCCGAAGAGGCTGAAATGCCAGAAACCGGTCCCCGGTAGCTTGTCTCCTTTCTGGTGAAGAATTGGCTTGGTAGTTTGGTCTGCCCTGTTCCCATGATGCACTGGGCCAGGGACAGACTAATTTGCATATAGCCAGGTTCTGAGCTGGGATGGGGCAGTGAGATAAATAACGGTGATGGATCAAGCCCTGATCTTTGGACTGGGTAAGAGTGGTCTGCTTAATTCAGACACTCTGTTCATCACCACCCCCTTTTCTGTATCGTTTTTGGCCACTATAGGTGTGGCAGGGTATACTCAGACATGAGTCCCTTTCTCACTGCTCCATCAGGATTCAAGCAAGCCGGGCCGAAGAGGCTGAAATGCCAGAAACCGGTCCCCGGTAGCTTGTCTCCTTTCTGGTGAAGAATTGGCTTGGTAGTTTGGTCTGCCCTGTTCCCATGATGCACTGGGCCAGGGACAGACTAATTTGCATATAGCCAGGTTCTGAGCTGGGATGGGGCAGTGAGATAAATAACGGTGATGGATCAAGCCCTGATCTTTGGACTGGGTAAGAGTGGTCTGCTTAATTCAGACACTCTGTTCATCACCACCCCCTTTTCTGTATAGGCTATCAAAAGGGCACCAGCGCAGAGTAATAGGCAATAATGCACCATATAGCTTTAAATATAACACATTCCTGCGCTTTCATGAAGTCCTGTGCAGCAAGGTGACGTTATGCACTGCATGACTTTTACTTAAATAGGCCCCTATGTTTGAATAGGGAACAATGAGTGTAATGCTGCAGGGTGGTCTCTGTCATTGATAAGGGCTTTGTTGGTATATTTTGTTTACTTTGTAGTGTGCCTATGGTACTCTGACTGCAATTGACTCTGCCACTAATGTAAACTAAGCTCCTCATTTATGAGAAATGACGCATCGCTGCGTGAAAGCAGCGATGCGTCACTTTTCAGTGCGCCCTCCTTGCAACATGATAGATGTGTCATATTTACTGTATGACGCATCATGTTGCAAGGAGTTACAGATACGTCAGTATTTCTGACGTATCTGTATGGTGCAAAAGTGACGCATTGCTGGAGTGTGTCACAAAAGTGATGCAACTCCAGCAACGGATCCCCCGTGTGAAAAGGATTGCGTCAGGCGTACACCTGCTGTGAAGCAGGCGTAAGATATTGATGAATTTGCCCCCTAGAAGTGGCGCAGTGAAATCTGGTAGATTTCACTGCGTCACTTCTACGAGGCTTACTTACGTGGGAATGCCCACTCTGCATACATTATACCTGACGCAGGTATAATGTAGCGCAGGGGTTTACAAAGTGACGCATCTGCTGAGATGCATCACTTTGTAAATAGGGTGCAGCAGGAGGCATGTTTTACGCCGCCGATGGGTCACAAAAAGTGACGCAATGGAAGCTCAAAACTGTCGCAAGGCCTCATAAATAAGGCCCTAAGTGTTTGTCTAAGAGTGACGTTGATGTAGAATTTTGGAACTTTGGTTTTGGGGACACATTTTCAGGTTTTCTTGTGCACTCTTTTTAGTGCTGTTCAATTATAATATTGTATTGTATTATAATTAGGTTTCTGGTTTTATAATATTTCTTTTGTTGATATTTCCATCTGTATTTATCCATAATTTATTTTGGGTTTTGTGAAAAAATTAAGCTGGAACAAGTACATTTCGACATTTATTTAACTGGAAAAAGGTGCACTTATACCTGAGCCGCTGACAGGTTTCATTGACATAAACACTCCGATGACAAAATATGCACTTATAAGAAAACATTTGAATTTTGGTATCAAGGTTGTGCATATCTACTGCTGTTTAAGGCTCTTTACTAAAATTCCTTTATGTTTCTTTACCACCTTACCTGAAAATATGCACTGGCAGTCATGATTTACAGCATTTAGAATCACTCAAAAACAACCCAATTTCCGTCTTTATCCACATTTAAAAATGAATGCAGACAGGAAAATAAATAGGTTTCTCTCTGCATTTATCTGTAAAAATAAGTAAAAATGGAAAACAGGGAGCCTTAATTATAATTAATCGTATAGCAAACACACACAGCAGGCTTATTGGCGCTAACCAGAAATGACAATAGAAACCAAGCTCCATATGATGTATATAATTGAGTAACACTAGATGATTTTTTTTATTGAAATACATATATTACATAAATTAGCATCATCATATTCATACATCCAAATATCAAAATACATACATCAAAATTCATCAATATCATCAGATTTGCAGAAATTAAAATTTAACATAAACACTAGTTCATTCATGCTGCTTTCCATTGCAGATATCGGCAGACAACACCAAGATCCACACAAGGAATCTTTCTAAGCACTTAATTTGAAGAAAACATATTTTATTAAAATTCAGATAGCAAAGCATAGAAAAAGTCAAGATTGAAAAGTGAATAGGGCTAGGGTTAATAACCCGAAATCGTGAACCATGCCAAAGACATTCATGATGTACTCACTGCAATCAGTCTTGACCTCTTTTTTATCACTGAATTCTGGACCGCCCCTGACTCTAACTTTGACTTAGGTAGAGCCTGCCCAGTACATTATAGGGTGATCTACCTTCCGCACCTTGACCAAAGGGGTTGTGGACTGTTGATTCTTTTCAGGGATTTCTGGGCCCAGATTTAAAAAGCCCCTGTGTTGCCATTGTGTCATGGAAAGTAGAAGGCAGCACAAGTCAATGCCAGGGCTTCAGTGAGATTAACACCTTGCGTGGCTGAGCGTGGCTTAGTAAATCCAGCGCAAGTCACTGCTTGGCATTTTTCTGCATGGGAAAGCCTTCCATGGGTGGAGCGTGGGTGTTCCCATGCATCCACCCATGTTTTTGGTGCCATCCTAGAATTATTAAGACTAGTCAACCTGGGAATGTGAGGCGAATCAAGGAGAATTATATTTATTTCTCAATGTTACTGCTTCTTTGCATGCTTGCTGCATTTGGCAGCCCCCACACAAAGAGGAATATGCCTCTAAGGATTGTTTTTTAAAACAAAGGTATCCCTTCCTTCACAAAAACTATACTGTCTGTAAAGCAGGCACCCTAGAACTATGACACAAGGGTGCCTGCTTTGGCGCTAAACAGCATAGAGTGCACCAGCACATGAAGACAGCTGGAAAGTGTCATATGTTAGTAGATATGGCACATTCCTGCTCTCTCTCTGTCACAGAGGGCAGCAAGATGCCTTGCTGTATTGTGCTGCATGACTTTTTGGTAAAACTGGGACTTGGTGTCTTCAGACTTAACACCTACAGGATTTTCCCCATGCAGAATTATGCGAATTTCTCTGCAATTCTCATGGTCTTGTAGCTTAACTGGGTTTGTTTGTCATTACCTCCCTGGCACAGCCTCACGTGGTACAGAAACCCTTTATCAAATTCATTATGCCTTTTCTCCTGTCTCATTCTACTTTTCTGCTGTTGGGCAATTTCAGTTTGTGGGCAGGATTGGAACCAACTCCAAAGCCGTTGACTTAATCAATTCCCTTGTGGCTTTTGGGGTGAAAACATTTATTACCAGCCCTACCTACAAACGGGGGTATAAATGCTATCTAACTTTTTACCCTGAAGATCTGGTTATTCCTGGAGCTATCTTGCAGTCAGTCTGGTCTGATAAGATTTGATAGAATTTTAAATCTCCATGCCATGATGTTCTCACAACTGGGACTCCAAAACTGCCCCCTACATTCATACACCCTTGGGAAAAGTAGATGCCTATGCCTCAATAAATTAATTAACAAAGACAAGTTTTTGTCCTCCATCTAATTCTGGGGTGGACAACGTGGCAGCTTACTGTAATTTGACAGAACCTGCCCTAAATAAAGGACTATCCCAAGAGGCGCTCGAGGAGCTGGCTACTGCCGGTTGGTATAAGGGCATGCTTAGAAGAGCCTAGATCGATTGTGAAAAGCTTGAAAAATGTGGCATATAAATTACAAGGTGGCAGCAACATTCCTACACAAAGACACCCTTAAAACCGATACAGCTCTTTGCCTTGGCTAAAGCAGAGTTCTGTGCTATTGAGACTGTTTTGCCAGCCAATCCTCTTAGGAAGGTTTTTTCCATCACACATCCTTTGGCCAACCTGACATGTCTTACTCAACCCATAGTACATTCAAAGTCGCTCTGTCACAACTGGGCCTCTTACTTGAGGGACAAAACAACCCGTATAATGACCAGCTTGCAGTCAGGTTCATCTGGCCACCCTACAGGGAGTTCCCAAGGAATGGCCCGTTAGACGTGCCATGACTCATTTGGAAGCTGGTATGGTGTCATCTTCTCTTAAGAGCTTGGTCTGAGAACTGTGGAGAGCTTTCAGGAACTTGCTGAGTCCATTGCATCAGGCTCTCCCACTGATCATCTCACTCTGAATCCTTGGCAACTTGCAGCTGCTGTTCTAGCAGACCCGTTGCATTCAATATGCAACACTTCTCTGACTTTCGACTTTGTACCCTCGGGTGGAAGGAAATATGTGTGATGCCATTACTAAAGAAGCCTACTGCTGGCCCAACCACTCTCAGCAACTTTTGTCCAATTTCACCGCATCCTTTCCTTTACAAAAGGCTGGAAAAATAAGAGTGAACTCGATTGTTTCTTTTCATCTCAAGAGTAATACGGTTCTATACCCGGCTCAGTCAGGAATGCATCCTTCTCATGAAACTGAAACAGTGTTTGTCTCTGTATTAAATTATCTCAAAGGGGCAGCTGACAAAGGCAGTGTAGCAATGTGTGTGTAGTTAGCTATCTGCATCATATTTTAACTGTGCTCTTGTGTTCATGAGACACTCCAGTTTCCATGACAAACTCTTGCAACTTTTAGATTTCTGAGTAGAATGTTTATTGTTGAAGCTGAAAGTGTGAAAGGCAGTTATCCTGAGTGACCCTGCAGAGACTGTGGCTGAAGTTTCTTCTGTACAATAAACCTATTTTTATCACAACAACCTTGCGAAGGTCCTTCATTGAGTCAACCTCTTTCACAGACAGCTTTGTTGCTCTTGTATTATTATTGCCTGCCTTTGACTTCATATCTCATGAGATCATGGTTTTTAGACTTGCTGTAAAAGGTTTGGGGGCACGCCCTTACAATAGTGCAGATCATATTTCCATAACTGAGCTTCAGCAATTCACCTCCCTCCTTTCCAATCGGAATTCAGATCTATCAATCGTCGGAGTCCTGCAGGGCTCTTCATTGAGCCCTAGCTTTTCAAAATTTATGGATGCAGCTGGTTCACGATCAAGGTGTCTTCTTCATGAGCTATGCGGAGGACATGCAGCTCTTATCTCTGTTGACTAATCTGCGCCTGCTCCATAGGAGAATTTCCATCTCTATATGAACACATTACAAGATGGCTGCCCTCCAATGGCCTCAAGTTTAACAGAGATAAGTCTACGGTCTTATGCTGCAGCAGAAATAAGATCTCTCGTCCACTCTCTGATGACTTTTGACCGACTCAGGATGAATTCCATCTATGGTATCTACAGTTGTCAGGTACTTACGGTTTCAATTCGCTAACAGCCTGTCTCTAGACGCTCATTTAATCAAAGTGCTTTTCTTTGTTAAAAACGCAGCAGAAAATCCTTCCATTGCTCCCAGCATCACACCACTCTTTGATATTCCCAGATACTATGCTGAGTCTTCTTGCCTTTGGGATCTCTTTATTTTTAGGGGCCCCGACTATCTGGTGACATGACTGTATTGTATTAGGGTAACCAGACATCCCAGTTTTCCCTGGACAGTCCCGGTATATGGTGGACTGTCAAGATGTTCTGGCACATTTCTTCATTTTGTATAAATGTCCCGGTTTTTGGGACAAAGATCAGGTAATTGCAATTTATGGAGAATTGGAAGGCATGATCTCCTTACATGGGCGCTTAAGAAGAATGAAACCTTTAAGCAATTTATTTAGTTTCCGTTAGGCAGCAAAGGAGGAGTTCGGCTGTATGTTCCCAGTAGAGGGGAGACAGGGTAGGGAGAACGGCAGGAACCATAGGGTGGAGGTCCTGCCATAGATACTGTTAAGTAAATGTAGAATTGTTAATGTATGCCTGTATATATGGATATGTGTGTGTGCATATATTATGTGTGTGTGTGTTTGCACACACGTTTAAAATCTACCATTATTATAGGTACATATTTACAAGGCTTTGCAAAAACCAGGACAGGCCAGATATAGAAGTAAGACTAAAGGCTTTAGTCCTACTTTTATTTCTGGTGTGTCCCAGTTTTTGGTTCTCAAAATCTGGTCACTGTATATTTTATTCAAATTGCGACTGCGCATTTGTTTCTTGCTGTCCCTCGCTCCTCTTCGGCCACAGCTGCTCTGGATAAACTTTACTGGTTTCCCCTACCTAAGAAGATTCTTTCCAAGCCTCTGTGTATTCTTCACATAGCTATTCATAACGCTGGCACCATCTATTTACATAATAAATCTGACTGTTCACCCAGTGCGCTATATATGTTCCTTTGAATCACAGTTTCTTCTTCCACCCAATTATAGACTTTAACGAGTTGGTGGCAGAACGTTTCCGGCTTAATTAGTAAAAAGATTAAGTGCCAGGGCCCTTTATTGGAAGGTCCCTGCAGCCTGCACCACCTATACCCTGCCAGTGCTGCTGATGGCAATACCAAAATAACACCTAACCATTGCACTCCTACAAGTGTGACAATTCAGATTATTTCAGACGGCTCAAAACTATAATAATGGCATGAGAGACTGGTGTTATTCCTTTTCAGTGTATATTGACTTAATAAGCATGGTTGTTGTGCTCATCTCAAAATTAAAAAGACAGTGCCACTAGAGCTGGAGCTGCCAATTAAGTGATGGTGCAGAGCACCGGAAACCACAGGCACAAATTATGCACTGTTCTCAGGGCAGGCTCCTGCCTTTAGAATGGCATGCCTCTTGTTCTTTGCTCGGTTGTCGATTTGAGCCAAATCAGAAGTTACTCAAGACTTGTCTGTATACCCTCCAAGTTTGTGTGCTGTTCACGAAGTTAGATACCATTTTAACACCAGGATAACGTTTTAGTAATTGTTGTGTTTTACAAGTGGCTAAATAATAAATAATAATAAGATTAATGTATTGGCAATGGTCTTTAACCCTTGACGGTGGCACAAATTCCGCCGCAGTGCTGGGGAATTAATGAGTGGGCATGTTTCAGATGGCCCCTGGCCGTCCGCCGCACACACCCACTGTGACGTTGGACGGCCGGGAGCCATCCGACGCACGCAATGGGTTAATGCTTTCCAACTAGGACCCTCTCATTGCAAGTGGCCTAGTGTTTGATCCGATATTTATCACACCAAATGAGCCCAGTGGTGGCCTGAAAATCTAGTGAGGGAGGGGGTCAGACAGGACGCACATGCACTCATACACATTCACAGCCCTGCATTCACACACGCACACACACAAACAAACACATCCATTCACAACACTCATACATACATGCATGCATGCACCAAACATTAATTAAAACACACACACACACATACACTTACCTACAGCTCTGCTTCGGAGGTCCCAGGAGGTTTGGGACTGCTGCCTTCCCTCATTGGCTGAGCTAAGGTCCTATATTGTCAGCCAATGAGGGAGGGCAGTAGTCTGAACATCATCACAGAGTGAGATGGGGTCAGTGAGACTGCTGACCCCAGCCCACTTTGTGATGAAGTGTCACTGATTGGCTCTCGACCCTGGGCACTTTAGAGCTTAAAACGGAAACGCCCAGGTACGAAGCGATCAGTGACGCTACACCTCGTCACTGAGGGGTGGTCCTCTGAGACCTTTGCTGAGCTGAGGTCACATCCATAGGAGCTGTGACTTCCTCAGCCCAGCAAAGTTCACCTCAGGCAGCCAGGAACCTGCTCATTTAGCGCATGTCTGGCTCCTGGCTTTCTGACCTGAAAATGAACAGTGTCTGTCAGGCTGACCCTTGTTCAGCCTGACGGACACTTTAATGAGCGGCAAAAGGTGGGGGGCGTCGCCCCACAGCCCCAGTGGACCAGTCGCGGCTGAATGAGACCCTACACCGCTGGAGGAGTAGAGGAGAAACGGAATAATAGGACAGAAGGGATTTGAGCAAGTGGGACACAGTAGACAATGGGGTATGGGGAGGGAGGGGGCAGAGAAAACAGGGACCTATGACAGGAACAGGTCACAACCTACCAGCTGAGGAGATGTATTACAGTAGATGTATTAACAGCACAGACAGAGGATCTTAACACCTCTGCTCCCAGCTGGTCTGTTGCTCGCCATCCTTTTATTAGCTTACTATTAGATAGAGACAATAAAAGGAATATCAGCATCATTTTGGGTCTCATTCTTTTTGTTAAAAAATAATTTTTGTGGGCTCTTCTGAAATTTCGCAGTATTTTTATGCAAGTGCTGATTTCACCTTTTTTGTTTGCAAATCACAAAATCGGGACATCTTGGAAGGGGGGTCTGCAAAAACAAAAAACCAAAGGCTTCCAATGCTGCTTCCCCCTGCCCTCTGGGGGTTAGTTAGTAGAAAATCCAGTAACAGATTTCACCTGTTCAAAGCCTCCACACACCAGCTGGAAACCCTCTCTGTGCAGGGGCTTACAGCTCACCGTGTGCTCACAGTGTGATATTGACTCTTCACTGGGTAACTATACAACGAGTTCTGACATTGTGTGACAATCCATCCATATCTGCACAAAGAGGCACGTTAGGAAGAATGAAAGCGGAAGGCTTATCAGCTTGTCATGGTACACATGACTGACCCACTAAACTAGTCCTTGACAGTTGTACAAAACCTACACTACATTAATTCAGGAAATTGCAGACATTTTTTTGTGTGGAGTTTTATATAGCACAAACTAGATCCAGGGGTATCAGAGCGCTTTACATGAGCACCAGCTACCTTACAGACACATTCATTTGTTTTTTGTTAGGCACGGGGAGATTACATGATTTGCCCAGAATCACAGAATGTTGAACGCTCCTGGCGAGACTTGAACCCGGGTCCCCAGCTCCAAGGTCGACCGCCTTTCCACAGTCATCCTTCTGATGCCATGCAGAGACAGAATTCCACCACTTTTTTCCCCAAAAAAGGACCAGTCCCTGTTGCAAAGCTATTCAGGCTTTTTACCACCCCTAGCAGCTTCTAGTGCCCACGGGACACATTGAACAGAGGCGATAGGGCACAACTTTCACGGTCAAATCCCAGTCGAGGTTTTTGCCAGTAGGTTATAACACCCTTCATGAGAAAGGTAAACTTGCTGCCACCTGTCATCATCACTAATGACCATCTTACTGAACATGCAGAAGAAACCAAGAGGATGCAGGCCAAAATAAACAAAAGCACTCACCAAAATAAACACTCATTCCAAGAAAAGGCAGTATATTGACGGAGAGAAAGACAAAAAACTAAGACGAACAGGCCAGAGGTAGATTCGAAGAATAAAATTGAGACTCACCAGAAAGAAAACAGCATGGGCAAATTCACATGACCCATTTCAAGGTAACATCCTGATTTGGGGAATTCCTTTTCAGAAGGCCTTTGAAGTACAGGTTCACAATTAATCCCAACAATGTGTTTCTTTCTTTCTTTGGTCAACATATTGTTCCGGATTATAGTACAATTCATGCCAAAAGGCTGAAGGCTTTTTTTTCCAGGCGCCTCTGCATTTCGAAATTCATTTTTACTTCCTCTTAGAGTCAACATGTGTACCCATTTTAGGGAAAGTCATTTGGCTTCAGAGAGATGTGGGATTATGACATCCACTTCTTGGAACCATGTATTTTTTGTATTCTTGTCGGGGATATTTGGTTCAACACTGAAACCAAAGAGATCAACAGCTAATGAAAAGGACACCTTTCTGGGTATTCAGGGAGAAAATGATACTCTTGAGTCAACACAGAGGGTGGTGGTCCAGTCCTGAGAATAGGAAGAAGACTAATAGACATCTGTTAGACCATTCAGAACAATAAACCTGTCACTGCAGTTACAGCTTCTATCTGCTGGCTTCCGCCTCGTGGGGTAAGGCAGCAAAGTAAACTAAATAAGCACCACAAAGGTCCAGATTCACTCAGCTTTCACACAACGCTGCAAGGGAACTTTCTGTGTGCTACATTAGGTAAAAAAGAAATGTTCCATATTTACTAAGATATGGTGCACTTCTGCTCCCTCCTAGAGCTGGTGCACTTGTGGCAGCCTAGCACCGATGCGGGCACCCTTACGCCATTATGCAAGGGAGCCTGGGTGGCGGTCAAGATAATTTTGGGGCAGGAAAGTATTCCTTCCTACATTAAAAAAAAAATAGTTCTCATTGTTATGCCAGCTGGAGGTAGGCGCACCATTTTGGCCCAAACCCAGGTTTATAGACCTAAGTAAATATGGGTTTGCATCCAAATCCTGGGGTGGATGCAAGGGAACACCCATGGTCCACCCATGGAACGCCTCCCCGATGCAAGATAACGTAAGGCAGCGATAAGTGCTGTCTTGTTCTACTCTTTTATTACTAAGACCACAAAAGTCAAATAAATCGGGCTTTGTGTAGCTTAGTAAATCTTGAAATACATTTCGCGTTGAGGCTGCGTCAAAAAAGTGATGCAACCCGAGGTAAAATGTTAGTAAATCTGGGCCAAATTGTGAGAGTTTTTAAACTGTCACTTCTTAAGAGTTGAGGCTTTTCCTTTGGGTCCCTTGGGGTAGAATGGTATTCTTATTTAGTCTGTGTGTGTGCCAACACCAAGAAATAACCTGTATCATAGCAAACTAGGCCATTTTTATTCAGTCCAGGCTTTTTTATTACAAAATCCCGACAAAGAGGATTCAGAGCCTCTCATTTCCTGAGGACTCTTTTAAAATCAGGTAATCCTTCTTCCAGTTCATTTTAATGGGCTTACTGCTCGGCTTCTGGAGATCTTTGGCTGTGGGTCATTTGGGGTGTTCTGTTCTGGTCTTTGTTCTGGCTCTCCATCATGTATTGGGAGCTGCTCTAACTCCTATGGTATGTGAATCTGAGCACAGCATGGCTCGCCACTTGGATCCTCATCCAGCGACTCCGGTGGGGTCTGTTCTGGCACGCTCAGCGAGGTATTCCCTGGGACTTGATTCTATGCTTAGGTCTGATTTTTCCATTTGTACCAAGTTCAACATCATAGGGCTCTCCCTTGCAGTGTGTAAGCTGTCTACAACCTATACATGCTGATCATAAGATATTTAACCTCTCATCATCCAGGACTCTCAGGATCCAAAAATTCTTTATAATTTCAATTTATTTTTGTTTTTGTTTATTGACAGTACCTTTGTTCATGAAGATATCTGATTTGTTCTTTCAATTTTTCCTACATATTGTCATCTTGGAAGAACTTCTAGTTTGTTTCTCCAATTGCACGATTTACCTTGTATCTAAACCTTCCATGAAGGAATTCTGTATCACTGTTCCTGTTTCTCTATGGAGGACAATTACTTCCTATTTTCTACTCCCACCTCTTCCACGTCACTTTTTCTTGGAGTACAAAAGGAGTTGAGCCAACAGATCAACGCATTGCAACTCTTCCCAAATCTTCAGTTTGTTGTCTGCCCTAAATGACTGCAGTTTCTTGCTTTCTTACTGCCTTATTATCTACTAGTGTGATTTTATACTTTTTGTCTGCCTGCCTGCTTCTACCGACTATTTTGCCCATCGCTGTCAACTACAGCTTGCCACACGTGTGCAGTAAATCAACCAATTGTTCAGAATGTTTTTTTCCTCAGGTTTCAAGAATTTCCCTGGTTACAAGTTTTACCTGTTTGATATCGCTCCATTAAACTCCGTGCATAGTATCCAGGATTTTTATGTAGTGAATAAAAACAACAGCCCATTTCTTTGACTGGATGGTTTCTGCAAGACCGGTTGTTGACATTTGTAGCCATCAACATTTTAATGCTGGGACTGAGGTGTCCAGATGCTTAATGGAAACAGTGAAACTTCAATTTCCATCTCAACAATGCTGTCTACTAAAGTGCCTGGACTAGAAAAATGTTCTTTTGGTAGCTTAGTATCAGTTGGCAAACAACATGCATGACACAATATAACATAATGTAACCACCAAGTCCACCCTATGCATAAAAGTCAAGTGACCATATATGATCTATGACACTTTCAGACAGTCTTGGCTTTGTAGCTGAGGACACCTTGAATGGTGGGGCAAGTGGTTATCTTAATTGTTATATTAAAATATAGGACTAAAGGCACCAGTATGCCGAAAAGCCTAAAACTGTTTCAAGGTTTTACAATGATTTGTTTCAGTAAATTAGAGCATTGGAATGTTTGGAGCTCCATTGAAAACAATGGAATGATCCGGGATTCTAATGGCCAGTAGATGTCTGGAGCTCCAACTTTCCAATGTTTGTTCACACCTTTTGCTGTGAACAAAAGGCGTCAGGGAGCCCGAGGCTCCGTTATGCCTTTTTTTTTTACAAATTAGAACATGCTGCTCTCTTGGGGTGGAATGTTCTAATAGTCTTAGAGCCCTTCATAGCGGACTCTACCGGCCCTTAAAGGTCCGCTCCCTTGCTAAAGGCCCTTGCCTTCAGCTTGGACCTTTAATACTGGAGCAGGCCTTAAATGGCTGTAGATCCCTCTATGGCAGGCTCTAAGGCTATATGAGTATATGTACAGTTTGGGAACTGATAGATGTTTATCTTAGCGACAAATGTTCAACTTTGCAGACACTTGCTGCAGTACAATAGTGCATACTGTGCATAGCTACTTCTGGGGGACAGACAGACTTTTATACAGGACTTAGCATGGGTAATGTACACTTTGAGCAATTTGAGCTACAGTCAATTAGGCTTCTTGAGAGGACTAGGACGATGATCGCGCTGTTTCTCATGGAATCTTAGCTGCAGCATGGGCGAGGCTGGTTGGGGTTGGTAAGGCTGAAAGAACATTGTGGACAAAAACATTTGGAATCTAGCCATCCAGCCTTGGTCATTGTTACAAGTGAGCTATGTGCTCAGGTAACGTCTTACTGAAAAATTTTATTTTTCATAATTTCTATACAAAGCTGATATGTATGCTTTGCTCCAATTGGTAAGTTATGGGTTTTCTAAGAGTCCTTGACTATGAGGTGTAAATTCGTTCTTTTAACAGTCTTTGTGTTAGCTGATTGGAGATTCCTTTTTGGGCCGTAGTAAGTCAAAATCTGTATTTAGCTCAAACCCTGGTGCTGGAAAATCATATTCACCGAGCACAGAATTCCAAATTTATCTTTAAGGTGGAGCCCCTGAGATTATATAAGGGAGGTAAAAGGTGGTCCATCCATTTTCTACCACTTGTGAGCAAACCTCGCCGATTGGTTCCATACTTTTAGAAGTCCGTCACTGAACTTTTTAGGTGGGTCCATATAATTTTTTAATTTTTTGTATTTTTTTATTTAGCAGAGTTTTATATAGCGCGAACTAGACCCGAACCGAATCAGGTATCAGAGCGCTTTACATAGCACCAGTTACGTTACATGAGGACGGACACACATTCATTTTAGGCACGGGGAGATTAAGTGATTTGCCCATAATCACAGGAGGTTTTGGCGTCGTTACCGAGACTCGAACCCAGATCTGATGTCAAGCGCCCTAGCCGTTAGGCCAACTCCTCTCCCCAAATCACATTGCAATTCAATTTAAGAATGTTTTTAAAGCAGTGGTACGACTTTAAGGAGCTGAGATAATTGAAGTTTGTTCATTCAACCTCTGTATGTATTTGCTTGAGAGGTGACGGGAAGGGCCAATTTAAGGATTGCACACTGATTTCAGACATTGTGGGCCTGCTTCACAGAGGTAAACATACACTTTTGTTTAAGTTTCCTACTTTTTGGTATTCACAAACCATGCTCGGAGTTTTATGACTCTGCACTCCTATACTTATGTGTGCAGAGTTTTCCACTCCCATAGACTCTGCATTCAGGGCATGTGACTATGTGCACATAAGTATAGTGAGTGCGGAGCTGTAGAACTGGGTACCTAGTTTGTGACTTGCACGTTATAGTATGTTTTATAGTACTGCAAAAGGTACTGCAAAGTGCAGTTTGTGGATCAGGCTGTTTATGATCGGGCTGAGGCTTGCTTCTTGCAATGAGAGCTATAACATACGCCATCTTCACATGCTTCGTTTTTGTGCCATTCTGACAAAAGAAGTGCTACCTCATCTAACAGAACAAGTGGTTCAGGTAATTTGAATTTCTTGGTTTCACTCCAAGTTTTGCCTTCCAGATACACTCTGGTGGGCATCATCTGAGTGCATCTGGAATGGTCATTTGTGCTGTTCAATTAACAGGGTCGTGATTTTATCACGGTTACCAGGAACATCCCTGGGTGTAAATGAACTGAATGCTGCGGTTAGCATGCCGTTGATCATACTCTTAGTCCCAAGCTAGCATTAAGGAGAAATAGTTCAAACTGTTCTAAGGCCATGCCAACAATAGCCCTCAATTTTCTTCCTCACCTCAGTAGGATGCGATCGGAGGTGGCGTTACACCCAAAGCTGCTGACAATGGAACTGGGGAACCTAGTTCGAGTTCCAATGTCGGCTAAACACCAATATGATTCTGGGCAAATCACATAATCTCCCCATACCTAGAAATGGAATCTGACCTTGTGTAATGTAACCGGTGCTCACACAAAGTGCTCCAGTGCCCCTGGTTTGTATAAAACTGCAAAAATAAGTATTTAAATTGTGTCTGCTGCAGCTAGGCCAAGAAGAAGCTAGAAAGCTTACTGAATTTCTTGGAAGGCGACAAGGACATCCTCTGTAACATTTGTTACTGTTGTTTCATTGCATCTCATGGGTTTTGTTCTGTTGTTCAACTAATTCCTGGAACTCACTTTGGCTTCCTTTTTGAAGCTCTTCCTAGGAAGAGGTGCTTTTAGATTGCTCTGTATTTGATTACAATACCGACTCAACGGTTTTGTTTCATCAGTAGCAGTTTAGGAATGACCCGGTTTACTACTATGGACATTTCCCCCTTTGAACAGTGTGAAAGTATTCATACATACATATTGTCAGACATACTTACAAATACCTTCCTATCAGCTGCTGGGTAATCTTTCCCTGGTAGATTGGACTTTTGGATATTTGCTGTTTTGATGATGTTCTCAACTACCTAGGCATTGGTGGTCAAGAAAGGGACTTTTGGGGAGGAGGGAAACTGGGAAGGTAGGGGGATCAGGGTCGGCTTTAGGGCAGTGCGAATGGTGCTGCCACACTGGGCGCTGACCTCAGTGAAGCGATGCCGTGTTTAGCAATAAGATACGATTTAAAAACACTTGCAGCAGAGTTCTTTCTGCATTCAGTTTTCAGGCAGCAATAAAAATGTCAAGATATCTCTTGTGATTATAGTTCCTGCTAGAGAGAGAGATCAAAGTTTTGTCTAGTGGCAGTTTTGACTCGCCATAAAATAGCGCAGAGTGTTAAGATGCCTGCTGCAAAGAACACGTACCGCACAGGTCTGTATTTTATGTGGATAGCTGATTGGATTACTGCTTTCGGCATAGACATCCTTTTGTAACCGCAGTTCATAAGATACAACCCTAAAATAAAACAGTGACTGTTATGAACTGTCATCAAAGAGCTGCATGCACACTGCAAACGTAGGTTAGTACTTCTGCCCCCCCCCCCCACAGTCTTTTGTTATCTATTCCTAATGTTGCTGAAAGGGGTTTGTTTAGTTAAATGTACCTTCTTATTAGTAAAGGCAGTCTTTACCAGTGCTTTGAAACAAATGAAAGGTGTTATGGAAAAATGAGGGGCACTTTGCCCGGTGGTCATGAGGGAATCCGAGGAGGTGGTCATAGGGGTGCCAAAAATGATTGCCACACCAGGCGCCAACAGCTCTTAAGCCGGCTCGAGAGGGATTGTACAGTAGTGGGGGGCGTGCGGTAGTGTAGGGTGACCAGGCGTCCCGGATTTGCCAGGACGGTCCCCGTTTTCCACCAGCTGTCCGGGCAGATTGGGCGAAATTTAGCTCATGTCCCGGTTTTTGGAGAGGGTCGACTAAAAAAAAGGGGGAGGGTTTTTTAATGTTTTACAATGTGGGGATAGTTAGCAGTTGTTCCAAGAAAGCAATTTAATTCACTGACAAGCTACTGGGTTTAAAAATTGCATCTTTTATGTATGTTCTTACTGCCTGTTTTGTAATTCCTGCTGAGGAGCACTGTCAGTCTGTGCGCTCGCTTGACGTAAAATTATAGTCCTTCTTCTATTTTTGTGAAATGTCCCGGATTTTTGCTTTAAAAAATTCTGGTCACCCTAAGTAGTGGGAGTCGTTTGATAGGTAAAACCATTGCAAAACTTAGTGTTGCAAGCTAGAACTGCCCAAAGGCATCCACTTAAAATAGGTGTTTGACTCCTGTCTGCCCCTGTGTTGACTCCACAGAATGTGCTGCACTTTGGGTGGAGTGCCTGCTGATGCTTTCCCTAAAACAGGCTCCAGCTGGTTCGCTGGGGAGCTTGGTATGACAAAACGCACTGTATGCGGGAGGGAAGCTGGTTCGAGGCAGTGACAGAAAATGTTTTGTTTGTTCTGAACAGCTTGGAGGAACAAAGGGAGTTGCTGAATAATAAGCACAGGTGGGGCTCATCTGGGACTGCTTGGCCTCCAAAGGCTGAGCAAGGAAAAAAACTGGCAGAAAGTTGACGGAAAGTATCTAGCTATTTATAATATGTCATAAAAGGAAATGATAATCTGTTCATGCCAAACCCTGCAAGGCTGTGGAGGAAGTAGATAGGAAAGCCTTGAAGTGCACAGGGAGTGTAAGATAGTGCAGCTGTGATCAGCGCTGCTCAGGAGTGTGTAAGACACAGATTACCGAAGCAGCCACTATAGCCTTCTCATTAATTTGCCACGGTGCACAAGCAGATGAAGACATATACAGTGCCACTGGAAATATGCGATTGTACGGCCGCGGCGATTTTTGCATAAAGATTTGCCTCACTTGCCACATAATTCTTTATCGGCCACAAAATCTGCAGATTTTAACAAAAAAAAAACTTTGTTTTTAGCTCAAAAAGTTCAAAAGTTACTAGAAATGCAGCAATACGTGTTGACGCTCTGTGGAAGGCCCTTTGCAAAGCTGGACTGGTCAACTTTCTGTTGCTTTTTGCTATGTTTGGGTGATAAACATTTACTAATGAGGTGCAACCAATACCCAGACAGTGTTACCAAGTTTTGCTAATGACAAAATAATTAAGTAATGCTGTTACAAAATATGCTGCACTATGCCGCAGAATTTGCCTTTCCTTGCTGCATAATTTACTCCACCTTGCAGCATAATTTGTCCCTCTCCTGCGGCATAATTCCAGTGGCCCTGGGCATAGTTCATACACTAGCCTTGAGTTCTTGACTGGGGCCCAGCAGGGATCATGTACCTTGAACTATGTAAGCACGCTGCACGCTGGGAATCTAGGTTTGACTCCTGTTGTGAGGTTTGAGGGACAGTCATTGCTTTTTAGAAAAACATTGGCATTTCTTCTGTCTGTAACAGGCGCCTGCTGTGCAGCAAAGAGTATCATGGAGCCAGGTTCACTATTGCAGTCTGAGTTCATGCGTGCAGCCAAGGTACTTGTACCCTAACCAGCAGCGTAGCTTGGTCAGTAACATTGGGGTGGGGTTGAGCATCAGATTTCCTGACCATCACGCTGGCATATAATGTTAAAATACATTAAATGACAAGCAGGGCACATGAGTGAGGCTTAAGAGGCAGTCTGAAGGGAGAAGAATATGGATTAATAGGAGTACAAAATGAGAGAAACACAATATTTTGTAAAATAAACATCTTTAGAGCTTTCAAAACAGAGATGAGAGAGAGAGCATGTGTGTTTTTGTCAGTTTATGTAAGTGAAATCTGACAGACTAAAAGCACCTGTACCCAACTATTCCTCCGAAAATAGATTTATTGGAGGGGGGAGGTGTCACCCCCAACCCCCCTCCCCCCGCCCGCCCCCCTACCCTCTGAAGCTAAGCCCCAAACCCTGACACCGCATCCGGTGCTGGGTTGCGTAGATGTGTGTGCTTGTGTCATTCAGTGCCGGGAGGCTCACCGCATTCCTGCCCTAACAATGTTTTCCCTCAGATTCTCCCAAAGTTCAGTCATGGATGCCAAGCAAAGTCTCTTAGCTGAAGTGATTACCAGAGTTTTTGCGTCAGACTGAATGACCATCTTCCCTCCTTCTTGATGCCACTATTGGAGCCAATGTCACTGCCATCACTGCTGAATTGACAGTTCTTGCCTCCGCAGGGCCAGGGCTTATAGTGGCGACTAGTGTGGGGGGACCTGCTGCCCCTTCCCAGTTTCACTAACCCAATTGATCCAAGATATCGAGATAAGTGAGATAGGTCACTTATTCATAAGTGAACTGTCTCACTAGCAGGATCCTGCAGTGTGAAATATTTCTGGTCATTCTTTTCCACTTCTCACAACTGTTATCATATATCCTTTCATTCCAATGATCTTCCAGGGATCGGGCCTATAGCACATTTGAAACTTCCCTCATTGGATTCTGCTTTGCCCCAAAACATTGTCCCTCGCTTTAATTTCTCTTTCTCGTGCTCTCCTTCTCCTGGTGGCCACTTCATTGTTATTCTATCACCGTCTCTGGATCAACTCATGGCCAGGAGATGCAAGAGACCATATTGGCAAAATAGGGATTGTGTCCACAGTATGACAAACATCAGGGCTGCCAGTGATATTGTTGTACAGCATGGTGTATTTTGGTCCTTTTTTGAGGAACCAATGAATTGCCAGGTCTGGATTCTCATTCAGGGCTATGTAGATTCTGACTATTTTATCAAGTTTACTCATCAGCCTCTCAACTTTTTCATTTGCCTGTGGCCTCCTGTGTGCATTCTTCCAGTGGTGTATGTCTAGAGCTCCCGTATAGTCCCTGAAGTTGCTCCTTTTATCAGTTTTGATGACCCTTGGCAGCTCAAACGTGCCCAGTATATTTTCCATCATAGTGTGGATTTATTCACGCTACAATCTCTACCTCTAGAAACTATGGAGAAGTGTATATTAAAACCATTACATTTTTTCTATTCCGTAGAGATTCATAATTCGTGATGTGATAGTCGGTGGGGGATTTTGTGTGTGCCAGTTGCCTAATACCATATGCACACGCTCAATATCTGATGCACCACTCCATTCATGCCTGAGATCCACAACTTCTCCCTGCTTTGGTCTTGGTTTTTTGCTGATGCTCTTTGTGGTCCAACTGGGCCATTTGGTGTTGTAGCAATTGAAGCATGGCAAAGCAATCCCCTGCAATTAAACACCATTTCTAGATGTGCTGAGTTCACTTGACTCGCAATATTCATTCAATGTACTGTCGGCTTGCTCCCTCTCTTTTTGTAATTAACCAGGGCTTTTGGACAAGCCATCTGTGCCATCTGTTCAATGTGGTCATCTTCTTCTAAGGTCAAGACTAGGGCCAGCTTCCCATTGATAGGAGTGGGGTGCCTTGATAGATAGTCTGCAAGTTGTTGTAACCATGTCCATATGACAATGTGCATCTGTATTTCACAAGTTGCAAAGTCCACTAATCAGTCCAAAGTAGTGGGTGATGGTTGTTCCCACAAATAGGGCCATAATGAGCTTGTTGTCGTTTGTCACCTTGAATTGCTGGCCATAGACATAATAGAAATGAGAGTGTTAGACCTGACATCCTTGGAGTGGTTTCCCCTGACATTTTTGCTTTCTGACCTCCTATTTTGCTGACTTCATTTTTGCTGGATTTAGGATTCCAGGCAAATTACTACTGCTGACCATTGTTAAAGTGCAGGTGCTCCGTCCCTAAATCATGGTAACATTGGCTTATCCACAATTGGTATAGTTAACTTATTTATAAGCCCCTAGGAAAGTGCACTACATGTGCTCAAGGCCTGTAAATGTAATGCTACTAGTGGGCATTCAGCACTGATTGTGCCACCCAATTAAGCATCCCTTTAATCATGTCTCAGGTCTGGCAGTACAGAGCATGTGTGTGCAGTTTTAAACTGCCATGTCTACTTGGCAAGATAACCCTATTGCCAGGGTCAAACTTTCCTTTCTATTACATATAACTCACGCATAAGGTAGTCCCTTGACAGCCATAAGGGCAGGGTGCAGTGTCTTTAAAAAGTTGGACATGTACTTTTAAGTTTTACATATCCAGGTAGTGAAAAACTCTTAAACTCGTTTTTCACAACTGCAATGCCTATTTGGTCCATAGGGTTAACATTCTACCTAGTTCCATCTTATAAGT
Organism: Lissotriton helveticus; assembly: GCF_964261635.1. Taxonomy (NCBI): domain Eukaryota; kingdom Metazoa; phylum Chordata; class Amphibia; order Caudata; family Salamandridae; genus Lissotriton; species Lissotriton helveticus. Next base: position 820,999,999 of record NC_136067.1, on the reverse strand, counting down.
GTAATTACCAATTGGGACAAAATAGACATTTCGAGTTTGGTGTCTCTGGACTCACAATTTAAAATCTCAACTTATGGTAAATTTGGATTTTAACCTGTAAGTCTGAAAATGCCACTTTTAGAAAGTTGGCATGTTCTTACTTTAACCAGTATGTGTCTCTGCCTGTCCCGTAATAAAAGTGCGGGGTGGGTGACAGCTGGGCTTTTTGCATTCCCTGTAGACAGTCTTACACAAAGAGAGCTGAGGCATGCCATTTATATCCTGATGGCCAGTCAACAGGCTGATGGGTCTTCTTGGACTAGGTTAGAGGGAGGAGTTGACACCTGCACCTGAATAGGGCTGTTCCTGTCCTCATACAAAGAGCTGCATACCCCACTGTAGTGAGTCTGGAGCCAGGGCAGGAAGGGTGGGGACCTTGTGTTCTTCAAAGGCATGTTTGAAGTCTCCCCCACTTCAAAGGTGCAACTGGGTATAAGTATTGGACCCCTGCCACACCAAGTAAGTACACTCTGGACCTGAGGACACTCTGCCAGGAAGAAGGGCTGCTGTGCTACTGAAAGGACAGACACTCTGCTGGACTCTGCTGGATTCACTGGACTCCTGCTCTGCTGTGCCTGGCCTGGTGCCCCGCGCCTGGTGGTGAGAAGGACTGCACCTGACTCTCTATACCCCAAAACCAAATGACTCTAAGGGCTTGCTGGCTTGCCTCCTGTTCTGAAGTCTCAGGGACATCAAAGACATCATTCAACTCTGCTCCAGCTGCTGGACTCTGCCAACTGTGAATCATGTCCCATCAAGAGGTGTCAGTCCAGTCCTGGGCCTTCAAAATGGGCTCTGCAGCTGTTTTCTGCAAAAATCTTCACATTGTCTGCTTTGTGCCATTCCAAACCAACGCATTTGCTTTTGACGCTGACGCAGTGCTGCTTCAGAGACTCCACAGCGTCGACAGCGAGGCTTCAAAAATGACACAGCTCCTTCATCATAAGGGTTTCGACGAAGGCGTGGGCCCTAACTGCGAGGCTCGGCGATGACACAGTGTCTTCATCGTAAAGGGTTTGATGATGATGTCAGATCCAACTCCCAGGCTCATCAATGACACAGTGCCTTCAATGTACATAGGTTCAACGATGACACAAGACTTGACTGTGTGACTCAGAACCAATGCAGTTGCTCCTCTACGTCAAAACTTCCTCCGGAAAGGTACTGTTTTCAGCAGGCCTGTGTGACTTCTGTATCCAACCTGCGCTCCATCGCAGCTGGCATGACTTTTCAAATTTGACCCCCTGGTCCAGTGCAACCAAATGTCCCTTATTTGCACTTTATGATTTCTAGCCCTATATTTCAATGCAATGTTTAAAAATTCATACCTCCAGCTCTACTCATTGGATTTTTGTCATTTTGGTCTTGTTTTGTTAATTAAATTCAGCTCTATTGCTTTAATCTGGTGGGGATCATTTTTGTGTGGTATGTTCACTGTTTTATTCTTTTAAGTGTTTCACAAATACTTTACACATTTCCTCTTAAGTTAACCTTGGCTCCTCTGTGCCAAACTACCAGAAGGTGAACACTGTTTAGATTATGGTGTGCATTTGATTTATCCTGACTAGGATTGTGGTTCCTGCTTGGACAGGGTGCATACCTCGGCCAACCAGGTACCCAATTTCTAACAGGGTGCATCTCCAATTGAAGGCAAGCACTTTCTTTATCTAGCAAAATCTCTGCCCTGCTGCGTCAAGGGCAAGCTGGTGAATGCTATGGGTTTTCACCCACTTTGCTGTTGGTGTAGCATTAAGACAGTCTTGTAAAATTGCTGCATTTTTTGCTATTTGCTTTTTCATTTTGCTGCAGACAGAATCCTCATGGGGCCTGGGGTCAGATTACTGTACCTTGTCCCTTTATAATATTTTTTTGAAACTTCAGGACAGGGTACAAAGTCCATGAGTTCTGCAATGACTGGCAGCAATATTTTCCTATGCCACTGGCAGCCGATTAGAAACAATCAGTCTGGCTCATGCAGGAGTGTGACGTCCCTAGGGAAATACACCTCCCTGGGCCTATCAAAATGCTCAATTTTTAAACTGGCGCTCCCGTGAGAGTCTCTCAAGACTCTAGCATGCCCAACCAGCCAGATATCTATATTTTGTTGACCCTTAATTTCTAAAAAGCCACTGAATGAATTTACACCAAATCACAAAAAGCGTTATAGTTAGGCTCAGATTTCATCCATACAAAACCAGTGAAATTCAGCAGTTAGAGTTCCTGAACTAACTATAACTTACGCCCCTGCTTATGTCTTTAAATTATTACTTCACTCAGGACATGATCAGTGACATCATTGAAGACATATTACATCACTCATGACATGGCCAGTGACATCACTGATGACATCACTGATGACATCTTCCGTGAGTGTTTCGTAAACCTTTGTGAGACTTAAAATAATATATCAAGCTACAGCTTAAGTTAATCTAATCTCCTTCCTGTACTAGTAATTAGTCATACTATTTCTAACTTTTCTCATCTGAGTGTCTCTGTGACTGTTTGTATCAGTGTCTGAGTGGATGTCTGAGTGGCTGTCTGAGTGGGTATGTGAGTGGTTGTATGAATGTGTTTGTGGGTATGTGAGTGGCTTTATGAATGTGTTTGTGGGTATGTGAGTAGCTGTATAGATAAGTGAGTGGCTGTGTGAGTTGCTGTATTGGAGAGTGAGTGTATGAGTGGCCGTGTGGGTGAGTTAATGGCAGTGTGAGTGGCTGCATGGGTATGTGAGTGGCTGTAAGGGTAACGGAGAAGCTGTGTGAGAGGCTCTATGGGTGAAGGAGTGGGTATGTGAATAGGTAAGTGAGTGGGTGTGCTTGGCTGTATTGGACAGTGAATGTCTGTATGAGTGGCTGTAAGGGCGAGTGAGTGGGTGTGTGAGTGGTTTTATGTATGCATGAATGGCTATGTAAGTGGTTCTGTGGGTATGTGAGTGGCTGTATGAGTAAGTGAGTTTGGGGTGAGAGGCTGTTTTGGTGAGTGAGTGGCAGTGCGAGTGACTGTATAGGTGAGTGTGTGGGTGTATGAGTACCTGTATGGGTAAGGGGCTGTGTGAGTTTTTATATGGGTGATTAATGGATGTGTGAGTGGCTGTAAGGGTGCATGAATGGGTTTGTAAGCATCTGTATGTCTGTATAACTGTATGTGTGAGTGCCTGTTTTGTTGAGTGAATTAATGCATGAATGGCTGTATGGGTGTGTTAGGGGGTGTGTGAGTTGCTGTATGAGTGAGTTGATGTGTTAGTGGCTCTATGGACGAGTGATATGTTATGTGAATACTTGTAGGGGTGTGTGGATGGGTATGTGAGGGCTTGTGTGGGATGAGTGTATGAGAGGTCCTATGTTATGTTAATATGTTAATAACTTTTATTAGGCGCACAGCTGCCCCAGCAAAGGGGCGTCCTGGCGCCTGATCAAGAACCACAACACAACAGATCGATGCTGAGAAGAGAGGAAATCAGTCAACGGAGGCAAACAGGTGGGTTTTTATAGCACGTCTAAAGAGAGTCAGGCTATTTAGAGCACGAATATGGACAGGGAGGGAGTTCCATAATCCAGCCGCCAAAACACAAAAGGAACGACCTCCCATCCTACTCAGTTTGAACCTAGGTTTAATCGCCAGAAGAAGAGATTCAGACCTGAGAGACCGCGTGGGGACATAGAGAGAGACAAGGCCCACAAGGGCAGGAGGCGACGAAAGTTTCAGGATCTTAAATGTCAGACAGAGAGCCTTGAATTTGATTCTCTGTCTGACTGGCAGCCAGTGAAGGGATGTCAGGACTGCGGAGACAGAACAACGTCTCGGGAGGCCAACAATGGCCCGCGCAGCGGCATTCTGCACCCTCTGTAGCCTAGTAGCCTCAGCCTGATTTACTCCAAGCAGCAGTGCACTCCCGTAGTCCAGCCGAGAAAGGATGGAGGCCTGGACCACCAGTTGCCGAGTAGGAGGGTCGAAGAATTTGAGGACTGGTCGCAGTCCTCGCAGAATACCATAACAGGTGGCTGCAATCTTCTTTGTGTGGCTGGTAAAAGAGAGGTTAGAATCCAGCCAGACCCCCAAGTTCTTAACTTCGGCCGCTGGGACGGGGGACACCCCCAACTCAGGAGGCCACCACTGATCTCCCCAAAGTTCCGCCTGCTTCCCTAGAATCAGGACCTCGGTTTTCTTAGCATTTAGCTGTAAGCAATTACTACACATCCAGTTTGCCACAGCTATTAGTCCTGCACGGAATCTGGGCGCCGTCACCTCAGGGTCCCCACTGAGTGTCACCGCCAGCTGCGTGTCGTCGGCATACGATGTCATGGTTAAGCCACATTGTCTGACGACAGCAGCCAGCGGCTTCACATACAGGTTGAACAAAGTGGGGCTCAACGCAGAGCCCTGAGGGACTCCCAGTCCCAAAGGATGGAAAGAGGACTGACCAGGTGGAATGGCCACTTTGAAAAACCGGTCCGAGAGGAAAGAGCGGAACCATTGAAGAGCCTTCCCCTCAATGCCTACTTCCTCTAGGCGCCGCATCAGAATGTCATGAGACACCGTGTCGAACGCGGCGCTCAAGTCTAACAAGAGGAGCGCCGCTGTCTGCCCCGCATCCAGCACTGAACGCAAGTGCTCGGTCATAAAGAGCAGAGCAGTTTCAGTGCTGTGTTGTGCGCGAAAACCATTCTGACTCTCGTCAAGAATATTATTACGAGAGAGGTGGGCAGACAAGATGGAGTTCACGTGTGCCTCAGTGACCTTGGCGGTCCAAGGCAAGAGAGAGATGGGCCGATAGTTCTCAGGAAGCTGGGGGTCAAGGTTGGGCTTCTTCAAAATGGGGCTAACCACTGCTTGCTTCCAGGAGGAAGGAACCACGCCCTCGCTGAGCGAAAGATTGATCAAGTCCAGTATGGGCTCGCGGCAGAGGGGCGGGAGAAGAGCCATAAGCTCCGGCTTCAACGGATCTAAGGGAGAACCAGATTTAATTTTGAGGCTCAGAGTGTCAAAGACCTCAACAGACATGACAGGCAAGGAGGACAGAGTTTCGGAAACCGAAACCTTTACGTCACTAGGTTCATCCCCAAGTACAGATGGTATAAATCCTCGATAGATTGCCTGCACCTTCTCCACGAAAAAGGATGCCAGACTTTCACAGTGAGAGTCCGTGCAGATTTCCAGCGAGGTTGCCTGTTTCCCCATCAAATCTTTGAGCACCTTAAAGATTAGTTTGGATGGGTTAGGGCTTGTTTGGGTGTGTGATTGGTTTTGTGGATGATGCAATTAGTGATTTATTTATTTTATCAACTTCTAAAGTGCACAAATACCCATAGGTATCTCAGCGCTAATCAGTGTTAGGAGTGATGTAATATGTGAGGTCTTAAGCAGTGAATTGCAGGGGCGTTAGTTATTGTTAGCTCAGGTAACTATAACTGCTGAATTTCACTGGTTTTGTATGAGTGACATCTGAGACTAACTATAATGTCCCTATAACCTTTGGATTTTTCAGTGAATTTCTAAGTTTTACTTTATTCAACCTCCCTGTGAGCTTTGTTTTTTTCCAGTGAAATTCTACAGTCTTTAAATTCGATTCCCTAATTTGTGTGTGGGGGGAGTCTTTGGGGTGCAACACCCACCAAATAAATGCATTCTGGAATTGGGTCTTGGGGTCCAGAGTTGTATCTGCTGTAATAGGTTACCTACCAAGAATAAAATATAAAACAGAGACCTTTGATTTAAAAGTTAAGAGAGAGAGTGAGAGAGACAGACAGACAGACATATACATCTGGCGGCTGAAACCAGATAACCTGCAATCAATACTGGCTTCCCTGCTGTTTCAAATTGTGTAATCCTGGGCAAATAATTTATTTTACACACGCTCCTTTTTCTTTATTATCACATATGAGACCATTTTTAAAAACCTGAGTACAGGATGTACGCTGTAAAAGCACTTCCTATGTTTCCTTCAAAAGACTATAATGATGTTTCTTCTGTAATAAGAATCTAGGCCACATTTAGTGTTTACATGGCTGCTTACTTGCCTTTCGATTCAATAATGGCATTGTTGGTGGGGGTGAGTGATTAATGTTTCCTGGGTTTCCTGTCTGTTTCCTGTGTCCAGCTACTTTTTGAGGACTCTCGCTGTGCTCCTGCACTCGTAAAATACTGACTGTCCAGCCCTCCGCGGACCCGCCCGCCAGTCTCCCGACGCTCTACCGCTTTCACCACCTACAGCGGGAGCCGCCGAGCAGAGACTGGCGAGGGGCGGGACTGCGATCCCCAGAAGCCCTGCTGGGGTCCGCGTGCAGTGGAAGCGCCAGGAGGCGCATGAAAGCAGCGTCACCACCATTGCTTGTGGGTTTCCTGTCTGTTTCCTGTGTCCAGCTACTTTTTGAGGACTCTCGCTGTGCTCCTGCACTCGTAAAATACTGACTGTCCAGCCCTCCGCGGACCCGCCCGCCAGTCTCCCGCCGCTCTACCGCTTTCACCACCTACAGCGGGAGCCGCCGAGCGGAGACCGGCGAGGGGCGGGACTACGATCCCCAGAAGCCCTGCTGGGGTCCGCGTGCAGTGGAAGCGCCAGGAGGCGCATAAAAGCAGCGTCACCACCATTGCTTGTGGGTTTCCTGTCTGTTTCCTGTGTCCAGCTACTTTTTGAGGACTCTCGCTGTGCTCCTGCACTCGTAAAATACTGACTGTCCAGCCCTCCGCGGACCCGCCCGCCAGTCTCCCGCCGCTCTACCGCTTTCACCACCTACAGCGGGAGCCGCCGAGCGGAGACCGGCGAGGGGCGGGACTACGATCCCCAGAAGCCCTGCTGGGGTCCGCGTGCAGTGGAAGCACCAGGAGGCGCATAAAAGCAGCGTCACCACCATTGCTTGTGGGTTTCCTGTCTGTTTCCTGTGTCCAGCTACTTTTTGAGGACTCTCGCTGTGCTCCTGCACTCGTAAAATACTGACTGTCCAGCCCTCCGCGGACTCGCCCGCCAGTCTCCCGCCGCTCTACCGCTTTCACCACCTACAGCGGGAGCCGCCGAGCGGAGACCGGCGAGGGGCGGGACTACGATCCCCAGAAGCCCTGCTGGGGTCCGCGTGCAGTGGAAGCGCCAGGAGGCGCATAAAAGCAGCGTCACCACCATTGCTTGTGGGTTTCCTGTCTGTTTCCTGTGTCCAGCTACTTTTTGAGGACTCTCGCTGTGCTCCTGCACTCGTAAAATACTGACTGTCCAGCCCTCCGCGGACTCGCCCGCCAGTCTCCCGCCGCTCTACCGCTTTCACCACCTACAGCGGGAGCCGCCGAGCGGAGACCGGCGAGGGGCAGGACTACGATCCCCAGAAGCCCTGCTGGGGTCTGCGTGCAGTGGAAGCGCCAGGAGGCGCATAAAAGCAGCGTCACCACCGCCTCGTGGGACGCGAGCGGGACGCCCGGAGCGAAGCCCGGGCAAAGGGCGGGCCCTCTGTGGCCCTCAGAGGCCAGAGGAGGCTAGGCTAGGCCACCCCCTTAATATCTATTACGGCCTGGTTTTGCAGGGAATGTGCCAAGAAAAGTCTACACACTTTCAACATATCACCTAAAAAGGAAGAAGAGAAAAGCGCCACCAGTTCTGCTATCGAAGTAAGATCTTCTTATTTCAAGTGTCCCTTCACTTTTACCTTTTCATAGTCATAAGAAAGAATCTATTTGCTCCACAATTATGTCTAAAAAGAACATTCCCAAGGCACCGGATACACCTAAGAACACCATGGACAGCTATCTCGTCCAGGTGGTAAGCAAGATAAATAGTGATCGTAGACAATCATTGGGCCTATATCAGTCTCCTACCCTCCCCTCCATGAGCCCCTCTGCTACCCCACAAACAATTGATGCTATACAACAAGACGCTATTATCATTACTGGTGAAACTGACTCCACAGGCAATGCAAGTATGGACATAAGTGGCACTAATGGGGCTGACATGGAGATTCACACGGACACTGATGTGGACATACTTACTGACAATGTGATGGAAGAAGCACCGTCTGTAAAGAGGGCAACAAGGGCAGTAAGATCGTGCCGTAAGATGCAAAAAAATCACGGGGGGGAAGGCCAGGGAAGAATAAACCTACCCCATCACCAAAATCTAAAAACAAATGCCGGGAGTATGAGGAAAATACTAGGGAACTACTGGATGAAGCTCTACTGTCCAAAATCTCAGAGCTGTTGGAGGTGAAAATCCAGACATTTATCAAGCCTCTGATCAGCAAAATTGACAAACTTACTGCGGTAATAAAAAAATTGGGAGGTACTCAAGACACATTAACTGACGCAATAGGTATTGTCTCAAAGAGTGTTACAAAGCAGCTGGTCTGCCAAGAGATACACAATATGGGTGGGATAGAATCAGACGCACCTCCAATAGAGACTGAGAATTCACAAAATGGACCTACCATCCAAGAACCAGAAAAAGAGGTACCTATAGTCCCACCGCTTGCACCAGCTCCCTATAGCCTTGAGAGTGATTCTTCACAATTTGTATTAGAAGCTGCGCCTCTGATTTTAGTACTAGCAAATGTCCCCACTCTATCACCTGACCACACAGAATCAACTTCATCTCTAACAAGCAAGGCACTACATTGGCTCTCAACCAATATGAGGATGGCACAGGGGGGAGAACAGCAGTTAGCTGATGAAGTCAAAACGGCAAGGAGGGTTACTTGGATTGGGAACAATTCCAAAAAATGGAAGGGTGACTGTGTTGTGCTAAATTTCCATAACTCAGCCACGCTTTCGAATATTTTGCCGAACATTCTACCCCCCAACGAAGAAGTGGCACCATAATCCCCCTTACATTGGAATTCTTCTATAACGAATTGAAAAAAGTCTCAAAACAAAATGCCTTGAAGTCACCATGGATGGCAAGAAACAAAAGATGGGGTGGGGGACAGATGCATTTTGATCCCAGCAATAGGGTTGGTGCATGGCTAGGCGACCATCAAAAAACGCCCTGTCTGACTACCCAAGGGCCAAATTGGAACATGGTGAACAGACGGGGTTTGTACAATCATGTTAATATGTATGCGCCAACACGAAATGACAACTACATTGGAGGATGGCTAGGTGACCAGCTGAACTTGCCTTACCCTAATACCCCAGTGTCCAGATGGAACCCAGCTATAAATGGATGGCGGTTTGTAGCTCCGTCACATAACTGTGGAGTTAGTACCACCAACAGGTTTGGGGTTTTGGCTGGCCTTAACGACTGTGATTGACTCATGGTGTGTGGACATTCTATTGAAGAAGGGGATACAACTGCTAGGGATAACTCCGAAGCTGAGCCCAACAAAAATGCATTGGTTTGCACGGGAGAATCGATATCCGACTGTTCCACTATACAAAATGACGTGATTCGAACATTGGACACTGATTCCCTTGAGATTATTAGACAACCCTATGTACAGGCAGACCATGAAATTCTAGAAATAGATAAAATAATCTGTTGGAATATTGCAGGGCTGAGAAAAAATCTATCCGATCCAGATTGGCATCAATATCTTGACAATGGGGACCTCATCCTGTTCCAGGAAACCTGGGGGTTAGAGAATCACTTTAAGGTCGATTATAGGTCTTTCTTTATTCCTGCAATAAACACTAATGGAGGCAGACCGTCTGGTGGTTTAACAATATGGGTAAAAATTACAGGGGGGATAAGCTATAAGCAGATAGAAACTAACAACCCTGACCTCCTGATGATCGAACTAAGGAAGCCTAAGGGAAAGATCATCTATGTGATCAATGTCTATAACAGACCCCATCAAGCATGCAAAGAATCGCCAGTCATAACCCACCTAGGTAACATCATGGCAGGGTTAGACCAGAATGCAACGGTAATTGTAGGTGGCGACCTTAATAGAAGTTTCGAGCCGATAGTAGGTCTCGAAGACATCTATAAAGACGAGGACAGTGCCAATAATATACCCTTGGTTGACACTACATATAAAGTAGCCTGCACTGTGAGTGCCCTACAATTACTGAGCTTAACATTTGAGTATGGGCTGCGTGCATGTAATGGGCGACTGCCTTCAGACTGCCCTAGTAATCCAACGTTTATCAGAGGGGATTGTTCTAGTCATTTAGATTACCTCATGATTTCTAAACACTTATGGCCTAGGGTAGTGGACCTGAAGGTGGATGTTCGCATGGAGAGTGACCATTACCCTTTGACTCTTTCTGTGCAGAATCTGTTTATTAATTCTACCAATAAGAAAGTCAGACAAAATTTCCTATCACAAGGGCTTCTAGAAGCAAACAATCGTAGGTCCCTAAAATGGCCAGTAGTCTTAGGAAATGTAAATATTGTTAGTCAGATCTACCAGGTCTTTGTTAAACACATGTCCCCCCTGACGGAGAATAGGTCAGGAAACCATAGCCCTTGTCTGATAGAATCCCATGACCATTTAATTGGCCAGCTTAGTGAGATCTTGACTAGAGTGGTAAAAAGATCAAATACCACCCATAAATGTAAAACACCGGGTAACTCTTGGTATAACCAGGAATGCCGGAGAGCCAAATCGGAGCTAATTACTGCAGTCAGGGGAAACATATCAGACAATGTTAAAACCAAAAGAGCCCAGTACAAAAGATGTCTACTTTTGGCCACAAAAGAATGGGACAAGAGGGTATGGTCTGACCTGCTAGATGCTTGTAAGCGCAAGGACCAGACCTCCTTCTGGAGCCTTATTGCCAGTGGTACCAAAGGGGCAATAGACACCAAAGATAGATTCCTCGAAGAGAGTACTTGGGTTAGGCATTTTTCCCTATTATATGCTAGTGCCGATTCAGGTGATAGCGAAGACCAGACTAACACATCCTTAGAGATGGCATTACAAGAACCCCCTCTTGTATTCACTCTGAATGAAACGATTTCAGCAATTAAAGCAGTTAAGCCAGGAAAGGCCCCCGGTCCGGACAGAATACCAGGGGACCTCTGGAAGCACGAGGACTTTATCTGGGCTCCCTACATTAATTTACTATCCAACGAAATTGCTAGTGGTGCCCCTGTCCCTGAAACATGGAAGGGGGCGGAGATTGTAACACTATTCAAAAAGGGTGATAGGTCGAACCCTGCGCACTATCGTCCTATCAGCTTGATTGATGTGTTGCAAAAAATCTTCGCCCGTCAAGTTCTTAGCCGACTTGCCTCATGGATCGATGATCACTCCATTTTTACGAGGTACCAGGCTGGTTTTAGAGCTAAAATAAGCACAGTGGACCAGGTTTTTAGATTTTTATGTTTAGTCTGGAAATACACTATGATAAGGAGCTCCCACATATATGTGGCTTTCGTCGACTTGAAAGCAGCCTTCGATATGGTCCCTAGGGCAGACCAGTGGTACCAAAGGGGCAATAGACACCAAAGATAGATTCCTCGAAGAGAGTACTTGGGTTAGGCATTTTTCCCTATTATATGCTAGTGCCGATTCAGGTGATAGCGAAGACCAGACTAACACATCCTTAGAGATGGCATTACAAGAACCCCCTCTTGTATTCACTCTGAATGAAACGATTTCAGCAATTAAAGCAGTTAAGCCAGGAAAGGCCCCCGGTCCGGACAGAATACCAGGGGACCTCTGGAAGCACGAGGACTTTATCTGGGCTCCCTACATTAATTTACTATCCAACGAAATTGCTAGTGGTGCCCCTGTCCCTGAAACATGGAAGGGGGCGGAGATTGTAACACTATTCAAAAAGGGTGATAGGTCGAACCCTGCGCACTATCGTCCTATCAGCTTGATTGATGTGTTGCAAAAAATCTTCGCCCGTCAAGTTCTTAGCCGACTTGCCTAATGGATCGATGATCACTCCATTTTTACGAGGTACCAGGCTGGTTTTAGAGCTAAAATAAGCACAGTGGACCAGGTTTTTAGATTTTTATGTTTAGTCTGGAAATACACTATGATAAGGAGCTCCCACATATATGTGGCTTTCGTCGACTTGAAAGCAGCCTTCGATATGGTCCCTAGGGCAGACCAGTGGTACCAAAGGGGCAATAGACACCAAAGATAGATTCCTCGAAGAGAGTACTTGGGTTAGGCATTTTTCCCTATTATATGCTAGTGCCGATTCAGGTGATAGCGAAGACCAGACTAACACATCCTTAGAGATGGCATTACAAGAACCCCCTCTTGTATTCACTCTGAATGAAACGATTTCAGCAATTAAAGCAGTTAAGCCAGGAAAGGCCCCCGGTCCGGACAGAATACCAGGGGACCTCTGGAAGCACGAGGACTTTATCTGGGCTCCCTACATTAATTTACTATCCAACGAAATTGCTAGTGGTGCCCCTGTCCCTGAAACATGGAAGGGGGCGGAGATTGTAACACTATTCAAAAAGGGTGATAGGTTGAACCCTGCGCACTATCGTCCTATCAGCTTGATTGATGTGTTGCAAAAAATCTTCGCCCGTCAAGTTCTTAGCCGACTTGCCTAATGGATCGATGATCACTCCATTTTTACGAGGTACCAGGCTGGTTTTAGAGCTAAAATAAGCACAGTGGACCAGGTTTTTAGATTTTTATGTTTAGTCTGGAAATACACTATGATAAGGAGCTCCCACATATATGTGGCCTTCGTCGACTTGAAAGCAGCCTTCGATATGGTCCCTAGGGCAGACCTATGGAGGACACTAAATAACATGGGCGTGCCCGGAAACATTCTACAGCTATTAATTAGACTGCATGAGAACAACTATGCACAAGTCAGATGGGGACCAAATGGGGAGCTTAGTGGGAAAATAAATATATCTAAAGGGGTTAGGCAAGGGTGCGTTCTGGCACCTACCCTATTCTCCCTTTATGTTAACGATATCCCTGACACCCTTTTGGGCTGCGAGCATGACTCTCCCAAATTGTGCGGTGAAGCCGTTCCGGCATTGTTATTTGCAGATGACACGATTTTAATCCCTCAGACACCTAGAGGACTTCAGAATCTTTTAAATACATTTAATTTGTATTGTCATGACAGGAAATTGGAAATTAATTCCTCAAAAACAAAGGTCATGACAATTAATCCCCATAAGGGTTTTAACAAAGTTTTTAAAATAAATGATGAAATTATTGAAGAAGTCCCCAATTTTAAATACCTTGGTATCATTTTAGATAGTAAAATAACATGGAAAACACAACTCGAAAATGCTAAATTGAGGCTGACCCAAAACCAGTTTCCAATTGTAAAAAAACATAGGAACAGTCATTTTAAAGCTGTCTCTCCGGCCATTGAATTGTTCAAAGGCAAAGCACAATCATCTTCTCTCTATGGGGCGGACCTTTGGGGTTACGCATTGAAGGATACTTTTCTAGTGCGTGAGAACTCCTTCATTAGACAGCTCCTAGGTGTACCGGGCTCCACACCATTGACTCCCGTATTGTGGGACCTAAACTTCCGACGCACTGATGACTATGCCTCCCTTCGCCCGCTGCTCTATTGGGTCCGTTTGTGGTCCACAGAGGAGCTGGTGGATTATAGAGAAGCATTGAGAGAGATAATGGCCATAAAGAATACTACCTATTTGCCATGGTTAGTGTATGTCGAAAAATGGTTTGGGAAATTGGGCCTGAGTAATTTTTGGTCTGACCCTGAATCGCTAACCAATTTTTCAAAAAAACTCCTGAAACAAAGGTATTGGGAGTTTATAAGTGATTCAGTGTTAACCAAAACCAAAACAGGAACTCTGACTTCGAATTTTTTTGAAATAAAAATGACTATGCAATTGGAGCCCTTTATGGATGAAATTTACCCCCCGTTTGCCAAGAGTCTATATCTAAAATTCAGGTATGGCATTTTGCAAACGAGGGTCATGACAGCCAAATGGCATTGCAACAAGGGTGCAAACGGGAATACTGATTCCAACCTATTTGAGTTCTGTGAAATGGGGTTGAAAGAGGATGAATCCCATGTATTATTTATATGCCCTGCTTATTCCAGCGCAAGGAAAAAATGGTTAAAGCCTATATGTAAACTGTTAGGCCTTCGCCAAGTCGAGGTTGGGCTCAGAATATTTAAGGGTGATACCTCACAACCGATAGTGTTTAGTTTGAGCCGTTTCCTCTTATGTGTAGCCCTGATTAGAAAGAGAAAAGGTTTTAAAACCTAATCCAATTTACCCTCACATGGATTATTGCTGGCTAGAATAGTATCCGCAAGTTAAGCGCAGAGGAAAATAGAACTGGTTTTGCATTACATGTTAAAGTATTGCTTGCTTTTAGTGATCCTGGTGCTTCTTTTAAATTGTAAATTATTCCATTGTTTTTATATTTAGTAAGTGATCCCGCTAGATGAGACAAGCCGACTGTAATGAATTGTCTTCCACTCTAAAAACATTTTCGGGACATTCAAATAAATTTTTTGTTACAAGAATCACGTGCTGCTAACTGTCCCCAAATCTAACTGTGACCTTGCATTTGTTTGTTTGTATTTCTTTAAATGTATTGTATCTTATAAGGTTTTTAACCGAATAAAGATTGAAATTGAAATTGAAATTGAAATTGATTAATGTTTCTACGTTCATGTTTAAAAACAATCACTTTCCATAAATTTTTGTCTATGGAGCATATAATCAGATGTACTGAGGTAATACGCTTCCGCCTGTTAAAGAAATACAGTTTTTGAAATTTTGGAGAGACTTTATCACATTTTTACAATGTTTCTTGCACGACATACATGATAAATGTTTTCATGGCTTGGCTCATACTTGCCCTCATAGAGTCAAACCAGACCCATGGCTCAGCTCACCCTATGAATTTTGCCTGCTGCCCTCCCACTGTGCCCTTCTAGACAGAGACCCACCTAATGCAAATCAGTTCTGGCAATGCTCCTCATGGGAACAGTCCACCTAGAACCCAGGTCATCTTAACCCTCTACCCTGCTGCCCACTGCTTTATTAGTGGGGAAATTCACACACCCCGAATCAAACTGATCAAGCTTGGTCCCTAACTATACGTGTTCTATATTTCTTTTTTGAAGAGAAAACCTTGTGGCAGTTCATAATTAACAAAGAAGACAACCAGTCACAACAGATAATATGTCAGGTTGGTTCCCTGGCATATGAAACAAGGCTTATTAGGGCAAATGCTAATTCACAGCAAGCAAGTCAAAGCAAGGATAGGCTGCATGCAGGTAAAGGAAGTGATATAAAGAAAATACCCTAGAGAAAGAACACATACGTCCTATGAAGAAATCCAGCAAACTCACACAGCGCTTTACATACTGTTGTCCTTGGATGACACGCTTGTGACCTATTTTCACCAACAAGCACCGGAGTAAACAAGTTTACATTGGCAAGAAATACTCAACAGTCACAGCATTTAGCAGAGTCATCTTATCAGTGTACACACTGGCTATGTATATCACACAGCAGGAACTGGGACATTACTCATTATTTATACATTGTTATACAGCATCTCAGGGTAAAATGTTTAATGCACACCTGTATCGGTTAGAGAGGTACAGGTCGTGTGTTAAAACAAAATTAAAGGTCCTTAGAGCAAAGCCCTTTACCTTGTTTCATAGTGTGCCACTGCATTGGGGGGCTGGTGACATATTGTGGGGCCTATTCACAAAGGCAAATGTTCACATGTGGATTTACTGATGGGGAAACTTATTCCTGCACCAAGTAATAACTTTACACTTTTTTGTTATTCACCATTACTCAGTGTAAGTTTATTGCTAGGTGCAGACCTGCAAGTCTCTACACCATCAAACCTCGGGATGAGGCCCGCCGGAACAGGTTTTACATGAGTAAAGTTACTAATGGTAACTTTTAACACATAGGTAGAGGTTTCTACCACCGAGGCGGATATGTCCTATGTCAGAATATATTAATAGAAAATAAAGTTGACTAACAATAAAAAATAATATATATATAAATATCAATCAACAGTGTTGCCCCTTTATGTGACATGCTCTTGCAGCTGGTACCAGCGTGGAGGCTGGACACAACCTTCTTAATATTTCAAACATAAAAGCTGCACTCCAGGAATATGTGATTAAATAGATGTATTTATAGATCATAACTAACACAAAACTAACATGTTTTGACCATCAATATCTTGGTTGATTAATAAATTGAACAATGGTAATAAGTGAACCACTTTGGGCCTCATTTACTATATTTTGATGCCTGGCAGCCCAGCAAGCTTTCCTGCTGTGCTGCCGTCTGTCAAAATAAAAGGGTAGAAATTACCCATATCTACAAGATACAGTGCATTCCTTTGTAACGTAGTGATGGTGCCAGGCACTCCTTCATATTTACAAGGAGAGGAAACGCCACCCTGCATGGTTTTTCCTCTCCTTGTAAATACGACCCCTTCATACACAGAACTTTGCGTTGAAGGGGCGTTCCATAGGTGTTGCTGTGGGTGTTCCCACGCAACACCCATAGAACAAAACACATCTCCAGACACATCTCCAGATTTATAAGAAATCGTAAATCTGGAGATGTGTGTGAATGCTGCGCCATCCTAGAGTTGGTGTTGCAAGGGGCAACGAGGAGAATTGTTTTCATTTCTCCTCATTTTTTCCTCTTTCAATGCATACTGCATTCCACAGCATATATTGAAAGAGGAAAATGCCTTTACTGATTGTTTTTGTGCAGGAAGGTGTCCCTCCTTCACAAAAACAATCTCCGCACAACACACACATCCTTGCACCATGGTGCAAGGGTGGCTGTGTCACAGCATGGCTGCAGTTTGTGCAGCTGTGCAGAGGGAAGCACTGAGTTGCAACATATTCATGTACATATGTCACATCCCTGTGCTTCGGAAGTGCCACAGTGCAGTGCAGCTAAAGAGCTTGCAATGTCACGCTGCAGTACTTCCTCATAAATCTTCACCTATAAATTCACCATACACTACTAATGCATTCTTTCAATCAATCATGCTGTATACATATATTCAACCAAACTTTCACACATTACCTTGCAATTATTGTTCTTTATTTAACCAGATAAGGTAGTTCTGATAACAATTTTTTTTTCATTTTTCTTTTGTATTTTTTTTTGGTGAAAAATTGTGTATTTTTTTGGTGTTTTTCCAAAAAATGAATAAAAAAAGAACGAATAATACAGGAAAGTTTTGGAATTACTTATCATTCCAAAAACAAAAAATTAACAACGATGGTTGCGTTGCGCAGCACAAACTGCATCCACCGACTGCTCACCGAAGCATATACTTTTCTTACACTTCACGCAGTGTTGCTCGAGAAAGGCGAATTCTGGCATAATGTCCATTGCAGGTGTTCCTGAGGACGCTCCAGACTCCAGACATGCCACAGCATGTGAGGGGTCAGAGCAGCTCGCCTCATTTCCTCCTGAGCAAGATTGAGAGGATGTGTGGTCCGGAGATGCTTGTACATAGAAGCAGTGCCACAAGAGTATTTTTTTTACTGCCTCTTGACAGGACTCGGTCATACATTTTGCACGTCACCTTTCTTGCATTTAATGTTTTTCTCTCCAGGTGGAAAAGTGAAGAATTTCTATACAACAGATTCTGGCATCTGTGGACGTGGTGCCTCCTCCAAGAATTCTTCTTCGGAAGATACTTCCTCCTACTGCTGCTGCTGTCTAGATGCCATTTTGTTTGATATTTTTGAAAAACACCAAAAAAAAACAAGCAAAAAGGGTTCTTGTAGGAAAAGAGATGTCTCTCTAAAGATGCTCCAACAAGAATAATTCAAATGGGTGGGGTCCTTCAATAGTTACAGTGGTAAATGTTATGAACCAATGAAATCTTTTTTTTTAGGTCACATGGGTTCCGCGCACTCTACGCTCACGAAGCACACACCCGACGCGACTTCGCAAAAATAGATTTCAAAATAATATAAGTTTATAATAAGTACAAATATATTATTGTATGAATAATCTCTTGCCCTAATATGTATATTAAAGACACATACATATCATTTTAGAACATAATTTTTTTTTGCAGGAGTCACGCACACAGCGCGCCCCAGCATGTATATGACATCACAGGTAATATTAAATGTATATGACGTAACTAAAAAACACGCAACCGTCGCACACCGTAAGCGGATCCTTCACGACTTTTCTAAAATGGCGGCTAGAATCTGCACACCCACCGTAATGTGTACGCTTTGGGTGCGCGACTCCGAAAAAATATGGTAAAAAGAGAAAATAATATAAATATATTAAAATAAAAAAATAAAACAAAAAAATAGATTTCAGTTTTAATTTTTTTAATTTTTGTTGTTGTAATTTTCAGAAAAATATATAACATTATTTAATTAATAAAATATTTATAATTAAAGTTAAAAAACTGTAGAAAATCAGTACCAAAAAAGTTCTAGCTACTAGCACTCTTAAAAATTAGCATTTTAAAAAACCTTTGAAATTCACTGAAAAAAACACAGGTTTCAGAGACGTTATAGTTAGAAATTTGCATTCAAAAAAGCTTTGAAATTCACTGAAAAAAACATGTTTCAGACACGTTATAGTTAGAAATTAGCATTTAACAACCTTAGAAATTCACAGACAAAGCCATAGGTTTCAGGGGTGTTATAGTTAGCTGGACATTTCACTCATACAAAACCATAGAAATTCCTTCGTTATAGTTAGTTCTGCTGACTATAACTGGCGCACCCGCAATGCACTGCTGATGATGTCACATATTACATCATTCATGACATGGTCAGTGACATCATTGATGACATCACATGACATCTTAAATTAAATCACTATTGACATCATTGATGACATCATCCGCGTGACAATCTGATACACCTCATCATACACTAGTATACCCTTTCATCACTCACTGTAAAATACAGAGTACCATATTTGAAACCATTGACACACCAATACCAGTTACTACATACCCACTCACTGATTCCTAAGTCTACACACACAACTACACATATATAGACATTGACACATCAGCAGTCATCTTAGTCGGTTATGCAGTCATCCTACTCACTCATGAAAAGAATTAACCACACTTACATTAACTCACTTACACAATTATACACACAGCACCTCATTTATTCAAACACATGGTAACTCATAGTTATATGTTAAAAAATCACCATTACAATTACACACTCATTCATTTAATTACTCTCACAATCACTGACTCTTACATATACTTATTTATATACACCAACTCTCACATACAATGCCTTTTATTTTGTTACTCTGTTGAAGATGTACAACTAAAACATGTCCCGGGGTAGGCACCCAGGGACACTGCAGGAGCTGGCCCTGGGGGGTGGAGGTCCCCAGGGCCCTAAAGGGCTCCAGGAGGGGGGCCACGCAGCCCCCCTCTCACAATACAGGAAGCCCCGGGGTGGTGGTCCCCGGCGCATGGGGCGGTCGTTGAGGCCCCGCACCACTAATACTGCTGGGGGGGCCTTGGAGCCCGCCAACTATTTATTTTATAGCCCTGGGGGGTGCCAGTCGCCGTGGCTAGGAGGCCCCTTTGGGCCCCCATACATTATTTAAATTTGCCCACGGGATTTGGCCCCCTGGGGGCCAATTATAAAAGAAGCCCCGTTATATATGTATTTTTTTTTAGGCAGGATCCGTGCACATTGCACGCACCTGCCGGGTTTTAAAAAAAGAATTAAAATTTTGAGCCCTTGGGGTACCCATAACAGGTCTAGAGGATCAGGATATTTCTACTCTGCCCCCTTAATACGTTTTGCACTGACTTCTTCAGCCTCGCTTCTACCGAGGCACAAAATGACTGCCAACAGTTCCTGGTTTCAAATGTTGACAAACACTTACAGCCAATTAGCATTCAGCGCGTGATTAGAAGGGTACGCTTATGGTGAGCTCATGGTACGCTCCAGGTGCACTCAGGGTGCGCGGATCCACAGCGGCCATAGATATATAAATGATTTTAACTGTCAATTTCTCAGGAACTACTGAACAGATTGACACCGTTTAAGCAAAAGGCATGAGTCTGAACTGAGGACTACATATTTGACAAATTTGGTGTAATTCCATTCAGCAGTTTGGGCTGTAGCCGCTAAATGTCCTATGGGAAATTGCATGGGGATAACCCCCACTACACAAATCATCAAGGAGCGGAACGGAGCTGGCCATTAGTTTTGAAAATTTCACGAAGATTCATCAACTGGCGCCAAAGATATTCCAAATAGAATGTTGCGGATTTCCTATGGAAAATAGGTTCTAACTATCACAACCTACTGGCGACCGCCAGTAGGTAATATATTGCTCAACAACCCATTCCCAGTCAAAAAACAGGCTCCAACACGCTCGGGTTCTCTTCATTGGTTTATTGCAGCTTGAGGTTACGCTTTTCGACTGTATACACGGTCTTCTTCACAATAATAACTCATCGCCATTTTGTGCCTCAATACTTCCCCAAACATTTACAGTGACAGTGCAAATTTTGCTCACGATGTGCAGAACAAAGTTTTTCAATAATTCGTTAAGACAAAACTTCTTGTTATTTAACTATTCCGCTGGCTTTGTATCACACTGTATTTTCTTAAAACCCTGAATCTTACCAAGACTGCACTAATACACTTGTTTTGTGACTAACAGTACTGTGTTAAATTCCGCTCACACCCTGTGTTAAAAAATTATTATCAGGAGCCGATTTGGGGATTTCACGAGAGTTGCAACTTCTTCTATTTAAAGTAACTCAATTCATTTGGTGACCCCAAATGGCATTTCAAATCATAACGGTGTTCAAAATTCAACTTAATCACGTATCACTTGTACGTTGCTGGTACCCTGATTTGGTCCACTATGTAAAGTGCATAGTGTCATAGCGAATCTCCCCCATTAGCCTGTACTTGTT
This sequence comes from Lissotriton helveticus, assembly GCF_964261635.1. NCBI lineage: Eukaryota > Metazoa > Chordata > Amphibia > Caudata > Salamandridae > Lissotriton > Lissotriton helveticus. Next base: position 820,979,168 of record NC_136067.1, on the reverse strand, counting down.
AGTGCTTGAGATGCAATACATTGAGAGCCTGTGCTCTAACTCCCTAAAGTGCTTTGAGAATGATTATAGCAGCGTGTCGTCATATTAAATATCGGGCATCAACATCTAATCTTTCTATTACATTCTGTACCATAAATATAGAAATATATACACTTACTAGCTGTGTATCGCATCTTTTTTGTTCACAGAAACCGGTTCACCTAGTGGGAGGAGCCAGGGGAACATGGCGGCGGCAGGCTAGCGGCTGCTGCGAGGTTCCGTCCCTGATGCCCTAGTTAAAAGTTACTATGGGTCTCTTCTCTTCTCTTCGTTCGTTTTTCCAAGCTGGACTATAAACGGAACATGTTGGTTGAGTAGTTTCTCTCACCTTTTTCCCCCGCGTCCACGGAACGAGAGTGACAGCGGAAGCAAACGCTGAACAGGGAGACGGAAGTAAGGAGAAGGCACTAGGACCTACGCGGACCACTTGGTAGGTCGGATGAGAGAGCAACACGGCGCGACTCACGAACGGCGGTACGCCAGGGAGTCGGCTACCGGTCAGTTGTTTCGTGTCTATGGTGAGGCGCTACCGTTAGCACTTGGAGTGGGTCCTCAGCGTTTTGTGAACGGGCGCTGTGGCTGCAATGTACGATCCCAGGCAGAGCAGATCGCAGTCAGTATAAAACCCTGGGTAAGCTGTAATATCATCGGCCCTCATAAGAAAGCTGCTCTATGGTATCGGTTAACAGGGATTGCAAGCCGCGAGAACTACCCTCATTTTCCAGTGTTTGCATCTTGTTGGAACTCCACAGTTTGTATGGATGCAGATAGGAGGATTCCTGCTACACAGCTAATTAATTTGGGAAACATAAGCCCCTCTAGGAAGGAAGACACAACGAAAGGGCTCCTTACAGCTAGAGCACCTGAACAATGTTCCAAAGTGGGAGTAGTTAGTGCCGAGCAGAAAAGTGCCATTAAAAATAGATATCAGCTTCGCTCACGAAAGGAGCTTAAGATAAAGGGGGTACTAAATACTGCAGATTTGGCCGAAGCTACTAGTAAGGGTCCGGAGCCAATTTCACCAGGTAGACAGAGTAGAAAAGGGGGAGCGAAGAGGGGTAAGGCTAAAGGCTCAAAACATTCTAAATCTAATTCGTTTAAAAGTACTCCGTCACTTAAGAGTTACTTTAAGATAATGGAGCATACACTGTCTTCTAAAACAGACAGTACCGGTATGGATAGAGGTGGTGGAGGGGAGCCAAGTTTAAAAAGTCCGACTCAGGTAGCAGTTTCCCCTCTTTTAGCCTCCTTTCCCCTGAGTAATAAATTTGGGGCTCTGGAATCAGCTAACACTCCAGCGATAGCAGTTGAAGAAGTCTCGGCTACTAAGGCAAGTGAAGCAATTGCCCAACCTTCAGTTAGTTTCTCAAAGACTGCTAATCAAGAAATAAGCCATGGGAGTGAGCTGCCAGAATACATTACGCAGGAGGTTGAACTCCAACCTCTCCATACAGAGGAAGAAGGAGCTTGCGGAGGTAGCGACTCTTCAGATAAAAGTCTTGGATTCCTACTACAGTCCTTAAGAGGGGATCTACTAGGTAGATTTGAGACTTCTGAAAAAAATCAACAGCGTCTGCATGATAGATTTGACCTATTAGAGGCAAAAATTGACGGTATTAATACTAGAACTAGCGCACTGGAAGGAAAGGTTTCTACACTCTCAGAGTCCTCAAATACCAATTCTAAAGAAATAAAAGCTTTGAAGGCCCAGAATAGATCGCTAGCTATGGATTTGGAGAGGCTGGAAACTCAATCTCGCAGGAATAACCTGAGGATCCTAAAAATTCCGGAAGGGACAGAGGTGGAGGACTTAAAAGGTTTTGTTTGCAGATTATTGCGTGAAGATATCCTCAAGGATCGTCCTGATATAGATCTAGAAGCGGAAATTCAGAGGGTACACAGAGACCCATATAGGTTGCACCCGGACAGGAAGGCCCCTAGGAAGATTTTGGTGAACTTTCAAACATATAGCGTGAAAGAACTGATTCTGAACAGATGCCTATCACGCACTTCCCTACACTTTCGAGCTAATCCATATTATATTAGATCTGATATAGGTGGTAAAACTGCTCAAAGACAGTGGGAGTTAGGGTCTAGAATGCCAGAATTACGTTCCATGGGGGCAAATGTACAGATGAAGTTTCCAGCACTTCTTAAAATTATGTGGAATAATAAGATGTACACGTGCCAATTTCCGGAAGAGGTAGATGCTGTTCTAGAGAGGATGAAGGCCCAGGAAGAATAGCATAAGTAGAGGCGATCTAGATGTTCTATGTCTCAAATCTATTTACTCTGTATTTCAGTATAGGGTAGAGTATGTTAGTGAACAGGTGAAGGGAAAAAAAAATAAAATAAAAAAAAAAAAAAATAATAATAAGGGAAAAGGGATTTAAAAAAAGATAAAAAATAAATAAATAAATAAATAAATAAATAAATAAATAAAAATAAAAAATAAATGTGTGTATGTGTATACATATGTATATATACAGATACATATAGATAAACATTAGAGAATATACAAAGGGAAAGAGGGGGAAAAAAAAAAAAAAAAAAATAAATAAAATAAAATAAAATTTGTGTATGTATATATGTATATATATATATAAAATATATATAAAAGAAAAATTAAGAGTTTTTTTGCATGAAATGATCAATAAAGATAGGGGAATGAGACCTGTATATATGTTTGTCTTTCATTAGAGTGGGGTAATCAGGGAACGGGGCCTTCTAGGGCGTTTTCGCCAATCCGGAGGGAAGGGTTCCCCGCAGGGTGGGTGGGTGGGTGCTACAGGGGAAGGGGTAAAAAAAAACAAAAAATGTCCTCAGACACCATAAAAAAGTTTTTTTTTCTTTCCGTTAATTAATTATCATTTTTATAAGGTACTAAGTTATGCTACTAGCCACATTCAAAATTTAAAACTAGAGTATGCAAGCTAGCCAAACTATAATCCTCTCCTGGAATGTGAACGGTTTAGGGAGTTATAAGAAACAATTTAATGTTTCTCATTTCTTAGAAAATGTTGGAGCATCACTAATCCTTCTGCAGGAGACTCATCTGGAAGCAAATAAATGTAGTGAAGTCTTTAGAAAACATAAATGGGTTCAGGAAATTTTTTGCTCAAACCAAATAGGTACCACTAGGGGGGTGGCAATCATTATTCGTGCCAATAAAGGAATAGTTGTCCATGATTGGGCTACAGATCAGTCAGGGCGGTGGTTGGTGGTGGTGGTATCAGTGGGTACTGTTAAATTCTTATGTGGGGTTTATTATGGCCCAAATGAAGATAATCCATGTTTTCTCCATAAACTAGCAAGTTATTTACTACAATTTTCTATCCCTATAGTGCTAGGGGGAGACTTTAACTTACTACTGGATGCAGAACTTGACCGCACCTCAAAGGCTAGATACAACTGCCCAATAAAATCGATATGTACGTTACAAAACATCATTAAGGAGTATGCGCTGTGCGATGCCTGGAGAGTCAAATATGGCTCGCAGAGAGAGTATTCGTTTTACAGCAAAAAAAAACATCAGTTCTCCAGGATAGATTATTTTTTGTTAGATAGAGCGATGCTACCAAATATTCATTCTATTGTATATATCCCGAACGGATTATCAGATCACTCTGTGGTTAAGTTGTGTATTAGCATTCAAAAAAAGAACCCATCAGAGTACAGGTGGACTCTGGATAGGACTATTTTATTGAAAGCTGACTTCAATACTAGCACCAAGAAAAGCATAAGAGAGTTCTTCTTATTTAATAATGATTCAGCCCCGAACCGAATCATATGGGACGCCTTTAAATCTTTTTTAAGAGGTATATACGGCTCCCAAATGGCCCTAAATAGAAAGTTAATTAAAGAAAAAGAAGCAAACGATCTCAATCTAATTAAAATAAAAGAGCAGCAACTTCTTCATGCCATCTCTAATGATCGAACAGAAATATTGAGGCTGGAAAAAGAATTAAATGACTTACAAACTAATCACAGATTATGTTCTGAAAAAATACTAAGAGACAAGTGGGAGGTAAGCAAGTTGAGTAATTTTGAATATGGGGAGAAATGTGGATCATTACTTGCCTGGAAAGCCAGAGCGGACAGGTCCAGAAACAGCATCAAAACTTTAATACAACGTGGAACTGGGGCTGTTCTATCTGAGGATGAAGACATTAAGGAGGAGGCCAGATCTTTTTATGAGGATCTTTATCGTGAAAGAGTGAATACTGCACCGGAAGAAATAGAAAACCTAGAAATTCTGAGAAACCTAACTTGTTTGAGGAATGAAGAAGTAGCGTTCTTAGGAAGTGAAATCACGGAGGGGGAAATAAGATCTCAAGTCGAGAAAATGTCAAGAAAGAAAGCTGCGGGTCCGGATGGGCTCCCAACAGAAATCTACAAGGATAATTTGGATGAATTTATTGTTCCAATGCTTAAACTCTTTAACGAAATCTTCATCCAAGGTCAACAAATCCCATCTTCTTGGTTGGACGCAACCATCTCATTAATTGCGAAGCCAAACAAAGACCCACAAAGGATAGAATCATATAGACCTATATCTTTACTGAACTCCGACTTAAAAGTTTATTCAGGTATTTTGGCAAATAGGCTCGCTAAGGTTATCAAATCCATTATACATCCGGACCAACGCGGATTTATCCCGGGCAGACAATTGAATGAACTCACATTTCAGGCAATTGGAGCTATTGACTATGCAGTCCAAAACAGTAAACCTTTGGCCATAGTTGCAATAGATGCTGCGAAAGCGTTTGACCAAGTAAACTGGAAATATCTATGGTCAACGATGAAGAAATTTGGTTTTCCTGAAATTTATATTAAAAGTGTGGTGTCTTTATATAGAAGTCCCAGGGCTAAGATTCTGGTCAACGGAGGACTGTCAGAATGGTTCAGTGTTGGTAGAGGAACGAGGCAAGGATGTCCCTTGTCTCCGTTATTGTTTGATGTTTACATAGAGCCTTTTGTTTGTTCTTTAAGACAGGATTCTGTCATTTCTTCGTTTAAAATTGGGGAATTATCAATTAGGACAGCGTTATACGCAGATGATCTTTTGTTGTATACTTCAAACCCTCTCGAAGCAATTCCTAGGTTATTTTTGCTTGCGGAGAACTTTGGCTTGGTCTCAGGTTATACTATTAACAAGGAGAAAACCGAGGTAATGTGCTGGAATAATCCACTCCCTATTCCAGAAGCCAAATGCAAGATGAGATATCTAGGTATTTACTTAACCCAGAATATAGACGACACCCCGAAGGTTAGTTGGGAAATTGTGATAAAGGAGATCAAAAAACTTCTCTCTAGGTGGAATACTCTACCTTTAAATATCTACGGCAGAGTGAATCTTGTTAAAATGATCATTCTGCCTAAGGTAACGTTTTTGTTTAATTCTATTCCCTTAGTTTTCAGTAGAAAAGATATTCTTAACTTACAAGGTAGAATAGGGTCTTTTATTTGGGCGACAAAATCTCCAAGGATAGCTTGGAAGAAGCTGAGGAGAGGTTTAAAATTAGGTGGTTTAGCTCTCCCGGACTTATTATTTTATTGTTATGCTTTCCAGCTTAAAAACTTTAGGATATTAGCTAATAGATTGGATTTTACTTCAAACAGTTTACTATTCCAGGCTATGCTACAGGATCTCCCTTTTGGTACTGACTATTTTCTCTTTAAATTTGGTGACAAAAAATTCTTCAAAAAAGTCAGGCTGAAAGTGTTAAAAGCGGCTTTATATTATTGGTCGCAGGTGTGCAGACTGCTGTGTATTCAATATTACCATCAATATTCCCCACTATGGGACTCACCAGGCACTCCGGAGTGTTTATTGGATCAACTGGCTCTCCCTTTAAGAAGAGCAGGTCTCCTGAAATGGGGGGACTTATGTGACGAATCGAAAGTTCTAAAGTGGGAATTTCTTGAGGGTGTAACTGGAGGGACTTTAACGAGGTTTAAGTTCTATCAACTATCGACCTGGTGGGGAAGTCAAAATTGGGCCTCAAATGACGAGAATTTGTTCTTAGAGTTATATAGTAATTCCAGAGAAATGAAAAGGGAAACGGCACAATGGTATAATATATTACTGAACAATAAAGACAACCTAGAAGTAGAGATTGCAAAAATATGGGACCCCTCCTCAGTTCAGATAGCTGAGAATGTTGAGAAATTGTGGGTTGACTCTTTTTCTTTATCCCAAAAGATAATTAAACCTTCTAATTTAAGAAGAAATCATTTATACACGTTACACAGAGTGTATTGGACCCCGGCTAAACTTTCTAGGATTTCTGGGGTGCAATACTTTTGTCCTAGGTGTAATCTAATGAGCGCAAATGATATTCATATGTTCTTTGAATGTCCGAATATAGCAAATTTTTGGGAACAATTGTGTAACTTCTTGGAAGAGGTTCTGTCGGTTTCAATTCAATGTACACCTAGATTGGTGTTTTTTGGCCTATTGTCAGATTATGTGTTTAACAGTAACTTGTCACAGTTTATTTTTTATGTTATGACCATTGCTAGAAGAGAGATCTGCAAAGCATGGAAATCTGCTTCCCCCCCGAAATTTGCAGACTGTCTTAAATACATCGTGGCGGTGAGTAAATTTGATGTTCTATGTGGGGGTGATAAAGCTGTTAGGTTGTGGTCTGCACTGAATGCCTGGATTGAAAGGTAACAATAGTCCAATGATTATGCCAGAGGTAAGTGGTCCTGTCCTTCCTTGCTGCAAGAACCAATTCGAAAGGAAGTTGGACGGGTAACGGCCATTTCTCTGGGCAATCTTCTACAGCTATCCACAAACACGAGGGCTGGAAAGGATAGTTTGTGACAGTGGCTTGAAGAGCGCCTATTTTAGAGCAGATATTAACTGGTGGCATATATGAGGACAAAAAAAAAAAAAAAAAGAAACCGGTTCACCTCTCTGTAGTTCGATACTTTTGCGAGCACTTAGATACAATGCCAGACTTCATAAGCATGCTTATATATACGAATAAAGTGCAAAGTGCAGTCTCATTCATGTTGAAGTGCCCCGTGCAGAGCTACCTTGACTATCACTAAATGAAATGTCATTCCATCTTCTGGAGAGGTGCCTTATGCTTCTTTCAAGTATTATCACAATGGAGAGCAAGTGCCCTAAAATGCTTTGTGCTTGTTGTCCCTCCCCTCCACCCATTCTTTAAATCCTCTTTCCCATTATAAAGTGCTCAAAGTTAAAACATAATCTCCTTCATCATTCAAACTTCCCCAAGGATTGGCTTACAGACTTGGTTCAATGTATATAGATATTCAACTGTAAATGCACAAGCAGGTCCTTTTCGATATTAATGCCTGTAGGAACCTTTGTGTTAAATCTTAAAATATGTTTCAATTCCAACTTTCTCAGGCATTGTTCCCTATTCCCTCCTCTACTACGGACTGGTATTTGGTCTATGGGAAAGTACTATAAATTCTCCACGTTACTCTTATGTACTTGCTCACTTGCCACTGGATAAGAGGAGTCCTTGTTGACAATCGCCCTAATGTGTTGCAACCTTTTCACATGGACACTCAAAATTGTACTACCTATGTACATTTTTTGATATGTGCGTCTTAAAATATATACTACATGATCATGTATATAAATATATATATATATATATATATATATATATACTTAAAAAACAAAGATTACAGAGATGTTATAGTTAGGAAATAGAATTTAAATAGCCTTAGAAATTCAAACCTGAAAAAACCAAGGTTACAGGGACCTTATATTTAGGCTGACATTTCACTCGTTCAAAACCAGAGAAATTCAGCAGCTGAAGTTACCTGAGCTAACTATAAATAACACCCTCTCAATGCACTTCTTATAACCTCACATATTACATCACTCATGACATGGTCAGTGACATCACTTATTCGCATCTCAATACATGTGAGTAGGTGTATGAGTGTCTGAGTGGGCATGTGAGTAGGTACATGAGTCTGTGACTGTGACCAGCAAGGGTGTGTATATGGATATAGATATTTTAACTTTTATATTTTCACCAATATTCACGATATCACTGCAATAGTCATGATGTCCCCTTAGCGATACATGGGGCCCATGCTGGTGGTCACGTCATTGTCACGATTATTGTGTGTGATTAAAAAAAAACTGTTTCGGACACATAACTTGAGTCTCTACCACCCCTATTTCTCAAACATGGAGTAAGAGTACCTCCATCCTGACCCCTTAATGGTGGCCGCAACTTTCTGTTCAGGTTGTGTTCAGCCAATCACAGCATTCTGGTTGGCCCGCGCATTGGCAATTAATTGTGGTTGTTCGCAAAATATCCAAGGCCACATATATCACTATAATTTCCAACTTACTACCAAACGGATTTGCACAAATTTTAAAAAAGCACAATCTGCATAACAACACCTACCGTTCTGACATATTGGTGTAATTCCATTCAGTGTTTAGGTCTGTAGTCTTGTTGAGAGGTTCCTGTGGGAAATCCTATGGGATTACAAACGCACCCTTATTTTAACTCCATTTTTCTCAGCACCTGTTTTACGAATCCCCTGAAACTTTTCATGTGCAACAAGAATCACCGGAGCACTTTTTGGGGAAATTTTGTGAAGATCCGTCAAAGGGCACCAAAGTAAAAAAAACGGTTTTCCTATGGAACCATGATCTTAATTATAACTGCCTACTGGCAATCACCAGTATGTATGTATATATATATATATATTCACTGAAAAAACCATAGGTTATAGACCATATATAGTTAGGAATTAGCATTTAAAAAACCTTATTTTACTCACACAAAACCATTGAAATTCCATATATAGTTAGTTGCACTAACTATATATCGCGCACCCGCAATCCACTGCTGATGATGTCACATATTACATCATTCATGACATGGTCAGTGACATCACTGATGACATCACTGATGACATCTCAAATGACATCACTGATGACATCACTGATGACATCTCAAATGACATCACTGATGATATCTCATTTGACATCAATGGTCACATCAATGATGATATCATTAATGTGACAATACAATGCATCTCCTCACACTTTAATATAACCTCTGTTACACCCAGTGTTAAATACAGAGTATAATTTTTGAAACCATTGACACACCAATACTAGTTACTACATATGCACTCACTGATTCCTACGTCTACACACACATTCACTCATTCACCCATACAATCATTCATACATACAATCACTCATCTTTACAACACTATCATATGCACTCATACACCTATACAGACACTCACACTCTGCCACTCATCCATGGAGTTACTCACACACCCAGTCAGTCCTGTAAAGAATCAATCACACTTCCATTTTCTAATCTACACAGTTAAACATAGAGTACCTTACATTTTCAAACATATACTAACACATACTTACTCTCTTATAGAATCACTGATACAAGTACACATTGATCTGCACAGAGTCACACACCTCCCAGCCAGCCATACACACACTCAGTCTCCCATACAAATACTTGTGCAACCAATCAATAACCCATATAGCTACTTATATAGCTACTGATCAACACATGCAGCAGCTTGCACAACAACAGACATACTGATGCACACTTTCAGACAGTTTAGTCACTAACCCGTGCATTTAGTAAGACGCATTTAATCACTCACTCATACAGTCAATCACGCACCTACTAAAACCTTCATTCAGACACTTATACATCCACTCATTCTTCAATATGTAAAACATATTTAAACTTTACAGAAACACATAATCACTGGATGTTGTCATCAGTGATGTCATTTGAGATGTCATCAGTGATGTCATCAGTGATGTCACTGACCATGTCATGAATGATGTAATATGTGACATCATCAGCAGTGGATTGCGGGTGCGCGATATATAGTTAGTGCAACTAACTATATATGGAATTTCAATGGTTTTGTGTGAGTAAAATAAGGTTTTTTAAATGCTAATTCCTAACTATATATGGTCTATAACCTATGGTTTTTTCAGTGAATTTTCAAGGTTTTGTAAATGCTAATTCCTAACTATATATGGTCTATAACCTATGGTTTTTTCAGTGAATTTCAATGGTTTTTTAATAGCAAATATCATAAGCTGTCGAATGTCAAGTACGTGGTAAGTAAAAACATTTTCGTGTTTATGCACACTGATCTGCTTTGAATGCTGCCCCCCACCCCTCATTTCTATTAGGAGTACTCTCTCTTTGCAGATAGTGAAGGGTAGTTAACGCAGGCCTTTGCCCCCGTTGTAATCCGTCGTGCCTGCTTCTCTCTCCATTTGATTGATTGTTCTCTTTGGTTCATTCTCTATTTACAAACAAGCACAGAGTCGCAATACTCTGTTTAGTCTTTGCAGATAGCGAAAAATCGTGTAAAAAAACAAAAGGAATCGAGCAAAATCAGTAGGCCACTAATGGGATCTCTTTTTGACCTCCCTAAAATAGAAACATTAGGAACAACCTGTTGATAATACCAATGTGTATGTACATAAGCGGCGTTCATTTGTGTTCACAGTACCCCTTGTTGATTGTTTGAATCGAGCATTGAATTGTTCGAAGTTGATTCTCTTAAGAATCTTCTCTGCCTGCAAACGAGGAAGAATAGGAATATTCTCTCTCCCTTTGCAGATAGTGAAGGGTAGGTAACGCAAACCTTTAACACGTCGTGCCTATTTCGTTCCTCATTGATTGATTGTTTCCCCAAACATTGACTGTTTGGGAATTGGTTCTTTTTGGAGGTATTCCCTGTTTGCAAATATACGTAGGAAAATCTTTGCAAATAGTGAAAGGGTACGTAATGCGGACCTTTCTCCCCCGTTGTAATCTGTCATGCCTATCTACTCCCCACTGATTGATGCACCTGTTTCACCCGGACCATTTACTAGAGATACGTCATCTGGCCCGACCAGAGAGCACCCCTAGTGAAAAGGACATATGCAATAATAACGAAGTGATCACTGTATCCTGTTAACAGAAACTTTAGCATGAAACAACCTGGAAAGAAAAGAATAGGAAAACGAAAATCAGTAGGCCACTGATGAACATGAACTTTTATTAAACAACGAACAAAGAAACGATAACATAACGTAATGATAAAACCTATTAATGTCCTAGAAACAAGAAAACGTTAAAATATGCCAGTGGTGAGAGACCAGAAAAACAGTAAGAGAAACCAAATCACCCCTCGCTGTCCCACCGCCTGCCACGCCAAAAAAATTGATAGACTGGGGAAAATGCAAGTCAGTAGAACATCCGCCCCCACTCTGGAAACTTCCAAGGTGGGGCAGGGTTGCGGCTACGCCCAGCCGGGAGCAGCCCATATAAGGCGGGTCCTGCTGCCACGCCTCGGCCAGGAGATCCTAACGTAGGGTGTAGCCGGAGGAGAGGCCGAGGCCAGTGGGACCCGGCCAGGGGATTGCCTTTACAACGCTGAACAGTTGCAGGGGGGGGGAATGTCTCCTCGACCCTCCCCTCTCTCTCCCAGTCTGGCCGCGGTGGCCCTTGACAGTTTCAGGTAGTCCCGCCACATGCTCTTCCGGTCCGGCCACCAACGGTCGGGGGGCCGAGGCCGACGGGATCCGGCTGCAGCCGATAAACCAAGAAACCCGTTCATGGGGCCAGAGCCAGGGGCGTCCGGCCGACATCTACCGGAAGCCCGGCCCGAAGACGGACGGGACACTTCTTCTTTCTTGAATAATGGCTGCGACAACACTGGGGGGGGATGTCTTGCACATGCCTCCGACCCCCCCCCCCTCGTCCTCATCGCCTGGTCCGGCCATAACAAATCTCAAGCGAGACGCCGTGGGGTGCACTGGGAGGGAGAGACGGTGCGAACAGGCCTCTCCCGCCTCCCCAGGTGGAGGCTTCCCAGCTGCACCCTCAGCGCTCCAGGCGCCCGGAAAAGAGTTCTTCCACTGTGGCCATGCTGCAACGTCTCGCCCGGCAGGGTGGAGCCCGTCCGCTCATTTGACCCCGCGATCGCCAGTAGCTACCGAACTCTCAAAATGGCGGTCGACCTGGCAAGAGCGGGCCCAGCATAAAGAAATGGCCCGGTCACTGGTTGACTCCACCACCGTAGTCCTCCACGACCTTGAAGATTCTAGAGGAGCCGCGGGAGTCTCCGACCCCCGATGGGGAATGACTGCCATGATCGCCCGTGGAGTGACGAAACTGTATCCGCGGGACGTTGGCGCTCCCATGCTGGCGCCAGCCTCACTTTGAATTACTAGAATCCTGCAGACCTCAGTTCCGGTGAAAGCACAGTGTGACCCGGTAGGAAAAATTGTTGCACCCCCTCCCCTTTTTGACTGATAGTTCAAACCACCGATCCTTTCCTTTGCCCTTTTAACGGAACTTTGGACTGCCTCCCCCTCTTTTACATTTTCTAGAGAAAACAAAACATTAACCACTACATTAGCATAGCAGTTGACACCAGAACTGTATTCAAATTGAAAACCAACAACATCTTCAACAGAATCCTTTTTGTTTCTGCTGTGACCCTGCTACAGCACAGGCATTGTCCCCAGCAGTAATTCTGCAATGCCGGTAAGAATAGCTGTGGTGCCTACTGGACTCACTCACCCCCGCGGCGCCCCACGCCGTTATTTGCTGGGCGGCAACTTACTAGACATCACTTTCGTGCCATCTAGATTTCAGCGCGTTCTGCTGCCTTGGAACTATTCGCACAACAGACTGCTACTGACGACCCACCCCCAGGCAACATCTTCTGAATTTTCATAATTTGAAAGAACTAGTAACATGTCCTCATCAGGAATTCAAAAGAAATTGCCACGGTCTCTTCGTTGTTTAAATGTTTTTACTGTTTTTGTTTTGTTGTATATATTTATATGTTATTAAAGTTTTATATTCCTACTACTTTGTTGGAGTGCTATATATTTTTAATGTGACACATAATTGTAAAAACTTTGATGTACAAAGAGTCATTCCTGGAATCTTCTGCTTCAGGCTCGGTCCCCTCCCCAATCACAATACAGGATGGTTTTCAGATAGTAGGAACACGTGTGGTGTGACGGATCTCATCGGGTGTGGGCCTTGATCTACTATAACTCCTTTGAAGAGGGGTGATTCTTTACAGCTGGGGCCATAAACTACATCTGCAGGGCTAGGTGATAGCCTGGACAATCGGACACAGAGGAAGAGGAGTGTCAGAGGGTGCGGTAGTGAATAGGGCGAAAGGGAGGTGTCGGGCGGGCACAGAGTGTGATTTTCAGGGAAGAGCAGCGCAGATGGGGGGAGGTTTATTGCCGATGCATAAGACAGAGAGCGGGGGTGACCAGTGCCTGGGGAAGATGCTTGCGAGGGTGGGGAGCCATGCTACGAATCGACAGCGTGCAGAGAGTGGGTCTGGTCAAGGCATCTAAAATGGCTGCCGTGCACGACAAAAGTGTGGCATTTCAAAAAAGGCAAGATGGCGCAGACAATGTTTTTCAACACTTCCTCATTTCCTTCGAATCGAACGTTAACATACGTTGGTGCATATTACCAAAGTTAAGCGATATTTATCGCTAACGATGCTTACCAACGAATTTTTTACCGCTAAGCATCGTCAGAAATTATCGAGGATAAACCTTGCTATTATCAAGGTTTATCGCAAATGCGATAATAAACGGCCGCAATGCATGAATATCGCTAAAAAGTCAGCGATATTCATGCATTACCGAGCTAATGCTCTTAGCCATGTTATCCACCTCCCATTGGATAACATGGCTAAGAACTGCTCAGGGCAGGTGTTACTTTTTGGAGATATTCGCGCTTAGCGCGAATATCTCAAAGTTGGAAATAGGAGATAGATATCTTGCATGTTGTAATGCAAATTATTGTGGTATATGGAACTCATACCATAATCTCTCAGGAAAGCAGAAACTGATCCTTTTGGGACCGCCTGAGAAGGCCTAGGGGGTGAGGGGTACTCTACTTTGCCCCCTTTTCACGTTCCGAACTATTTTATTTTACTCTCTTCTGTAATTACACAAAATAGCAGCGATAAGATGCATCGGAGACACACAGTGAGAGAAAGGAGGCCGGAGATGAAGAAGAGATGTCAAATACACATTGGAGATAATATAGTGGCAGAAGGGAAGTAAATATGAGTAAACTTACCATGTAACATAAAAATGTTGCACTCTATACTATAAGTCTCATTTTATACTACAATCACTTCGCTACAACCTCATAAATTAAAAATAAAAATGAATAATGTCTCAAACAATTATAAATTTATTCTTCAGAATTTTCTAAATTTGAAAGAACTAGTAACATGTCCTCATCAGTAATTTCCTCATGAAAAGTCTGCAATGATGATTCTTGTAACTCTATGGTCTCCAAACATTCGATAAATTCGCCATCAACAGATTGATCAAAAAAATCATTCAAGTCATCTCCTCCTTGTGACAATATTTCATTATTGGTGCTGTCAATTTCAATCAATGTAGTGGAATCATTCAAGTCATCTCCTCGTGACAATATTTCATTATTGGTGCTCTCAATTTCAATCAATGTAGTGGAATCATTCAAGTCATCTCCTCCTTGTGACAATATTTCATTATTGATGCTGTCCATTTCAATCAATCTAATGGAATCATACAAGCCATCTCCTCATTGTGACAATATTTCATTATTGGTGCTCTCAATTTCAATCAATGTAGTGGAATCATTCAAGTCATCTCCTTGTGACAATATTTCATTATTGGTGCTGTCCATTTCAATCAATCTAATGGAATCATACAAGTCATCTCCTCCTTGTGACAATATTTCATTATTGGTGCTCTCAATTTCAATCAATGTAGTGGACAATTCAAAAGAAATTGCCACGGTCTCTTCATTGTGAGCCATTTTATTTTGAAATTGCTTGCTGTAAATTTCAGAAAAAAATAATCACTTTCATTTATCGTTTTTAGTAATACATAATATAAAACTAACTTTATCAAGTATTTAGTATAACAGAAGGACTGCAAATAAATAACAGAAAACATTTTTCAAATTATCTTCAAGTGTACAACATAGTTCCCCTTACAAATTAACAACTCACCTTTTTAAAAGTAGGAGAAGTGTTAGTACTGTGTAAATCAAACACCAGAAATTCACCACCAAAAATTCCTCACAAATGTACCTCAGACAGTAGTATCACAAAATGGCTGTGGTTTCCTCTCATTTGACATATATACATAACCAATTAACTTTCATCACACACAAATACAAAACCAAAGTAACATTTTAATTGGTTCTAAATTTCAACACTTTCAAATGTGTTTTCCCCATGCAATTTTCCATAGGACATTTACATACGTCTACAGCCTGAATGGCTGAACGGAATTACACCAAACTTGGCAAAATGGTACATCAAACCTAAGAGGTCAGGAAGGATCTACTATGCCCCCTTATGGTCATTTCCCCCTTCGCTTTGGCCTCCTCTTGTCTCTCAATCCTACCGAGAGACAAGATGGCGGCCGCTACGGACTGTTTGGAATGTTGACAGACGCCGGAGAACCAATCAGCTTCGCAAAGCTCCGTAACGCGAAAAGTACACGAAGCGGAGCGCTGTTACAGATATATATCTTTTTTTGAACGTTAATTTCTCAAAATCCACTGGAGCACACATATTGAGACCTAGCAAAGGCACATCGGGCTACCAGTCCCTAATATTTTACCAAGTTTCGTGCAAATCCATTCAGCCGTTCGATTATTATTATTATTTTTTTTTTGCCCCGCGGGGCCCTTTTAAAACCTCCACATCAAACCTAGGGGGTCAGCGAGGATCTACTATGCCCCCTTATGGTCATTTGCCCCTTCGCTTTGGCCTCCTCTTGTCTCTCGATCCTACCGAGAGACAAGATGGCGGCCGCTACGGACTGTTTGGAATGTTTACAGACGCCGGAGAACCAATCAGCTTCGCTACACAAAGCTCCGTTGCGCGAAAAGTACGCGTACTGGAGCGCTGCCCGGTCCGCTGTTACAGATATATATCTTTTTTAAACGTTAATTTCTCAAAATCCACTGTAGCACATATATTGAGACCTACAAAAGGCACATCGGGCTACCAGTCCCTACAATTTTGCCAAGTTTCGTGCAAATCCATTCAGCCGTTCGGGCTAAAAGTGAGGCCAACCGCCCTATGGAAAACTCAATGTTAAAAACACGTTTTGGGACCCCCCTTTTTTCTCGACCCCCCCTGGACGAACCCCCCCCCAATTTTCAGGGGCTGCTCAGAAACAAAATGTGCCATTTTCCCGAAAATTTCAGCCAATTCCGTCCACAAACGCCAAAGTTATTTGACATAGAATTTTCAAAAATCCCATAGAGAAAAAATCCTAACTATATATACCTACTGGCGACCGCCAGTAGGTAATATATATATATATATATATATATATATATATATATATATATATATATATATATATATATATATATATATATATATATATATATATATATATATATATATATATATATATATATATATATTCACTGAAAAAACCATAGGTTATAGACCATATATAGTTAGGAATTAGCATTTAAAAAACCTTATTTTACTCACACAAAACCATTGAAATTCCATATATAGTTAGTTGTACTAACTATATATCGCGCACCCGCAATCCACTGCTGATCATGTCACATATTACATCATTCATGACATGGTCAGTGACATCACTGATGACATCACTGATGACATCTCAAATGACATCACTGATGACATCACTGATGACATCTCAAATGACATCACTGATGACATCACTGATGACATCTCATTTGACATTACTGATCACATCACTGATGACATCATTCATGTGATAATACGATGAACCTCTTCAGACTCTAATATAACCTTAGATACACTCAGTGTAAACAGACACTCACAGACTGTCACTCATCCATGGAGTTACTCACACACCTAGTCAGTCATGCAAAGAATCAATCACACCTCCATTTCTCAACTATACAGTTATACACACCTTACTTATTCAAACATATACTAAAACATATTTACTCTCTTATACAATCCTGGATACAAGTTCACAATGATGCATACAGCCACTCACACATTCACTGGCTCCTATGCACAGTTATTTATATATGTCAACTCTCACATGTACTGTATTTTACATATGTACTTACTTTGACATGTAGCACTGAGATATCCATTCACTCACCAATACACTCATGCACACAGTCAACCGCCCATACAGCTGTTTCCACATGCACTTTTGAACACATACATCTAGTGAATCAACTGCTCACACATATATGCACAGCGTCATACACCTCCCAGCCACCCACACACACACTCAGTCTCCCATACAAATGCTTGGGCAACCAATCAATAACCCATATAGTTACTCATATAGCTACTGATCAACACATGCAGCAGATTACAGAACAACAGACATAATGATGCACAAATTAAGACAGTTTAGTCACTAACCCATGCATTCAGTGAGACACATTTAATCACTCACTCATACAGTCAGTCACGCACCTACTAAATCCTTCATCCAGACACTTCTACATCTACTCATTCTTCAATATGTAAAACATATTTAAACTTTACAGAAACACACAGTCACTGGATGATGTCATCAGTGATGTCATCCGTGATGTCATTTGAGATGTCATCAGTGATGTCATCAGTGATGTCATTTGAGATGTCATCAGTGATGTCATCAGTGATGTCACTGACCATGTCATGAATGATGTAATATGTGACATGATCAGCAGTGGATTGCCGGTGCGCGATATATAGCTAGTACAACTAACTATATATGGAATTTCAATGGTTTTGTGTGAGTAAAATAAGGTTTTTTAAATGCTAATTCCTAACTATATATGGTCTATAACCTATGGTTTTTTCAGTGAATTTTCAAGGTTTTGTAAATGCTAATTCCTAACTATATATGGTCTATAACCTATGGTTTTTTCAGTGAATTTCATTGGTTTTTTAAAAGCTAATATCTATAGCTGTAAAATGTATTCTTCTTTAAATCCAAAAATATATTTTATATGTTTATTAATAATTTTTTTTTAAAATATTTTTTTTGTTTCGCTCCCGGTTCGCGAACCGGGAAGCTTTCCGTTAGCTCAATTTGATGCCGCGACCCGGTCCGCGAACCGGTAAACGTTCCGTTAGCGCAACTGCCGCGTTAGAAATCAACATCGTGACGCGTCGCGGAAGCGCGACGTATCACGTTGTCGCGTAATGCGTCTTATGACGCGCTGCGTTAGCGCACCCGGAAGTGCTCCGGTACGCGAACTGAGACGCGAAGCGCAGCTCCCCGGAAGCGATCCGCGGCGCGTCGCGAAAGCGCGACGTATCGCGTTGCTGCGTAATGCATCTTATGACGCGCCGCGTTAGCGCACCCGGAAGTGCTCCGGAGCGCGAACCGAGGCGCGAAGCGCAGCGACCCGGAAGCGATCCGGGGCGCGTTCCGCAGCGCGTAACATAAGCGTGAGAGGTCATGTGACTTGTTAATAAAACTTTTCATTGGTTCATTTAACTTTTGGTTTCATAATCATGTAAGGCTAGGTCAGGTGACCTAAAAATAACACTTTTCATTGGTTTAGAACTATTGTTTTTCCCAAATGATGAAAACCCCTCCTTCTTTCCTCACTCTGACTTTCATCATTGTGAGAGGAAGACCTTTATTCATAGTAGAGCAATGGCTTCAGTAGTTGCTTCAGCTGGTGCACCCCCACCACCACCTCCACCTCCTCATGGGAAGAGAGGACCACCTCCCCAGGTCATCACCAACACAGAGGAGGAAGAGGAAGAACTAGAGGAAGAGGAGAGAGAAGGACCACAGTTCTTGGAAGAGGTGCCCCGGGTTTCCCATAGGAAAGCCAGTTTCATTTGGCAGTTTTTTTCAATCCCTCCAGGGCAGAAAAAAGTAAATGCGAGGTATGTCACCTGCCTCATTTGCAAAGAGAAATTATCAAGAGGGACTGATAAAAAGTATAGCTACGGGAACTATACCATGCATCGGCACATGAACAGTTGGCATTTATTGAATTACAGCCGGGCGGAGATACGTGACATGGAAGAAAACCCAACAGCAACTCCTGTGGCCAGGTCAACATCGTTAATATCGTTGACAGCAGCAGAGGCACGGGAAACCGTGCTAAACATCCAGGAGAATTTTGGGCATATGAAATATACTTGTCTGCACTGCGGTGCATTGATATCATGTGGTAACATGAGCATTAATTCAATCAACCTAGCTTATAACAATCACAATTGTCCTAACCGCCCCAGACAGTAATTTATTTTTTGCTCCTGTTGAGCCCTTTTCAATGCCTGTTTTTTGTTGTTTCCCCCCCCAAAAAACAAAAAAATATATAAAATTGTTCAAAAAATACAAAAAAAACAAAAATAAAAAAAAATACAAAAAAAATATAAAACAACAAAAACATTAAAAAAAAGTTCTTTTCAGAACTACCTCCCCTTTCAAAAAAAATTGCTAGAATGTTTAGCACTCTGGCAAGCTCTATTTCTTTTAGTTCGCTTCCCAGTTCGCTTCCCGGTTCGCGAACCGGGAGCTAACCAAAAAATAAAAAAAAAAAAAGAAGAGTAAGTATAAGGAAAGTAAACAGAGAGTGATGTTAAAAGAAAGACAGCTATAGGGAGTAAACCAGAGATACTGTTTAATAGATCTATTTACCGAAGAAAAGACGGAAGAGGGTATAATTGTGAAAAACAAAATAGATAAGGAAGTGAAAGAAAAAAAAGAGAGTAGAACAATAACAAAGAAGACTTTCTTGGAGAATGTGAGTGAATGTTCAAAATAAGATTAAAACATGGGGAATAACAGAGAGAAAAAATAGAAAACAGAAAAGAAGAAGTAACAGAAAAAGATTAATTGAAACAGCAAAGAAATGTAAATAACATAGAGCCATATCATCAACATAGGCAATAAAAGTTTTGCAGCTTTTATCGGCAGAAATATGTCGCCAAAGCCGCTTTTGCAGCAGAAAACTGCCGCTAAAACCACTTTTGCACCAGTTTTCTGCCAATAAAAACAGCAATAATTTTATTGGCTGTGTTCATAATATGCCCCTTAGTGTGCTTCAACTACACAGAGAAAGCATTATGAACAAGTAGTGAAAGAGTGATCAGTCAAAGACACTAAGAGTAATAGAGACGGAGTGAGTGAACAAGAGTGAGGAACTATGAGAAGAGAGGGACTGAGAAAAAGAGTGGAAGGAGTTGAGTAAGTAGGTAATAGAGAAAGGAATGAGGAAAGTAGCAAAGGCAGGAAACTGAGGGTTAAAGAAATGAAGCTGTGGAACTAATAGTAGGTGAATGTGATAGAAATGTAACGAAAAGAATACAAAACATTTACCTTATAATTGTCGTTAAATTACTCACTTTTTGTTTTTATACTTTCAATCTGTGAAAGAGAAAACAAACATTTGAAAAATATTAAAACATGTATTTAAAAATTACAAAAGACAAGGGAAAAGATTGAAGGACAAACAGTTTTTCAACAACTTTGACACTGACAGAAGATTCTGCTTCTCCAGGACCCCTACACAGTCCTAAAGATATACATTTTAAACTAACAGTATCTTGATGCAGATGAAGTGAGGCCTATCTTAAAACATGGTGCATCTTTTGCACTGCTGTTGTCTCAGAAAAGTGTCGCAAGACACTAACATTTTAAATGATTGCTTCAGGATGCCAATAAGATGTGTCCTATCCAGAGGTTTGTTTGAGGTGAGACCTACTCAGGGTTCCAAATGAAATTTCGAGTTGTTTGAAGAGAACAGAGGACATAATACATGTGAAGGCCTACCAATGAAGTAAGTCATGTCCACTTCACTCTTGAACAAAGGCCAGACCTCTTCTGTGTCCGTGGACAGACCTAAACTTCATCTGCACAATGTCATTCATAAACTTAGGAAACACAGGTGATGTAATTGAAAAATGTGGAGTTTCTTTTCCTCATTTCACAATCACATCACCTGTGTTGCCTTTGCTTAGGTATCTCATAGTGCAGATGTAGTCCAGCATATTAAACAGTACCTAGAAGTGCAGCACTGCATGCAACAACTTTGACACTTATAAAAGCTTTTGCTTCTGCATGCCCCCTACACAATGCTAATTATATACATTTTAAACTGATGGTATCTTGCTGGAGATGAACTGAAACCTATCTTGCAACATGGTGCATCTTTTACACAAAAGTGACCCACAATGGAGCAAAAGAGGCGCACGGCCACCATAAATCTGACCCTAACATTTTAAATGATTGTTTCAAAATGCCAATAAGGTGTAACCTATCCACAGATTTGTTTCAGGTAAGTCCTACTCAGGGTTGCAGATGGAATTTAGGTTTGTTGAAGAATACAAAGAAGATAATACATGTGGAGGCCTACCAACGAAGTGAGTAATGTCCACTGCACTCTTGAACAAATGTCAGACCTCCTCTGTCTCCAGGAACAGGCCTAAACCTCATCTACACAACGTGGTGTGTAATGTTAGGAAACACAGGTAATATAATTGAAAAACATGCACATTTTTTTGCTCATTCCACAATCATATGACCTGTGTTTCCTTTGCTTAGGTATCTCATTGTGGAAATGTAGTCTATCATATGAAAGACTACGTAGAATATGAGCACTGTATGCAAGAACTTTGACACTTACAGAAGCCTCTCCTTCTCCATGCCTCCTACACAGTTCTAAATGTACATCATAAATGGAAACAGTACAGAATTAATTATACATGTTAAATGGTTTATTTTTGCTGTTCTCAGAATGTATCAAATTTCACTAAAAACAGTGACTTGAAGGTATTCATCATATAACAGCGGGGAAAAAAAAACACAATCAAAATGATTGTGTTTAAAAAACCCATACAACATAACAAATCAGAATTCAGAACTCCTTAAAGTTAACTTACTTTCCATGACGGCGAAGGATGTCCTATGAACAGCTTACACTCTGTTGTGCTGTTATTACTTTCAGCCCGCCACTTTCTGAAAGAAAACCTCCATCGTTTTGAAAAACATGTTACATACAATAAATGACTTCTTGCTCTCTACCACAAGTTTCCACAAGGCCAAATCTTGTCAGAGCCATTTATAACTCTTGGATTTCTTGTAAGCCAATCCCGTCATTTGGCATTTCCGCAACTTTCAGAATTAAAATGTTGAAGATCATTTTCACAATCCTGGACTAGTAATATCTTCCCCTTCTTTCTCAGTCATGTTCTACATTTCCTATGACACTGATACTGCTTACTATGAAGCAGACTTACACTACCTCTATGACTACTACAATTATTTAATTCTCTACATCACTTTTAATCACAAAGCAATGTAAAACAGTAGACAGCATTGCAGACTTACATTCCCTCTACTCTATGTTTTGATTGGCTGCTTCAATTAGCTTATAAAAAGAAATAGTTTTTCTGAACTCATTCAAAGTGCACTTATTTCTCCATGACGTCCAGTCTTATGGTTAGAAGTTATGTCTCTGAACTACACTTATCCTCAAGGCCAAATCGTGTAGGAGCCATTAGAACTTCTTGAAATTCCTCAGAGCACATCCCGAGATTCTTTCCCTAAAATTTTGGTTTTAAAAACACCAGGTAAGAGTTTTTAAGGTCATACGGCAATTTAAAAAAAAAATTAAAACAGAATCATTGCAGAATGACCAGCCATTTCTAGACTTTAAATAAGCTGTGTAATGTCCTGATGTTATTGAAGGACCGTCATGATATATAATTGCTGCAGTTACAAAAGTCCTTCCTGATATTGACAACTGCGAAGCCACAACATTTTTAATTAAAGTTGTCAATTTTGTTCCATCAGGCCTACATCGTTGGAACATTAAAATGACATAATGGCCATATGTTCGTATAAATAATGTGGACATCATTTCAGATTTACATTGGCTACACTCCATGTTGTGATCAGCTGCTTTTACTAGCTTATTAAAGGAGACTGATTTACTGTCTGGCAAAGTTAAATATATAAATCTTTCTGAGTCTACACTAGTAGTACTTGATACCCTACAGTTCTCGCAGTCATGCTGCCATTGATAAGAAAGCCCAAACAGCTGATCTTCATCTACACCTTCAGCATGCAATACATCAAGCATATACATTAAAAACTCCTGACAATCTTGCTGAATATTTTGAGAGAATTGTGTTTGGCCTGAACATCTGTCTAACAGATTTCGAATTTCAGACACACTTTCTATGTTTGTTCTATCAGTGCTACATTTTTCTAAGACAGAATTTAACAAACTGCAAAATCTTTGATCAGAATTGACCACAATCTCTTCTTTTACATTTTCTAGAGAAAACAAAACATTAACCACTACATTAGCATAGCAGTTGACAC
Organism: Lissotriton helveticus; assembly: GCF_964261635.1. Classification (NCBI taxonomy): domain Eukaryota; kingdom Metazoa; phylum Chordata; class Amphibia; order Caudata; family Salamandridae; genus Lissotriton; species Lissotriton helveticus. The sequence goes on along the minus strand of NC_136067.1, from coordinate 820,955,755 downwards.
CAGAACTGTTTTCAAATTGAAAACCAACAACATCTTCAACAGAATCCTTTTTGTTTCTGCTTATAATTTCAGGTTCATCGACTTTTCGTCTTTTTGCTACAACCTCCGCAGTATTGGTCACATTTCTTCGTTTCCGGCCTACCACACGTTTCTCAAACAAAGGATATTGAGGCAAATGTGGCGCATACTCTCTTCTTAACCTATTGTATTCCTTAACACAATCTAGATCCGCACAAATGCTTGTGACATCACACTCAATCAAGTACAATCCCGATAAAGTTCTAACTCGTGACAATGCCACATATGCCATACCCTCCTTGAACACAGAACTGCCAATATTCACCAATGCCCTGTCTACACTTAAACCTTGCGATTTATGGATTGTCACCGCATATGCCAAGCAAACAGGAAACTGCTTACGGCGAACATATAAGTCTTTTACAAGCAAAAATCTAGCAGAACAACGAGCAATTAGCTGTACTTCCTCAATGCCATCAAATTTAATTTTTAAAAATTCAATTCCATCTCTATTTCTGTATTTTACAAAATCAACAACATTACCCATTGATCCATTTACCAGACCTCTTTCAACATGTAAATTCCTTCTTAAAATTATACGGCAGTTCAAGCACACATTCAGAGTCTTTTCAAAACCTGCAGTTTTAGATATACTCTTCTCTAATGAATCCAATTTTGTTTTCAGATTCTCAGACAAAATAATTGTTGATCCCATATGCTCTACTCTGTCAATAGCTTCCAGTTTCACAATCTCTTGCTTTTCTAAATGCAACATTTTGTTGTTGAATTTGGCATATTCTGCAAGAGTTGGCATCAAACATATTCCAGATTTCTTCTCAGTAATTTTCTGAAAAATATTCTCAGGCAAAACATCTTGTTCTGCATATAAATTTGACAGTAATCGTGCATGTAAAGCTTCTTTCCCATGCTCGGTCACTTTTCCAATTCTAACATCTTGTAGAATAGTCTTGTAAACTTCATCCTTCGCCTGACGCATATTTTCATGCAGTTCAGCATAATTGAAGTTTAACCATATATTGACGTTGCCAATGCTGCCTAGGCACTTCCTGGTATCTTCATGCGTGAGCATTTTGAACACAGGTTGCCCTTTCACTGGTGTCAGCTGCAGAAGATCTCCGAAAACAATGATGTGTTTGCCACCAAATAACACATCATACTCTGTTTTGAGAACTTCTTGCATTCTCAAATGCACAAAGGCAAGCATGACATTGGAAACCATGCTTACTTCGTCAATGATAAGAAGTTTCATTTTCCTCAAGATTCTTGAAACTTCAAAACAAGCATCTCCAGATAGCTTGTGATATTGTAATTTGTTGTCATGCTCCACTGGCAGCATCAGTAAACGATGTAAAGTAATCCCTTTAATGTTATGTGCTGCCAGTCCAGTTGGAGCGGTGACAACACAAGACAGCGATGTCCTTTCCTGCAAATAACATGAAATTGCTTTAATAAGGAAACTTTTTCCAGTTCCCGCTTCTCCACTCACGTACAGTCGGACAGGCTTCAACGACGTACATGAGCACTCTTTCTTGTCATGACTTAATCCATGATCAATTTGCATGGTAACTTCGTCATATATTTTCCTCTGCTCAACGTTGAGTTGTCTTTCCAACTCTTCTAAGTTAACCGCATCCTCCTGAGCATGTGCCATGGCTCTTTCCACTTCATTCATAGCAGTGGCAGCTTCATTTTCGATAACAGGTCCTCCTAGTGGATCCTGACTCAATGAAGCAGAACTCTGACTGTCCTGAGAACTGTCTCTGGCAATCTCGGCTGCAATCATTGCTTCCTGCTCAATTTCCGCATTCAACATTTCTACATATTTGGGAAAAGCAGGACATTCTATGGTCTCCTTGGCGGCATTGAAAGAGTCTTCGTAACAGAGAAAATCTCCAAGCAGTTCCTCTTCTGCACGCCAAGGCTTGAAAAGTTGCAAAAGTGCTAAATAGAAAAACTCCTTTTTTTCAGGAGATTCGCCACTCAATTTTCGATGGTTTACCAAGTAGCATTTTCTTTGCTTGACCAGACATCCCTCACTTCCTATTACAGCATACACTCCTTTCTCAGTATCTTCTTTGATGTTCCTCTTGAATATGTAATTTTGAAGAACCTCATACAGACAAACATTCTCGAGGTGAATGCTTCGATTTGGATAATATGTATCCAACATGTTGGTCTTCAAAATGTCGGTACTGTTTGGCTCCTTTTCCGCCAAATACTCAATTTCCCGCACAGGTTTGAGAACTCGATTACGCGTTGCAGCAAGACCAAGACTCGCCCAAACAATACTCCTGGACTTGGCATAGAGACTTGCTGAAGACAACCGGTCAGAACATTCGTATGCTCCGATTTCTCGATGCGACAACATCTTCAGACTGAAACTGTACAACTTCTTGCTGAGGCTCTTTTCATGGGAAATGTCCTCCCACATATCCTTCAATTCTGTCTTCTCTTTTTTGGTGATGTAAGATGTCACATACCGAGCCACAGCCATACAGTTATCAGCCACAAACTGTATATCCATGTTAGCATTCCACATGGACAAAATCACCGGGTTGTAGTCGTTGATGTACTTGGACTCTTCGTTCCTCTTCAAATTGTATGTGTTTTTAGGTGATTTCTTCATCACATTATGTCGCAGCGAAGACATCAAACTGTTTACTCTTCCTTTAGAAATCACCGGTCGTGGAAAGCCGAATTGACATTTGGTGTAGAACTTGTCCTTGTTTCGGAATTTACGACGACAGTACTTTCCACATCGATGGCTTTGGAAACGCAGAACTTTTTCTCTTAGGCTTTTCTTCTCCTTTGAGTTTGGAACAGCACACGTAGAATACTGTTGTATAAAACTCATCACTGAGTCTTCTGGATCCGTTCCAAATTTAGGTGCATCCTTGATCCACAGCAACATATGTATATGAGGAGCACCTCTTGCTTGGTACTCCTTTCTCCAGAAGAAATCCAACACCTCTCCAAGAGGTGGATTCTTCTTATTCATGATGAAAGACATCATAGCTTCAAATCTATGATTGAAGTACCTACATACATTGACTGGATCCAAAGAGCACAGTTCTCCGGGTGTCTTGAATTCGATGTTTTCTACGTTAGCATTTGCCTCTCGTAGAAATTCAAGTAAGTCTTCCCAGCCATACTCGGCACAGCTCAGAGTGAGGAACCATGTGGGAGTTCCTAAGTTCCTCAGCATACATTTTAAATCACCATGACGACGGTACCAGTACTCATTAGTACCACGCTGACACGCCATGAGATTAATCAGGTGAGAATCCAAAATACTGTCTTGGACATTGACTTTATCCATAAAGTCACTTGCCGAGATGTTTTGCATGTGTATACCACTTTTCAAGATGTGGTTCACTGCATATGACAGTCCAGACAGATCGCTTTCAAACAGGAGATGAAACAAATAAGGAATGCATTGTCGAAACCTAGCATCTCCTGCATACAATCGCAAAGTCCGGTATTCAGAAGCAGGAATTTGATGAGGTTGCTCATCATATCTTCCTCCCTGACCTGTTGGAAAAAGCTGTGGGAAACACCGAGCTTCCAAACTTTCCTCCCAAACACTAATGGGACTCCCTTTGGCTTGTTTCATTTGAAACAACTCAATAGCATTCCCCATGACTTCCTTGGAATGCAAAGGATGAACACTATAATGTTCATATATTTCTTCACTAGTAGAGGGTTCTACTTTCTCAATTTGACCAGCACACAAATCGCTATCCTCTTCCTTACTTACTTCCTCTTCTGCAACATATACATTCTTATAGTATTTATTATTTTTTTTCAAATACAATGTTGCCTTTTTAACTTTCCTAACATCCACTAAATCTTGCCATATTTTCTTATTCTTTGTCGGAACCCCATTAACTAAGATAACCAGAGGTTCCTCTTCCACTTTTTCTACTCCAATTGTGTTAATGTTTTTCTTCAAATCTAGAGGCAAATAAACAACTCTTCCCTTTAATCCTCTCTGTAAATCTGATGGAGGCAATTTCCCTGTCTTGGCTCCATTCTTACAATAGCCTGAAAGGGATGGATACTTTGAATCAAAATAGATTCATAAGTATTTAAATCCTTCAATTCAGAAGGAATCTCAACCAATTCCAGATTATTATGAACTTCTCTAGCAGGCATCTGGTTTTGATTTAATTTGCAACAACAATAAGTACACACACGTTGATCCAATCCCAAATCAAAACAATTTTCTGCCATCAAGTATGTTGTGAAATCCTTCCATTCACTATTATTTTCCCTTTCACTTTTTGCATATAAATCCACTAACTTAGTCTGATTCTTATAATAAGTGCGTCGACAACACACACAAGTGAAATTTGGCCTCTCACTTGATTTGACCTGAAACGTCGCAATTTCCCTCTGGAAATTATCTGTACTGGAAACCTGTACACTATCTTCCACATTACCCGCTTCTTCTTGGTCAATTTCAACATTCTCCTCTTTACTTCCAAAGTAACAAAACTCAATTTCTTCACATATATTCTTCACATCTATTTCAGAACCATGCAAAAGAGCAGCACATAATTGTTTAAGCATAATTGCTGGACTCTTAGCATAATACAACATTCTAACTAATTTCCTCACTTTATTATGATGCACTGCTAGCATCCTGAAATGATGAAAAACACTCTGGCATACTCTCCTGGAAAGACAAGCCAGTGAATGACCATGCAAACCTGTCACTTCTCTCACTCTGCAAGGATCTAATTCTTGCAACAACCTCATTTTCTGCTTCAAACTTTTCTTATTAAATGACCGTACAAAATCACAAAGCAAATTGATGGAATCCTGTCGCACACTGCAAATACTACTACACTTCCAGGTGTACACAGGACCCTTAGCACGTCTTCCTAAAACCTCATTACCTAACACCTCTTCTGCCTCTGTTGTCACAAGTTTTTCTTTTTCAACTGGACAACCATCTTTCACTTCATAAGCACGACCACTGGTGTCAACTGCATGCACCAAATCATTATCCTGGAAATAACTCTCCTCATTAAAAAATGCCTCACAGCTTGAACTATGCATCCATTCTCCAGAAAAAACTTCACAAAAATTACTACGATTAACTATTCTCTTCCATCTACTATTTCTTTTGAAATCATAAATTGCCTTGTTTAGCTTCCTAATTCTATTGATTATCAAAATAAATAACTTACGTTTAATTTCAAATGCCTGATCAATAACTTTCTCAACTTTTTTTCTCTCTTATAAAAAACCACTTTCTGTTGACCTTTCTTAATATTTTTTAACAAATTGCCAATTATCCTGTTGCGGAACATTCGTTTACGAATGTCCCTAAACTGTTGTTTCCTTCTAATATCATGCACAGAGTTATCTCTTGCTCTAGCAGTAACATTTTTCATTGGCCTTTCCTTTCCGTTTGAATTGCTTCTCTTTTTCTGGACTGAAACATTTTCTGTAGTAATATTTTTTTTACTACAAATATTTCTTATGAATGTTTTTGTACTCTTACCCGGTGCTTTCTTGGTGACTTGACAAATCTTTTTATTAGAGGACTGCTGCTTTTTTTCATTCACCTGCTGTCTTTGACGTTTTGCAGCCTTTCTCAGTCTTTCTTTCGTTGGCATGGTGAAATCTTGAAATGATCTGCAGTTGAATCTATGGTAAAATATATTAAAAAATGTTATTAACCACTATTACCCAACAGTAAATCAATAACAGTAATCAAAAACTTAAAACACTACTTGACATTTTTACATAGAAGATTTTTTAGTGCTTGGAAAATTTAGAATACAGAAATAGCAGAAAAGAAATGGAATTTATATTCATGTTACCTGTGCTATTTTATATGTGAATCTGATCTAATTTTATGAGCATATTTTAATATTTTATTGAAGACACTACACATAACCTGTTTTTGAAGGTGTCTTTATTTTTAAATTAAACGGTTTACATTTTTACTTTTTATTTATTATAAATTTTTAAAATAAATGTTTATAGTTCCATAGGCTCAAGCAGGTCAGCTTCCCACCCTATGTCATACAATTCTGACAAATCTGCATCCTCATCATGTTCTTCTTCATCCTCAGGATTTAAATCATCCAAGGGATCAACATCCACTGATGTTTCAATTACGAGTTCAATGATGAGGTCAAAATCAACTGATTGCTGATTGTCGCTCATGTTGATGTTGTCTTTATCTTTAAAGAAAGATAACAACAATGAGATGTTGCAGAGTAAGAGACAAATCTCAGAGATTATAATAGTAAAATTGTTTAACAAGAGTAACATTTTGCAGCTATTATATAGCCATGTCCAGCGATGCTGAGCAGGTGAAGCCTATGTCTAATTTTTCAGTGAACAGGACTCATCTCTTCTTAACCTTGGATAAGCCTCACCGACTCTGTGTCCCCTGCACATACTTAAATGTAAAAAGGCAGATTTATGTTAAATGGCACATCCCCAGGCATGCACCAGTTAACGTGCACCGCTGCTCTGCCACCCATGGTGTGCCGCATTTACAATCAGATAGGAGAAAGCTACGTCAAAACCCTGCGCCTGCTTGAAGCAGGCATAGGTCTTGACGCAACATTGTGGAGATGGGGCACCCCTGAGCCTTGCTGGAGCTGCATCACACTTGCGATACAACTCCAGCAATGCGCCACCTTTACGGCACAGATGCGTCACGCATCTGTGCCATTTTTGCCCCATGCTGCGCCGCATTGTAAATGCAGCACACCATGGGTGGCGGAACAGCAGCGCAGGATGACTGGCACATCCCTGGTGATGCGCCAGTCATCATAAATCTATCCCTAAGCTTCTTATCTTGTTAGAGATGAACCGCCATATGTATCATCAAACTATTTTGCATTTCCTAAATAGCAAATTTTAAGGGATAAATAGCGATTCTTTACCATTCCTAATTTGCGATGAGCAAATTGCTAATTGCAAATTACCCATTCATTTCCATGGGCCAGGAGGCCCATAGGAATGAAGGTGCAATTTGCGATTAGCAATTAGCTCATCGCAAATTAGGAATTTTTCCAAAGGTGCAGGGGTGTCTCAAGAACACCCTGCTGCACCCCTGAAAAAGAAATTTGGGGGCATATGGCGCACATACATGCCCTAAGGGCATGTATGGGCGTCATATGGCACCTTTTGTTTTTTGGAAAAAAAGCTTTTTGAAAAGAATTTGCAAATTACCACCAACTAGAAGTTGGTGGTAGTTTGCAAATCCTTAATGGCATTTTTTGCATATTTTTTGTTTGATACATTGCATTTAAGGAATCGCAAAATTTGCAAATCCTTCAGTGCAATCGCAAAATAAGGAATAGCAAATTTTGCTATTCCTTATTTTGCATCAAACTTGTTTGATACATACCATTTGTCTAATTAGCATTTGCAAAGGCCGAAATTCGCAGAATTTTGACCTTTGCGAATGCTAATTAGCTTGATACATATGGCCCCAAGTGAGGCCTGTCTTGCAACATGGTGCATCTTTTGCATCACTGCTGCATCGGTTTCATGTGGCACGTTTTTTTTACACCATGACACATCTGCCTAAATGCATCAATTTGTAATTTTGTCGCCTCATAGCAAATCTTTTGCACCGCCGCTGCATCAGAAAAGTGACGCACAGTGGCGCAAAAGAGGCATACACCTATCATAAATCTGTCCCTAGCATTTTAAATGATTAATTCAGGATGACGATAAGGTGTGGCCTATCCAGAGGTTTGTTTAAGGTGAGGCCTACTCAGGATTGCAGATTAAAGTTACGCTTGATGAAGAATACAGAGGAGATAATACATGTAAAGGCCTACCAATGAAGTAAGTTATGTCCACTTCATTGCGCCAGTCATCATAAATGTATCCCTAAGCTTCTTATCTTGTTACAGATGAACCGCCATATGTATCATCAAACTATTGTGCATTTCCTAAATAGCGAATTTTAAGGAATAAATAGCGATTCTTTACCATTCCTAATTTGCAATGAGCAAATTGCTAATTGCAAATTACCCATTCATTTCCATGGGCCAGGAGGCCCATAGGAATGAAGATGCAATTTGCGATTAGCAATTAGCTCATCGCAAATTAGGAATTTTTCCAAGGGTGCAGGGGTGTCTCAAGAACACCCTGCTGCACCCCCTGAAAAAGAAATTTGGGGGCATATGGCGCACATACATGCCCTAAGGGCATGTATGGGCGTCATATGGCACCTTTTGTTTCTTGGAAAAAAAGCTTTTTGAAAAGAATTCGCAAATTACCACCAACTAGAAGTTGGTGGTAATTTGCAAATCCTTAATGGCATTTTTTGCATATTTTTTGTTTGATACATTGCATTTAAGGAATCGCAAAATTTGCAAATCCTTCAGTGCAATCGCAAAATAAGGAATAGCAAATTTTGCTATTCCTTATTTTGCATCAAACTTGTTTGATACATACCATTTGTCTAATTAGCATTCGCAAAGGCCGAAATTCACAGAACTTCGGCCTTTGCAAATGCTAATTAGCTTCATACATATGGCCCCAAGTGAGGCCTGTCTTGCAACATGGTGCATCTTTTGCATCACTGCTGCATCAGTTTCATGTGGCACGGTGTTTTTTACACCATGACACATCTGCCTAAATGCATCAATTTGTAATTTTGTCGCCTCATAGCAAATCTTTTGCACCGCCGCTGCATCAGAAAAGTGACGCACAGTGGCGCAAAAGAGGCATACACCTATCATAAATCTGTCCCTAGCATTTTAAATGATTAATTCAGGATGACGATAAGGTGTGGCCTATCCAGAGGTTTGTTTAAGGTGAGGCCTACTCAGGATTGCAGATGAAAGTTACGCTTGATGAAGAATACAGAGGAGATAATACATGTAAAGCTCTACCAATGAAGTAAGTGATGTCCACTTCATTGCGCCAGTCATCATAAATGTATCCCTAAGCTCCTTATCTTGTTAGAGATGAACCGCCATATGTATCATCAAACTATTTTGCATTTCCAAAATAGCGAATTTTAAGGAATAAATAGCGATTCTTTACCATTCCTAATTTGCGATGAGCAAATTGCTAATTGCAAATTACCCATTCATTTCCATGGGCCAGGAGGCCCATAGGAATGAAGGTGCAATTTGCGATTAGCAATTAGCTCATCGCAAATTAGGAATTTTTCCAAAGGTGCAGGGGTGTCTCAAGAACACCCTGCTGCACCCCTGAAAAAGAAATTTGGGGGCATATGGCGCACATAAATTTTAACAACATTCCTTTACCTCAAAAACGATTTTCAAGTCATAATTTGAAAACACTGCCCACGGGGAAATGACTTAAAATGTCCATAAGACACATGAAAGTGTTTTTTTAAAGCCTTTGCAAGTTTTTGGGTCACTTTTAACATGGCTATGTAACTCAAACAGTCAAAATCTAAATTTACCATGCACAGGTGGGACCATATTTACAAGGAATGTGCCCCACGGGGAAAGGTCTTTTAATGTAATATGGGAAAAATGACATCAGAGACACTGAAATGACATAAAGAAGCATACACCATTATATCCTTGTCATAAATTTACAAACCATTCCTTTTCCCCAAAAACGATTTTCAAATCATAATTTGAAAACACTGCACATTGGGAAATGACTTAAAATGTCCTTAAGACACATGAAAGCGTTTTTTGATTGCCTTTCCAGCATGGTTGGGTCACTTTTAACATGGCTATGTAACACAAACATTCAAAATCTAAATTTGCCATGCACAGGTGGGAGCATATTTACAAGGAATGTGCCCCACGGGGAAAGGTCTTTTAATGTAATATGGGAAAAATGACATCAGAGACACTGAAATGCCTTATAAAGAAGCATACACCATTATGTCCTTGTCATAAATTTAAAAACCATTCCTTTTCTCCCAAAACGATTTTCAAATCATAATTTCAAAACACTGCACATGGAGAAATGACTTAAAATGTCCTTAAGACACATGAAAGCGTTTTTTGATTGCCTTTCCAGCATGGTTGTGTCACTTTTAACATGGCTATGTAACGCAAACATTCAAAATCTAAATTTGCCATGCACAGGTGGGAGCATATTTACAAGCAATTTGCTCCACAGAGAAAGGTCTTAAATTAAAATGGGAAAAATAACATCAGAGACACTCAATTGCCTTATAAAGAAGCATACACCATTATGTCCTTGTCATAAATATTATAACCATTCATTTTCCTCAAAAACGATTTTCAAGTCATAATTTGAAAAGACTCCACAGCTCCTATGCACAATAACACCCTGTCAGTATTAATACTTCACATTTTCTCCAATTACATTTTCTCAAAGAAACAAAATCTATTTGTAAAACACTTGAGACAAAGCAACATTTGAAAAACACAACTTTCTTCATAATTTTCTCCTTAAAGCACACTATTCTCTATCTAAATTAAAGAAATCTTTTCTCACCTTAGCAAATACTTTGAGTTTCAAAACAGTCTCAGAAACACACCAATTTGTCTTCAGCAGAGCAAAAGGTATGCACTCCAGAGTCTGCAGCTATCAAAAGCACAGAAATGCTGTAATTCTTCACACATATCTCTCATGTCACCCAATCAAAGCTCTTCCCTCACTTTTTTTCAAATCAAAACCCTTCCCCCCTCTGCCCTTTCTGCCTTTTTTGCATAGCAACCACCTCCTTGAAGGCCTCTGGTGTTTGCAAGTTCACACAACAATGTTGCAATTGAACTCTGAACTCTCAGTGCACCTCATATCCAGTGCATTCTTTCATTTAATGATTTTTTCTTGACCACTCAAAATACATCTTTCAAAGAACTCATCCATGCACCCTAACTTTCTGTTTTCAGCAATCAAAATCCACCAATCACTGTTACTGCTTTATTAACACAGAAACTCCACAGTTTTTTTCATTATAAACTCTTATTTTTTCAACTGCCATTTCATTGCCACACTTCATCTGACTGCAGGAGAACCTTCTCTCACCATGTTTTCTGTCTGGATTGTTGGACATAGTTACATCTATTGGGCTCAGAGGTATGCTGAGAACAGGAATTTACCTAACCTCAATTTACAAGATGTGGAAATTAAGTGGTTTGGCCACAGAGGATTAAAATGTCACCAATTGATACCATTGGTGAAAACCTTTATGCATTTGCCAAAACCTGACCTGTTAATTGTGCACTGTGGAGGTAATGATTTGGGCACTTTGACTGGGGTAGGTCTGGAAATGCTTTTAAAGGACACCTTTGAGCAATTAATGGCACTTTTTCCTCAGACTGCCTTGGTATATTCAAATATATGCCAAAGACAGAAATGGAGGTGGTCAAACCAATTTTGTCCACAAATTGAGAAGTCGAGGAAGCATGTAAACAAATCTGTTTCAGCTTACATGAGAGACCATGGAATGGGCTCCCTGTACAACAATAACTTGCGTTACTACATGCAAGATATCTACAGAGGAGATGGAGTTCACTTCTCAGATGAGGGCAACAGAATTTTCATTCTGAATTTAAGACTGTGCATTGGTACCTACTTATAAGTACCTAAATGTACCATAAACCCAAAAGCTCTTCTCAGAGCTACCCTACATCTGATCACTCACAATTATTATTTTACTCTAACATTTTCCACTAATTTTCAACAAAGTACGCTCCCTGGGGCGCTACCCGGTACGCGAACCGGGAGCTAACCTCGCTAAATTTTTTAAAAAATTGTTTTTTTCTCGCACATATGGGCCTCCTCAGCCACCCTCAGAAAACCTAGGGGGTCAAGATAAGTCTACCGTGCCCCCTTCTACCCATTCTGAACATTATTTGCCCTCCATCTTGTATCTTAATTCGACCGAAACACAAAATGGTGGACTCCCGTAACGCTTAAGGTTCGCGAACCGGGGCGCTCGCCAGTTCGCGTACCGGGTCGCTCCCTGGGAAGCGCACCATCAAAAAAGGTGGGAAAGTAGTTTACAGAAAAGCGACTGGAGACAATTTCACCAAATATAGATTAGCTCATACTACATACCAATGCCTACCATTTTCACAAATTTGATTGAAATTCCATTTAACCATTTAGCCTGTAGACCTCTCTAAATACCCTGAGGTAAATTACTTCACAAAACACATCTGAAGTGTTGGAATTGACAACCAATTAAAATGTTACTTTCATTTTCTACTTTTTTTACCTGACATTTGATTGGCTATGTACCTGAATATATATAAAGGAAGAGAGAGAAACACAGCCATTTTGACTACTACTTCCTGAACTACATTGCAAGATCATTTTCACTCACAACTTAAACTTGTTTTTAGAAGGTGAGATATTATTTTATAAATTTGAAAACATTTTCAGATAGTTATATACTATCCCTCTGTAAGAGTTAGACATTGAGAAAGGCTTCTTTATTATAATTATGGATTGATTTAGGTTTCTGTGGTATAATTATGAATTTACTTAGGCTTCTTCACAGGCACTTTTTAATAGTACTACTTCACGCCTGAAACCATACAGTGCCCATAGATTACTTCTCTGTTATAAACTCACAAGTACCTGTCTGAACTTAAACCCAACAGTGCCCTATCTCTACTGATATATTTATTTTTTATGCAAATTACAGCAATAAAATGGAAGGTGAGCAGAATTTTTCCTTCGAAATTGTTCTGGAGAACAACACAGAAAAAGATATTGAGGACAATGATGACTCAGATTTCATGGATGAATCACGGGACCATGAATTAGTTCAATGTGTAGAATCTGTGGATCATTTACTTCATTATGATGACGGTCAAATGTGGGAACTTATGTTCACTCAACAAGAGGACATATCGGACAGTCAAATGCTAGACGTTCTATTAAATTTTGAAAAACAATCCGAAAAATAAAATTGTATGTAATATTAAAAAATTGTTTGAGTCTTTAATAATTTTTATATGTAATTCATAAACTAGTTAAATGTTAGAAATGTTATTAAATTTTGAAACACAATCACAATAATAAATAATTGCTTAAAAAATAAAAAAAATTAAAAAATAATCAACAAAACCAACAATCAATTAACATACAGTATTTGAAAAGTCTATCATTCTTTTTTCCTTATAGTACGCTGCCCAGAATGCTTCCCGGTTCGCGAACCGGGCACTACCCACGCAAAAAAACAAAAAAAAATTATTTTTTTTTGCCCCGCGGGGCCCTTTTAAAGCCTCCACATTAAACCTAGGGGGTCAGGGAGGATCTACTATGCCCCCTTATGGTCATTTCCCCCTTTGTTTTGGCCTCCTCTTGTCTCTCAATCCTACCGAGAGACAAGATGGCGGCCGCTCCGGACTGTTTAGAATGTTGACAGACACCGGAGAGCCAATCAGCTTCGCTACGCGAAGTTCCGTTACGCGTAAAGTCCGCGAACCGGAGCGCTGCCCGGTCCGCTGTTACAGATATATATCTTTTTTTGAACGTTAATTTCTCAAAATCGACTGAAGCACATATATTGAGACCTAGCAAAGGCACATCGGGCTACCAGTCCCTACAATTTTGCCAAGTTTTGTGGAAATCCATTCAGCCGTTCGGGCTAAAAGTGAGGCCAACCGCCCTATGGAAAACTCAATGTTAAAAACACGTTTTGGGACCCCCCTTTTTTCTCGGCCCCCCCTTGACGAACCCCCCCAAATTTCCAGGGGCTGCTCAGAAACAAAATGTTCCATCTAAATTCACCATGCACAGGTGGGAGCATATTTACAAGGAATGTGCTCTATGGGGAAAGGTCTTATAATGTAATATGGGAAAAATGACATCAGAGACACTGAAATGCCTTATAGAGAAGCATACACCATTATGTCCTTGTCATACATTTTTAACCATTACTTTTCCCCAAAAACGATTTTCAAATCATAATTTGAAAACACTGCACATGTGGAAATTACTTAAAATGTCCTTAATTCAAAATTTGCTATTCCTTATTTTGCGATTGCACTGAAGGATTTGCAAATTTTGCGATTCCTTAAATGCAATGTATCAAACAAAAAATATGTAAAAAATGATATTAAGGATTTGGAAACTACCACCAACTTCTAGTTTGTGGTAATTTGCGAATTCTTTTCAAAAAGCATTTTTTTCCAAAAAACAAAAGGTGCCATATGACGCCTATACATGTCCTTAGGGCATGTATGTGTGCCATATGCCCCCAAATTTCTTTTTCAGGGGTGTAGCAGGGTGTTCTTGAGATACCCCTGCACGCTTGAAAAATTTCCTATTTTGTGATGAGCTAATTGCTAATCGCAAATTGCAACCTTCATTCATATGAGCCTCCTAGCCCATGGAAATGAATGGGTAACTTGCAATTAGCAATTTGCTCATTGCAAATTAGGAATGGTAAAGAATTGCTATTTATTCCTTAAAATTCACTATTTAGGAAATGCTAAATAGTTTCATGCTACATATGGCGGTTCATCTGTAACAAGATAAGAAGCTTAGGGATAGATTTATGATGACTGGCGCATCACCAGGGATGTGCCAGTCATCCTGCGCCGCTGTTCCGCCACCCATGGTGTGCTGCATTTAGAATGCGGGGCATCATGGGGCAAAAATGGCACAGATGCGTGACGTATCTGTGCTGTAAAGGTAGTGATTGCTGGAGTTGTATTGCAAGTGCGATGCAGCTCAAGCAAGGGTCAGGGGTGCCCCATCTCCACAATGTTGCGTCAAGACCTATGCCTGCTTAAAGCAGGCGCAGGGTTTTGATGAAGCTTTCTCCTATCTGATTGTAAATACGGCACACCATGGGTGGCAGAGTAGTGGTGCACGTTAACTGGTGCATGCCTGGGGATGTGCCATTTAACATAAATCTGCCCCTTTACATTTAAGTATGTGCAGGACACACAGAGTCGGTGAGGCTTATCCAAGGTTAAGAAGAGATGAGTCCTGTTCACTGAAAATGTAGACATAGTCTTCACCTGCTCAGCATTGATGGACATGGCTAAATAATAGCTGCAAAATATTACTCTTGTTAAACAATTTTACTATTATAATCTCTGAGATTTGTCTCTTACTCTGCAACATCTCATTGTTGTTATCTTTCTTTAAAGATAAAGACAACCTCAACATGAGCGACAATCTGCAATCAGTTGATTTTGACCTCATCATTGAACTTGTAATTGAAACATCAGTGGATGTTGATCCCTTGGATGATTTAAATCCTGAGGATGAAGAAGAGCGTGATGAGGATGCAGATTTGTCCGAATTATATGACATAGGATGGGAAGCTGACCTGCTTGAGCCTATGGAAATATAAACATTTATTTTTAAAATTTATAATTAATAAAAAGTAAAAAGGTAAACCGTTTAATTTAAAAATAAAGACACCTTCAAAAACAGGTTATGTGTAGTGTCTTCAATAAAATATTAAAATATGCTCATAAAATTAGATCAGATTCACATATAAAATAGCACAGGTAACATAAATATAAATGTCATTTCTTTTCTGCTATTTCTGTATTGTAAATTTGCAAGGACTAAATAATCTTCTATTTAAAATGTCAAGTAGTGTGTTAAGTTTTTGATCACGGTTATTGTTTTACTGTTTGGTAATAATGGTTAATAACATTTTTTATTATATTTTACAAAAGATTCAACTGCAGATCATTTCAAGATTTCACCATGCCAACAATAGAAAGACAGAGAAAGGCTGCAAAACGTCAAAGACAGCAGGTGAAACAAAATAGGCAGCAGTCCTCTAACAAAAAGATTTGTCAAGTCACGAAGAAAGCACCGGGTAAGAGCACAAAATATTTCATAAGAAATATGTGTAGTAAAAAAAATATTACTATAGAAAATGTTTCAGTCCATAAAACGAGAAGGAATTCAAATGGAAAGGAAAGGCCAATCAAAAATGTTACTGCTAGAGCAAGAGATAACTCTGTGCATGATAGTAGAAGGAAACAACAGTTTAGGGAGATTCGTAAACGAATGTTCCGCAACAGGATAATTGGCAATTTGTTAAAAAATATTAAGAAAGGTCAACAGAAACTGGTTTTTTATAAGAGAAAAAAAAAAGTTGAGAAAGTTATTGATCAGGCATTTGAAATTAAACGTAAGTTATTTATTTTGATAATCAATAGAATTAGGAAGCTAAACAAGGCAATTTATGATTTCAAAAGAAATAGTAGATGGAAGAGAATAGTTAATCGTAGTAATTTTTGTGAAGTTTTTTCTGGAGAATGGATGCATAGTTCAAGCTGTGAGGCATTTTTTAATGAGGAGAGTTATTTCCAGGATAATGATTTGGTGCATGCAGTTGACACCAGTGGTCGTGCTTATGAAGTGAAAGATGGTTGTCCAGTTGAAAAAGAAAAACTTGTGACAACAGAGGCAGAAGAGGTGTTAGGTAATGAGGTTTTAGGAAGACGTGCTAAGGGTCCTGTGTACACCTGGAAGTGTAGTAGTATTTGCAGTGTGCGACAGGATTCCATCAATTTGCTTTGTGATTTTGTACGGTCATTTAATAAGAAAAGTTTGAAGCAGAAAATAAGGTTGTTGCAAGAATTGGATCCTTGCAGAGTGAGAGAAGTGACAGGTTTGCATGGTCATTCACTGGCTTGTCTTTCCAGGAGAGTATGCCAGAGTGTTTTTCATCATTTCAGGATGCTAGCAGTGCATCATAATAAAGTGAGGAAATTAGTTAGAATGTTGTATTATGCTAAGAGTCCAGCAATTATGCTTAAACAATTATGCGCTGCTCTTTTGCATGGTTCTGAAATAGATGTGAAGAATATATGTGAAGAAATTGAGTTTTGTTACTTTGGAAGTAAAGAGGAGAATGTTGAAATTGAGCAAGAAGAA
Source organism: Lissotriton helveticus (assembly GCF_964261635.1). Lineage (NCBI taxonomy): Eukaryota > Metazoa > Chordata > Amphibia > Caudata > Salamandridae > Lissotriton > Lissotriton helveticus. The sequence continues at coordinate 820,938,898 of NC_136067.1, read as the reverse complement.
GAGGGTCATGTGGAAGATAGTGTACAGGTTTCCAGTACAGATAATTTCCAGAGGGAAATTGCGACGTTTGAGGTGAAATCAAGTGAGAGGCCTAATTTCACTTGTGTGTGTTGTCGACGCACTTATTATAAGAATCAGACTAAGTTAGTGGATTTATATGCAAAAAGTGAAAGGGAAAATAATAGTGAATGGAAGGATTTCGCAACATACTTGATGGTAGAAAATTGTTTTGATTTGGGATTGGATCAACGTGTGTGTAGTTATTGTTGTTGCAAATTAAATCAAAACCAGATGCCTGCTAGAGCAGTTCATAATAATCTGGAATTGGTTGAGATTCCTTCTGAATTGAAGGATTTAAATACTTATGAATCTATTTTGATTCAAAGTATCCATCCCTTTCAGGCTATTGTAAGAATGGAGCCAAAGACAGGGAAATTGCCTCCATCAGATTTACAGAGAGGATTAAAGGGAAGAGTTGTTTATTTGCCTCTAGATTTGAAGAAAAACATTAACACAATTGGAGTAGAAAAAGTGGAAGAGGAACCTCTGGTTATCTTAGTTAATGGGGTTCCGACAAAGAATAAGAAAATATGGCAAGATTTAGTAGATGTTAGGAAAGTTAAAAAGGCAACATTGTATTTGAAAAAAAATAATAAATACTATAAGAATGTATATGTTGCAGAAGAGGAAGTAAGTGAGGAAGAGGATAGCGATTTGTGTGCTGGTCAAATTGAGAAAGTAGAACCCTCTACTAGTGAAGAAATATATGAACATTATAGTGTTCATCCTTTGCATTCCAAGGAAGTCATGGGGAATGCTATTGAGTTGTTTCAAATGAAACAAGCCAAAGGGAGTCCCATTAGTGTTTGGGAGGAAAGTTTGGAAGCTCGGTGTTTCCCACAGCTTTTTCCAACAGGTCAGGGAGGAAGATATGATGAGCGACCTCATCAAATTCCTGCTTCTGAATACCGGACTTTGCGATTGTATGCAGGAGATGCTAGGTTTCGACAATGCATTCCTTATTTGTTTCATCTCCTGTTTGAAAGCGATCTGTCTGGACTGTCATATGCAGTGAACCACATCTTGAAAAGTGGTATACACATGCAAAACATCTCGGCAAGTGACTTTATGGATAAAGTCAATGTCCAAGACAGTATTTTGGATTCTCACCTGATTAATCTCATGGCGTGTCAGCGTGGTACTAATGAGTACTGGTACCGTCGTCATGGTGATTTAAAATGTATGCTGAGGAACTTAGGTACTCCCACATGGTTCCTCACTCTGAGCTGTGCCGAGTATGGCTGGGAAGACTTACTTGAATTTCTACGAGAGGCAAATGCTAACGTAGACAACATCGAATTCAAGACACCCGGAGAACTGTGCTCTTTGGATCCAGTCAATGTATGTAGGTACTTCAATCATAGATTTGAAGCTATGATGTCTTTCATCATGAATAAGAAGAATCCACCTCTTGGAGAGGTGTTGGATTTCTTCTGGAGAAAGGAGTACCAAGCAAGAAGTGCTCCTCATATACATATGTTGCTGTGGATCAAGGATGCACCTAAATTTGGAACGGATCCAGAAGACTCAGTGATGAGTTTCATCCAACAGTATTCTACGTGTGCTGTTCCAAACGCAAAGGAGAAGAAAAGCCTAAGAGAAAAAGTTCTGCGTTTCCAAAGCCATCGATGTGGAAAGTACTGCCGTCGTAAATTCCGAAACAAGGACAAGTTCTACACTAAATGTCGTTTCGGCTTTCCACGACCGGTGATTTCTAAAGGAAGAGTAAACAGTTTGATGTCTTCGCTGCGACACAATGTGATGAAGAAATCACCTAAAAACACATACAATTTGAAGAGGAACGAAGAGTCCAAGTACATCAACGACTACAACCCGGTGATTTTGTCCATGTGGAATGCTAACATGGATATACAGTTTGTGGCTGATAACTGTATGGCTGTGGCTCGGTATGTGACGTCTTACATCACCAAAAAAGAGAAGACAGAATTGAAGGATATGTGGGAGGACATTTCCCATGAAAAGAGCCTCAGCAAGAAGTTGTACAGTTTCAGTCTGAAGATGTTGTCGCATCGAGAAATCGGAGCGTACGAATGTTCTGACCGGTTGTCTTCAGCAAGTCTCTATGCCAAGTCCAGGAGTATTATTTGGGCGAGTCTTGGTCTTGCAGCAACGCGTAATCGAGTTCTCAAACCTGTGCGGGAAATTGAGTATTTGGCGGAAAAGGAGCCAAACAGTACCGACATTTTGAAGACAAACATGTTGGATACATATTATCCAAATCGAAGCAGTCACCTCGAGAATGTTTGTCTGTATGAGGTTCTGCAAAATTACATATTCAAGAGGAACATCAAAGAAGATACTGAGAAAGGAGTGTATGCTGTAATAGGAAGTGAGGGATGTCTGGTCAAGCAAAGAAAATGCCACTTGGTAAACCATCGAAAATTGAGTGGCGAATCTCCTGAAAAAAAGGAGTTTTTCTATTTAGCACTTTTGCAACTTTTCAAGCCTTGGCGTGCAGAAGAGGAACTGCTTGGAGATTTCCTCTGTTACGAAGACTCTTTCAATGCCGCCAAGGAGACCATAGAATGTCCTGCTTTTCCCAAATATGTAGAAATGTTGAATGCGGAAATTGAGCAGGAAGCAACGATTGCAGCCGAGATTGCCAGAGACAGTTCTCAGGACAGTCAGAGTTCTGCTTCATTGAGTCAGGATCCACTAGGAGGACCTGTTATCGAAAATGAAGCTGCCACTGCTATGAATGAAGTGGAAAGAGCCATGGCACATGCTCAAGAGGATGCGGTTAACTTAGAAGAGTTGGAAAGACAACTCAACGTTGAGCAGAGGAAAATATATGACGAAGTTACCATGCAAATTGATCATGGATTAAGTCATGATAAGAAAGAGTGCTCATGTACGTCGTTGAAGCCTGTCCGACTGTACGTGAGTGGAGAAGCGGGAACTGGAAAAAGTTTCCTCATTAAAGCAATTTCATGCTATTTGCAGGAAAGGACAGAGTCATCGCTGTCTTGTGTTGTCACTGCTCCAACTGGACTGGCAGCACATAATATTAAAGGGATTACTTTACATCGTTTACTGATGCTGCCAGTGGAGCATGACAACAAATTACAATATCACAAGCTATCTGGAGATGCTTGTTTTGAAGTTTCAAGAATCTTGAGGAAAATGAAACTTCTTATCATTGACAAAGTAAGCATGGTTTCCAATGTCATGCTTGCCTTTGTGCATTTGAGGATGCAAGAAGTTCTCAAAACAGAGTATGATGTGTTATTTGGTGGCAAACACATCATTGTTTTCGGAGATCTTCTGCAGCTGACACCAGTGAAAGGGCAACCTGTGTTCAAAATGCTCACGCATGAAGATACCAGGAAGTGCCTAGGCAGCATTGGCAACGTCAATATATGGTTAAACTTCAATTATGCTGAACTGCATGAAAATATGCGTCAGGCGAAGGATGAAGTTTACAAGACTATTCTACAAGATGTTAGAATTGGAAAAGTGACCGAGCATGGGAAAGAAGCTTTACATGCACGATTACTGTCAAATTTATATCCATAACAAGATGTTGTGCCTGAGAATATTTTTCAGAAAATTACTGAGAAGAAATCTGGAATATGTTTGATGCCAACTCTTGCAGAATGTGCCAAATTTAACAACAAAATGTTGCATTTAGAAAAGCAAGAGATTGTGAAACTGGAAGCTATTGACAGAGTAGAGCATATGGGATCAACAATTATTTTGTCTGAGAATCTGAAAAAAAAATTGGATTCATTAGAGAAGAGTATATCTAAAATTGCAGGTTTTGAAAAGACTCTGAATGTGTGCTTGAACTGCCGTATAATTTTAAGAAGGAATTTACATGTTGAAAGAGGTCTGGTAAATGGATCAATGGGTAATGTTGTTGATTTTGTGAAATACAGAAATAGAGATGGAATTGAATTTTTAAAAATTAAATTTGATGGCATTGAGGAAGTACAGCTAATTGCTCGTTGTTCTGCTAGATTTTTGCTTGTAAAAGACTTATATGTTCGCCGTAAGCAGTTTCCTGTTTGCTTGGCATATGCGGTGACAATCCATAAATCGCAAGGTTTAAGTGTAGACAGTGCATTGGTGAATATTGGCAGTTCTGTGTTCAAGGAGGGTATGGCATATGTGGCATTGTCACGAGTTAGAACTTTATCGGGATTGTACTTGATTGAGTGTGATGTCACAAACATTTGTGCGGATCTAGATTGTGTTAAGGAATACAATAGGTTAAGAAGACAGTATGTGCCACATTTGCCTCAGTATCCTTTGTTTGAGAAACGTGTGGTAGGCCGGAAACGAAGAAATGAGAACAATACTGGGGAGGTTGTAGCAAAAAGACAAAAAGTCAATGAACCTAAAATTACAAGCAGAAACAAAACGGATTCTGTTGAAGATGTTGTTGGTTTTCAGTTTGAAAACAGTTCTGGTGTCAACTGCTATGTTAATGTAGTGGTTAATGTTTTGTTTTCTCTAAAAAATGTAAAAGAAGAGATTGTGGTCAATTCTGATCAAAGATTTTGCAGTTTGTTAAATTCTGTGTTAGAGAAATGTAGCACTGATAGAAGAAACATAGAAAGTGTGTCTGAAATTCGAAATCTGTTAGACAGATGTTCAGGCCAAACACAATTCTCTCAAAATATTCAGCAAGATTGTCAGGAGTTTTTAATGTATATGCTTGATGTATTGCATGCTGAAGGTGTAGATGTAGATCACCTGTTTGGGCTTTCTTATCAATGGCAGCATGACTGCGAGAACTGTATGGTATCAAGTACTACTAGTGTAGACTCAGAAAGATTTATATATTTAACTTTGCCAGACAGTAAATCAGTCTCCTTTAATAAGCTAGTAAAAGCAGCTGATCACAACATGGAGTGTAGCCAATGTAAATCTGAAATGATGTCCACATTATTTATACGAACATATGGCCAGTATGTCATTTTAATGTTCCAACGATGTAGGCCTGATGGAACAAAATTGACAACTTTAATTAAAAATTTTGTAGCTTCGCAGTTGTCAATATCAGGAAGGACTTTTGTAACTGCAGCAATTATATATCATGACGGCCCTTCAATAACATCAGGACATTACACAGCTTATTTAAAGTGTAGAAATGGCTGGTCATTCTGCAATGATTCTGTTTTAATTTTCAAAAAAAAATTGCCGTATGACCTTAAAAACTCTTACCTGGTGTTTTTAAAACCAAAATTTTAGGGAAATAATCTCGGGATGTGCTCTGTGGAATTTCAAGAAGTTCTAATGGCTCCTACACAATTTGGCCTTGAGGATAAGTGTAGTTCAGAGACATAACTTCTAACCATAGGACTGGACGTCATGAAGAAATACGTGCACTTTCAATGAGTTCAGAAAAACTGTTTCTTTTTATAAGCTAATTGAAGCAGCCAATCAAAACATGGAGTAGAGGGAATGTAAGTCTGCAATGCTGTCTACTGTTTTACATTGCTTTGTGATTAAAAGTGATGTAGAGAATTAAATAATTGTAGTAGTCATAGAGGTAGTGTAAGTCTGCTTCATAGTAAGCAGTATCAGTGTCATAGGAAATGTAGAACATGACTGAGCAAGAAGGGGAAGATATTACTATTCCAGGATTGTGAAAATTATCTTCAACATTTTAATTCTGAAAGTTGCAGAAATGCCAAATGACGGGATTGGCTTACAAGAAATCCAAGAGTTATAAATGGCTCTGACCAGATTTGGCATTGTGGAAAATTGTGGTAGAGAGCAAGAAATCATTTATTGCATGTAACGTGTTTTTAAAAACGATGGAGATTTTCTTTCAGAAAGTGGCGGGCTGAAAGTAATAACAGCACAAAAGAGTGTAAGCTGTTCATAGGACATCCTTGGACGTCATGGAAAGTAAGTTAACTTTAAGGAGTTCTGAATTTTGATTTCAGATGTTGTATGGGTTTTTTAAACACAATCATTTTGATTGTGTTTTTTTTTCCCCGCTGTTACATGATGAATACCTTCAAGTCACTGTTTTTAGTGAAATTTGATACATTCTGAGAACAGCAAAAATAAACCATTTAACATGTATAATTAATTCTGTACTGTTTGCATTTATGATGTATATGTAGAACTGTGTAGGAGGCATGGAGAAGGTGAGGCTTCTGTAAGTGTCAAAGTTGTTGCATGCAGTGCTGCACTTCTGCGTATTCTTTCATATGCTAGACTACATCTGCAAAATGAGATACCTAAGCAAAGGAAACACAAGTGATGTGATTGTGAAATGAGCAAAATAAATTGCACGTATTTCAATTACATCACCTGTGTTTCCTATCATTATGAATCACATTGTGCAGATCAAGTTTAGGTCTGTCCAGGGAAACATAGGAGATTTGGACTTTGTTGAAGAGTGCAGTGGACATGACTCACTTCATTGGTAGACCTTCACATGTATTATCTCCTCTGTACTCTTCAACAAGTGTAAATCTCATCTGCAACCCAGATAAGACTCACCTGAAACAAACCTCTGGATAGTAGACATCTTATTGGCATCCTGAAGCAATTATTTAAAATTTTAGTGTCTTGCGACACTTTTCTGAAACAACAGCAATGCAAAAGATGCACCATGTTTTAAGATAGGCCTCACTTCATCTGCATCAAGATACTGTTAGTTTAAAATGTATATCTTTAGGACTGTGTAGGGGGCCTGGAGAAGCAGAAGCTTCTGTAAGTGTCAAAGTTGTTGAAAAACTGTTTGACCTTCAATCTTTTCCCTTGTCTTTTCTAATTTTTAAATACATTTTTTAATATTTTTCAAATGTTTGTTCTCTCTTTCACAGATTGAAAGTATAAAAACAAAAAGTGAGTAATTTAACGACAATTATAAGGTAAATATTTTGTACTGTTTTCGTTACATTTCTATCACATTTAACTACTATTAGTTCCACTGCTTCATTTCTTTAACCCTCAGTTTCCTGCCTTTGCTACTTCCCTCATTCCTTTCTCTATTACCTACTTACTCAACTCCTTCCACTCTTTTTCTCAGTCCCTCTCTTCTCATAGTTCCTCACTCTTGTTCACTCACTGCGTCTCTATTACTCTTAGTGTCTTTGACTGATCACACTATCACTACTTGTTCATAATGCTTTCTCTGTGTAGTTGAAGCACACTAAGGGTAATATTATGAACACAGCCAATAAAATTATTGCTCTTTTTATTGGCAGAAAACTGGTGTAAAAGTGGTTTTAGTGGCAGTTTTCTGCCACAAAAGCAGCTTTAGCGACACATTTCTGTCAATAAAAGCTGCAAAACTTTTATTGCCTATGTTGATGATATGGCTCTATGTTAATTACATTTCTTTGCTGTTTCAATTAATCTTTTTCTGTTATTTTTTGTTTTCTGTTTTCTATTTTTTCTCTCTGTTATTCCTCATGTTTTAATCTTTTTTGAACATTCACTCACATTCTCCAAGAAACTCTTCTTTGTTAATGTTATACTCTCTTTTTTTTTCTTTCACTTCGTTATCTATTTTGTTTTTCACAATTATACCCTCTTCTGTCTTTTCTTCGGTAAATAGATCTATTAAACAGTATCTCTTCTTTACTCCCTATAGCTGTCTTTCTTTTAACATCACTCTCTGTTTCCTTTCCTTATACTTACACTTTTTTTTTTTTTTTTTTTTTTTTTTGGTTAGCTCCCGGTCCGCGTACCGGGAAGCTAACCCGGAAGCGAACCAAAAGAAATAGAGCTTGCCAGAGTGCTAAACATTCTAGCAATTTTTTTGGAAAGGGAAGGTAGTTCTGAAAAGAACTTTTTTTTTTATATTTTTGTTGTTTTATATTTTTTTTTTATTTTTTGAACATTTTTTGTTTTTTTTGTATTTTTTGAACGATTTTATATTTTTTTGGGGTTTTTTGGGGGGGGGGGGAAACAACAAAAAACAGGCGTTGAAAAGGGCTCAACAGGAGCAAAAAAAAATTACTGGGGGCGGTTAGGGCAATCATGGTGTTCATATGCCAGGTTTATAGCATTGATGCTCATGTTGCCACAAGCTAATAATGCACGACAGTGCATACATAAGTGGATCATGTGCCCAAAATTTTGTTGAATATTTGGCACAGTTTCCCGTGCCTCTTCTGGTGATAGAGAAACCGGTATTGTTGGTCTGGCCACAGGAGTTGGTCTGGGATTGTCGTGCATATCCCTTAATTCCGCCCGGCTGTAATTTAGGGGATGTTTCCTCGTCATGTGCCTGTGCATAGTGTGATTGCCAAAGCTATATTTTTTGTCCGTCCCTCTGGACAATTGTTCCTTGCATATCAGGCAGGTGACATACCTCGCGTTGACTTTTTTTTGCCCACGAGGTATTGAAAAAAACTGCCAGATGAAACTGGCTTTCTTTCTGGAAACCCGGGGCAACTCTTCTAAAAATTGTGGTTCTTCTCCCTCCTCATCCATTTCTTCCTCTTCCTCCTCAGTGTTGGTAAGGACCTGGGGAGGTGGTCCTTTCTTCCCATGAGGAGGTGGTGGTGGTGGTGGGGGTCCACCAGCTGAAGCTACCAATGAAGCCATTTTCCAAGAAGCAAAATAGGTCTTCCTCTCACAATGATGAAAGTCAGAGTGAGGAAAGAAGGAGGGGTTTTCATCATTTGGGAAAAAACAATACTTCTCAACCAATGAAAAGTGTTATTTTTAAGTCACCTGACCTAGCCTTCCATCATTATGAAACCAAAAGTGAAATGAACCAATGAAAAGTTTTATTAACAAGTCACATGACCTCTCACGCTCATGTTACGCGCTGCGGAACGCTCCCCGGTTAGCTTCCGGGTCGCTCCGCTTCGCGCCTCGGTACGCGCCCCGGGACACTTCCGGGTGCGCTAACGCGATACGTCACAAGACGCATTTCGCGGCAACGCGATACGTCGCGCTTTCGCGCCGCGGATCGCTTCCGGGGAGCTGCGTTTCGCGCCTCGGTCCGCGCCCCGGGGCACTTCCGGGTGCGCTAACGCAGTACGTCATAAGACGCATTACGCGGCAACGCGATACCGTCACTATGTTGATTTCTTACCGGTTCGCGGACCGGGTCGCGGAATCAAAGTGAGCTAACGGGAAGCTTCCCGGTTCGCGGACCGGGAGCGAAACAAAAAAAATATTTAAAAAAAATTATTAATAAACATATAAAATATATTTTTGGATTTAAAGAAGAATAAATTTTACAGCTATAGATATTAGCTTTTAAAAAACCAATGAAATTCACTGAAAAAACCATAGGTTATAGACCATATATAGTTAGGAATTAGCATTTACAAAACCTTGAAAATTCACTGAAAAAACCATAGGTTATAGACCATATATAGTTAGGAATTAGCATTTAAAAAACCTTATTTTACTCACACAAAACCATTGAAATTCCATATATAGTTAGTTGTACTAACTATATATCGCGCACCCGCAATCCACTGCTGATCATGTCACATATTACATCATTCATGACATGGTCAGTGACATCACTGATGACATCACTGATGACATCTCAAATGACATCACTGATGACATCACTGATGACAACATCCAGTGACTGTATGTTTCTGTAAAGTTAAAATATGTCTTATATATTGAAGAATGAGTGGATGTATAAGTGTCTGGATGATGTATTTAGTAGGTGCATGACTGACTGTATAAGTGAGTGATTAAATGTGTCTCACTGAGTGCATGGGTTAGTGACTAAACTGTTTTAAATTGTGCACCATTGTGTCTGTTGTTTTGTAATCTGATGCATGTGTTGATCATTAGTTATATGACTAACTATATGGGTTATTGATTAGTTGGCCAAGTATTTGTATGGGAGACTGAGTGTGTGTGTGGGTGGCTGGGAGGTGTATGACTCTGTGCATAGATGTGTGAGCAGTTGATTCACTAGATGTATGGGTTCAAAAGTGCATGTGGAAACAGCTGTATGGGCGGTTTACTGTGTGCATGAGTGTATTGGTGAGTGAATGGATATCTCAGTGCTACATGTCAAAGTAAGTACATATGTAAAACACAGTACATGTGGTAGTTGACATATATAAATAACTGTGCATAAGAGCCAGTGAATGTGTGAGTGGCTGTATGGATTATTGTGAACTTGTATCAGGGATTGTATAACAGAGTAAATATGTGTTATTATATGTTTCAATAAGTAAGGTGTGTTTAACGATATAGTTGAGCAAATGGAGGTGTGATTGATTCTTTGCAAGACTGATTAGGTGTGTGAGTAACTCCATGGATGAGTGACAGTCTGTGAGTGTCTGTTTACACTGAGTGTATCTACGGTTATATTAGAGTCTGAAGAGGTTCATCGTATCATCACATGAATGATGTCATGAGTAATGTCAAATGAGATGTCATCAGTGATGTCATCAGTGATGTCATTTGAGATGTCATCAGTGATGTCATCAGTGATGTCACTGACCATGTCATGAATGATGTAGTATGTGACATGATCAGCAGTGGATTGCGGGTGCGCGATATATAGTTAGTACAACTAACTATATATGGAATTTCAATGGTTTTGTGTGAGTAAAATAAGGTTTTTTAAATGCTAATTCCTAACTATATATGGTCTATAACCTATGGTTTTTTCAGTGAATTTTCAAGGTTTTGTAAATGCTAATTCCTAACTATATATGGTCTATAACCTATGTTTTTTTCAGTGAATATATATATATATATATATATATATATATATTACCTACTGGCGATAGCCAGTAGGTATATATAGTTAGGATTTTTTTCCTATGGGATTTTTGAAAATTCTATGTCGAATAACTTTGGCGTTTGAGGACAGAGTTGGCTGAAATTTTCAGGGAAATGGAACATTTTGTTTCTGAGCAGCCCCTGAAAATTTGGGGGGGTTTCGTCAAGGGGAGGACGAGAAAAAAGGGGGGTCCCAAAACGTGTTTTTCCCATGCAATTTTCCATAGGGCGGTTGGCCTCACTTTTAGCCCGAACGGCTGAATGGATTTACACCAAACTTGGCAAAATTGTAGGGACTGGTAGCCCGATGTGCCTTTGCTATGTCTCAAGATATAGGCTCCAGTGGTTTTTACGAAAATTAACTTTGAAAAATATATATTGGGCTACATTGGGCTATATATATGTTGGAGCCCAAATGTAGCCCAATGTAGCCCAATGTAGCCCAATGTAGCCCAAAGATGGCCACCAGAGACAAAAAAAAACAAATGTAGCCCAAATATCAGCCAGATGTAGCCCAACTATAGCCCAATGACAGAATGTCCCAGAGTGTTCTAAAGAACAACTAGAGTGCTTACAGTCCTACTTATTACAAAGGTATGGCACACCTGAAGCCATCTTGATTGGAATAAAGTGGTAACTCTTAAAACATTTAATTTAAAAAGGAACGAAATGAGGGGGTTCATTTTGCCATAGAAAGTATGATTAGCGAATATATGACGAAATCCCGCATACCATCAGTCCGCAAAAAAAATCCTGCATGTACTATTAGGCCGCAAATTAAATAAACGAAAACTTTTAGAACGAATATGCCTTTAGCATACACTAAACAACTAAACTACCCTAAACCCTAAAACACAACCCCCAGCATGACCCTACACTACACAAACAGTACAACACTACCCTAAACCCTAAAACACTACCCCCAGCATGACCCTACACTACACAAACACTACAACACTACCCTAAACCCTAAAACACTACCCCCAGCATGACCCTACACTACGCAAACACTACAACACTACCCAAAACCCTAAAACACTACACCCCAGCATGACCCTACACTACGCAAACACTACAACACTACCCTAAACCCTAAAACACTACCCCCAGCATGACCCTACACTACACAAACACTACAACACAACCCTAAACCCTAAAACACTACCCCCAGCATGACCCTACACTACACAAACACTACAACACTACCCTAAACCCTAAAACACTACCCCCAGCATGACCCTACACTACACAAACACTACAACAAAACCCTAAACCCTAAAACACTACACCCCAGCATGACCCTACACTACGCAAACACTACAACACTACCCTAAACCCTAAAACACTACCCCCAGCATGACCCTACACTACGCACACACTACAACACTACGCAAAACCCTAAAACACTACACCCCAGCATGACCCTACACTACGCAACACTACAACACTACCCTAAACCCTAAAACACTACCCCCAGCATGACCCTACACTACACAAACACTACAACACTACCCTAAACCCTAAAACACTACCCCCAGCATGACCCTACACTACGCAAACACTACAACACTACCCTAAACCCTAAAACACTACCCCCAGCATGACCCTACACTACGCAAACACTACAACACTACCCAAAACCCTAAAACACTACACCCCAGCATGACCCTACACTACGCAAACACTACAACACTACCCTAAACCCTAAAACACAACCCCCAGCATGACCCTACACTACGCAAACACTACAACACTACCCTAAACCCTAAAACACTACCCCCAGCATGACCCTACACTACGCAAACACTACAACACTACCCTAAACCCTAAAACACTACCCCCAGCATGACCCTACACTACGCAAACACTACAACACTACCCTAAACCCTAAAACACTACACCCCAGCATGACCCTACACTAAGCAAACACTACAACACTACCCTAAACCCTAAAACACTACCCCCAGCATGACCCTACACTACGCAAACACTACAACACTACCCTAAACCCTAAAACACTACACCCAGCATGACCCTACACTACGCAAACACTACAACACTACCCTAAACCCTAAAACACTACCCCCCAGCATGACCCTACACTACGCAAACACTACAACACTACCCTAAACCCTAAAACACTACCCCCAGCATGACCCTACACTACGCAAACACTACAACACTACCCAAAACCCTAAAACACTACCCCCAGCATGACCCTACACTACGCAAACACTACAACACTACCCTACACCCTAAAACACTACCCCCAGCATGACCCTACACTACGCAAACACTACAACACTACCCTAAACCCTAAAACACTAGCCCCAGCATGACCCTACACTACGCAAACACTACAACACAACCCTAAACCCTAAAACACTACCCCCAGCATGACCCTACACTAAACAACCACCACAACTCTACACTACACTAACACAACACTACACTACACAACACTACACTACACAATCACTAACCCACGAAACAATTAACACAAACCCACTTACCTCTCTCGTCATCGTGGTTTTCACAACGCAAATGCATTTACCATACATGCCTTTAAAACGTAATTCTTTGTAAAGGCATGCGCGATAAATGCACATGCGTTTTGAAAAAATGCGGGATAATGGTTTGCGAGGTCAATGACCTTGCGGGATAATGGTATGCTGACTGAAAGTCTGCGGGATAAAAAATGCGGGAAAATGGCTGCAAACCATGATTAGCAGCAGACTTCCCTGGTGAGCACTAGCTTTACTACAGTGATCTAATGAGCAACTAGAGTGCTAACATTCAGAATTTATGGCAAATGTGTGACACATCTGAATGCCTTCTTGATAGAACCAAAGTAAACAAGCATTGAAAATGCAATAGATCTCGCCCTCGTTTAAGTTAAAGCCATTCTGTTTGTAATGAGGTGGCTTTTTAGCTTTGCTTTTATTAGTGTTTTTAAAACTTTCATGTAAATAACATGCATATGTATGCATATATGTATATGTATGCATGTATTTATATTTATATAGATATGCAGATTATATATGTTTATATATGTATATTACCTACTGGCGATAGCCAGTGGGTATATATAGTTAGGATTTTTTCTCTATGGGATTTCTGAAAGTTCTATGTCTAATAACTTTGGCGTTTGTGGACGGAATTGGCTGAAATCTTCAAGAAAATGGCACATTTTGGTTCTGAGCAGCCCCTGAAAATTTGGGGGGGTTTCGTCAAGGGGGGGCCGAGAAAAAAGGGGGGTCCCAAAACGCGTTTTTCCCATTCATTTTTCCATAGGGCGGTTGGACTCACTTTTAGCTCGAACGGCTGAATAGATTTACATGAAACTTGGCAAAATTGTAGATATGGTTTGCCCGACGTGCCCTTGCTATGTCTCAATATATGTGCTCCAGTGGATTTTGAGAAATTAACGTTTAAAAAAAATATATATCTGTGACAGCGCTCCGGTTAGCGCCCCGGTTCGCGTACCTGACGCGTAACGGAACTTCGTGAAGCGAAGCTGATTGGCTCTCCGGTGTCTGTCAACATTCTAAACAGTCCGGAGCGGCCGCCATCTTGTCTCTCGGTAGGATCGAGAGACAAGATGTGGTGAAAAACGAAGGGGGAAATGAAGGAAAGGGGGCAAGGTAGACCCCTCCTGACCCCCTAGGATTGATGAGGGGGATATTAAAGTGCCCCGCGGGGCAAAAAATAAAAAAAACATTTTTTTTTTGCGATTTTACGCCGTAGAGGCGCGCCCCGGTACGCGAACCGGGCAGCTCACCGGGCAGCTAACCGGGCAGCTAACCGGCAGCATAGCTGTCAACATTGTAAACAGTCCGGAGCGGCCGCCATCTTGTCTCTCGGTAGGTTCGAGAGACAAGATGTGGTGAAAAAAGAAGGGGGAAATGAAGGAAAGGGGGCAAGGTAAACCCCTCCTGACCCCCTAGGATTGATGAGGGGGATATTAAAGTCCCCCGCGATTTTTCGCGGTAGAGGCGCTTCCCGGTACGCGAACCGGGCAGCTAACCGGCAGTGTAACGGGAGTCCGCCATCTTGTGTTTTTGGAGCGTCCGGTTCGCGTACCGGGTAGCGTCCCGGTAAGCGTAACAAGGGGAAAACCAAGAGAAACAGTAAAAAAAAAATGAAGGGAATAGATTTCCAGCAAACTTGGCAAAATTGTAGGGACTGTTTGTTTGATGTGCCTTTGCAAGGCCTCAAGATATGTGCACGTGTGGATTTTGTCTAATTAAGGTTAAAAAAAATATATATATCTGTAAGCGTGCTCCGGCACACTTACGTTACGGGTTTTGTTTGCGCTGCAGAGCCGATACGTCACGGTTATGCGACGCGTCATGAGGCGTCTCACGTGGCTACGTGACACGTCACGTAATAAAGAATATATTTTACAGCTATAGATATTAGCTTTTAAAAAACCAATGAAATTCACTGAAAAAACCATAGGTTATAGACCATATATAGTTAGGAATTTGCATTTACAAAACCTTGAAAATTCACTGAAAAAACCATAGGTTAGAGACCATATATAGTTAGCTGGACATTTTATTGACATAAAACCAATGAAATTCCATATATAGTTAGTTGCACTAACTATATATCGCGCACCCGCAATCCACTGCTGATGATGTCACATATTACATCATTCATGACATGGTCAGTGACATCACTGATGACATCACTGATGACATCTCAAATGACATCACTGATGACATCACTGATGACATCTCAAATGACATCACTGATGACATCATGACACACCAATACCAGTTACTACATACGCACTCACTGATTCCTACGTCTACACACACATTCACTCATTCACCCATACAATCACTCATACATACAGTCACTCATTATTACAACACTATCATATGTACTCATACACCTATGCAGACACTCACACACTGCCACTCATCCATGGAGTTACTCACACACCTAGTCAGTCCTGTAAAGAATCAATCACACTTCCATTTCCTCATCTATACAGTTAAACACAGAACACCATACTTCAGTGACATCACTGATGACATCACTGATGACATCTCAAATGACATCACTGATGACATCTCAAATGACATCACTGATGACATCATGACACACCAATACCAGTTACTACATACGCACTCACTGATTCCTACGTCTACACACACATTCACTCATTCACCCATACAATCACTCATACATACAGTCACTCATTATTACAACACTATCATATGCACTCATACACCTAGTCAGTCCTGTGAAGAATCAATCACACTTCGATTTCCTCATCTATACAGTTAAACACAGAACACCATACTTTTTCACACATATACTAACACATACTTACTCTCTTATACAATCACTGATACAAGTACACATTGATATGCACAGAGTCACACACCTCCCAGCCAGCCACACACACACTCAGTCTTCCATACATCCACTCATTCTTCAATATGTAAAACATATTTAAACTTTACAAAAACACACAGACACTAGATGATGTCATCAGTGATGTCATTTGAGATGTCATCAGTGATGTCATTTGAGATGTCATCAGTGATGTCACTGACCATGTCATGAATGATGTAATATGTGACATCATCAGCAGTGGATTGCGGGTGCGCGATATATAGTTAGTGCAACTAACTATATATGGAATTTCATTGGTTTTATGTCAATAAAATGTCCAGCTAACTATATATGGTCTCTAACCTATGGTTTTTTCAGTGAATTTTCAAGGTTTTGTAAAAGCAAATTCCTAACTATATATGGTCTATAACCTATGGTTTTTTCAGTGAATATATATATATATATATATATATATATATGTGTGTGTGTTTTCAGTCTCATTAGAAGCAGCAAGGGGTTTTGATCATTGTGTGTTTTGTCGTTGCAGATCTCCTTCCCTGCTGATCCCTCCCTTTCCTTCCCTCGCCTGATCTCTCGAATGAGTCTGTGCCTAATCAGACCTTTGAGCTATCAGGAGGTGGACCCCATATAGCATCGTACGTCTCCGAGGATTACAGGACCTGACAGAATTATCGGCCCACATATATATATATATATCCTCCTGGACGTACGGTGCAATGGCCACCTTAGACGATGTTTTAGCCGCATTAGCCCTAGTGCAGGTGGGACTGAGCGTGGCACGGGCAGAAACAGCTACACTTCGAGCCCAAGTAGACAGGATGCAGCATAACCCTTTCCATGTTGCGGCTCCTTCAGGTGCCCGAATTCCGTCAGTGGTGGTGGAGGTCCCTACTCACATACCCCTAGCTACACCAGAAAGATGCAACAGGGATAGTAAGGTTTAGGTATTCCTCACGCAAGTCCTACTACACTTTTCTTGTAAACCCAAGGCATTTAGCACTAACCAGTCTAGGGTAGCCTTATTAGTATCCTACCTAGTGGGGGACGCTGCACAATGGGCGGTGCCTTTGGTGATGAGAGGCACGATCCCTTAATGTATGATTGGGATTCTTTCCTTGTGGAATTCGAAAAAACAGTTAATCGCCGGGCTGCTACTCTCTCGGCAGACCAAGACTTACTGGAATTGAGACAAGGAAACAGAGATTTGATATCCTATCTCAATGATTTTCGGCGTTTAGTAACAGAAACTGAGTGGCCAGAAGCTAAACAAGCGTCCATTGTTCGTCAAGGACTGAGGGAGGAGATGAAATATATCTTCGCCCAAATTGATCCCCAGCCGGTTTCATGTGATGATCTTATACAACTGGTCCTTAGATTGGACCATCGTCTTAGTGACCCAAAACGAGAAAACAAAAGGAGAGATAGGTACTCTTATAGGACAGATCCACCCCGGACGTCGGACAATACTTCAGCCTTTAAGTCAGAGCCCATGGAAGTAGGTGCTGTACGTTCGCCCCTTACATCGGAGGAGCGATAATATAGAAGGAAGAGAGGGTTGTGCATATATTGCGGGGAAAAACGCCATTTTATCAAAGAATGCACCCTTCATCCAAGGTATCCCAGGGGGGAATATAGAAAGGTGTCTGCGGTTACATCAAGTTCACCGGTGGGAAACGACCGAGCTTGAAGATGAGGGAAGGGGACACTTCAAGCCAGGTATTTATCCCTTCCCTTGAAGGTGACACTGTTTGCAAGAGGAATCATTTTTATGTGGATCTACGACTGAAGATACGTGAAGAATGGCATGTGGTTCAAGCGATGGTGGACTCCGGAGCAACAGGATGCTTTATGGATCAGCAGCAGGCCACAGCTTTTGGAATCACCTTTCATCCGAAAGACAATCCAGAAGCAGTATTTGCAGTGGATGGGAGACCTTTGGATTGTGGTCTCATCCGATTCCATACTGGGGATTTAAGTGCTTTACTGGGATCGGATCATTTAGAACAGCTGGCATTTAACATCATACAGGTTCCCCATTATAGGTAATACTTGGACTACCTTGGCTGACAACTCACAACCCTCAACTCAATTGGGAGGATAAGACCCTTCTGTTTACCTCGAATTACTGCAAGTCTCATTGTCTACAACAATCTCTCAATCCTGCACTTTTCTTGGCGCTGGGTCATCGTATCGCCATGGCAGTGGAGCATGAAGTAACTTTACCCGAGGAGTATTTGGTATATGCTGAAGTATTCAATGACCACAAGGCGGAAATACTTCCCCCGCATCTGCAATACGATTGCCAGATTGACCTAAAGCCTGGGGTCGTCATACCTGCTGGACGAATGTATGCGCTTACGAAACCAGAAACGGCGCAGCTTCACGAATACTTGGATAAGTACCTAGAATTAGGATTCATACGGGACTCCAAGTCACCTGCAGCCTCGCCTTTGTTCTTTATTCCGAAGGCCAATGGAGAGCTCCGCACCTGTGTGGATTATAGAGCCTTAAATGCCATCACTATAAAAAAAACGGTATCCGTTGCCCCTCATCAATGTACTGTTGGAGCAGGTAAAAGGGGCGGTGATATACACACTTTTAGATCTAAAAGGAGCTCATCACTTGGTACGCAGACGGCATTCAAAACGCGTTTTGGATTGTACGAATACCTGGTAATGCCCTTCGGATTGTGCAACGCTCCCGCAGCATTCCAGTTTTTTCTCAATGACGTGCTGCAGGAGTATCTGGACAAATTCGTGGTGGTATATATGGATGATATTTTGATCTATTCATCTACTGTAGGAGACCACCCACAACATGTGAAAATCATCTTGAAAACCCTACAGGACCACAGGTTGTATTGCAAGATCAGCAAATGTGAGTTCGGAGTCACATCTCTCGAATTTCTGGGAGTGATGTTAACTCCTGCTGAACAGGAAATGTCTGAGCGGAAAATCATTGCGGTAAAAGAATGGCCCCACCCTTTGAACGTCCGTGACATCCAATGTTTTCTAGGATTTGCCAACTTTTACCGTCGGTTTATAGATCACGTCTCTGACTTAGCCTCTCCCCTCACAAGTTTACTGCGGAAGGAGTTTAGCTTTCAGTTGACAGAGAAGGCTCAAGAAGGATTTGAGGCCCTGAAAGAAGCCTTTATAACAGCTCCTGTCTAGACGCATGCAGACCCGGAACTACCGTACATCATGGAAGCTGATGCCTCTGACATGGCCGTAGGTGCAGTCCTTTCTCAACGCCAGATGAACACCGGTCTACTCCACCCGGTGGCATTCATGTCCAGGAAGCTTAATACTGCAGAGCGCAATTATACGATTGCAGAGAAGGAGATGCTGGTTATTAAAGAAGCCTTCTTGGATTGGAGACATCTTTTGAAAGGGGCCCGACATGTCGTAACGGTGTACACGGATCATCGCAACCTCCAATTTATGACTGCAGCTAGACATCTTACCCCTCGGCAGTTGCGGTGGATGTTGTTTTCTGCTGGGTTTAATTTCCAAATAACATACAGACCAGGGAAGGCAGAAATGCTGAGGCTTTAACCCGTCAAACCTCCTCCACTACGCAGATAGCCGAAGTTAAACAGGCCATTATCAATCCACAGAATCTGATTGGGGCCACCTTCACTGATGCGTTTCTCATGAGTGTGGCTAATAACAGTTGTTCAGATAAGTGGCAAGAATGGTTAAGACACCACAAAGAATGGAAGACTACTCATTGACTCCCTATGAGAGGTCGACAGCTCCTGTTGCCTATTCTTTCTTTACTTAAACGAGCCTTTGAATGGTGCAATTCTTTTCCCTGTGCCAGACACAATGGTCTAGAAAAGACCACTGAAAGAATCCAGCGACAATTCTGGTGGCCTTCGTTAAAGGCGGATGTTTCCAAATGGATCAAAAACGGTACAACCTGCAGCCAAATGAAAGCCGCACATTCTAGACAGGACGGGCTTCTACGTCCTCTGCCTACTCCTGACCAGCCTTGGGGCCAGCATCTCTGTGGATTTTGTGGTTAGGATGCCTGCGGATAAAGGATACACTGTCATAATGGTGGTGGTTGATTATCTCACTAAGATGGCTCATTTTATCGCCTGTAAACAAATTCCTTCAGCTAGCAGGTTGGCCCACCTAATGCTAACGCACATAGTCAGGTTGCACGAACTGCCTAGGTACATAGTGTCGGACAGGGGATCCCAATTCACTGCAAACCTTTGGAGGGTGTGGTGCTCTGCCCTGGGTATAGTTTCCAATACTTCGACCAGCTTCCACCCTCAGACTGACGGTCAAACCGAGAGGGTTAACCAGACCCTCAAGCAATATCTCAGATGCTATGTTGACATCACCACTGAGGCCTGGGTGGATAAATTGTGGTTAGCAGAGGTAGCATATAACAGTGCAGTCCACAGTTCCACCAAGTGTCCCCCTTTTTTTTGCATGCATGGTTTCCATCCCGAGTTTACCCCCGTTTTTGCCATGCCAAGCTGCGCAGGTGCCTGAGGTGCAGGAGCGGATTAGCAGAATCCAGAAGGCTTTGCGTGATGTGCAGAAAGAGCTAGGGGTAGCAAACCTTAGAAACAAAACATATGCAGATAGGAATAGACACACTGGTCCAGTATATAAAAAAGGGGATTATGTTTGGTTGTCTACCAAGAATATCAGATTTAAATGTTACAACACTTTCAATCCCAAATACACTGGCCCTTACAGGGTGGTGAAGTTGGTAAGCCTGGTGGTTGTCAAGTTAGCGTTGCCATCCTCCCTGTGCATACACCCTGCTTTTCATGTCATGTGTCATTGGTTAAACCCTCACTGGTCTCTGCCAAGAGGGGTCCTGACCCTGTTTTGATAAATAACGAGCTGGAACATGAAGTGCAGGGCATTGTGGACTCCAAGATTCACAGGGGTAGACTTTGGTACCTGGTGGCCTGGAAGGGGAATGGCAATGAGGAAAATTCCTGGGAACCTGCATCTGGTGGTTCATGCTCACCGATTCGCAGCCCTCTTTCATAAGAGGTTCCCCTTGAAGCCTTGTCTCTGTCAGTGTTCTTCGGGAGAGGGATGTACTGTCACGGCGCACTCCGGGGGCCGCACTAGAACACTGCCGAGACTCACAGCTCCATGTAGACGGAAGCGGTAGAGACGGAACTACACATCCCATGATGCAAAGGGGACGTTCCGTTCCTGATGTCACACGCTACGCTGAAGCCTTGTTAAGGCTTCATGGAGTTTTCATCCTGTGCCAATAATTCTTGGGAGTTCCTGTGTGTGGTGAAGCGGCTCTAGACTCCGGTAGGGGTGCGGTTAGCACCAAAACTTTCTTTGCGTTCTATTGCCTTGTACTCCGGACCTGAGCGGAGTGGTCTTAAGACAGCCCCGTTGGATGAGTCAGTTCCCGACTCTTGCGGTGGCTGTTATCTGGGACCTTTGTTGTTCCCTGGGAAGCGCTTGGATTAAGTACTTTCCTAATTAAGGCTTGTAGCCCCGTTGGTTGAGCCAGGTCCGGCTCTTGCGGGGTTACCGAAGCCTTTCTTTTGTAAATTCAACTCTCGTATTAGGAGGGGACTTTTGACTAGCAGCTGCATAGCTGCGCTGCTATCATACCACTTCCTGATTACTATAAGTGTACCTATTCTATGGGCCTGTATGACGCTACTGCAGCAAGTTGGAACGGAAACGTTCACATGAGAGAATAAGTGTTATTCTATGGAACATTGAGTCAAAACATTTGTATCTTTATTTCTGGAAGTGCATTTCTTCATATGTGATTTTGCATACTCAGTGTGTGGTACGGGACCAAGCATAATTCAGCCTGTGTTTGCTTGTTGTCTTTCATTTCAGGGGCAGGTTGAGCTCCGCGGAAGATAGCTCCTTCCTCTGTTTCCTTTTTTCCACTAATCGTCTCTAGGTATGCACTGATAACATATTGCCATACTACTGCTGACTTAACACTGTGGGTACATTTATATGTAGTAATCATTCTTCTATCATCTCTAGATCAATTAGAGGCAGTGGCTTAACGGATTCAATACCTTGGAATAAAGCTCAATTATTTTCCTTTACAGGTATTTAAGAAAGGGAATTTAGCAGTTATAATATATATATATATTACCTACTGGCGGTCGCCAGTAGGTATATATAGTTAGGATTTTTTCTCTATGGGATTTTTGAAAATTCTATGTCTAATAACTTTGGCGTTTGTGGACGGAATTGGCTGAAATTTTCAGGAAAATGGAACATTTTGTTTCTGAGCAGCCACTGAAAATTTGGGGGGAGTTTGTCAAGGGGGGGCTGAGAAAAAAGGGGGGTCCCAAAACGTGTTTTTAACATTGAGTTTTCCATAGGGCGGTTGGCCTCACTTTTAGCCCGAACGGCTGAATGGATTTGCACGAAACTTGGCAAAATTGTAGGGACTGGTAGCCCGATGTGCCTTTGCTAGGTCTCAATATATGTGCTGCAGTGGATTTTGAGAAATTAACGTTCAAAAAAAGATATATATCTGTAACAGCGGACCGGGCAGCGCTCCAGTTCGCGTACTTTTCGCGTTACGGAGCTTTGTGAAGCGAAGCTGATTGGTTCTCCGGCGTCTGTAAACATTCCAAACAGTCCGTAGCGGCCGCCATCTTGTCTCTCGGTAGGATCGAGAGACAAGAGGAGGCCAAAGCGAAGGGGCAAATGACCATAAGGGGGCATAGTAGATCCTCCCTGACCCCCTAGGTTTGATGTGGAGGTTTTAAAAGGGCCCCGCGGGGCAAAAAAAAATAATAATAATAATAATCGAACGGCTGAATGGATTTGCACGAAACTTGGCAAAATATTAGGGACTGGTAGCCCGATGTGCCTTTGCTAGGTCTCAATATATGTGCTCCAGTGGATTTTGAGAAATTAACGTTCAAAAAAAGATATATATCTGTAACAGCGCTCCGCTTCGCGTACTTTTCGCGTTACGGAGCTTTGCGAAGCTGATTGGTTCTCCGGCGTCTGTAAACATTCCAAACAGTCCGTAGCGGCCGCCATCTTGTCTCTCGGTAGGATCGAGAGACAAGAGGAGGCCAAAGCGAAGGGGCAAATGACCATAAGGGGGCATAGTAGATCCTCCCTGACCTCTTAGGTTTGATGTACCATTTTGCCAAGTTTGGTGTAATTTCGTTCAGCCATTCAGGCTGTAGACGTATCTAAATGTCCTATGGAAAATTGCAATGGGAAAACACATTTGAAAGTGTTGAAATTTAGAACCAATTAAAATGTTACTTTGGTTTTGTATTTGTGTGTGATGAAAGTTAATTGGTTATGTATATATCTAAAATGAGAGGAAACCACAGCCATTTTGTGATACTACTGTCTGAGGTATATTTGTGAGGAATTTTTGGTGCTCAATTTCTGGTGTTTGATTTACACAGTACTAACACTTCTCCTACTTTTAAAAAGGTGAGTTGTTAATTTGTAAGGGGAACTAGGTTGTACACTTTAAGATAATTTGAAAAATGTTTTCTGTTATTTATTTACAGTCCTTCTGTTATACTAAATACTTGATAAAGTTAGTTTTATATTATGTATTACTAAAAACGATAAATGAAAGTGATTATTTTTTTCTGCAATTTACAGCAAGCAATTTCAAAATAAAATGGCTCACAATGAAGAGACCGTGGCAATTTCTTTTGAATTATCCACTACATTTATTGAAATTGACAGCACCAATAATGAAATATTCTCACAAGGAGGAGATGACTTGATTGATTTTTTTGATCAATCTCTTGATGGCGAATTTATCGAATGTTTGGAGACCATGGAGTTACAAGAATCATCATTGCAGACTTTTCATGAGGAGATTCCTGATGAGATGATTGAAGAGGAAATTCCTGATGAGGACATGTTACTAGTTCTTTCAAATTTTGAAAATTCAGAAGAATAAATTTATATTTAGAAATAAAAAATTGTTTGAGACATTATTCATTTTTATTTTTAATTTATGAGGTTGTAGAGAAGTGATTGTAGTATAAAATGAGACTTATAGTATAGAGTGCAACATTTTTATGTTACATGGTAAGTTTACTCATATTTACTTTCCTTCTCCCACTATATTATCTCCAATGTGTATGTGACATCTCTTCTTCATCTCCGGCCTCCTTTCTCTCACTGTCTGTGTCTGATGCATCTTATCGCTGCCATTTTGTGTAATTACAGAAGAGAGTAAAATAAAATAGTTCGGAACGTGAAAAGGGGGCAAAGTAGAGTACCCCTCACCCCCTAGGCCTTCTCAGGCGGTCCCAAAAGGATCAGTTTCTGTTTTCCTGAGAGATTATGGTATGAGTTCCATATACCACAATAACTTGCATTACAACATGCAAGATATCTATCTCCTATTACCAACTTTTGGAGATATTCGCGCTAAGCGCGAATATCTCCAAAAACTAACACCTGTCCTGAGCAGTTCTTAGCCATGTTATCCAATGGGAGGTGGATAACATGGCTAAGAGCATTAGCTCGGTAATGCATGAATATCGCTGACTTTTTAGCGATATTCATGCATTGCGGCCGTTTTTTATCGCATTTGCGATAAACCTTGATAATAGCAAGGTTTATCTGCGATAATTTCTGACGATGCTTAGCGGTAAAAAATTTGTTGCTAAGCATCGTTAGCGATAAATATCGCTTAACTTTGGTAATATGCACCAACGTCTGTTAACGTTCGATTCGAAGGAAATGAGGAAGTGTTGAAAAACATTGTCTGTGCCATCTTGCCTTTTTTGAAATGCCACACTTTTGTCGTGCACGGCAGCCATTTTAGATGCCTTGACCAGACCCACTCTCTGCACGCTGTTGATCCGTAGCATGGCTCCCCACCCTCGCAAGCATCTTCCCCAGGCACTGGTCACCCCCGCTCTCTGTCTTATGCATCGGCAATAAACCTCCCCCCATCTGCGCTGCTCTTCCCTGAGAATCACACTCTGTGCCCGCCCGACACCTCCCTTTCGCCCTATTCACTACCGCACCCTCTGACACTCCTCTTCCTCTGTGTCCGATTGTCCAGGCTATCAGCTAGCCCTGCAGATGTAGTTTATGGCCCCAGCTGTAAAGAATCACCCCTCTTCAAAGGAGTTATAGTAGATCAAGGCCCACACCCGATGAGATCCGTCAAACCACACGCGTTCCTACTATCTGAAAACCATCCTGTATTGTGATTGGGGAGGGGACCGAGCCTGAAGCGGAAGATTCCAGGGATGACTCTTTGTACATCAAAGTTTTTACAATTATGTGTCACATTAAAAATATATAGCACTCCAACAAAGTAGTAGGAATATAAAACTTTAATAACTTATAAATATATACAACAAAACAAAAACAGTAAAAACATTTAAACAATGAAGAGACCGTGGCAATTTCTTTTGAATTATCCACTACATTTAATGAAATTGACAGCACCAATAATGAAATATTCTCACAAGGAGGAGATGACTTGAATGATTTTTTTGATCAATGTCTTGATGGCGAATTTATCGAATGTTTGGAGACCATAGAGTTACAAGAATCATCATTGCAGACTTTTCATGAGGAGATTCCTGATGAGATGATTGAAGAGGAAATTCCTGATGAGGACATGTTAGTAGTTCTTTCAAATTATGAAAATTCAGAAGATGTTGCCTGGGTGCCGCACTGATTTGGGTATCCGGCGTGGGGCGTCCCGGGGGGGTGGGTTGTCAGTAGCGGTCTGTTGTGCGAATAGTTCCAAGGCAGGAGAACGCGCTGAAATCTGGATGGCACGAAGGTGATGTCTAGTAAGTTGCCGCCCAGCAAATAACGGCGTGGGGCGCCGCGGGGGGGGGGAGGCAGTCCAAAGTTCCGTTAAAAGGGCAAAGGAAAGGATCGGTGGTTTGAACCATCAGTCAAAAAGGGGAGGGGGTGCAACAATTTTTCCTACCGGGTCACACTGTGCTTTCACCGGAACTGAGGTCTGCAGGTTTCTAGTCATTCAAACTGAGGCTGGCGCCAGCATGGGAGCACCGACGTCCCGCGGCTACAGTTTCGTCACTCCATGGGCGATCATGGCAGTCATTCCCCATCGGGGGTGTCTGCGGGGGTCGGGGACTCCCGCGGCTCCTCTAGAATCTTCAAGGTCGTGGAGGACTACGGTGGTGGAGTCAACCAGTGACCGGGCCATTTCTTCATGCTGGGCCCGCTCTTGCCAGGTCGACCGCCATTTTGAGAGTTCGGTAGCTACTGGCGATCGCGGGGTCAAATGAGCGGACGGGCTCCACCCTGCCGGGCGAGACGTTGCAGCATCGCCACAGTGGAAGAACCCTTTTCCGGGCGCCTGGAGCGCTGAGGGTGCAGCTGGGAAGCCTCCACCTGGGGAGGCGGGAGAGGCCTGTTCGCACCGTCTCTCCCACACAGTGCACCCCACGGCGTCTCGCTTGACATTTGTTATGGCCGGACCAGGCGATGAGGACGAGGGGGGGGGTCGGAGGCATGTGCAAGACATCCCCCCCAGTGTTGTCGCAGCCATTATAAAAGAAAGAAGAAATGTCCCGTTCGTCTTTGGGCCGGACCTCCGGTGGATGGCGGCCGGACGCCCTTTGCTCTGGCCCCATGAACGGGTTCCTTGGCTCATCCGGTGGGGCAGGCCTTGGCATGTGGTGCCTCTCCTGGGCCTTTCGTGCAGTGGCCTCTCCACTCCCAGGCCCTCCATGGATGCTGGCCCAGACTGGGAGAGAGAGAGTCTAACCTGCAATTCTCCAGGGTTACCGCCACCACGTCCGGATCCCGTCGGCCTCGGCCTCTGGTTGATGGTGGCCGGACTGGGAGAGGGGAGGGTCGAGGACACAGACATTCCCCCCCTTGCAACTCTCCAGGGTTGTCGTAGCAATCCCCCTGGCCGGGTCCCGCTGGCCTCGGCCTCTCCTCCGGCTACACCCTACGTGATGATCTCCTGGCCGACGGTTGGCAGCAGGACCCGCCTTATATGTGTTGCTTCCGGCTGGGCGTAGCCGGAAACCTGTTTCTCAAACAAAGGATATTGAGGCAAATGTGGCGCATACTCTCTTCTTAACCTATTGTATTCCTTAACACAATCTAGATCCGCACAAATGTTTGTGACATCACACTCAATCAAGTACAATCCCGATAAAGTTTCCAGAATGGGGCGGATGTCTGCTGACTTGTATCTTTCCCAGTTTGCCGTTATTTGGGCGTGGCAGGTGGTGGGATAGACACGTTTTGGGGCAGTGAGGGGCGATGAAGCCTCGTTGCCTTGTGGCCGTTGCAATGTCACACTTGGTTTCTCTTACTGTTTTCAGGTTTCTTATTACGGCCTTACTTCTAACGTTTCTTGTTTCTAGGACAATAATAGGTTTTATCATTATGTATTGTTATTGTTTCTTTGTTTGTTATTTAATAAAAAGTTCATCAGTGGCCTACTGATTTTCGTTTTCCTATTCCTTTCTTTCCAGGTTGTTTCATGCTAAAGTTTCTGTTAACAGGATACAGTGATCACTTTGTTATTATTGCATATGTCCTTTTCACTAGGGGTGCTCTCTGGTCGGGCCAGATGACCTATCTCTAGTAAATGGTCCGGGTGAAACAGGTGCATCAATCAGTGGGGAGTAGATAGGCATGACAGATTATAACGGGGGACAAAGGTCCGCATTACCTACCCTTTCACTACTTGCAAAGATTTTCCTACGTTTATTTGCAAACAGGGAATACCTCCAAAAAGAACCAATTCCCAAACAGTCAATGTTCGGGCAAACAATCAATCAATGAGGAACGAAATAGGCACGACGTGTTAAAGGTTTGCGTTACCTACCTTTCACTATCTGCAAAGGGAGAGAGAATATTCCTATTCTTCCTCATTTGCAGGCAGAGAAGATCCTTAAGAGAACCAACTTCGAACAATTCAATGCTCGATTCAAACAATCAACAAGGGGTACTGTGAACACAAATGAACGCCGCTTATGTACATACACATTGCTATTTTCAACAGGTTGTTCCTAATGTTTCTATTTTAGCCAGGTCAAAAAGAGATCCCATTAGTGGCCTACTGATTTTGCTCGATTCCTTTTGTTTTTTTACACGATTTTTCGCTATCTGCAAAGACTAAACAGAGTATTGCGACTCTGTGCTTGTTTGTAAATAGAGAATGAACCAAAGAGAACAATCAATGAAATGGAGAGAGAAGCAGGCACGACGGATTACAACGGGGGCAAAGGCCTGCGTTAACTACCCTTCACTATCTGCAAAGAGAGAGTACTCCTAATAGAAATGAGGGGGGGGGCAGCATTCAAAGCAGATCAGTGTGCATAAACACGAAAATGTTTTTACTTACCACGTACTTGACATTCAACAGCTTATGATATTTGCTATTAAAAAACCATTGAAGTTCACTGAAAAAACCATAGGTTATAGACCATATATAGTTAGGAATTAGCATTTACAAAACCTTGAAAATT
Source organism: Lissotriton helveticus (assembly GCF_964261635.1). Lineage (NCBI taxonomy): Eukaryota > Metazoa > Chordata > Amphibia > Caudata > Salamandridae > Lissotriton > Lissotriton helveticus. The sequence continues at coordinate 820,910,301 of NC_136067.1, read as the reverse complement.
CACTGAAAAAACCATAGGTTATAGACCATATATAGTTAGGAATTAGCATTTAAAAAACCTTATTATACTCACACAAAACCATTGAAATTCCATATATAGTTAGTTGCACTAACTATATATCGCGCACCCGCAATCCACTGCTGATCATGTCACATATTACATCATTCATGACATGGTCAGTGACATCACTGATGACATCACTGATGACATCTCAAATGACATCACTGATGACATCATCTAGTGTCTGTGTGTTTTTGTAAAGTTTAAATATGTTTTACATATTGAAGAATGAGTGGATGTATGGAAGACTGAGTGTGTGTGTGGCTGGCTGGGAGGTGTGTGACTCTGTGCATATCAATGTGTACTTGTATCAGTGATTGTATAAAAGAGTAAGTATGTGTTAGTATATGTGTGAAAAGTATGGTGTTCTGTGTTTAACTGTATAGATGAGGAAATCGAAGTGTGATTGATTCTTCACAGGACTGACTAGGTGTATGAGTGCATATGATAGTGTTGTAATAATGAGTGACTGTATGTATGAGTGATTGTATGGGTGAATGAGTGAATGTGTGTGTAGACATAGGAATCAGTGAGTGCGTATGTAGTAACTGGTATTGGTGTGTCATGATGTCATCAGTGATGTCATTTGAGATGTCATCAGTGATGTCATTTGAGATGTCATCAGTGATGTCATCAGTGATGTCACTGAAGTATGGTGTTCTGTGTTTAACTGTATAGATGAGGAAATGGAAGTGTGATTGATTCTTTACAGGACTGACTAGGTGTGTGAGTAACTCCATGGATGAGTGGCAGTGTGTGAGTGTCTGCATAGGTGTATGAGTGCATATGATAGTGTTGTAATAATGAGTGACTGTATGTATGAGTGATTGTATGAGTGAATGTGTGTGTAGACGTAGGAATCAGTGAGTGCGTATGTAGTAACTGGTATTGGTGTGTCATGATGTCATCAGTGATGTCATTTGAGATGTCATCAGTGATGTCATCAGTGATGTCATTTGAGATGTCATCAGTGATGTCATCAGTGATGTCACTGACCATGTCATGAATGATGTAATATGTGACATGATCAGCAGTGGATTGCGGGTGCGCGATATATAGTTAGTGCAACTAACTATATATGGAATTTCAATGGTTTTGTGTGAGTAAAATAAGGTTTTTTAAATGCTAATTCCTAACTATATATGGTCTATAACCTATGGTTTTTTCAGTGAATATATATATATATATATATATATGTATGCATTCACTGAAAAAAACATAGGTTTCAGTGGCGTTATAGTTAGCTGGACACTTCACTCGTACAAACCATAGAAATTCGTCTGTTATAGTTTGTTTAGCTAACTATAACTTGCGCCCCCGCAATGCACTGCTGATGACGTTCCATGTTACATCACTCATGACATGGTCAGTGACACATCACTCATGGCATCACTGATGACATCTCAAATGACCACTGATGACATCACTGATGACATCATCCTTGTGATAGAGTGGCAGAAGTGCCATGGAGCTGCGTTGCAGAGTGTTGTGAAAAGGGGCGTGGCCTCTGAACACCTCTCTGCAATGCAGCTCTCTGGCACATACTGGAGGTACCTGGTGGGCTAGTTGGCCCCCAGGGAGCCTCAGGATTAAAGAGGAATTAATTCCCCAACTTAAAATGCGCCACAGGGCGGGTTTGCAGACATGTGACCTCAGGCCCGCCCCTTCTTTCATCATTGTGCAAACGCGCACCCTGGCAAGTTGTAAGTTGGGGAATTAATTTCCCTTCAATACTGAGGGTCCTTGAGGGCCAACTAGCCCACCAGGTACCTCCAGTATGCACCCGTGAGCTGCGTTGCAGAGAGGTGTTCAGAGGCCACGCACCTTTTTACACCTCTCTGCAACGCAGCTCTGTGGCACTTACTGGAGGTACCTAGTGGGCTAGTTCGACCCCAGGGACCCTCAGGATTGAAGGGGACTTAATCTCCCAACCTAAAACGGCCACAGGGCGTGTTTATACAGTGAGGGATGGGAGGGGACGGGGCCTGAGGTGACGTGTGCAAACATGCCCTGTGGTGCGTTTTAAGTTGGGGAAATAATTCCCCTTCAATCCTGAGGGCTCCTGGGGGCAAACTAGCCCACCAAGTGCTTACAGTAAGAGCCACTGCGCTGTGTTGGAGAGAGGTGGTCCAGGCTGTGCCCCTTTTTACACCTCTCTGCAACGGCGCTTACTGGAGGTACCTGGTGGGCTAGTTTTACCCTAGGCACCCTCAGTATTTAAGAGGACTTAATCTCCCAACTTAAAATGGCCACAGAGCATGTTTACACAGTGGGGGATGGGAGGGGACGGGGCCTGAGGTCCCAGAGGCCCTCTTCAATCCAGAGGGCCTCTGGGGGCTTACTAGCCCACTAGGTGCATTCCAGAGAGGTGGCCCAGGCCGTGCCCCTTTTGTCACCTCTTTGCAATGCAGCTCTGTAGCACTTACTGGGGGTACATGGTTGGCTAGTTGGACCCAAGGGAACTCAGGATTCAGGGGGACAATATCCCCCAAATTAAAACACATGTCACCTCAGCCCCCCCCTCCCTTCACCAGAGTGCAAACACGCCCTGTGGCGTGTTTTAAGAGGTAGTTTTAATCCCCCTGCCCTATTATGCACTAGGGTCTTACAGAGGAGACCATGGTAATCACAGGGGTACCCAAAGCATAGTGTTCTCTAGTGTATGTAGGTGTTTTCACTGTATTCTAAGTGTTTTTTAGCATAGCACTTACTGTAGGACTGGTTAGTCAGAGGCCTCTTTCTGCTCCTCTGTTTTTCCTTTCTGCGCGTCTTCCTTTTTCCTGCACTTTTCTTTGTCTTTGAGGACTTCTGTTCCTTCTTTCTGCATTTCTTTTCCTTCTTTCTGCGCATTTTTTCTTCTTTCTTCACATGTCCTACCTCTGTAGGCATAGTTAGAAACTAGCATTTAAAAAACCTTAGAACTTCACTTAACAACCATAGGTTTCAGTCACGTTACAGTTAGAAATTAGCATTTAAATAACCTTCGAAATTCACTTAAAAAAACATAGGTTTCAGGGGCATTATAGGTAGGAATTGTCATTTTAAAAACCTTTGAAATTCACTGAAAGAACCATAGGTTTCAGACACGTTATAGTTGGGAATAAGCATTTAAAACACCTTAGAAATTCACTGAAAAAAACTATCCATTGGGGACCGTGGGAGGTCCTCAATCCCCCCACGGTCCCACCAGCTCCCTGCATCCTGCGGGACCCAGCATTGCTTTTCGACATGGGGAGCTTCTAAGATGCAGCTCCCCATGTGGAAAAGCAATCTGCTTTTGTTTTTGAAAGAGAGAGCAGGTTTCCTGCTCTCTCTTTCAAAAACCAAAGCAGAGTTTGCTATGGCAGGGCAGGAGCCGCGAGGCTCCCACCCTGCCATAGCAAATTGCAGTGTCCCAGGGGTGGGAACCCCCGGACACTGCAGGAGCTGGCCCTGGGGGTTGGCGGTCCCCAGGGCCATCAAGGGCTCCAACTGGGGGGGCCATGTGGCCCCCCTCCCACCATTTACAGCGGCCCTGGGGGTGGGCGTCCCAGGGGCTTTGGGGTCCATCACGGACCCCCAATTTTAATATTTACAGTCCTGGGGAGGTGGTGGTTCCCAGGGCATGTGGGGGGGGGTTCAAGCCTCCCACACAGGTTTTTTATTTAAAAAAATATAAGCCCTGGGGGTGGCGGTCCCCGGGGGTGCGGGGGGGCCGTATGCCGCTCGCAATTATTTTAGAAAAGCCCTGGGGGTGACGGTCCCCGGGTTTTGGGGGCCTATGAGCCACCAAACCAATTTAATTCATAAGCCCCGGTGGGTGGCGGTACCCGGGGCTGGGCGTGTCGTGAGCCCCCCCAAAAATATTTTTGAAAAGCCCCGGGGGTTGCAGTCCCCGGGGCTTTGGGGCCACTTTGGACCCCCCTTTACGATATAAAGATTGCCCCTGTGGGCTTGGTCCACCCTGGGGCTAAATATTAATGAAGCGCAGGAATCCGCGCTTTGTTTTTTTTTTCCGGCTGTATCCACGGATCCTCCGCAGATCCCACGATTCAAAAAATATATATATACTTTTTGGGGCCTTGGGGGTCCTTGTGTAACCCCCTGAGCAGCAGGCCTAGGGGGTCAGGGTGTTTCTACCCTGCCCCCTTTTCCTGTTTTGCGCATTTGTTTTTCTCTTTTCTTGTGCCTCGGTTCTACCAAGGCACAAGATGGCTGCCAACACTTCCTGGTTTGGAGTGTTGACATCCAATTAGCATGCAGCTCGCAAACGGGAGGGTGCGCGGATCCTGTGCGCCTGTAGATATATACATTTTTTTAAATTTTGTTTTCTCAGCAACTACTGAACGGATTTACACCATTTAACAAAAAGGTCTCTTTCTTAACCAAGAGCTACCTTTTTGCAAAATTTGGCGTAAATCCGTTCAGTAGTTTGGGCTGTAGCCGTGTCTAAAGGTTCCTACGGGAAAGTGCATGGGGAAAAACCTTTTTGGGACCCCCCTTTTTTCTCTGCCCCCCCTTGACGAATCACCTTGAAACTTTCAAGATAGGAACGGAATGGAGCGGGTCATAAGTTTTGAAACTTTTGCAAAGATTCGTCAATCGGTGCCAAAGTTATTGGGAACAGAATGTTGCGATTTTCCTATGGTAACTAGGTCCTAACTATAACTACCTACTGGCGATGGCTAGTAAGTAATATATGTATAAGGGGTACAGCATTGACTGTAAAAGATTCTGAGGCACTGCTGACTATGATAAATTTGAATGATGATGTGAATCAGGATATCCCCCTGGAAGAAGCTTGTAAACAAACAGGTGCGGGACTGAGTGGGATGAAACCCAAATCAAAGTTTTACCCTCAACTAACCCCTGGAAATAAAATCGATCTTTTCCAGGAGGCAGTGACTCAAGACTTATACAAATTGAAAAATACAAAATATAAAGACAATCTAACGGAATTGGAGAGGAAGGCACTGGTGGAGCTCTCCACAAACAATCAAATTGAAATAAAAATGGCCGATAAAGGCGGCAATGTTGTGATACTGGAGAAAACGGCATATATCACGGAAGCGCATCATCAATTGAGAAACACAAATTACTATGATAAATTGAAAAAAAACCCCACCATGGAAATAAAAGCAATGGTGGATGCAAGATTGTCAGAATGGACAGAAAAGGGCTTAATTGATGAAGAGGAAAGAAAGTACCTAACGGTTGCGCATCCAGTAACAGCAACTATATATTTCCTCCTGAAATTGCATAAACATCCAAAAATGCCTCCGGGACGCCCAATTATATCTGCCAAAGGCTCGCTCCTAGAACCTATTGCCAACTACATTGACCATTTCTTAAATCAGTTTGTATTATGCCTAGATTCATATATACAAGACACAAGCGATCTACTCAGGAAACTTGAGAATACCCCATGGCAAGACACATACTACCTGGTATCCATGGACGTCATTTCCCTGTATACCAACATAGGGAATGACATGGGTCTGACAGCCTGCAACTACTTCCTAAGGGAAAGGAAAATGGAATTTGCAAACCATAATCGAATGATCTTGGACATGATCCAGATCTGCTTGACGAGAAACATCTTTATGTTTGGGGAGGAACTATACTCCCAAAACAGCGGGACGGCGATGGGATTTTCCTTCAGTCCCAGCTATGCTTGTTTAGCGATGGGATGGTGGGAGAAGGAAATTGCTTGGAGTCACAGCAACGAAACAGCAATGAACAAAGTAATAAGCTGGACCCGATATATAGATGACCTGCTCATCATCTGGGATGGCAGCAAAGAAGAATTCCAGCAATACTTTGACATCATGAATAATAGCATTCCAAACCTCAAGTTCAGTTATGAGATAAGCAATGAGAGGATTGTATTTCTGGACACGGAGATGTACATACGAGAACACCAAATACACACAACATTGCATCGTAAATGTACTGCCACCAACTCGACATTAGAAGCAACCAGCTTCCACCAGCAATCCCTGATCAGCAGCATCCCGTACGGGGAGTTTTTGAGGATCCGAAGGATCTGCAGTGAAAAAGATGAGTGGGAAAAACACAGCACTGCAACATCGGAGAGATTCAAAAAACGCAAATATAACAATGGCATAGTGAAAAAATGCTTGGAAAGAACAGACAAGAAAAGCAGAGAAGAATGTCTCGAAAGAAAATCCAAAAAACTAACAGAGGAATCAGAACCAATACGCATGATAATGAACTATTCAAATGAAAGCAAAGGAATTGCAAATATTCTGAAACGCAATTGGAAAATTCTTCATTGCATCGCCTTTTTTGTTTTCTTAAAGTGGCTATGAATGAGGTGATCTTTAAGGTTCTTCGCCCTTCTATAGGTGATCGTTGGATGTGTTCCCACAATGTCTTTCACTGTTTCATCCAATTGAAGAATTTTCCAATTGCGTTTCAGAATATTTGCAATTCCTTTGCTTTCATTTGAATAGTTCATTATCATGCGTATTGGTTCTGATTCCTCTGTTAGTTTTTTGGATTTTCTTTCGAGACATTCTTCTCTGCTTTTCTTGTCTGTTCTTTCCAAGCATTTTTTCACTATGCCATTGTTATATTTGCGTTTTTTGAATCTCTCCGATGTTGCAGTGCTGTGTTTTTCCCACTCATCTTTTTCACTGCAGATCCTTCGGATCCTCAAAAACTCCCCGTACGGGATGCTGCTGATCAGGGATTGCTGGTGGAAGCTGGTTGCTTCTAATGTCGAGTTGGTGGCAGTACATTTACGATGCAATGTTGTGTGTATTTGGTGTTCTCGTATGTAGATCTCCGTGTCCAGAAATACAATCCTCTCATTGCTTATCTCATAACTGAACTTGAGGTTTGGAATGCTATTATTCATGATGTCAAAGTATTGCTGGAATTCTTCTTTGCTGCCATCCCAGATGATGAGCAGGTCATCTATATATCGGGTCCAGCTTATTACTTTGTTCATTGCTGTTTCGTTGCTGTGACTCCAAGCAATTTCCTTCTCCCACCATCCCATCGCTAAACAAGCATAGCTGGGACTGAAGGAAAATCCCATCGCCGTCCCGCTGTTTTGGGAGTATAGTTCCTCCCCAAACATAAAGATGTTTCTCGTCAAGCAGATCTGGATCATGTCCAAGATCATTCGATTATGGTTTGCAAATTCCATTTTCCTTTCCCTTAGGAAGTAGTTGCAGGCTGTCAGACCCATGTCATTCCCTATGTTGGTATACAGGGAAATGACGTCCATGGATACCAGGTAGTATGTGTCTTGCCATGGGGTATTCTCAAGTTTCCTGAGTAGATCGCTTGTGTCTTGTATATATGAATCTAGGCATAATACAAACGGATTTAAGAAATGGTCAATGTAGTTGGCAATAGGTTCTAGGAGCGAGCCTTTGGCAGATATAATTGGGCGTCCCGGAGGCATTTTTGGATGTTTATGCAATTTCGGGAGGAAATATATAGTTGCTGTTACTGGATGCGCAACCGTTAGGTACTTTCTTTCCTCTTCATCAATTAAGCCCTTTTCTGTCCATTCTGACAATCTTGCATCCACCATTGCTTTTATTTCCATGGTGGGGTTTTTTTTCAATTTATCATAGTAATTTGTGTTTCTCAATTGATGATGCGCTTCCGTGATATATGCCGTTTTCTCCAGTATCACAACATTGCCGCCTTTATCGGCCATTTTTATTTCAATTTGATTGTTTGTGGAGAGCTCCACCAGTGCCTTCCTCTCCAATTCCGTTAGATTGTCTTTATATTTTGTATTTTTCAATTTGTATAAGTCTTGAGTCACTGCCTCCTGGAAAAGATCGATTTTATTTCCAGGGGTTAGTTGAGGGTAAAACTTTGATTTGGGTTTCATCCCACTCAGTCCCGCACCTGTTTGTTTACAAGCTTCTTCCAGGGGGATATCCTGATTCACATCATCATTCTAATTTATCATAGTCAGCAGTGCCTCAGAATCTTTTACAGTCAATGCTGTACCCCTTATACATATATTACTTACTAGCCATCGCCAGTAGGTAGTTATAGTTAGGACCTAGTTACCATAGGAAAATCGCAACATTCTGTTCCCAATAACTTTGGCACCGATTGACGAATCTTTGCAAAAGTTTCAAAACTTATGACCCGCTCCATTCCGTTCCTATCTTGAAAGTTTCAAGGTGATTCGTCAAGGGGGGGCAGAGAAAAAAGGGGGTCCCAAAAAGGTTTTTCCCCATGCACTTTCCCGTAGGAACCTTTAGACACGGCTACAGCCCAAACTACTGAACGGATTTACGCCAAATTTTGCAAAAAGGTAGCTCTTGGTTAAGAAAGAGACCTTTTTGTTAAATGGTGTAAATCCGTTCAGTAGTTGCTGAGAAAACAAAATTTAAAAAAATGTATATATCTACAGGCGCACAGGATCCGCGCACCCTCCCGTTTGCGAGCTGCATGCTAATTGGATGTCAACACTCCAAACCAGGAAGTGTTGGCAGCCATCTTGTGCCTTGGTAGAACCGAGGCACAAGAAAAGAGAAAAACAAATGCGCAAAACAGGAAAAGGGGGCAGGGTAGAAACACCCTGACCCCCTAGGCCTGCTGCTCAGGGGGTTACACAAGGACCCCCAAGGCCCCAAAAAGTATATATATATTTTTTGAATCGTGGGATCTGCGGAGGATCCGTGGATACAGCCGGAAAAAAAAAACAAAGCGCGGATTCCTGCGCTTCATTAATATTTAGCCCCAGGGTGGACCAAGCCCACAGGGGCAATCTTTATATCGTAAAGGGGGGTCCAAAGTGGCCCCAAAGCCCCGGGGACTGCAACCCCCGGGGCTTTTCAAAAATATTTTTGGGGGGGCTCACGACACGCCCAGCCCCGGGTACCGCCACCCACCGGGGCTTATGAATTAAATTGGTTTGGTGGCTCATAGGCCCCCAAAACCCGGGGACCGTCACCCCCAGGGCTTTTCTAAAATAATTGCGAGCGGCATACGGCCCCCCCGCACCCCCGGGGACCGCCACCCCCAGGGCTTATATTTTTTTAAATAAAAAACCTGTGTGGGAGGCTTGAACCCCCCCACATGCCCTGGGAACCACCACCTCCCCAGGACTGTAAATATTAAAATTGGGGGTCCGTGATGGACCCCAAAGCCCCTGGGACGCCCACCCCCAGGGCCGCTGTAAATGGTGGGAGGGGGGGCCACATGGCCCCCCCAGTTGGAGCCCTTGATGGCCCTGGGGACCGCCAACCCCCAGGGCCAGCTCCTGCAGTGTCCGGGGGTTCCCACCCCTGGGACACTGCAATTTGCTATGGCAGGGTGGGAGCCTCGCGGCTCCTGCCCTGCCATAGCAAACTCTGCTTTGGTTTTTGAAAGAGAGAGCAGGAAACCTGCTCTCTCTTTCAAAAACAAAAGCAGATTGCTTTTCCACATGGGGAGCTGCATCTTAGAAGCTCCCCATGTCGAAAAGCAATGCTGGGTCCCGCAGGATGCAGGGAGCTGGTGGGACCGTGGGGGGATTGAGGACCTCCCACGGTCCCCAATGGATAGTTTTTTTCAGTGAATTTCTAAGGTGTTTTAAATGCTTATTCCCAACTATAACGTGTCTGAAACCTATGGTTCTTTCAGTGAATTTCAAAGGTTTTTAAAATGACAATTCCTACCTATAATGCCCCTGAAACCTATGTTTTTTTAAGTGAATTTCGAAGGTTATTTAAATGCTAATTTCTAACTGTAACGTGACTGAAACCTATGGTTGTTAAGTGAAGTTCTAAGGTTTTTTAAATGCTAGTTTCTAACTATGCCTACAGAGGTAGGACATGTGAAGAAAGAAGACAAAATGCGCAGAAAGAAGGAAAAGAAATGCAGAAAGAAGGAACAGAAGTCCTCAAAGACAAAGAAAAGTGCAGGAAAAAGGAAGACGCGCAGAAAGGAAAAACAGAGGAGCAGAAAGAGGCCTCTGACTAACCAGTCCTACAGTAAGTGCTATGCTAAAAAACACTTAGAATACAGTGAAAACACCTACATACACTAGAGAACACTATGCTTTGGGTACCCCTGTGATTACCATGGTCTCCTCTGTAAGACCCTAGTGCATAATAGGGCAGGGGGATTAAAACTACCTCTTAAAACACGCCACAGGGCGTGTTTGCACTCTGGTGAAGGGAGGGGGGGGCTGAGGTGACATGTGTTTTAATTTGGGGGATATTGTCCCCCTGAATCCTGAGTTCCCTTGGGTCCAACTAGCCCACCATGTACCCCCAGTAAGTGCTACAGAGCTGCATTGCAAAGAGGTGACAAAAGGGGCACGGCCTGGGCCACCTCTCTGGAATGCACCTAGTGGGCTAGTAAGCCCCCAGAGGCCCTCTGGATTGAAGAGGGCCTCTGGGACCTCAGGCCCCGTCCCCTCCCATCCCCCACTGTGTAAACATGCTCTGTGGCCATTTTAAGTTGGGAGATTAAGTCCTCTTAAATACTGAGGGTGCCTAGGGTAAAACTAGCCCACCAGGTACCTCCAGTAAGCGCCGTTGCAGAGAGGTGTAAAAAGGGGCACAGCCTGGACCACCTCTCTCCAACACAGCGCAGTGGCTCTTACTGTAAGCACTTGGTGGGCTAGTTTGCCCCCAGGAGCCCTCAGGATTGAAGGGGAATTATTTCCCCAACTTAAAACGCACCACAGGGCATGTTTGCACACGTCACCTCAGGCCCCGTCCCCTCCCATCCCTCACTGTATAAACACGCCCTGTGGCCGTTTTAGGTTGGGAGATTAAGTCCCCTTCAATCCTGAGGGTCCCTGGGGTCGAACTAGCCCACTAGGTACCTCCAGTAAGTGCCACAGAGCTGCGTTGCAGAGAGGTGTAAAAAGGTGCGTGGCCTCTGAACACCTCTCTGCAACGCAGCTCACGGGTGCATACTGGAGGTACCTGGTGGGCTAGTTGGCCCTCAAGGACCCTCAGTATTGAAGGGAAATTAATTCCCCAACTTACAACTTGCCAGGGTGCGCGTTTGCACAATGATGAAAGAAGGGGCGGGCCTGAGGTCACATGTCTGCAAACCCGCCCTGTGGCGCATTTTAAGTTGGGGAATTAATTCCTCTTTAATCCTGAGGCTCCCTGGGGGCCAACTAGCCCACCAGGTACCTCCAGTATGTGCCAGAGAGCTGCATTGCAGAGAGGTGTTCAGAGGCCACGCCCCTTTTCACAACACTCTGCAACGCAGCTCCATGGCACTTCTGCCACTCTATCACAAGGATGATGTCATCAGTGATGTCATCAGTGGTCATTTGAGATGTCATCAGTGATGCCATGAGTGATGTGTCACTGACCATGTCATGAGTGATGTAACATGGAACGTCATCAGCAGTGCATTGCGGGGGCGCAAGTTATAGTGAGCTAAACTAACTATAACAGACGAATTTCTATGGTTTGTACGAGTGAAGTGTCCAGCTAACTATAACACCACTGAAACCTATGTTTTTTTCAGTGAATGCATACATATATATATATATATATATATTCACTGAAAAAACCATAGGTTATAGACCATATATAGTTAGGAATTAGCATTTAAAAAACCTTATTTTACTCACACAAAACCATTGAAATTCCATATATAGTTAGTTGCACTAACTATATATCGCGCACCCGCAATCCACTGCTGATCATGTCACATATTACATCATTCATGACATGGTCAGTGACATCACTGATGACATCACTGATGACATCTCAAATGACATCACTGATGACATCACTGATGACATCTCAAATGACATCACTGATGACATCATGACACACCAATACCAGTTACTACATACGCACTCACTGATTCCTACGTCTACACACACATTCACTCATTCACCCATACAATCACTCATACATACAGTCACTCATTATTACAACACTATCATATGCACTCATACACCTATGCAGACACTCACACACTGCCACTCATCCATGGAGTTACTCACACACCTAGTCAGTCCTGTAAAGAATCAATCACACTTCCATTTCCTCATCTATACAGTTAAACACAGAACACCATACTTCAGTGACATCACTGATGACATCACTGATGACATCTCAAATGACATCACTGATGACATCTCAAATGACATCACTGATGACATCATGACACACCAATACCAGTTACTACATACGCACTCACTGATTCCTATGTCTACACACACATTCACTCATTCACCCATACAATCACTCATACATACAGTCACTCATTATTACAACACTATCATATGCACTCATACACCTAGTCAGTCCTGTGAAGAATCAATCACACTTCGATTTCCTCATCTATACAGTTAAACACAGAACACCATACTTTTCACACATATACTAACACATACTTACTCTTTTATACAATCACTGATACAAGTACACATTGATATGCACAGAGTCACACACCTCCCAGCCAGCCACACACACACTCAGTCTTCCATACATCCACTCATTCTTCAATATGTAAAACATATTTAAACTTTACAAAAACACACAGACACTAGATGTCATGAATGATGTAATATGTGACATGATCAGCAGTGGATTGCGGGTGCGCGATATATAGTTAGTGCAACTAACTATATATGGAATTTCAATGGTTTTGTGTGAGTAAAATAAGGTTTTGTAAATGCTAATTCCTAACTATATATGGTCTATAACCTATGGTTTTTTCAGTGAATTTCAATGGTTTTTTAATAGCAAATATCATAAGCTGTTGAATGTCAAGTACGTGGTAAGTAAAAACATTTTCGTGTTTATGCACACTGATCTGCTTTGAATGCTGCCCCCCCCCCCTCATTTCTATTAGGAGTACTCTCTCTTTGCAGATAGTGAAGGGTAGTTAACGCAGGCCTTTGCCCCCGTTGTAATCCGTCGTGCCTGCTTCTCTCTCCATTTCATTGATTGTTCTCTTTGGTTCATTCTCTATTTACAAACAAGCACAGAGTCGCAATACTCTGTTTAGTCTTTGCAGATAGCGAAAAATCGTGTAAAAAAACAAAAGGAATCGAGCAAAATCAGTAGGCCACTAATGGGATCTCTTTTTGACCTGGCTAAAATAGAAACATTAGGAACAACCTGTTGAAAATAGCAATGTGTATGTACATAAGCGGCGTTCATTTGTGTTCACAGTACCCCTTGTTGATTGTTTGAATCGAGCATTGAATTGTTCGAAGTTGGTTCTCTTAAGGATCTTCTCTGCCTGCAAACGAGGAAGAATAGGAATATTCTCTCTCCCTTTGCAGATAGTGAAAGGTAGGTAACGCAAACCTTTAACACGTCGTGCCTATTTCGTTCCTCATTGATTGATTGTTTGCCCGAACATTGACTGTTTGGGAATTGGTTCTTTTTGGAGGTATTCCCTGTTTGCAAATAAACGTAGGAAAATCTTTGCAAGTAGTGAAAGGGTAGGTAATGCGGACCTTTGTCCCCCGTTATAATCTGTCATGCCTATCTACTCCCCACTGATTGATGCACCTGTTTCACCCGGACCATTTACTAGAGATAGGTCATCTGGCCCGACCAGAGAGCACCCCTAGTGAAAAGGACATATGCAATAATAACAAAGTGATCACTGTATCCTGTTAACAGAAACTTTAGCATGAAACAACCTGGAAAGAAAGGAATAGGAAAACGAAAATCAGTAGGCCACTGATGAACTTTTTATTAAATAACAAACAAAGAAACAATAACAATACGTAATGATAAAACCTATTATTGTCCTAGAAACAAGAAACGTTAGAAGTAAGCCCGTAATAAGAAACCTGAAAACAGTAAGAGAAACCAAGTGTGACATTGCAACGGCCACAAGGCAACGAGGCTTCATCGCCCCTCACTGCCCCAAAACGTGTCTATCCCACCACCTGCCACGCCCAAATAACGGCAAACTGGGAAAGATACAAGTCAGCAGACATCCGCCCCATTCTGGAAACTTTATCGGGATTGTACTTGATTGAGTGTGATGTCACAAACATTTGTGCGGATCTAGATTGTGTTAAGGAATACAATAGGTTAAGAAGAGAGTATGCGCCACATTTGCCTCAATATCCTTTGTTTGAGAAACAGGTTTCCGGCTACGCCCAGCCGGAAGCAACACATATAAGGCGGGTCCTGCTGCCAACCGTCGGCCAGGAGATCATCACGTAGGGTGTAGCCGGAGGAGAGGCCGAGGCCAGCGGGACCCGGCCAGGGGGATTGCTACGACAACCCTGGAGAGTTGCAAGGGGGGGAATGTCTGTGTCCTCGACCCTCCCCTCTCCCAGTCCGGCCACCATCAACCAGAGGCCGAGGCCGACGGGATCCGGACGTGGTGGCGGTAACCCTGGAGAATTGCAGGTTAGACTCTCTCTCTCCCAGTCTGGGCCAGCATCCATGGAGGGCCTGGGAGTGGAGAGGCCACTGCACGAAAGGTCCAGGAGAGGCACCACATGCCAAGGCCTGCCCCACCGGATGAGCCAAGGAACCCGTTCATGGGGCCAGAGCAAAGGGCGTCCGGCCGCCATCCACCGGAGGTCCGGCCCAAAGACGAACGGGACATTTCTTCTTTCTTTTATAATGGCTGCGACAACACTGGGGGGGATGTCTTGCACATGCCTCCGACCCCCCCCCCTCGTCCTCATCGCCTGGTCCGGCCATAACAAATGTCAAGCGAGACGCCGTGGGGTGCACTGTGTGGGAGAGACGGTGCGAACAGGCCTCTCCCGCCTCCCCAGGTGGAGGCTTCCCAGCTGCACCCTCAGCGCTCCAGGCGCCCGGAAAAGGGTTCTTCCACTGTGGCGATGCTGCAACGTCTCGCCCGGCAGGGTGGAGCCCGTCCGCTCATTTGACCCCGCGATCGCCAGTAGCTACCGAACTCTCAAAATGGCGGTCGACCTGGCAAGAGCGGGCCCAGCATGAAGAAATGGCCCGGTCACTGGTTGACTCCACCACCGTAGTCCTCCACGACCTTGAAGATTCTAGAGGAGCCGCGGGAGTCCCCGACCCCCGCAGACACCCCCGATGGGGAATGACTGCCATGATCGCCCGTGGAGTGACGAAACTGTAGCCGCGGGACGTCGGCGCTCCCATGCTGGCGCCAGCCTCAGTTTGAATGACTAGAAACCTGCAGACCTCAGTTCCGGTGAAAGCACAGTGTGACCCGGTAGGAAAAATTGTTGCACCCCCTCCCCTTTTTGACTGATGGTTCAAACCACCGATCCTTTCCTTTGCCCTTTTAACGGAACTTTGGACTGCCTCCCCCCCCCCCGCGGCGCCCCACGCCGTTATTTGCTGGGCGGCAACTTACTAGACATCACCTTCGTGCCATCCAGATTTCAGCGCGTTCTCCTGCCTTGGAACTATTCGCACAACAGACCGCTACTGACAACCCACCCCCCCGGGACGCCCCACGCCGGATACCCAAATCAGTGCGGCACCCAGGCAACATCTTCTGAATTTTCATAATTTGAAAGAACTACTAACATGTCCTCATCAGGAATTTCCTCTTCAATCATCTCATCAGGAATCTCCTCATGAAAAGTCTGCAATGATGATTCTTGTAACTCTATGGTCTCCAAACATTCGATAAATTCGCCATCAAGACATTGATCAAAAAAATCATTCAAGTCATCTCCTCCTTGTGAGAATATTTCATTATTGGTGCTGTCAATTTCATTAAATGTAGTGGATAATTCAAAAGAAATTGCCACGGTCTCTTCATTGTTTAAATGTTTTTACTGTTTTTGTTTTGTTGTATATATTTATAAGTTATTAAAGTTTTATATTCCTACTACTTTGTTGGAGTGCTATATATTTTTAATGTGACACATAATTGTAAAAACTTTGATGTACAAAGAGTCATCCCTGGAATCTTCCGCTTCAGGCTCGGTCCCCTCCCCAATCACAATACAGGATGGTTTTCAGATAGTAGGAACGCGTGTGGTTTGACGGATCTCATCGGGTGTGGGCCTTGATCTACTATAACTCCTTTGAAGAGGGGTGATTCTTTACAGCTGGGGCCATAAACTACATCTGCAGGGCTAGCTGATAGCCTGGACAATCGGACACAGAGGAAGAGGAGTGTCAGAGGGTGCGGTAGTGAATAGGGCGAAAGGGAGGTGTCGGGCGGGCACAGAGTGTGATTCTCAGGGAAGAGCAGCGCAGATGGGGGGAGGTTTATTGCCGATGCATAAGACAGAGAGCGGGGGTGACCAGTGCCTGGGGAAGATGCTTGCGAGGGTGGGGAGCCATGCTACGGATCAACAGCGTGCAGAGAGTGGGTCTGGTCAAGGCATCTAAAATGGCTGCCGTGCACGACAAAAGTGTGGCATTTCAAAAAAGGCAAGATGGCACAGACAATGTTTTTCAACACTTCCTCATTTCCTTCGAATCGAACGTTAACAGACGTTGGTGCATATTACCAAAGTTAAGCGATATTTATCGCTAACGATGCTTAGCAACGAATTTTTTACCGCTAAGCATCGTCAGAAATTATCGCAGATAAACCTTGCTATTATCAAGGTTTATCGCAAATGCGATAAAAACGGCCGCAATGCATGAATATCGCTAAAAAGTCAGCGATATTCATGCATTACCGAGCTAATGCTCTTAGCCATGTTATCCACCTCCCATTGGATAACATGGCTAAGAACTGCTCAGGACAGGTGTTAGTTTTTGGAGATATTCGCGCTTAGCGCGAATATCTCCAAAAGTTGGTAATAGGAGATAGATATCTTGCATGTTGTAATGCAAGTTATTGTGGTATATGGAACTCATACCATAATCTCTCTGGAAAACAGAAACTGATCCTTTTGGGACCGCCTGAGAAGGCCTAGGGGGTGAGGGGTACTCTACTTTGCCCCCTTTTCACGTTCCGAACTATTTTATTTTACTCTCTTCTGTAATTACACAAAATGGCAGCGATAAGATGCATCAGACACAGACAGTGAGAGAAAGGAGGCCGGAGATGAAGAAGAGATGTCACATACACATTGGAGATAATATAGTGGGAGAAGGAAAGTAAATATGAGTAAACTTACCATGTAACATAAAAATGTTGCACTCTATACTATAAGTCTCATTTTATACTACAATCACTTCTCTACAACCTCATAAATTAAATAATGTCTCAAACAATTTTTTATTTCTAAATATAAATTTATTCTTCTGAATTTTCAAAATTTGAAAGAACTAGTAACATGTCCTTATCAGGAATTTCCTCTTCAATCATCTCATCAGGAATCTCCTCATGAAAAGTCTGCAATGATGATTCTTGTAACTCCATGGTCTCCAAACATTCGATAAATTCGCCATCAAGAGATTGATCAAAAAAATCAATCAAGTCATCTCCTCCTTGTGAGAATATTTCATTATTGGTGCTGTCAATTTCAATAAATGTAGTGGATAATTCAAAAGAAATTGCCACGGTCTCTTCATTGTGAGCCATTTTATTTTGAAATTGCTTGCTGTAAATTGCAGAAAAAAATAATCACTTTCATTTATCGTTTTTAGTAATACATAATATAAAACTAACTTTATCAAGTATTTAGTATAACAGAAGGACTGTAAATAAATAACAGAAAACATTTTTCAAATTATCTTAAAGTGTACAACCTAGTTCCCCTTACAAATTAACAACTCACCTTTTTAAAAGTAGGAGAAGTGTTAGTACTGTGTAAATCAAACACCAGAAATTGAGCACCAAAAATTCCTCACAAATATACCTCAGACAGTAGTATCACAAAATGGCTGTGGTTTCCTCTCATTTTAGATATATACATAACCAATTAACTTTCATCACACACAAATACAAAACCAAAGTAACATTTTAATTGGTTCTAAATTTCAACACTTTCAAATGTGTTTTCCCATTGCAATTTTCCATAGGACATTTAGATACGTCTACAGCCTGAATGGCTGAACGAAATTACACCAAACTTGGCAAAATGGTACATCAAACCTAAGAGGTCAGGGAGGATCTACTATGCCCCCTTATGATCATTTGCCCCTTCGCTTTGGCCTCCTCTTGTCTCTCGATCCTACCGAGAGACAAGATGGCGGCCGCTACGGACTGTTTGGAATGTTTACAGACGCCGGAGAACCAATCAGCTTCGCAAAGCTCCGTAACGCGAAAAGTACGCGAAGCGGAGCGCTGTTACAGATATATATCTTTTTTTGAACGTTAATTTCTCAAAATCCACTGGAGCACATATATTGAGACCTAGCAAAGGCACATCGGGCTACCAGTCCCTAATATTTTGCCAAGTTTCGTGCAAATCCATTCAGCCGTTCGATTATTATTATTATTTTTTTTTTTTGCCCCGCGGGGCCCTTTTAAAACCTCCACATCAAACCTAGGGGGTCAGGGAGGATCTACTATGCCCCCTTATGGTGATTTGCCCCTTCGCTTTGGCCTCCTCTTGTCTCTCGATCCTACCGAGAGACAAGATGGCGGCCGCTACGGACTGTTTGGAATGTTTACAGACGCCGGAGAACCAATCAGCTTCGCTTCACAAAGCTCCGTAACGCGAAAAGTACGCGAACTGGAGCGCTGCCCGGTCCGCTGTTACAGATATATATCTTTTTTTGAACGTTAATTTCTCAAAATCCACTGCAGCACATATATTGAGACCTAGCAAAGGCACATCGGGCTACCAGTCCCTACAATTTTGCCAAGTTTTGTGCAAATCCATTCAGCCGTTCGGGCTAAAAGTGAGGCCAACCGCCCTATGGAAAACTCAATGTTAAAAACACGTTTTGGGACCCCCCTTTTTTCTCAGCCCCCCCTTGACAAACTCCCCCCAAATTTTCAGTGGCTGCTCAGAAACAAAATGTTCCATTTTCCTGAAAATTTCAGCCAATTCCGTCCACAAACGCCAAAGTTATTAGACATAGAATTTTCAAAAATCCCATAGAGAAAAAATCCTAACTATATATACCTACTGGCGACCGCCAGTAGGTAATATATATATATATTATAACTGCTAAATTCCCTTTCTTAAATACCTGTAAAGGAAAATAATTGAGCTTTATTCCAAGGTATTGAATCCGTTAAGCCACTGCCTCTAATTGATCTAGAGATGATAGAAGAATGATTACTACATATAAATGTACCCACAGTGTTAAGTCAGCAGTAGTATGGCAATATGTTATCAGTGCATACCTAGAGACGATTAGTGGAAAAAAGGAAACAGAGGAAGGAGCTATCTTCCGCGGAGCTCAACCTGCCCCTGAAATGAAAGACAACAAGCAAACACAGGCTGAATTATGCTTGGTCCCGTACCACACACTGAGTATGCAAAATCACATATGAAGAAATGCACTTCCAGAAATAAAGATACAAATGTTTTGACTCAATGTTCCATAGAATAACACTTATTCTCTCATGTGAACGTTTCCGTTCCAACTTGCTGCAGTAGCGTCATACAGGCCCATAGAATAGGTACACTTATAGTAATCAGGAAGTGGTATGATAGCAGCGCAGCTATGCAGCTGCTAGTCAAAAGTCCCCTCCTAATACGAGAGTTGAATTTACAAAAGAAAGGCTTCGGTAACCCCGCAAGAGCCGGACCTGGCTCAACCAACGGGGCTACAAGCCTTAATTAGGAAAGTACTTAATCCAAGCGCTTCCCAGGGAACAACAAAGGTCCCAGATAACAGCCACCGCAAGAGTCGGGAACTGACTCATCCAACGGGGCTGTCTTAAGACCACTCCGCTCAGGTCCGGAGTACAAGGCAATAGAACGCAAAGAAAGTTTTGGTGCTAACCGCACCCCTACCGGAGTCTAGAGCCGCTTCACCACACACAGGAACTCCCAAGAATTATTGGCACAGGATGAAAACTCCATGAAGCCTTAACAAGGCTTCAGCGTAGCGTGTGACATCAGGAACGGAACGTCCCCTTTGCATCATGGGATGTGTAGTTCCGTCTCTACCGCTTCCGTCTACATGGAGCTGTGAGTCTCGGCAGTGTTCTAGTGCGGCCCCCGGAGTGCGCCGTGACAGTACATCCCTCTCCCGAAGAACACTGACAGAGACAAGGCTTCAAGGGGAACCTCTTATGAAAGAGGGCTGCGAATCGGTGAGCATGAACCACCAGATGCAGGTTCCCAGGAATTTTCCTCATTGCCATTCCCCTTCCAGGCCACCAGGTACCAAAGTCTACCCCTGTGAATCTTGGAGTCCACAATGCCCTGCACTTCATGTTCCAGCTCGTTATTTATCAAAACAGGGTCAGGACCCCTCTTGGCAGAGACCAGTGAGGGTTTAACCAATGACACATGACATGAAAAGCAGGGTGTATGCACAGGGAGGATGGCAACGCTAACTTGACAACCACCAGGCTTACCAACTTCACCACCCTGTAAGGGCCAGTGTATTTGGGATTGAAAGTGTTGTAACATTTAAATCTGATATTCTTGGTAGACAACCAAACATAATCCCCTTTTTTATATACTGGACCAGTGTGTCTATTCCTATCTGCATATGTTTTGTTTCTAAGGTTTGCTACCCCTAGCTCTTTCTGCACATCACGCAAAGCCTTCTGGATTCTGCTAATCCGCTCCTGCACCTCAGGCACCTGCGCAGCTTGGCATGGCAAAAACGGGGGTAAACTCGGGATGGAAACCATGCATGCAAAAAAAAGGGGGACACTTGGTGGAACTGTGGACTGCACTGTTATATGCTACCTCTGCTAACCACAATTTATCCACCCAGGCCTCAGTGGTGATGTCAACATAGCATCTGAGATATTGCTTGAGGGTCTGGTTAACCCTCTCGGTTTGACCGTCAGTCTGAGGGTGGAAGCTGGTCGAAGTATTGGAAACTATACCCAGGGCAGAGCACCACACCCTCCAAAGGTTTGCAGTGAATTGGGATCCCCTGTCCGACACTATGTACCTAGGCAGTTCGTGCAACCTGACTATGTGCGTTAGCATTAGGTGGGCCAACCTGCTAGCTGAAGGAATTTGTTTACAGGCGATAAAATGAGCCATCTTAGTGAGATAATCAACCACCACCATTATGACAGTGTATCCTTTATCCGCAGGCATCCTAACCACAAAATCCACAGAGATGCTGGCCCCAAGGCTGGTCAGGAGTAGGCAGAGGACGTAGAAGCCCGTCCTGTCTAGAATGTGCGGCTTTCATTTGGCTGCAGGTTGTACAGTTTTTGATCCATTTGGAAACATCCGCCTTTAACGAAGGCCACCAGAATTGTCGCTGGATTCTTTCAGTGGTCTTTTCTAGACCATTGTGTCTGGCACAGGGAAAAGAATTGCACCATTCAAAGGCTCGTTTAAGTAAAGAAAGAATAGGCAACAGGAGCTGTCGACCTCTCATAGGGAGTCAATGAGTAGTCTTCCATTCTTTGTGGTGTCTTAACCATTCTTGCCACTTATCTGAACAACTGTTATTAGCCACACTCATGAGAAACGCATCAGTGAAGGTGGCCCCAATCAGATTCTGTGGATTGATAATGGCCTGTTTAACTTCGGCTATCTGCGTAGTGGAGGAGGTTTGACGGGTTAAAGCCTCAGCATTTCTGCCTTCCCTGGTCTGTATGTTATTTGGAAATTAAACCCAGCAAAAAACAACATCCACCGCAACTGCCGAGGGGTAAGATGTCTAGCTGCAGTCATAAATTGGAGGTTGCGATGATCCGTGTACACCGTTACGACATGTCGGGCCCCTTTCAAAAGATGTCTCCAATCCAAGAAGGCTTCTTTAATAACCAGCATCTCCTTCTCTGCAATCGTATAATTGCGCTCTGCAGTATTAAGCTTCCTGGACATGAATGCCACCGGGTGGAGTAGACCGGTGTTCATCTGGCGTTGAGAAAGGACTGCACCTACGGCCATGTCAGAGGCATCAGCTTCCATGATGTACGGTAGTTCCGGGTCTGCATGCGTCTAGACAGGAGCTGTTATAAAGGCTTCTTTCAGGGCCTCAAATCCTTCTTGAGCCTTCTCTGTCAACTGAAAGCTCAACTCCTTCCGCAGTAAACTTGTGAGGGGAGAGGCTAAGTCAGAGACGTGATCTATAAACCGACGGTAAAAGTTGGCAAATCCTAGAAAACATTGGATGTCACGGACGTTCAAAGGGTGGGGCCATTCTTTTACCGCAATGATTTTCCGCTCAGACATTTCCTGTTCAGCAGGAGTTAACATCACTCC
The DNA here is from genome assembly GCF_964261635.1 of Lissotriton helveticus. NCBI lineage: Eukaryota > Metazoa > Chordata > Amphibia > Caudata > Salamandridae > Lissotriton > Lissotriton helveticus. The sequence continues at coordinate 820,888,100 of NC_136067.1, read as the reverse complement.
CAGAAATTCGAGAGATGTGACTCCGAACTCACATTTGCTGATCTTGCAATACAACCTGTGGTCCTGTAGGGTTTTCAAGATGATTTTCACATGTTGTGGGTGGTCTCCTACAGTAGATGAATAGATCAAAATATCATCCATATATACCACCACGAATTTGTCCAGATACTCCTGCAGCACGTCATTGAGAAAAAACTGGAATGCTGCGGGAGCGTTGCACAATCCGAAGGGCATTACCAGGTATTCGTACAATCCAAAACGCGTTTTGAATGCCGTCTGCGTACCAAGTGATGAGCTCCTTTTAGATCTAAAAGTGTGTATATCACCGCCCCTTTTACCTGCTCCAACAGTACATTGATGAGGGGCAACGGATACCGTTTTTTTTATAGTGATGGCATTTAAGGCTCTATAATCCACACAGGTGCGGAGCTCTCCATTGGCCTTCGGAATAAAGAACAAAGGCGAGGCTGCAGGTGACTTGGAGTCCCGTATGAATCCTAATTCTAGGTACTTATCCAAGTATTCGTGAAGCTGCGCCGTTTCTGGTTTCGTAAGCGCATACATTCGTCCAGCAGGTATGACGACCCCAGGCTTTAGGTCAATCTGGCAATCGTATTGCAGATGCGGGGGAAGTATTTCCGCCTTGTGGTCATTGAATACTTCAGCATATACCAAATACTCCTCGGGTAAAGTTACTTCATGCTCCACTGCCATGGCGATACGATGACCCAGCGCCAAGAAAAGTGCAGGATTGAGAGATTGTTGTAGACAATGAGACTTGCAGTAATTCGAGGTAAACAGAAGGGTCTTATCCTCCCAATTGAGTTGAGGGTTGTGAGTTGTCAGCCAAGGTAGTCCAAGTATTACCTATAATGGGGAACCTGTATGATGTTAAATGCCAGCTGTTCTAAATGATCCGATCCCAGTAAAGCACTTAAATCCCCAGTATGGAATCGGATGAGACCACAATCCAAAGGTCTCCCATCCACTGCAAATACTGCTTCTGGATTGTCTATCGGATGAAAGGTGATTCCAAAAGCTGTGGCCTGCTGCTGATCCATAAAGCATCCTGTTGCTCCGGAGTCCACCATCGCTTGAACCACATGCCATTCTTCACGTATCTTCAGTCGTAGATCCACATAAAAATGATTCCTCTTGCAAACAGTGTCACCTTCAAGGGAAGGGATAAATACCTGGCTTGAAGTGTCCCCTTCCCTCATCTTCAAGCTCGGTCGTTTCCCACCGGTGAACTTGATGTAACCGCAGACACCTTTCTATATTCCCCCCTGGGATACCTTGGATGAAGGGTGCATTCTTTGATAAAATGGCGTTTTTCCCCGCAATATATGCACAACCCTCTCTTCCTTCTATATTATCGCTCCTCCGATGTAAGGGGCGAACGTACAGCACCTACTTCCATGGGCTCTGACTTAAAGGCTGAAGTATTGTCCGACGTCCGGGGTGGATCTGTCCTATAAGAGTACCTATCTCTCCTTTTGTTTTCTCGTTTTGGGTCACTAAGACGATGGTCCAATCTAAGGACCAGTTGTATAAGATCATCACATGAAACCGGCTGGGGATCAATTTGGGCCAAGATATATTTCATCTCCTCCCTCAGTCCTTGACGAACAATGGACGCTTGTTTAGCTTCTGGCCACTCAGTTTCTGTTACTAAACGCCGAAAATCATTGAGATAGGATATCAAATCTCTGTTTCCTTGTCTCAATTCCAGTAAGTCTTGGTCTGCCGAGAGAGTAGCAGCCCGGCGATTAACTGTTTTTTCGAATTCCACAAGGAAAGAATCCCAATCATACATTAAGGGATCGTGCCTCTCATCACCAAAGGCACCGCCCATTGTGCAGCGTCCCCCACTAGGTAGGATACTAATAAGGCTACCCTAGACTGGTTAGTGCTAAATGCCTTGGGTTTACAAGAAAAGTGTAGTAGGACTTGCGTGAGGAATACCTAAACCTTACTATCCCTGTTGCATCTTTCTGGTGTAGCTAGGGGTATGTGAGTAGGGACCTCCACCACCACTGACGGAATTCGGGCACCTGAAGGAGCCGCAACATGGAAAGGGTTATGCTGCATCCTGTCTACTTGGGCTCGAAGTGTAGCTGTTTCTGCCCGTGCCACGCTCAGTCCCACCTGCACTAGGGCTAATGCGGCTAAAACATCGTCTAAGGTGGCCATTGCACCGTACGTCCAGGAGGATATATATATATATATGTGGGCCGATAATTCTGTCAGGTCCTGTAATCCTCGGAGACGTACGATGCTATATAGGGTCCACCTCCTGATAGCTCAAAGGTCTGATTAGGCACAGACTCATTCGAGAGATCAGGCGAGGGAAGGAAAGGGAGGGATCAGCAGGGAAGGAGATCTGCAACGACAAAACACACAATGATCAAAACCCCTTGCTGCTTCTAATGAGACTGAAAACACACACACATATATATATATATATATATATATATATTCACTGAAAAAACCATAGGTTATAGACCATATATAGTTAGGAATTTGCTTTTACAAAACCTTGAAAATTCACTGAAAAAACCATAGGTTAGAGACCATATATAGTTAGCTGGACATTTTATTGACATAAAACCAATGAAATTCCATATATAGTTAGTTGCACTAACTATATATCGCGCACCCGCAATCCACTGCTGATGATGTCACATATTACATCATTCATGACATGGTCAGTGACATCACTGATGACATCTCAAATGACATCACTGATGACATCTCAAATGACATCACTGATGACATCATCTAGTGTCTGTGTGTTTTTGTAAAGTTTAAATATGTTTTACATATTGAAGAATGAGTGGATGTATGGAAGACTGAGTGTGTGTGTGGCTGGCTGGGAGGTGTGTGACTCTGTGCATATCAATGTGTACTTGTATCAGTGATTGTATAAGAGAGTAAGTATGTGTTAGTATATGTGTGAAAAAGTATGGTGTTCTGTGTTTAACTGTATAGATGAGGAAATCGAAGTGTGATTGATTCTTCACAGGACTGACTAGGTGTATGAGTGCATATGATAGTGTTGTAATAATGAGTGACTGTATGTATGAGTGATTGTATGGGTGAATGAGTGAATGTGTGTGTAGACGTAGGAATCAGTGAGTGCGTATGTAGTAACTGGTATTGGTGTGTCATGATGTCATCAGTGATGTCATTTGAGATGTCATCAGTGATGTCATTTGAGATGTCATCAGTGATGTCATCAGTGATGTCACTGAAGTATGGTGTTCTGTGTTTAACTGTATAGATGAGGAAATGGAAGTGTGATTGATTCTTTACAGGACTGACTAGGTGTGTGAGTAACTCCATGGATGAGTGGCAGTGTGTGAGTGTCTGCATAGGTGTATGAGTACATATGATAGTGTTGTAATAATGAGTGACTGTATGTATGAGTGATTGTATGGGTGAATGAGTGAATGTGTGTGTAGACGTAGGAATCAGTGAGTGCGTATGTAGTAACTGGTATTGGTGTGTCATGATGTCATCAGTGATGTCATTTGAGATGTCATCAGTGATGTCATCAGTGATGTCATTTGAGATGTCATCAGTGATGTCATCAGTGATGTCACTGACCATGTCATGAATGATGTAATATGTGACATCATCAGCAGTGGATTGCGGGTGCGCGATATATAGTTAGTGCAACTAACTATATATGGAATTTCATTGGTTTTATGTCAATAAAATGTCCAGCTAACTATATATGGTCTCTAACCTATGGTTTTTTCAGTGAATTTTCAAGGTTTTGTAAATGCAAATTCCTAACTATATATGGTCTATAACCTATGGTTTTTTCAGTGAATTTCATTGGTTTTTTAAAAGCTAATATCTATAGCTGTAAAATATATTCTTTATTACGTGACGTGTCACGTAGCCACGTGAGACGCCTCATGACGCGTCGCATAACCGTGACGTATCGGCTCTGCAGCGCAAACAAAACCCGTAACGTAAGCGTGCCGGAGCACGCTTACAGATATATATATTTTTTTTAACCTTAATTAGACAAAATCCACACGTGCACATATCTTGAGGCCTTGCAAAGGCACATCAAACAAACAGTCCCTACAATTTTGCCAAGTTTGCTGGAAATCTATTCCCTTCATTTTTTTTTTACTGTTTCTCTTGGTTTTCCCCTTGTTACGCTTACCGGGACGCTACCCGGTACGCGAACCGGACGCTCCAAAAACACAAGATGGCGGACTCCTGTTACACTGCCGGTTAGCTGCCCGGTTCGCGTACCGGGAAGCGCCTCTACCGCGAAAAATCGCGGGGGACTTTAATATCCCCCTCATCAATCCTAGGGGGTCAGGAGGGGTTTACCTTGCCCCCTTTCCTTCATTTCCCCCTTCTTTTTTCACCACATCTTGTCTCTCGAACCTACCGAGAGACAAGATGGCGGCCGCTCCGGACTGTTTACAATGTTGACAGCTATGCTGCCGGTTAGCTGCCCGGTTAGCTGCCCGGTGAGCTGCCCGGTTCGCGTACCGGGGCGCGCCTCTACGGCGTAAAATCGCAAAAAAAAAATGTTTTTTTTATTTTTTGCCCCGCGGGGCACTTTAATATCCCCCTCATCAATCCTAGGGGGTCAGGAGGGGTCTACCTTGCCCCCTTTCCTTCATTTCCCCCTTCGTTTTTCACCACATCTTGTCTCTCGATCCTACCGAGAGACAAGATGGCGGCCGCTCCGGACTGTTTAGAATGTTGACAGACACCGGAGAGCCAATCAGCTTCGCTTCGCGAAGTTCCGTTACGCGTCAGGTACGCGAACCGGGGCGCTAACCGGAGCGCTGTCACAGATATATATTTTTTTTAAACGTTAATTTCTCAAAATCCACTGGAGCACATATATTGAGACATAGCAAGGGCACGTCGGGCAAACCATATCTACAATTTTGCCAAGTTTCATGTAAATCTATTCAGCCGTTCGAGCTAAAAGTGAGTCCAACCGCCCTATGGAAAAATGAATGGGAAAAACGCGTTTTGGGACCCCCCTTTTTTCTCGGCCCCCCCTTGACGAAACCCCCCCAAATTTTCAGGGGCTGCTCAGAAACAAAATGTGCCATTTTCCTGAAGATTTCAGCCAATTCCGTCCACAAACGCCAAAGTTATTAGACATAGAATTTTCAGAAATCCCATAGAGAAAAAATCCTAACTATATATACCCACTGGCTATCGCCAGTAGGTAATATACATATATAAACATATATAATCTGCATATCTATATAAATATAAATACATGCATACATATACATATATGCATACATATGCATGTTATTTACATGAAAGTTTTAAAAACACTAATAAAAGCAAAGCTAAAAAGCCACCTCATTACAAACAGAATGGCTTTAACTTAAACGAGGGCGAGATCTATTGCATTTTCAATGCTTGTTTACTTTGGTTCTATCAAGAAGGCATTCAGATGTGTCACACATTTGCCATAAATTCTGAATGTTAGCACTCTAGTTGCTCATTAGATCACTGTAGTAAAGCTAGTGCTCACCAGGGAAGTCTGCTGCTAATCATGGTTTGCAGCCATTTTCCCGCATTTTTTATCCCGCAGACTTTCAGTCAGCATACCATTATCCCGCAAGGTCATTGACCTCGCAAACCATTATCCCGCATTTTTTCAAAACGCATGTGCATTTATCGCGCATGCCTTTACAAAGAATTACGTTTTAAAGGCATGTATGGTAAATGCATTTGCGTTGTGAAAACCACGATGACGAGAGAGGTAAGTGGGTTTGTGTTAATTGTTTCGTGGGTTAGTGATTGTGTAGTGTAGTGTTGTGTAGTGTAGTGTTGTGTTAGTGTAGTGTAGAGTTGTGGTGGTTGTTTAGTGTAGGGTCATGCTGGGGGTAGTGTTTTAGGGTTTAGGGTTGTGTTGTAGTGTTTGCGTAGTGTAGGGTCATGCTGGGGCTAGTGTTTTAGGGTTTAGGGTAGTGTTGTAGTGTTTGCGTAGTGTAGGGTCATGCTGGGGGTAGTGTTTTAGGGTGTAGGGTAGTGTTGTAGTGTTTGCGTAGTGTAGGGTCATGCTGGGGGTAGTGTTTTAGGGTTTTGGGTAGTGTTGTAGTGTTTGCGTAGTGTAGGGTCATGCTGGGGGTAGTGTTTTAGGGTTTAGGGTAGTGTTGTAGTGTTTGCGTAGTGTAGGGTCATGCTGGGGGGTAGTGTTTTAGGGTTTAGGGTAGTGTTGTAGTGTTTGCGTAGTGTAGGGTCATGCTGGGTGTAGTGTTTTAGGGTTTAGGGTAGTGTTGTAGTGTTTGCGTAGTGTAGGGTCATGCTGGGGGTAGTGTTTTAGGGTTTAGGGTAGTGTTGTAGTGTTTGCTTAGTGTAGGGTCATGCTGGGGTGTAGTGTTTTAGGGTTTAGGGTAGTGTTGTAGTGTTTGCGTAGTGTAGGGTCATGCTGGGGGTAGTGTTTTAGGGTTTAGGGTAGTGTTGTAGTGTTTGCGTAGTGTAGGGTCATGCTGGGGGTAGTGTTTTAGGGTTTAGGGTAGTGTTGTAGTGTTTGCGTAGTGTAGGGTCATGCTGGGGGTTGTGTTTTAGGGTTTAGGGTAGTGTTGTAGTGTTTGCGTAGTGTAGGGTCATGCTGGGGTGTAGTGTTTTAGGGTTTTGGGTAGTGTTGTAGTGTTTGCGTAGTGTAGGGTCATGCTGGGGGTAGTGTTTTAGGGTTTAGGGTAGTGTTGTAGTGTTTGCGTAGTGTAGGGTCATGCTGGGGGTAGTGTTTTAGGGTTTAGGGTAGTGTTGTAGTGTTTGTGTAGTGTAGGGTCATGCTGGGGGTAGTGTTTTAGGGTTTAGGGTAGTGTTGTAGTGTTGCGTAGTGTAGGGTCATGCTGGGGTGTAGTGTTTTAGGGTTTTGCGTAGTGTTGTAGTGTGTGCGTAGTGTAGGGTCATGCTGGGGGTAGTGTTTTAGGGTTTAGGGTAGTGTTGTAGTGTTTGCGTAGTGTAGGGTCATGCTGGGGTGTAGTGTTTTAGGGTTTAGGGTTTTGTTGTAGTGTTTGTGTAGTGTAGGGTCATGCTGGGGGTAGTGTTTTAGGGTTTAGGGTAGTGTTGTAGTGTTTGTGTAGTGTAGGGTCATGCTGGGGGTAGTGTTTTAGGGTTTAGGGTTGTGTTGTAGTGTTTGTGTAGTGTAGGGTCATGCTGGGGGTAGTGTTTTAGGGTTTAGGGTAGTGTTGTAGTGTTTGCGTAGTGTAGGGTCATGCTGGGGTGTAGTGTTTTAGGGTTTTGGGTAGTGTTGTAGTGTTTGCGTAGTGTAGGGTCATGCTGGGGGTAGTGTTTTAGGGTTTAGGGTAGTGTAGTAGTGTTTGTGTAGTGTAGGGTCATGCTGGGGGTAGTGTTTTAGGGTTTAGGGTAGTGTTGTACTGTTTGTGTAGTGTAGGGTCATGCTGGGGGTTGTGTTTTAGGGTTTAGGGTAGTTTAGTTGTTTAGTGTATGCTAAAGGCATATTCGTTCTAAAAGTTTTCGTTTATTTAATTTGCGGCCTAATAGTACATGCAGGATTTTTTTTGCGGACTGATGGTATGCGGGATTTCGTCATATATTCGCTAATCATACTTTCTATGGCAAAATGAACCCCCTCATTTTGTTCCTTTTTAAATTAAATGTTTTAAGAGTTACCACTTTATTCCAATCAAGATGGCTTCAGGTGTGCCATACCTTTGTAATAAGTAGGACTGTAAGCACTCTAGTTGTTCTTTAGAACACTCTGGGACATTCTGTCATTGGGCTATAGTTGGGCTACATCTGGCTGATATTTGGGCTACATTTGTTTTTTTTTGTCTCTGGTGGCCATCTTTGGGCTACATTGGGCTACATTGGGCTACATTGGGCTACATTTGGGCTCCAACATATATATAGCCCAATGTAGCCCAATATATATTTTTCAAAGTTAATTTTCGTAAAAACCACTGGAGCCTATATCTTGAGACATAGCAAAGGCACATCGGGCTACCAGTCCCTACAATTTTGCCAAGTTTGGTGTAAATCCATTCAGCCGTTCGGGCTAAAAGTGAGGCCAACCGCCCTATGGAAAATTGCATGGGAAAAACACGTTTTGGGACCCCCCTTTTTTCTCGTCCCCCCCTTGACGAAACCCCCCCAAATTTTCAGGGGCTGCTCAGAAACAAAATGTTCCATTTCCCTGAAAATTTCAGCCAACTCTGTCCTCAAACGCCAAAGTTATTCGACATAGAATTTTCAAAAATCCCATAGGAAAAAAATCCTAACTATATATACCTACTGGCTATCGCCAGTAGGTAATATATATATATATATATATATATTCACTGAAAAAACCATAGGTTATAGACCATATATAGTTAGGAATTAGCATTTACAAAACCTTGAAAATTCACTGAAAAAACCATAGGTTATAGACCATATATAGTTAGGAATTAGCATTTAAAAAACCTTATTTTACTCACACAAAACCATTGAAATTCCATATATAGTTAGTTGTACTAACTATATATCGCGCACCCGCAATCCACTGCTGATCATGTCACATACTACATCATTCATGACATGGTCAGTGACATCACTGATGACATCACTGATGACATCTCAAATGACATCACTGATGACATCACTGATGACATCTCATTTGACATTACTCATGACATCATTCATGTGATGATACGATGAACCTCTTCAGACTCTAATATAACCGTAGATACACTCAGTGTAAACAGACACTCACAGACTGTCACTCATCCATGGAGTTACTCACACACCTAATCAGTCTTGCAAAGAATCAATCACACCTCCATTTGCTCAACTATATCGTTAAACACACCTTACTTATTGAAACATATAATAACACATATTTACTCTGTTATACAATCCCTGATACAAGTTCACAATAATCCATACAGCCACTCACACATTCACTGGCTCTTATGCACAGTTATTTATATATGTCAACTACCACATGTACTGTGTTTTACATATGTACTTACTTTGACATGTAGCACTGAGATATCCATTCACTCACCAATACACTCATGCACACAGTAAACCGCCCATACAGCTGTTTCCACATGCACTTTTGAACCCATACATCTAGTGAATCAACTGCTCACACATCTATGCACAGAGTCATACACCTCCCAGCCACCCACACACACACTCAGTCTCCCATACAAATACTTGGCCAACTAATCAATAACCCATATAGTTAGTCATATAACTAATGATCAACACATGCATCAGATTACAAAACAACAGACACAATGGTGCACAATTTAAAACAGTTTAGTCACTAACCCATGCACTCAGTGAGACACATTTAATCACTCACTTATACAGTCAGTCATGCACCTACTAAATACATCATCCAGACACTTATACATCCACTCATTCTTCAATATATAAGACATATTTTAACTTTACAGAAACATACAGTCACTGGATGTTGTCATCAGTGATGTCATCAGTGATGTCATTTGAGATGTCATCAGTGATGTCATCAGTGATGTCACTGACCATGTCATGAATGATGTAATATGTGACATGATCAGCAGTGGATTGCGGGTGCGCGATATATAGTTAGTACAAGTAACTATATATGGAATTTCAATGGTTTTGTGTGAGTAAAATAAGGTTTTTTAAATGCTAATTCCTAACTATATATGGTCTATAACCTATGGTTTTTTCAGTGAATTTTCAAGGTTTTGTAAATGCTAATTCCTAACTATATATGGTCTATAACCTATGGTTTTTTCAGTGAATTTCATTGGTTTTTTAAAAGCTAATATCTATAGCTGTAAAATTTATTCTTCTTTAAATCCAAAAATATATTTTATATGTTTATTAATAATTTTTTTTAAATATTTTTTTTGTTTCGCTCCCGGTCCGCGAACCGGGAAGCTTCCCGTTAGCTCACTTTGATTCCGCGACCCGGTCCGCGAACCGGTAAGAAATCAACATAGTGACGGTATTGCGTTGCCGCGTAATGCGTCTTATGACGTACTGCGTTAGCGCACCCGGAAGTGCCCCGGGGCGCGGACCGAGGCGCGAAACGCAGCTCCCCGGAAGCGATCCGCGGCGCGAAAGCGCGACGTATCGCGTTGCCGCGAAATGCGTCTTGTGACGTATCGCGTTAGCGCACCCGGAAGTGTCCCGGGGCGCGTACCGAGGCGCGAAGCGGAGCGACCCGGAAGCTAACCGGGGAGCGTTCCGCAGCGCGTAACATGAGCGTGAGAGGTCATGTGACTTGTTAATAAAACTTTTCATTGGTTCATTTCACTTTTGGTTTCATAATGATGGAAGGCTAGGTCAGGTGACTTAAAAATAACACTTTTCATTGGTTGAGAAGTATTGTTTTTTCCCAAATGATGAAAACCCCTCCTTCTTTCCTCACTCTGACTTTCATCATTGTGAGAGGAAGACCTATTTTGCTTCTTGGAAAATGGCTTCATTGGTAGCTTCAGCTGGTGGACCCCCACCACCACCACCACCTCCTCATGGGAAGAAAGGACCACCTCCCCAGGTCCTTACCAACACTGAGGAGGAAGAGGAAGAAATGGATGAGGAGGGAGAAGAACCACAATTTTTAGAAGAGTTGCCCCGGGTTTCCAGAAAGAAAGCCAGTTTCATCTGGCAGTTTTTTTCAATACCTCGTGGGCAAAAAAAAGTCAACGCGAGGTATGTCACCTGCCTGATATGCAAGGAACAATTGTCCAGAGGGACGGACAAAAAATATAGCTTTGGCAATCACACTATGCACAGGCACATGACGAGGAAACATCCCCTAAATTACAGCCGGGCGGAATTAAGGGATATGCACGACAATCCCAGACCAACTCCTGTGGCCAGACCAACAATACCGGTTTCTCTATCACCAGAAGAGGCACGGGAAACTGTGCCAAATATTCAACAACATTTTGGGCACATGATCCACTTATGTATGCACTGTCGTGCATTATTAGCTTGTGGCAACATGAGCATCAATGCTATAAACCTGGCATATGAACACCATGATTGCCCTAACCGCCCCCAGTAATTTTTTTTTGCTCCTGTTGAGCCCTTTTCAACGCCTGTTTTTTGTTGTTTCCCCCCCCCCCAAAAAACCCCCAAAAAATATAAAATCGTTCAAAAAATACAAAAAAAACAAAAAATAAAAAAAAAATAAAAAAAAAATATAAAACAACAAAAATATTAAAAAAAAGTTATTTTCAGAACTACCTTCCCTTTCCAAAAAAATTGCTAGAATGTTTAGCACTCTGGCAAGCTCTATTTCTTTTGGTTCGCTTCCGGGTTAGCTTCCCGGTACGCGGACCGGGAGCTAACCAAAAAAAAAAAAAAAAAAAAAAAAAGTGTAAGTATAAGGAAAGGAAACAGAGAGTGATGTTAAAAGAAAGACAGCTATAGGGAGTAAATAAGAGATACTGTTTAATAGATCTATTTACCGAAGAAAAGACAGAAGAGGGTATAATTGTGAAAAACAAAATAGATAACGAAGTGAAAGAAAAAAAAAGAGAGTATAACATTAACAAAGAAGAGTTTCTTGGAGAATGTGAGTGAATGTTCAAAAAAGATTAAAACATGAGGAATAACAGAGAGAAAAAATAGAAAACAGAAAACAAAAAATAACAGAAAAAGATTAATTGAAACAGCAAAGAAATGTAATTAACATAGAGCCATATCATCAACATAGGCAATAAAAGTTTTGCAGCTTTTATTGACAGAAATGTGTCGCTAAAGCTGCTTTTGTGGCAGAAAACTGCCACTAAAACCACTTTTACACCAGTTTTCTGCCAATAAAAAGAGCAATAATTTTATTGGCTGTGTTCATAATATTACCCTTAGTGTGCTTCAACTACACAGAGAAAGCATTATGAACAAGTAGTGATAGTGTGATCAGTCAAAGACACTAAGAGTAATAGAGACGCAGTGAGTGAACAAGAGTGAGGAACTATGAGAAGAGAGGGACTGAGAAAAAGAGTGGAAGGAGTTGAGTAAGTAGGTAATAGAGAAAGGAATGAGGGAAGTAGCAAAGGCAGGAAACTGAGGGTTAAAGAAATGAAGCAGTGGAACTAATAGTAGTTAAATGTGATAGAAATGTAACGAAAACAGTACAAAATATTTACCTTATAATTGTCGTTAAATTACTCACTTTTTGTTTTTATACTTTCAATCTGTGAAAGAGAGAACAAACATTTGAAAAATATTAAAAAATGTATTTAAAAATTAGAAAAGACAAGGGAAAAGATTGAAGGTCAAACAGTTTTTCAACAACTTTGACACTTACAGAAGCTTCTGCTTCTCCAGGCCCCCTACACAGTCCTAAAGATATACATTTTAAACTAACAGTATCTTGATGCAGATGAAGTGAGGCCTATCTTAAAACATGGTGCATCTTTTGCATTGCTGTTGTTTCAGAAAAGTGTCGCAAGACACTAAAATTTTAAATAATTGCTTCAGGATGCCAATAAGATGTCTACTATCCAGAGGTTTGTTTCAGGTGAGTCTTATCTGGGTTGCAGATGAGATTTACACTTGTTGAAGAGTACAGAGGAGATAATACATGTGAAGGTCTACCAATGAAGTGAGTCATGTCCACTGCACTCTTCAACAAAGTCCAAATCTCCTATGTTTCCCTGGACAGACCTAAACTTGATCTGCACAATGTGATTCATAATGATAGGAAACACAGGTGATGTAATTGAAATACGTGCAATTTATTTTGCTCATTTCACAATCACATCACTTGTGTTTCCTTTGCTTAGGTATCTCATTTTGCAGATGTAGTCTAGCATATGAAAGAATACGCAGAAGTGCAGCACTGCATGCAACAACTTTGACACTTACAGAAGCCTCACCTTCTCCATGCCTCCTACACAGTTCTACATATACATCATAAATGCAAACAGTACAGAATTAATTATACATGTTAAATGGTTTATTTTTGCTGTTCTCAGAATGTATCAAATTTCACTAAAAACAGTGACTTGAAGGTATTCATCATGTAACAGCGGGGAAAAAAAAACACAATCAAAATGATTGTGTTTAAAAAACCCATACAACATCTGAAATCAAAATTCAGAACTCCTTAAAGTTAACTTACTTTCCATGACGTCCAAGGATGTCCTATGAACAGCTTACACTCTTTTGTGCTGTTATTACTTTCAGCCCGCCACTTTCTGAAAGAAAATCTCCATCGTTTTTAAAAACACGTTACATGCAATAAATGATTTCTTGCTCTCTACCACAATTTTCCACAATGCCAAATCTGGTCAGAGCCATTTATAACTCTTGGATTTCTTGTAAGCCAATCCCGTCATTTGGCATTTCTGCAACTTTCAGAATTAAAATGTTGAAGATAATTTTCACAATCCTGGAATAGTAATATCTTCCCCTTCTTGCTCAGTCATGTTCTACATTTCCTATGACACTGATACTGCTTACTATGAAGCAGACTTACACTACCTCTATGACTACTACAATTATTTAATTCTCTACATCACTTTTAATCACAAAGCAATGTAAAACAGTAGACAGCATTGCAGACTTACATTCCCTCTACTCCATGTTTTGATTGGCTGCTTCAATTAGCTTATAAAAAGAAACAGTTTTTCTGAACTCATTGAAAGTGCACGTATTTCTTCATGACGTCCAGTCCTATGGTTAGAAGTTATGTCTCTGAACTACACTTATCCTCAAGGCCAAATTGTGTAGGAGCCATTAGAACTTCTTGAAATTCCACAGAGCACATCCCGAGATTATTTCCCTAAAATTTTGGTTTTAAAAACACCAGGTAAGAGTTTTTAAGGTCATACGGCAATTTTTTTTTGAAAATTAAAACAGAATCATTGCAGAATGACCAGCCATTTCTACACTTTAAATAAGCTGTGTAATGTCCTGATGTTATTGAAGGGCCGTCATGATATATAATTGCTGCAGTTACAAAAGTCCTTCCTGATATTGACAACTGCGAAGCTACAAAATTTTTAATTAAAGTTGTCAATTTTGTTCCATCAGGCCTACATCGTTGGAACATTAAAATGACATACTGGCCATATGTTCGTATAAATAATGTGGACATCATTTCAGATTTACATTGGCTACACTCCATGTTGTGATCAGCTGCTTTTACTAGCTTATTAAAGGAGACTGATTTACTGTCTGGCAAAGTTAAATATATAAATCTTTCTGAGTCTACACTAGTAGTACTTGATACCATACAGTTCTCGCAGTCATGCTGCCATTGATAAGAAAGCCCAAACAGGTGATCTACATCTACACCTTCAGCATGCAATACATCAAGCATATACATTAAAAACTCCTGACAATCTTGCTGAATATTTTGAGAGAATTGTGTTTGGCCTGAACATCTGTCTAACAGATTTCGAATTTCAGACACACTTTCTATGTTTCTTCTATCAGTGCTACATTTCTCTAACACAGAATTTAACAAACTGCAAAATCTTTGATCAGAATTGACCACAATCTCTTCTTTTACATTTTTTAGAGAAAACAAAACATTAACCACTACATTAGCATAGCAGTTGACACCAGAACTGTTTTCAAACTGAAAACCAACAACATCTTCAACAGAATCCGTTTTGTTTCTGCTTGTAATTTTAGGTTCATTGACTTTTTGTCTTTTTGCTACAACCTCCCCAGTATTGTTCTCATTTCTTCGTTTCCGGCCTACCACACGTTTCTCAAACAAAGGATACTGAGGCAAATGTGGCGCATACTGTCTTCTTAACCTATTGTATTCCTTAACACAATCTAGATCCGCACAAATGTTTGTGACATCACACTCAATCAAGTACAATCCCGATAAAGTTCTAACTCGTGACAATGCCACATATGCCATACCCTCCTTGAACACAGAACTGCCAATATTCACCAATGCACTGTCTACACTTAAACCTTGCGATTTATGGATTGTCACCGCATATGCCAAGCAAACAGGAAACTGCTTACGGCGAACATATAAGTCTTTTACAAGCAAAAATCTAGCAGAACAACGAGCAATTAGCTGTACTTCCTCAATGCCATCAAATTTAATTTTTAAAAATTCAATTCCATCTCTATTTCTGTATTTCACAAAATCAACAACATTACCCATTGATCCATTTACCAGACCTCTTTCAACATGTAAATTCCTTCTTAAAATTATACGGCAGTTCAAGCACACATTCAGAGTCTTTTCAAAACCTGCAGTTTTAGATATACTCTTCTCTAATGAATCCAATTTTTTTTTCAGATTCTCAGACAAAATAATTGTTGATCCCATATGCTCTACTCTGTCAATAGCTTCCAGTTTCACAATCTCTTGCTTTTCTAAATGCAACATTTTGTTGTTAAATTTGGCACATTCTGCAAGAGTTGGCATCAAACATATTCCAGATTTCTTCTCAGTAATTTTCTGAAAAATATTCTCAGGCACAACATCTTGTTCTGGATATAAATTTGACAGTAATCGTGCATGTAAAGCTTCTTTCCCATGCTCGGTCACTTTTCCAATTCTAACATCTTGTAGAATAGTCTTGTAAACTTCATCCTTCGCCTGACGCATATTTTCATGCAGTTCAGCATAATTGAAGTTTAACCATATATTGACGTTGCCAATGCTGCCTAGGCACTTCCTGGTATCTTCATGCGTGAGCATTTTGAACACAGGTTGCCCTTTCACTGGTGTCAGCTGCAGAAGATCTCCGAAAACAATGATGTGTTTGCCACCAAATAACACATCATACTCTGTTTTGAGAACTTCTTGCATCCTCAAATGCACAAAGGCAAGCATGACATTGGAAACCATGCTTACTTTGTCAATGATAAGAAGTTTCATTTTCCTCAAGATTCTTGAAACTTCAAAACAAGCATCTCCAGATAGCTTGTGATATTGTAATTTGTTGTCATGCTCCACTGGCAGCATCAGTAAACGATGTAAAGTAATCCCTTTAATATTATGTGCTGCCAGTCCAGTTGGAGCAGTGACAACACAAGACAGCGATGACTCTGTCCTTTCCTGCAAATAGCATGAAATTGCTTTAATGAGGAAACTTTTTCCAGTTCCCGCTTCTCCACTCACGTACAGTCGGACAGGCTTCAACGACGTACATGAGCACTCTTTCTTATCATGACTTAATCCATGATCAATTTGCATGGTAACTTCGTCATATATTTTCCTCTGCTCAACGTTGAGTTGTCTTTCCAACTCTTCTAAGTTAACCGCATCCTCTTGAGCATGTGCCATGGCTCTTTCCACTTCATTCATAGCAGTGGCAGCTTCATTTTCGATAACAGGTCCTCCTAGTGGATCCTGACTCAATGAAGCAGAACTCTGACTGTCCTGAGAACTGTCTCTGGCAATCTCGGCTGCAATCGTTGCTTCCTGCTCAATTTCCGCATTCAACATTTCTACATATTTGGGAAAAGCAGGACATTCTATGGTCTCCTTGGCGGCATTGAAAGAGTCTTCGTAACAGAGGAAATCTCCAAGCAGTTCCTCTTCTGCACGCCAAGGCTTGAAAAGTTGCAAAAGTGCTAAATAGAAAAACTCCTTTTTTTCAGGAGATTCGCCACTCAATTTTCGATGGTTTACCAAGTGGCATTTTCTTTGCTTGACCAGACATCCCTCACTTCCTATTACAGCATACACTCCTTTCTCAGTATCTTCTTTGATGTTCCTCTTGAATATGTAATTTTGCAGAACCTCATACAGACAAACATTCTCGAGGTGACTGCTTCGATTTGGATAATATGTATCCAACATGTTTGTCTTCAAAATGTCGGTACTGTTTGGCTCCTTTTCCGCCAAATACTCAATTTCCCGCACAGGTTTGAGAACTCGATTACGCGTTGCTGCAAGACCAAGACTCGCCCAAATAATACTCCTGGACTTGGCATAGAGACTTGCTGAAGACAACCGGTCAGAACATTCGTACGCTCCGATTTCTCGATGCGACAACATCTTCAGACTGAAACTGTACAACTTCTTGCTGAGGCTCTTTTCATGGGAAATGTCCTCCCACATATCCTTCAATTCTGTCTTCTCTTTTTTGGTGATGTAAGACGTCACATACCGAGCCACAGCCATACAGTTATCAGCCACAAACTGTATATCCATGTTAGCATTCCACATGGACAAAATCACCGGGTTGTAGTCGTTGATGTACTTGGACTCTTCGTTCCTCTTCAAATTGTATGTGTTTTTAGGTGATTTCTTCATCACATTGTGTCGCAGCGAAGACATCAAACTGTTTACTCTTCCTTTAGAAATCACCGGTCGTGGAAAGCCGAAACGACATTTAGTGTAGAACTTGTCCTTGTTTCGGAATTTACGACGGCAGTACTTTCCACATCGATGGCTTTGGAAACGCAGAACTTTTTCTCTTAGGCTTTTCTTCTCCTTTGCGTTTGGAACAGCACACGTAGAATACTGTTGGATGAAACTCATCACTGAGTCTTCTGGATCCGTTCCAAATTTAGGTGCATCCTTGATCCACAGCAACATATGTATATGAGGAGCACTTCTTGCTTGGTACTCCTTTCTCCAGAAGAAATCCAACACCTCTCCAAGAGGTGGATTCTTCTTATTCATGATGAAAGACATCATAGCTTCAAATCTATGATTGAAGTACCTACATACATTGACTGGATCCAAAGAGCACAGTTCTCCGGGTGTCTTGAATTCGATGTTATCTACGTTAGCATTTGCCTCTCGTAGAAATTCAAGTAAGTCTTCCCAGCCATACTCGGCACAGCTCAGAGTGAGGAACCATGTGGGAGTACCTAAGTTCCTCAGCATACATTTTAAATCACCATGACGACGGTACCAGTACTCATTAGTACCACGCTGACACGCCATGAGATTAATCAGGTGAGAATCCAAAATACTGTCTTGGACATTGACTTTATCCATAAAGTCACTTGCCGAGATGTTTTGCATGTGTATACCACTTTTCAAGATGTGGTTCACTGCATATGACAGTCCAGACAGATCGCTTTCAAACAGGAGATGAAACAAATAAGGAATGCATTGTCGAAACCTAGCATCTCCTGCATACAATCGCAAAGTCCGGTATTCAGAAGCAGGAATTTGATGAGGTCGCTCATCATATCTTCCTCCCTGACCTGTTGGAAAAAGCTGTGGGAAACACCGAGCTTCCAAACTTTCCTCCCAAACACTAATGGGACTCCCTTTGGCTTGTTTCATTTGAAACAACTCAATAGCATTCCCCATGACTTCCTTGGAATGCAAAGGATGAACACTATAATGTTCATATATTTCTTCACTAGTAGAGGGTTCTACTTTCTCAATTTGACCAGCACACAAATCGCTATCCTCTTCCTCACTTACTTCCTCTTCTGCAACATATACATTCTTATAGTATTTATTATTTTTTTTCAAATACAATGTTGCCTTTTTAACTTTCCTAACATCTACTAAATCTTGCCATATTTTCTTATTCTTTGTCGGAACCCCATTAACTAAGATAACCAGAGGTTCCTCTTCCACTTTTTCTACTCCAATTGTGTTAATGTTTTTCTTCAAATCTAGAGGCAAATAAACAACTCTTCCCTTTAATCCTCTCTGTAAATCTGATGGAGGCAATTTCCCTGTCTTTGGCTCCATTCTTACAATAGCCTGAAAGGGATGGATACTTTGAATCAAAATAGATTCATAAGTATTTAAATCCTTCAATTCAGAAGGAATCTCAACCAATTCCAGATTATTATGAACTGCTCTAGCAGGCATCTGGTTTTGATTTAATTTGCAACAACAATAACTACACACACGTTGATCCAATCCCAAATCAAAACAATTTTCTACCATCAAGTATGTTGCGAAA
Organism: Lissotriton helveticus; assembly: GCF_964261635.1. Classification (NCBI taxonomy): domain Eukaryota; kingdom Metazoa; phylum Chordata; class Amphibia; order Caudata; family Salamandridae; genus Lissotriton; species Lissotriton helveticus. Next base: position 820,869,261 of record NC_136067.1, on the reverse strand, counting down.
TCCTTCCATTCACTATTATTTTCCCTTTCACTTTTTGCATATAAATCCACTAACTTAGTCTGATTCTTATAATAAGTGCGTCGACAACACACACAAGTGAAATTAGGCCTCTCACTTGATTTCACCTCAAACGTCGCAATTTCCCTCTGGAAATTATCTGTACTGGAAACCTGTACACTATCTTCCACATGACCCTCTTCTTCTTGCTCAATTTCAACATTCTCCTCTTTACTTCCAAAGTAACAAAACTCAATTTCTTCACATATATTCTTCACATCTATTTCAGAACCATGCAAAAGAGCAGCGCATAATTGTTTAAGCATAATTGCTGGACTCTTAGCATAATACAACATTCTAACTAATTTCCTCACTTTATTATGATGCACTGCTAGCATCCTGAAATGATGAAAAACACTCTGGCATACTCTCCTGGAAAGACAAGCCAGTGAATGACCATGCAAACCTGTCACTTCTCTCACTCTGCAAGGATCCAATTCTTGCAACAACCTTATTTTCTGCTTCAAACTTTTCTTATTAAATGACCGTACAAAATCACAAAGCAAATTGATGGAATCCTGTCGCACACTGCAAATACTACTACACTTCCAGGTGTACACAGGACCCTTAGCACGTCTTCCTAAAACCTCATTACCTAACACCTCTTCTGCCTCTGTTGTCACAAGTTTTTCTTTTTCAACTGGACAACCATCTTTCACTTCATAAGCACGACCACTGGTGTCAACTGCATGCACCAAATCATTATCCTGGAAATAACTCTCCTCATTAAAAAATGCCTCACAGCTTGAACTATGCATCCATTCTCCAGAAAAAACTTCACAAAAATTACTACGATTAACTATTCTCTTCCATCTACTATTTCTTTTGAAATCATAAATTGCCTTGTTTAGCTTCCTAATTCTATTGATTATCAAAATAAATAACTTACGTTTAATTTCAAATGTCTGATCAATAACTTTCTCAACTTTTTTTTTTCTCTTATAAAAAACCAGTTTCTGTTGACCTTTCTTAATATTTTTTAACAAATTGCCAATTATCCTGTTGCGGAACATTCGTTTACGAATCTCCCTAAACTGTTGTTTCCTTCTACTATCATGCACAGAGTTATCTCTTGCTCTAGCAGTAACATTTTTGATTGGCCTTTCCTTTCCATTTGAATTCCTTCTCGTTTTATGGACTGAAACATTTTCTATAGTAATATTTTTTTTACTACACATATTTCTTATGAAATATTTTGTGCTCTTACCCGGTGCTTTCTTCGTGACTTGACAAATCTTTTTGTTAGAGGACTGCTGCCTATTTTGTTTCACCTGCTGTCTTTGACGTTTTGCAGCCTTTCTCTGTCTTTCTATTGTTGGCATGGTGAAATCTTGAAATGATCTGCAGTTGAATCTGTGGTAAAATATAATAAAAAATGTTATTAACCATTATTACCAAACAGTAAAACAATAACCGTGATCAAAAACTTAACACACTACTTGACATTTTAAATAGAAGATTATTTAGTCCTTGCAAATTTACAATACAGAAATAGCAGAAAAGAAATGACATTTATATTTATGTTACCTGTGCTATTTTATATGTGAATCTGATCTAATTTTATGAGCATATTTTAATATTTTATTGAAGACACTACACATAACCTGTTTTTGAAGGTGTCTTTATTTTTAAATTAAACGGTTTACCTTTTTACTTTTTATTAATTATAAATTTTAAAAATAAATGTTTATATTTCCATAGGCTCAAGCAGGTCAGCTTCCCATCCTATGTCATATAATTCGGACAAATCTGCATCCTCATCACGCTCTTCTTCATCCTCAGGATTTAAATCATCCAAGGGATCAACATCCACTGATGTTTCAATTACAAGTTCAATGATGAGGTCAAAATCAACTGATTGCAGATTGTCGCTCATGTTGAGGTTGTCTTTATCTTTAAAGAAAGATAACAACAATGAGATGTTGCAGAGTAAGAGACAAATCTCAGAGATTATAATAGTAAAATTGTTTAACAAGAGTAATATTTTGCAGCTATTATTTAGCCATGTCCATCAATGCTGAGCAGGTGAAGACTATGTCTACATTTTCAGTGAACAGGACTCATCTCTTCTTAACCTTGGATAAGCCTCACCGACTCTGTGTGTCCTGCACATACTTAAATGTAAAGGGGCAGATTTATGTTAAATGGCACATCCCCAGGCATGCACCAGTTAACGTGCACCACTACTCTGCCACCCATGGTGTGCCGTATTTACAATCAGATAGGAGAAAGCTTCATCAAAACCCTGCGCCTGCTTTAAGCAGGCATAGGTCTTGACGCAACATTGTGGAGATGGGGCACCCCTGACCCTTGCTTGAGCTGCATCGCACTTGCAATACAACTCCAGCAATCACTACCTTTACAGCACAGATACGTCACGCATCTGTGCCATTTTTGCCCCATGATGCCCCGCATTCTAAATGCAGCACACCATGGGTGGCGGAACAGCGGCGCAGGATGATTGGCACATCCCTGGTGATGCGCCAGTCATCATAAATCTATCCCTAAGCTTCTTATCTTGTTACAGATGAACCGCCATATGTAGCATGAAACTATTTAGCATTTCCTAAATAGTGAATTTTAAGGAATAAATAGCAATTCTTTACCATTCCTAATTTGCAATGAGCAAATTGCTAATTGCAAGTTACCCATTCATTTCCATGGGCTAGGAGGCTCATATGAATGAAGGTTGCAATTTGCGATTAGCAATTAGCTCATCACAAAATAGGAAATTTTTCAAGCGTGCAGGGGTATCTCAAGAACACCCTGCTACACCCCTGAAAAAGAAATTTGGGGGCATATGGCACACATACATGCCCTAAGGACATGTATAGGCGTCATATGGCACCTTTTGTTTTTTGGAAAAAAATGCTTTTTGAAAAGAATTCGCAAATTACCACAAACTAGAAGTTGGTGGTAGTTTCCAAATCCTTAATATCATTTTTTACATATTTTTTGTTTGATACATTGCATTTAAGGAATCGCAAAATTTGCAAATCCTTCAGTGCAATCGCAAAATAAGGAATAGCAAATTTTGAATTAAGGACATTTTAAGTAATTTCCACATGTGCAGTGTTTTCAAATTATGATTTGAAAATCGTTTTTGGGGAAAAGTAATGGTTAAAAATTTATGACAAGGACATAATGGTGTATGCTTCTCTATAAGGCATTTCAGTGTCTCTGATGTCATTTTTCCCATATTACATTATAAGACCTTTCCCCATAGAGCACATTCCTTGTAAATATGCTCCCACCTGTGCATGGTGAATTTAGATGGAACATTTTGTTTCTGAGCAGCCCCTGGAAATTTGGGGGGGTTCGTCAAGGGGGGGCCGAGAAAAAAGGGGGGTCCCAAAACGTGTTTTTAACATTGAGTTTTCCATAGGGCGGTTGGCCTCACTTTTAGCCCGAACGGCTGAATGGATTTCCACGAAACTTGGCAAAATTGTAGGGACTGGTAGCCCGATGTGCCTTTGCTAGGTCTCAATATATGTGCTTCAGTCGATTTTGAGAAATTAACGTTCAAAAAAAGATATATATCTGTAACAGCGGACCGGGCAGCGCTCCGGTTCGCGGACTTTACGCGTAACGGAACTTCGCGTAGCGAAGCTGATTGGCTCTCCGGTGTCTGTCAACATTCTAAACAGTCCGGAGCGGCCGCCATCTTGTCTCTCGGTAGGATTGAGAGACAAGAGGAGGCCAAAACAAAGGGGGAAATGACCATAAGGGGGCATAGTAGATCCTCCCTGACCCCCTAGGTTTAATGTGGAGGCTTTAAAAGGGCCCCGCGGGGCAAAAAAAAATAATTTTTTTTTGTTTTTTTGCGTGGGTAGTGCCCGGTTCGCGAACCGGGAAGCATTCTGGGCAGCGTACTATAAGGAAAAAAGAATGATAGACTTTTCAAATACTGTATGTTAATTGATTGTTGGTTTTGTTGATTATTTTTTAATTTTTTTATTTTTTAAGCAATTATTTATTATTGTGATTGTGTTTCAAAATTTAATAACATTTCTAACATTTAACTAGTTTATGAATTACATATAAAAATTATTAAAGACTCAAACAATTTTTTAATATTACATACAATTTTATTTTTCGGATTGTTTTTCAAAATTTAATAGAACGTCTAGCATTTGACTGTCCGATATGTCCTCTTGTTGAGTGAACATAAGTTCCCACATTTGACCGTCATCATAATGAAGTAAATGATCCACAGATTCTACACATTGAACTAATTCATGGTCCCGTGATTCATCCATGAAATCTGAGTCATCATTGTCCTCAATATCTTTTTCTGTGTTGTTCTCCAGAACAATTTCGAAGGAAAAATTCTGCTCACCTTCCATTTTATTGCTGTAATTTGCATAAAAAATAAATATATCAGTAGAGATAGGGCACTGTTGGGTTTAAGTTCAGACAGGTACTTGCGAGTTTATAACAGAGAAGTAATCTATGGGCACTGTATGGTTTCAGGCGTGAAGTAGTACTATTAAAAAGTGCCTGTGAAGAAGCCTAAGTAAATTCATAATTATACCACAGAAACCTAAATCAATCCATAATTATAATAAAGAAGCCTTTCTCAATGTCTAACTCTTACAGAGGGATAGTATATAACTATCTGAAAATGTTTTCAAATTTATAAAATAATATCTCACCTTCTAAAAACAAGTTTAAGTTGTGAGTGAAAATGATCTTGCAATGTAGTTCAGGAAGTAGTAGTCAAAATGGCTGTGTTTCTCTCTCTTCCTTTATATATATTCAGGTACATAGCCAATCAAATGTCAGGTAAAAAAAGTAGAAAATGAAAGTAACATTTTAATTGGTTGTCAATTCCAACACTTCAGATGTGTTTTGTGAAGTAATTTACCTCAGGGTATTTAGAGAGGTCTACAGGCTAAATGGTTAAATGGAATTTCAATCAAATTTGTGAAAATGGTAGGCATTGGTATGTAGTATGAGCTAATCTATATTTGGTGAAATTGTCTCCAGTCGCTTTTCTATAAACTACTTTCCCACCTTTTTTGATGGTGCGCTTCCCAGGGAGCGACCCGGTACGCGAACTGGCGAGCGCCCCGGTTCGCGAACCTTAAGCGTTACGGGAGTCCACCATTTTGTGTTTCGGTCGAATTAAGATACAAGATGGAGGGCAAATAATGTTCAGAATGGGTAGAAGGGGGCACGGTAGACTTATCTTGACCCCCTAGGTTTTCTGAGGGTGGCTGAGGAGGCCCATATGTGCGAAAAAAAACAATTTTTTAAAAAATTTAGCGAGGTTAGCTCCCGGTTCGCGTACCGGGTAGCGCCCCAGGGAGCGTACTTTGTTGAAAATTAGTGGAAAATGTTAGAGTAAAATAATAATTGTGAGTGATCAGATGTAGGGTAGCTCTGAGAAGAGCTTTTGGGTTTATGGTACATTTAGGTACTTATAAGTAGGTACCAATGCACAGTCTTAAATTCAGAATGAAAATTCTGTTGCCCTCATCTGAGAAGTGAACTCCATCTCCTCTGTAGATATCTTGCATGTAGTAACGCAAGTTATTGTTGTACAGGGAGCCCATTCCATGGTCTCTCATGTAAGCTGAAACAGATTTGTTTACATGCTTCCTCGACTTCTCAATTTGTGGACAAAATTGGTTTGACCACCTCCATTTCTGTCTTTGGCATATATTTGAATATACCAAGGCAGTCAGAGGAAAAAGTGCCATTAATTGCTCAAAGGTGTCCTTTAAAAGCATTTCCAGACCTACCCCAGTCAAAGTGCCCAAATCATTACCTCCACAGTGCACAATTAACAGGTCAGGTTTTGGCAAATGCATAAAGGTTTTCACCAATGGTATCAATTGGTGACATTTTAATCCTCTGTGGCCAAACCACTTAATTTCCACATCTTGTAAATTGAGGTTAGGTAAATTCCTGTTCTCAGCATACCTCTGAGCCCAATAGATGTAACTATGTCCAACAATCCAGACAGAAAACATGGTGAGAGAAGGTTCTCCTGCAGTCAGATGAAGTGTGGCAATGAAATGGCAGTTGAAAAAATAAGAGTTTATAATGAAAAAAACTGTGGAGTTTCTGTGTTAATAAAGCAGTAACAGTGATTGGTGGATTTTGATTGCTGAAAACAGAAAGTTAGGGTGCATGGATGAGTTCTTTGAAAGATGTATTTTGAGTGGTCAAGAAAAAATCATTAAATGAAAGAATGCACTGGATATGAGGTGCACTGAGAGTTCAGAGTTCAATTGCAACATTGTTGTGTGAACTTGCAAACACCAGAGGCCTTCAAGGAGGTGGTTGCTATGCAAAAAAGGCAGAAAGGGCAGAGGGGGGAAGGGTTTTGATTTGAAAAAAAGTGAGGGAAGAGTTTTGATTGGGTGACATGAGAGATATGCGTGAAGAATTACAGCATTTCTGTGCTTTTGATAGCTGCAGACTCTGGAGTGCATACCTTTTGCTCTGCTGAAGACAAATTGGTGTGTTTCTGAGACTGTTTTGAAACTCAAAGTATTTGCTAAGGTGAGAAAAGATTTCTTTAATTTAGATAGAGAATAGTGTGCTTTAAGGAGAAAATTATGAAGAAAGTTGTGTTTTTCAAATGTTGCTTTGTCTCAAGTGTTTTACAAATAGATTTTGTTTCTTTGAGAAAATGTAATTGGAGAAAATGTGAAGTATTAATACTGACAGGGTGTTATTGTGCATAGGAGCTGTGGAGTCTTTTCAAATTATGACTTGAAAATCGTTTTTGAGGAAAATGAATGGTTATAATATTTATGACAAGGACATAATGGTGTATGCTTCTTTATAAGGCAATTGAGTGTCTCTGATGTTATTTTTCCCATTTTAATTTAAGACCTTTCTCTGTGGAGCAAATTGCTTGTAAATATGCTCCCACCTGTGCATGGCAAATTTAGATTTTGAATGTTTGCGTTACATAGCCATGTTAAAAGTGACACAACCATGCTGGAAAGGCAATCAAAAAACGCTTTCATGTGTCTTAAGGACATTTTAAGTCATTTCTCCATGTGCAGTGTTTTGAAATTATGATTTGAAAATCGTTTTGGGAGAAAAGGAATGGTTTTTAAATTTATGACAAGGACATAATGGTGTATGCTTCTTTATAAGGCATTTCAGTGTCTCTGATGTCATTTTTCCCATATTACATTAAAAGACCTTTCCCCGTGGGGCACATTCCTTGTAAATATGCTCCCACCTGTGCATGGCAAATTTAGATTTTGAATGTTTGTGTTACATAGCCATGTTAAAAGTGACCCAACCATGCTGGAAAGGCAATCAAAAAACGCTTTCATGTGTCTTAAGGACATTTTAAGTCATTTCCCAATGTGCAGTGTTTTCAAATTATGATTTGAAAATCGTTTTTGGGGAAAAGGAATGGTTTGTAAATTTATGACAAAGATATAATGGTGTATGCTTCTTTATGTCATTTCAGTGTCTCTGATGTCATTTTTCCCATATTACATTAAAAGACCTTTCCCCGTGGGGCACATTCCTTGTAAATATGGTCCCACCTGTGCATGGTAAATTTAGATTTTGACTGTTTGAGTTACATAGCCATGTTAAAAGTGACCCAAAAACTTGCAAAGGCTTTAAAAAAACACTTTCATGTGTCTTATGGACATTTTAAGTCATTTCCCCGTGGGCAGTGTTTTCAAATTATGACTTGAAAATCGTTTTTGAGGTAAAGGAATGTTGTTAAAATTTATGTGCGCCATATGCCCCCAAATTTCTTTTTCAGGGGTGCAGCAGGGTGTTCTTGAGACACCCCTGCACCTTTGGAAAAATTCCTAATTTGCGATGAGCTAATTGCTAATCGCAAATTGCACCTTCATTCCTATGGGCCTCCTGGCCCATGGAAATGAATGGGTAATTTGCAATTAGCAATTTGCTCATCGCAAATTAGGAATGGTAAAGAATCGCTATTTATTCCTTAAAATTCGCTATTTTGGAAATGCAAAATAGTTTGATGATACATATGGCGGTTCATCTCTAACAAGATAAGGAGCTTAGGGATACATTTATGATGACTGGCGCAATGAAGTGGACATCACTTACTTCATTGGTAGAGCTTTACATGTATTATCTCCTCTGTATTCTTCATCAAGCGTAACTTTCATCTGCAATCCTGAGTAGGCCTCACCTTAAACAAACCTCTGGATAGGCCACACCTTATCGTCATCCTGAATTAATCATTTAAAATGCTAGGGACAGATTTATGATAGGTGTATGCCTCTTTTGCGCCACTGTGCGTCACTTTTCTGATGCAGCGGCGGTGCAAAAGATTTGCTATGAGGCGACAAAATTACAAATTGATGCATTTAGGCAGATGTGTCATGGTGTAAAAAACACCGTGCCACATGAAACCGATGCAGCAGTGATGCAAAAGATGCACCATGTTGCAAGACAGGCCTCACTTGGGGCCATATGTATCAAGCTAATTAGCATTCGCAAAGGTCAAAATTCTGCGAATTTCGGCCTTTGCAAATGCTAATTAGACAAATGGTATGTATCAAACAAGTTTGATGCAAAATAAGGAATAGCAAAATTTGCTATTCCTTATTTTGCGATTGCACTGAAGGATTTGCAAATTTTGCGATTCCTTAAATGCAATGTATCAAACAAAAAATATGCAAAAAATGCCATTAAGGATTTGCAAACTACCACCAACTTCTAGTTGGTGGTAATTTGCAAATTCTTTTCAAAAAGCTTTTTTTCCAAAAAACAAAAGGTGCCATATGACGCCCATACATGCCCTTAGGGCATGTATGTGCGCCATATGCCCCCAAATTTCTTTTTCAGGGGTGCAGCAGGGTGTTCTTGAGACACCCCTGCACCTTTGGAAAAATTCCTAATTTGCGATGAGCTAATTTCTAATCGCAAATTGCACCTTCATTCCTATGGGCCTCCTGGCCCATGGAAATGAATGGGTAATTTGCAATTAGCAATTTGCTCATCGCAAATTAGGAATGGTAAAGAATCGCTATTTATCCCTTAAAATTTGCTATTTAGGAAATGCAAAATAGTTTGATGATACATATGGCGGTTCATCTCTAACAAGATAAGAAGCTTAGGGATAGATTTATGATGACTGGCGCATCACCAGGGATGTGCCAGTCATCCTGCGCTGCTGTTCCGCCACCCATGGTGTGCTGCATTTACAATGCGGCGCAGCATGGGGCAAAAATGGCACAGATGCGTGACGCATCTGTGCCGTAAAGGTGGCGCATTGCTGGAGTTGTATCGCAAGTGTGATGCAGCTCCAGCAAGGCTCAGGGGTGCCCCATCTCCACAATGTTGCGTCAAGACCTATGCCTGCTTCAAGCAGGCGCAGGGTTTTGACGTAGCTTTCTCCTATCTGATTGTAAATGCGGCACACCATGGGTGGCAGAGCAGCGGTGCACGTTAACTGGTGCATGCCTGGGGATGTGCCATTTAACATAAATCTGCCTTTTTACATTTAAGTATGTGCAGGGGACACAGAGTCGGTGAGGCTTATCCAAGGTTAAGAAGAGATGAGTCCTGTTCACTGAAAAATTAGACATAGGCTTCACCTGCTCAGCATCGCTGGACATGGCTATATAATAGCTGCAAAATGTTACTCTTGTTAAACAATTTTACTATTATAATCTCTGAGATTTGTCTCTTACTCTGCAACATCTCATTGTTGTTATCTTTCTTTAAAGATAAAGACAACATCAACATGAGCGACAATCAGCAATCAGTTGATTTTGACCTCATCATTGAACTCGTAATTGAAACATCAGTGGATGTTGATCCCTTGGATGATTTAAATCCTGAGGATGAAGAAGAACATGATGAGGATGCAGATTTGTCAGAATTGTATGACATAGGGTGGGAAGCTGACCTGCTTGAGCCTATGGAACTATAAACATTTATTTTAAAAATTTATAATAAATAAAAAGTAAAAATGTAAACCGTTTAATTTAAAAATAAAGACACCTTCAAAAACAGGTTATGTGTAGTGTCTTCAATAAAATATTAAAATATGCTCATAAAATTAGATCAGATTCACATATAAAATAGCACAGGTAACATGAATATAAATTCCATTTCTTTTCTGCTATTTCTGTATTCTAAATTTTCCAAGCACTAAAAAATCTTCTATGTAAAAATGTCAAGTAGTGTTTTAAGTTTTTGATTACTGTTATTGATTTACTGTTGGGTAATAGTGGTTAATAACATTTTTTAATATATTTTACCACAGATTCAACTGCAGATCATTTCAAGATTTCACCATGCCAACGAAAGAAAGACTGAGAAAGGCTGCAAAACGTCAAAGACAGCAGGTGAATGAAAAAAAGCAGCAGTCCTCTAATAAAAAGATTTGTCAAGTCACCAAGAAAGCACCGGGTAAGAGTACAAAAACATTCATAAGAAATATTTGTAGTAAAAAAAATATTACTACAGAAAATGTTTCAGTCCAGAAAAAGAGAAGCAATTCAAACGGAAAGGAAAGGCCAATGAAAAATGTTACTGTTAGAGCAAGAGATAACTCTGTGCATGATATTAGAAGGAAACAACAGTTTAGGGACATTCGTAAACGAATGTTCCGCAACAGGATAATTGGCAATTTGTTAAAAAATATTAAGAAAGGTCAACAGAAAGTGTTTTTTTATAAGAGAGAAAAAAAGTTGAGAAAGTTATTGATCAGGCATTTGAAATTAAACGTAAGTTATTTATTTTGATAATCAATAGAATTAGGAAGCTAAACAAGGCAATTTATGATTTCAAAAGAAATAGTAGATGGAAGAGAATAGTTAATCGTAGTAATTTTTGTGAAGTTTTTTCTGGAGAATGGATGCATAGTTCAAGCTGTGAGGCATTTTTTAATGAGGAGAGTTATTTCCAGGATAATGATTTGGTGCATGCAGTTGACACCAGTGGTCGTGCTTATGAAGTGAAAGATGGTTGTCCAGTTGAAAAAGAAAAACTTGTGACAACAGAGGCAGAAGAGGTGTTAGGTAATGAGGTTTTAGGAAGACGTGCTAAGGGTCCTGTGTACACCTGGAAGTGTAGTAGTATTTGCAGTGTGCGACAGGATTCCATCAATTTGCTTTGTGATTTTGTACGGTCATTTAATAAGAAAAGTTTGAAGCAGAAAATGAGGTTGTTGCAAGAATTAGATCCTTGCAGAGTGAGAGAAGTGACAGGTTTGCATGGTCATTCACTGGCTTGTCTTTCCAGGAGAGTATGCCAGAGTGTTTTTCATCATTTCAGGATGCTAGCAGTGCATCATAATAAAGTGAGGAAATTAGTTAGAATGTTGTATTATGCTAAGAGTCCAGCAATTATGCTTAAACAATTATGTGCTGCTCTTTTGCATGGTTCTGAAATAGATGTGAAGAATATATGTGAAGAAATTGAGTTTTGTTACTTTGGAAGTAAAGAGGAGAATGTTGAAATTGACCAAGAAGAAGCGGGTAATGTGGAAGATAGTGTACAGGTTTCCAGTACAGATAATTTCCAGAGGGAAATTGCGACGTTTCAGGTCAAATCAAGTGAGAGGCCAAATTTCACTTGTGTGTGTTGTCGACGCACTTATTATAAGAATCAGACTAAGTTAGTGGATTTATATGCAAAAAGTGAAAGGGAAAATAATAGTGAATGGAAGGATTTCACAACATACTTGATGGCAGAAAATTGTTTTGATTTGGGATTGGATCAACGTGTGTGTACTTATTGTTGTTGCAAATTAAATCAAAACCAGATGCCTGCTAGAGAAGTTCATAATAATCTGGAATTGGTTGAGATTCCTTCTGAATTGAAGGATTTAAATACTTATGAATCTATTTTGATTCAAAGTATCCATCCCTTTCAGGCTATTGTAAGAATGGAGCCAAGACAGGGAAATTGCCTCCATCAGATTTACAGAGAGGATTAAAGGGAAGAGTTGTTTATTTGCCTCTAGATTTGAAGAAAAACATTAACACAATTGGAGTAGAAAAAGTGGAAGAGGAACCTCTGGTTATCTTAGTTAATGGGGTTCCGACAAAGAATAAGAAAATATGGCAAGATTTAGTGGATGTTAGGAAAGTTAAAAAGGCAACATTGTATTTGAAAAAAAATAATAAATACTATAAGAATGTATATGTTGCAGAAGAGGAAGTAAGTAAGGAAGAGGATAGCGATTTGTGTGCTGGTCAAATTGAGAAAGTAGAACCCTCTACTAGTGAAGAAATATATGAACATTATAGTGTTCATCCTTTGCATTCCAAGGAAGTCATGGGGAATGCTATTGAGTTGTTTCAAATGAAACAAGCCAAAGGGAGTCCCATTAGTGTTTGGGAGGAAAGTTTGGAAGCTCGGTGTTTCCCACAGCTTTTTCCAACAGGTCAGGGAGGAAGATATGATGAGCGACCTCATCAAATTCCTGCTTCTGAATACCGGACTTTGCGATTGTATGCAGGAGATGCTAGGTTTCGACAATGCATTCCTTATTTGTTTCATCTCCTGTTTGAAAGCGATCTGTCTGGACTGTCATATGCAGTGAACCACATCTTGAAAAGTGGTATACACATGCAAAACATCTCGGCAAGTGACTTTATGGATAAAGTCAATGTCCAAGACAGTATTTTGGATTCTCACCTGATTAATCTCATGGCGTGTCAGCGTGGTACTAATGAGTACTGGTACCGTCGTCATGGTGATTTAAAATGTATGCTGAGGAACTTAGGAACTCCCACATGGTTCCTCACTCTGAGCTGTGCCGAGTATGGCTGGGAAGACTTACTTGAATTTCTACGAGAGGCAAATGCTAACGTAGAAAACATCGAATTCAAGACACCGGAGAACTGTGCTCTTTGGATCCAGTCAATGTATGTAGGTACTTCAATCATAGATTTGAAGCTATGATGTCTTTCATCATGAATAAGAAGAATCCACCTCTTGGAGAGGTGTTGGATTTCTTCTGGAGAAAGGAGTACCAAGCAAGAGGTGCTCCTCATATACATATGTTGCTGTGGATCAAGGATGCACCTAAATTTGGAACGGATCCAGAAGACTCAGTGATGAGTTTTATACAACAGTATTCTACGTGTGCTGTTCCAAACTCAAAGGAGAAGAAAAGCCTAAGAGAAAAAGTTCTGCGTTTCCAAAGCCATCGATGTGGAAAGTACTGTCGTCGTAAATTCCGAAACAAGGACAAGTTCTACACCAAATGTCAATTCGGCTTTCCACGACCGGTGATTTCTAAAGGAAGAGTAAACAGTTTGATGTCTTCGCTGCGACATAATGTGATGAAGAAATCACCTAAAAACACATACAATTTGAAGAGGAACGAAGAGTCCAAGTACATCAACGACTACAACCCGGTGATTTTGTCCATGTGGAATGCTAACATGGATATACAGTTTGTGGCTGATAACTGTATGGCTGTGGCTCGGTATGTGACATCTTACATCACCAAAAAAGAGAAGACAGAATTGAAGGATATGTGGGAGGACATTTCCCATGAAAAGAGCCTCAGCAAGAAGTTGTACAGTTTCAGTCTGAAGATGTTGTCGCATCGAGAAATCGGAGCATACGAATGTTCTGACCGGTTGTCTTCAGCAAGTCTCTATGCCAAGTCCAGGAGTATTGTTTGGGCGAGTCTTGGTCTTGCTGCAACGCGTAATCGAGTTCTCAAACCTGTGCGGGAAATTGAGTATTTGGCGGAAAAGGAGCCAAACAGTACCGACATTTTGAAGACCAACATGTTGGATACATATTATCCAAATCGAAGCATTCACCTCGAGAATGTTTGTCTGTATGAGGTTCTTCAAAATTACATATTCAAGAGGAACATCAAAGAAGATACTGAGAAAGGAGTGTATGCTGTAATAGGAAGTGAGGGATGTCTGGTCAAGCAAAGAAAATGCCACTTGGTAAACCATCGAAAATTGAGTGGCGAATCTCCTGAAAAAAAGGAGTTTTTCTATTTAGCACTTTTGCAACTTTTCAAGCCTTGGCGTGCAGAAGAGGAACTGCTTGGAGATTTTCTCTGTTACGAAGACTCTTTCAATGCCGCCAAGGAGACCATAGAATGTCCTGCTTTTCCCAAATATGTAGAAATGTTGAATGCGGAAATTGAGCAGGAAGCAATGATTGCAGCCGAGATTGCCAGAGACAGTTCTCAGGACAGTCAGAGTTCTGCTTCATTGAGTCAGGATCCACTAGGAGGACCTGTTATCGAAAATGAAGCTGCCACTGCTATGAATGAAGTGGAAAGAGCCATGGCACATGCTCAGGAGGATGCGGTTAACTTAGAAGAGTTGGAAAGACAACTCAACGTTGAGCAGAGGAAAATATATGACGAAGTTACCATGCAAATTGATCATGGATTAAGTCATGACAAGAAAGAGTGCTCATGTACGTCGTTGAAGCCTGTCCGACTGTACGTGAGTGGAGAAGCGGGAACTGGAAAAAGTTTCCTTATTAAAGCAATTTCATGTTATTTGCAGGAAAGGACAGAGTCATCGCTGTCTTGTGTTGTCACCGCTCCAACTGGACTGGCAGCACATAACATTAAAGGGATTACTTTACATCGTTTACTGATGCTGCCAGTGGAGCATGACAACAAATTACAATATCACAAGCTATCTGGAGATGCTTGTTTTGAAGTTTCAAGAATCTTGAGGAAAATGAAACTTCTTATCATTGACGAAGTAAGCATGGTTTCCAATGTCATGCTTGCCTTTGTGCATTTGAGAATGCAAGAAGTTCTCAAAACAGAGTATGATGTGTTATTTGGTGGCAAACACATCATTGTTTTCGGAGATCTTCTGCAGCTGACACCAGTGAAAGGGCAACCTGTGTTCAAAATGCTCACGCATGAAGATACCAGGAAGTGCCTAGGCAGCATTGGCAACGTCAATATATGGTTAAACTTCAATTATGCTGAACTGCATGAAAATATGCGTCAGGCGAAGGATGAAGTTTACAAGACTATTCTACAAGATGTTAGAATTGGAAAAGTGACCGAGCATGGGAAAGAAGCTTTACATGCACGATTACTGTCAAATTTATATGCAGAACAAGATGTTGTGCCTGAGAATATTTTTCAGAAAATTACTGAGAAGAAATCTGGAATATGTTTGATGCCAACTCTTGCAGAATGTGCCAAATTCAACAACAAAATGTTGCATTTAGAAAAGCAAGAGATTGTGAAACTGGAAGCTATTGACAGAGTAGAGCATATGGGATCAACAATTATTTTGTCTGAGAATCTGAAAACAAAATTGGATTCATTAGAGAAGAGTATATCTAAAACTGCAGGTTTTGAAAAGACTCTGAATGTGTGCTTGAACTGCCGTATAATTTTAAGAAGGAATTTACATGTTGAAAGAGGTCTGGTAAATGGATCAATGGGTAATGTTGTTGATTTTGTAAAATACAGAAATAGAGATGGAATTGAATTTTTAAAAATTAAATTTGATGGCATTGAGGAAGTACAGCTAATTGCTCGTTGTTCTGCTAGATTTTTGCTTGTAAAAGACTTATATGTTCGCCGTAAGCAGTTTCCTGTTTGCTTGGCATATGCGGTGACAATCCATAAATCGCAAGGTTTAAGTGTAGACAGGGCATTGGTGAATATTGGCAGTTCTGTGTTCAAGGAGGGTATGGCATATGTGGCATTGTCACGAGTTAGAACTTTATCGGGATTGTACTTGATTGAGTGTGATGTCACAAGCATTTGTGCGGATCTAGATTGTGTTAAGGAATACAATAGGTTAAGAAGAGAGTATGCGCCACATTTGCCTCAATATCCTTTGTTTGAGAAACGTGTGGTAGGCCGGAAACGAAGAAATGTGACCAATACTGCGGAGGTTGTAGCAAAAAGACGAAAAGTCGATGAACCTGAAATTATAAGCAGAAACAAAAAGGATTCTGTTGAAGATGTTGTTGGTTTTCAATTTGAAAACAGTTCTGGTGTCAACTGCTATGCTAATGTAGTGGTTAATGTTTTGTTTTCTCTAGAAAATGTAAAAGAAGAGATTGTGGTCAATTCTGATCAAAGATTTTGCAGTTTGTTAAATTCTGTCTTAGAAAAATGTAGCACTGATAGAACAAACATAGAAAGTGTGTCTGAAATTCGAAATCTGTTAGACAGATGTTCAGGCCAAACACAATTCTCTCAAAATATTCAGCAAGATTGTCAGGAGTTTTTAATGTATATGCTTGATGTATTGCATGCTGAAGGTGTAGATGAAGATCAGCTGTTTGGGCTTTCTTATCAATGGCAGCATGACTGCGAGAACTGTAGGGTATCAAGTACTACTAGTGTAGACTCAGAAAGATTTATATATTTAACTTTGCCAGACAGTAAATCAGTCTCCTTTAATAAGCTAGTAAAAGCAGCTGATCACAACATGGAGTGTAGCCAATGTAAATCTGAAATGATGTCCACATTATTTATACGAACATATGGCCATTATGTCATTTTAATGTTCCAACGATGTAGGCCTGATGGAACAAAATTGACAACTTTAATTAGAAATTTTGTGGCTTCGCAGTTGTCAATATCAGGAAGGACTTTTGTAACTGCAGCAATTATATATCATGACGGTCCTTCAATAACATCAGGACATTACACAGCTTATTTAAAGTCTAGAAATGGCTGGTCATTCTGCAATGATTCTGTTTTAATTTTTTTTTTAAATTGCCGTATGACCTTAAAAACTCTTACCTGGTGTTTTTAAAACCAAAATTTTAGGGAAAGAATCTCGGGATGTGCTCTGAGGAATTTCAAGAAGTTCTAATGGCTCCTACACGATTTGGCCTTGAGGATAAGTGTAGTTCAGAGACATAACTTCTAACCATAAGACTGGACGTCATGGAGAAATAAGTGCACTTTGAATGAGTTCAGAAAAACTATTTCTTTTTATAAGCTAATTGAAGCAGCCAATCAAAACATAGAGTAGAGGGAATGTAAGTCTGCAATGCTGTCTACTGTTTTACATTGCTTTGTGATTAAAAGTGATGTAGAGAATTAAATAATTGTAGTAGTCATAGAGGTAGTGTAAGTCTGCTTCATAGTAAGCAGTATCAGTGTCATAGGAAATGTAGAACATGACTGAGGAAGAAGGGGAAGATATTACTAGTCCAGGATTGTGAAAATGATCTTCAACATTTTAATTCTGAAAGTTGCGGAAATGCCAAATGACGGGATTGGCTTACAAGAAATCCAAGAGTTATAAATGGCTCTGACAAGATTTGGCCTTGTGGAAACTTGTGGTAGAGAGCAAGAAGTCATTTATTGTATGTAACATGTTTTTCAAAACGATGGAGGTTTTCTTTCAGAAAGTGGCGGGCTGAAAGTAATAACAGCACAACAGAGTGTAAGCTGTTCATAGGACATCCTTCGCCGTCATGGAAAGTAAGTTAACTTTAAGGAGTTCTGAATTCTGATTTGTTATGTTGTATGGGTTTTTTAAACACAATCATTTTGATTGTGTTTTTTTTTCCCCGCTGTTATATGATGAATACCTTCAAGTCACTGTTTTTAGTGAAATTTGATACATTCTGAGAACAGCAAAAATAAACCATTTAACATGTATAATTAATTCTGTACTGTTTCCATTTATGATGTACATTTAGAACTGTGTAGGAGGCATGGAGAAGGAGAGGCTTCTGTAAGTGTCAAAGTTCTTGCATACAGTGCTCATATTCTACGTAGTCTTTCATATGATAGACTACATTTCCACAATGAGATACCTAAGCAAAGGAAACACAGGTCATATGATTGTGGAATGAGCAAAAAAAGTGCATGTTTTTCAATTATATTACCTGTGTTTCCTAACATTACACACCACGTTGTGTAGATGAGGTTTAGGCCTGTTCCTGGAGACAGAGGAGGTCTGACATTTGTTCAAGAGTGCAGTGGACATTACTCACTTCGTTGGTAGGCCTCCACATGTATTATCTTCTTTGTATTCTTCAACAAACCTAAATTCCATCTGCAACCCTGAGTAGGACTTACCTGAAACAAATCTGTGGATAGGTTACACCTTATTGGCATTTTGAAACAATCATTTAAAATGTTAGGGTCAGATTTATGGTGGCCGTGCGCCTCTTTTGCTCCATTGTGGGTCACTTTTGTGTAAAAGATGCACCATGTTGCAAGATAGGTTTCAGTTCATCTCCAGCAAGATACCATCAGTTTAAAATGTATATAATTAGCATTGTGTAGGGGGCATGCAGAAGCAAAAGCTTTTATAAGTGTCAAAGTTGTTGCATGCAGTGCTGCACTTCTAGGTACTGTTTAATATGCTGGACTACATCTGCACTATGAGATACCTAAGCAAAGGCAACACAGGTGATGTGATTGTGAAATGAGGAAAAGAAACTCCACATTTTTCAATTACATCACCTGTGTTTCCTAAGTTTATGAATGACATTGTGCAGATGAAGTTTAGGTCTGTCCACGGACACAGAAGAGGTCTGGCCTTTGTTCAAGAGTGAAGTGGACATGACTTACTTCATTGGTAGGCCTTCACATGTATTATGTCCTCTGTTCTCTTCAAACAACTCGAAATTTCATTTGGAACCCTGAGTAGGTCTCACCTCAAACAAACCTCTGGATAGGACACATCTTATTGGCATCCTGAAGCAATCATTTAAAATGTTAGTGTCTTGCGACACTTTTCTGAGACAACAGCAGTGCAAAAGATGCACCATGTTTTAAGATAGGCCTCACTTCATCTGCATCAAGATACTGTTAGTTTAAAATGTATATCTTTAGGACTGTGTAGGGGTCCTGGAGAAGCAGAATCTTCTGTCAGTGTCAAAGTTGTTGAAAAACTGTTTGTCCTTCAATCTTTTCCCTTGTCTTTTGTAATTTTTAAATACATGTTTTAATATTTTTCAAATGTTTGTTTTCTCTTTCACAGATTGAAAGTATAAAAACAAAAAGTGAGTAATTTAACGACAATTATAAGGTAAATGTTTTGTATTCTTTTCGTTACATTTCTATCACATTCACCTACTATTAGTTCCACAGCTTCATTTCTTTAACCCTCAGTTTCCTGCCTTTGCTACTTTCCTCATTCCTTTCTCTATTACCTACTTACTCAACTCCTTCCACTCTTTTTCTCAGTCCCTCTCTTCTCATAGTTCCTCACTCTTGTTCACTCACTCCGTCTCTATTACTCTTAGTGTCTTTGACTGATCACTCTTTCACTACTTGTTCATAATGCTTTCTCTGTGTAGTTGAAGCACACTAAGGGGCATATTATGAACACAGCCAATAAAATTATTGCTGTTTTTATTGGCAGAAAACTGGTGCAAAAGTGGTTTTAGCGGCAGTTTTCTGCTGCAAAAGCGGCTTTGGCGACATATTTCTGCCGATAAAAGCTGCAAAACTTTTATTGCCTATGTTGATGATATGGCTCTATGTTATTTACATTTCTTTGCTGTTTCAATTAATCTTTTTCTGTTACTTCTTCTTTTCTGTTTTCTATTTTTTCTCTCTGTTATTCCCCATGTTTTAATCTTATTTTGAACATTCACTCACATTCTCCAAGAAAGTCTTCTTTGTTATTGTTCTACTCTCTTTTTTTTCTTTCACTTCCTTATCTATTTTGTTTTTCACAATTATACCCTCTTCCGTCTTTTCTTCGGTAAATAGATCTATTAAACAGTATCTCTGGTTTACTCCCTATAGCTGTCTTTCTTTTAACATCACTCTCTGTTTACTTTCCTTATACTTACTCTTCTTTTTTTTTTTTTTTTTTTTGGTTAGCTCCCGGTTCGCGGGAAGCGAACTGGGAAGCGAACTAAAAGAAATAGAGCTTGCCAGAGTGCTAAACATTCTAGCAATTTTTTTTGAAAGGGGAGGTAGTTCTGAAAAGAACTTTTTTTTAATGTTTTTGTTGTTTTATATTTTTTTTATATTTTTTTTGTATTTTTTTTATTTTTTGGTTTTTTTGTATTTTTTGAACAATTTTATATTTTTTTTGGTTTTTTTGGGGGGGAAACAACAAAAAACAGGCATTGAAAAGGGCTCAACAGGAGCAAAAAATAAATTACTGTCTGGGGCGGTTAGGACAATTGTGATTGTTATAATTGATTGATTGATTTTGATTGATTTTAAAACTTATATAGCGCTTACTGTCACCCCATGGGTATCCTGGCGCTTTCGACTAAAAACGGAGTCACGATTAAATAGGTTACATCAGCCCTTACCTGTATAGAGGATTCCTGCTAGGCTTTGGGGAAAAGCCAGGTTTTCAGGTTCCTGCGAAATTCCAGCAGGGCGCTGATCTGTCTAAGGCTCTGGGGAAGTCCATTCCACAGCCGAGCGCCAGCTACGCTAAATGCTCTACCTCCCAACCTGGCCCGTTTGAACCTGGGCACCGTAAGTAGTGAGGCACTAGATGATCGCAGTTGCCTGGAGGGTTGATACCTAGAGAACCTTTCCTGCAAAGGGACTGGCCCTAACTCATGTATCGCTTTAAAAACCAGACACAGGGACTTGAAGCGAATACGTTCTGTCACCGGTAACCAGTGCAGCTCCCTCAGTGCCATTGTTGTCGATGAGCGGCGTTGCCAACCAAGAGCAAGTTTAGCTGCCGCCGACTGGATTCTTTGGAGCCCTTGTAGAATATATAACGGGGCCCCTAGATACAGCGAATTGCAGTAATCCAGTCTGCTACCCACTATGCTACTAACTACCAGTGAGCGAGTCTCTTTAGGCAGCAAGGGTAGAATTTTACGCAACATGCGTAGCAATGCAAAACAGACATTGGCAGTCTTATTGGCCTGTGATTCCAACTGGAGGTCCTTGTCAATCAGCACCCCCAGGTTACGTACTTTGTTCACCGGGATCAGTGGTTCCTCCTCTGGGGTCAGCCTGAATTCAGATGGAAATTGTCTAGGTGGCCCACCCGAGGAGCAATAAACCACCTCGGTCTTTCCTGCGTTAAACTGTAGGGAATTCCTACTAAGCCAATTGGCTGTCTTCCGCATGCATTCCTGGAACCGATCGAGGGATACAGCATTGTCACCCTCCAAGGAGAATGCCAATTGAGTGTCGTCCGCGTAATTAACTGTGCAAACTCCGGCAGACTTTATAATGGGGAGCAGGGGCTGCAAGTAAATATTAAATAAGATGGGACTAATTGCAGACCCCTGCGGTACCCCATGGGTGACCGATGTTTTCCTAGCCATGAAAGGGGCCAGTGTAAATATAAGCTAGGTTGATTGAATTAATGCTCATGTTACCACATGATATCAATGCACCGCAGTGCAGACAAGTATATTTCATATGCCCAAAATTCTCCTGGATGTTTAGCACGGTTTCCCGTGCCTCTACTGCTGTCAACGATATTAACGATGTTGACCTGGCCACAGGAGTTGCTGTTGGGTTTTCTTCCATGTCACGTATCTCCGCCCGGCTGTAATTCAATAAATGCCAACTGTTCATGTGCCGATGCATGGTATAGTTCCCGTAGCTATACTTTTTATCAGTCCCTCTTGATAATTTCTCTTTGCAAATGAGGCAGGTGACATACCTCGCATTTACTTTTTTCTGCCCTGGAGGGATTGAAAAAAACTGCCAAATGAAACTGGCTTTCCTATGGGAAACCCGGGGCACCTCTTCCAAGAACTGTGGTCCTTCTCTCTCCTCTTCCTCTAGTTCTTCCTCTTCCTCCTCTGTGTTGGTGATGACCTGGGGAGGTGGTCCTCTCTTCCCATGAGGAGGTGGAGGTGGTGGTGGGGGTGCACCAGCTGAAGCAACTACTGAAGCCATTGCTCTACTATGAATAAAGGTCTTCCTCTCACAATGATGAAAGTCAGAGTGAGGAAAGAAGGAGGGGTTTTCATCATTTGGGAAAAACAATAGTTCTAAACCAATGAAAAGTGTTATTTTTAGGTCACCTGACCTAGCCTTACATGATTATGAAACCAAAAGTTAAATGAACCAATGAAAAGTTTTATTAACAAGTCACATGACCTCTCACGCTTATGTTACGCGCTGCGGAACGCGCCCCGGATCGCTTCCGGGTCGCTGCGCTTCGCGCCTCGGTTCGCGCTCCGGAGCACTTCCGGGTGCGCTAACGCGGCGCGTCATAAGATGCATTACGCGGCAACGCGATACGTCGCGCTTTCGCGACGCGCCGCGGATCGCTTCCGGGGAGCTGCGCTTCGCGTCTCAGTTCGCGTACCGGAGCACTTCCGGGTGCGCTAACGCAGCGCGTCATAAGACGCATTACGCGACAACGTGATACGTCGCGCTTCCGCGACGCGTCACGATGTTGATTTCTAACGCGGCAGTTGCGCTAACGGAACGTTTACCGGTTCGCGGACCGGGTCGCGGCATCAAATTGAGCTAACGGAAAGCTTCCCGGTTCGCGAACCGGGAGCGAAACAAAAAAAATATTTAAAAAAAAAATTATTAATAAACATATAAAATATATTTTTGGATTTAAAGAAGAATACATTTTACAGCTATAGATATTAGCTTTTAAAAAACCAATGAAATTCACTGAAAAAACCATAGGTTATAGACCATATATAGTTAGGAATTAGCATTTACAAAACCTTGAAAATTCACTGAAAAAACCATAGGTTATAGACCATATATAGTTAGGAATTAGCATTTAAAAAACCTTATTTTACTCACACAAAACCATTGAAATTCCATATATAGTTAGTTGTACTAGCTATATATCGCGCACCGGCAATCCACTGCTGATCATGTCACATATTACATCATTCATGACATGGTCAGTGACATCACTGATGACATCACTGATGACATCTCAAATGACATCACTGATGACATCACTGATGACATCTCAAATGACATCACGGATGACATCACTGATGACATCATCCAGTGACTGTGTGTTTCTGTAAAGTTTAAATATGTTTTACATATTGAAGAATGAGTAGATGTAGAAGTGTCTGGATGAAGGATTTAGTAGGTGCGTGACTGACTGTATGAGTGAGTGATTAAATGTGTCTCACTGAATGCATGGGTTAGTGTCTAAACTGTCTTAATTTGTGCATCATTATGTCTGTTGTTCTGTAATCTGCTGCATGTGTTGATCAGTAGCTATATGAGTAACTATATGGGTTATTGATTGGTTGCCCAAGCATTTGTATGGGAGACTGAGTGTGTGTGTGGGTGGCTGGGAGGTGTATGACTCTGTGCATATATGTGTGAGCAGTTGATTCACTAGATGTATGTGTTCAAAAGTGCATGTGGAAACAGCTGTATGGGCGGTTGACTGTGTGCATGAGTGTATTGGTGAGTGAATGGATATCTCAGTGCTACATGTCAAAGTAAGTACATATGTAAAATACAGTACATGTGAGAGTTGACATATATAAATAACTGTGCATAGGAGCCAGTGAATGTGTGAGTGGCTGTATGCATCATTGTGAACTTGTATCCAGGATTGTATAAGAGAGTAAATATGTTTTAGTATATGTTTGAATAAGTAAGGTGTGTATAACTGTATAGTTGAGAAATGGAGGTGTGATTGATTCTTTGCATGACTGACTAGGTGTGTGAGTAACTCCATGGATGAGTGACAGTCTGTGAGTGTCTGTTTACACTGAGTGTATCTAAGGTTATATTAGAGTCTGAAGAGGTTCATCGTATTATCACATGAATGATGTCATCAGTGATGTGATCAGTAATGTCAAATGAGATGTCATCAGTGATGTCATCAGTGATGTCATTTGAGATGTCATCAGTGATGTCATCAGTGATGTCATTTGAGATGTCATCAGTGATGTCATCAGTGATGTCACTGACCATGTCATGAATGATGTAATATGTGACATGATCAGCAGTGGATTGCGGGTGCGCGATATATAGTTAGTACAACTAACTATATATGGAATTTCAATGGTTTTGTGTGAGTAAAATAAGGTTTTTTAAATGCTAATTCCTAACTATATATGGTCTATAACCTATGGTTTTTTCAGTGAATATATATATATATATATATATATATATATATATATATATATATATATATATATATATATTACCTACTGGCGGTCGCCAGTAGGTATATATAGTTAGGATTTTTTCTCTATGGGATTTTTGAAAATTCTATGTCAAATAACTTTGGCGTTTGTGGACGGAATTGGCTGAAATTTTCGGGAAAATGGCACATTTTGTTTCTGAGCAGCCCCTGAAAATTGGGGGGGGGGTTCGTCCAGGGGGGGTCGAGAAAAAAGGGGGGTCCCAAAACGTGTTTTTAACATTGAGTTTTCCATAGGGCGGTTGGCCTCACTTTTAGCCCGAACGGCTGAATGGATTTGCACGAAACTTGGCAAAATTGTAGGGACTGGTAGCCCGATGTGCCTTTTGTAGGTCTCAATATATGTGCTACAGTGGATTTTGAGAAATTAACGTTTAAAAAAGATATATATCTGTAACAGCGGACCGGGCAGCGCTCCAGTACGCGTACTTTTCGCGCAACGGAGCTTTGTGTAGCGAAGCTGATTGGTTCTCCGGCGTCTGTAAACATTCCAAACAGTCCGTAGCGGCCGCCATCTTGTCTCTCGGTAGGATCGAGAGACAAGAGGAGGCCAAAGCGAAGGGGCAAATGACCATAAGGGGGCATAGTAGATCCTCGCTGACCCCCTAGGTTTGATGTGGAGGTTTTAAAAGGGCCCCGCGGGGCAAAAAAAATAATAATAATAATAATCGAACGGCTGAATGGATTTGCACGAAACTTGGTAAAATATTAGGGACTGGTAGCCCGATGTGCCTTTGCTAGGTCTCAATATGTGTGCTCCAGTGGATTTTGAGAAATTAACGTTCAAAAAAAGATATATATCTGTAACAGCGCTCCGCTTCGTGTACTTTTCGCGTTACGGAGCTTTGCGAAGCTGATTGGTTCTCCGGCGTCTGTCAACATTCCAAACAGTCCGTAGCGGCCGCCATCTTGTCTCTCGGTAGGATTGAGAGACAAGAGGAGGCCAAAGCGAAGGGGGAAATGACCATAAGGGGGCATAGTAGATCCTTCCTGACCTCTTAGGTTTGATGTACCATTTTGCCAAGTTTGGTGTAATTCCGTTCAGCCATTCAGGCTGTAGACGTATGTAAATGTCCTATGGAAAATTGCATGGGGAAAACACATTTGAAAGTGTTGAAATTTAGAACCAATTAAAATGTTACTTTGGTTTTGTATTTGTGTGTGATGAAAGTTAATTGGTTATGTATATATGTCAAATGAGAGGAAACCACAGCCATTTTGTGATACTACTGTCTGAGGTACATTTGTGAGGAATTTTTGGTGGTGAATTTCTGGTGTTTGATTTACACAGTACTAACACTTCTCCTACTTTTAAAAAGGTGAGTTGTTAATTTGTAAGGGGAACTATGTTGTACACTTGAAGATAATTTGAAAAATGTTTTCTGTTATTTATTTGCAGTCCTTCTGTTATACTAAATACTTGATAAAGTTAGTTTTATATTATGTATTACTAAAAACGATAAATGAAAGTGATTATTTTTTTCTGAAATTTACAGCAAGCAATTTCAAAATAAAATGGCTCACAATGAAGAGACCGTGGCAATTTCTTTTGAATTGTCCACTACATTGATTGAAATTGAGAGCACCAATAATGAAATATTGTCACAAGGAGGAGATGACTTGTATGATTCCATTAGATTGATTGAAATGGACAGCACCAATAATGAAATATTGTCACAAGGAGATGACTTGAATGATTCCACTACATTGATTGAAATTGAGAGCACCAATAATGAAATATTGTCACAAGGAGGAGATGGCTTGTATGATTCCATTAGATTGATTGAAATGGACAGCATCAATAATGAAATATTGTCACAAGGAGGAGATGACTTGAATGATTCCACTACATTGATTGAAATTGAGAGCACCAATAATGAAAAATTGTCACTAGGAGATGACTTGAATGATTCCACTACATTGATTGAAATTGACAGCACCAATAATGAAATATTGTCACAAGGAGGAGATGACTTGAATGATTTTTTTGATCAATCTGTTGATGGCGAATTTATCGAATGTTTGGAGACCATAGAGTTACAAGAATCATCATTGCAGACTTTTCATGAGGAAATTACTGATGAGGACATGTTACTAGTTCTTTCAAATTTAGAAAATTCTGAAGAATAAATTTATAATTGTTTGAGACATTATTCATTTTTATTTTTAATTTATGAGGTTGTAGCGAAGTGATTGTAGTATAAAATGAGACTTATAGTATAGAGTGCAACATTTTTATGTTACATGGTAAGTTTACTCATATTTACTTCCCTTCTGCCACTATATTATCTCCAATGTGTATTTGACATCTCTTCTTCATCTCCGGCCTCCTTTCTCTCACTGTGTGTCTCCGATGCATCTTATCGCTGCTATTTTGTGTAATTACAGAAGAGAGTAAAATAAAATAGTTCGGAACGTGAAAAGGGGGCAAAGTAGAGTACCCCTCACCCCCTAGGCCTTCTCAGGCGGTCCCAAAAGGATCAGTTTCTGCTTTCCTGAGAGATTATGGTATGAGTTCCATATACCACAATAATTTGCATTACAACATGCAAGATATCTATCTCCTATTTCCAACTTTGAGATATTCGCGCTAAGCGCGAATATCTCCAAAAAGTAACACCTGCCCTGAGCAGTTCTTAGCCATGTTATCCAATGGGAGGTGGATAACATGGCTAAGAGCATTAGCTCGGTAATGCATGAATATCGCTGACTTTTTAGCGATATTCATGCATTGCGGCCGTTTATTATCGCATTTGCGATAAACCTTGATAATAGCAAGGTTTATCCTCGATAATTTCTGACGATGCTTAGCGGTAAAAAATTCGTTGGTAAGCATCGTTAGCGATAAATATCGCTTAACTTTGGTAATATGCACCAACGTATGTTAACGTTCGATTCGAAGGAAATGAGGAAGTGTTGAAAAACATTGTCTGCGCCATCTTGCCTTTTTTGAAATGCCACACTTTTGTCGTGCACGGCAGCCATTTTAGATGCCTTGACCAGACCCACTCTCTGCACGCTGTCGATTCGTAGCATGGCTCCCCACCCTCGCAAGCATCTTCCCCAGGCACTGGTCACCCCCGCTCTCTGTCTTATGCATCGGCAATAAACCTCCCCCCATCTGCGCTGCTCTTCCCTGAAAATCACACTCTGTGCCCGCCCGACACCTCCCTTTCGCCCTATTCACTACCGCACCCTCTGACACTCCTCTTCCTCTGTGTCCGATTGTCCAGGCTATCACCTAGCCCTGCAGATGTAGTTTATGGCCCCAGCTGTAAAGAATCACCCCTCTTCAAAGGAGTTATAGTAGATCAAGGCCCACACCCGATGAGATCCGTCACACCACACGTGTTCCTACTATCTGAAAACCATCCTGTATTGTGATTGGGGAGGGGACCGAGCCTGAAGCAGAAGATTCCAGGAATGACTCTTTGTACATCAAAGTTTTTACAATTATGTGTCACATTAAAAATATATAGCACTCCAACAAAGTAGTAGGAATATAAAACTTTAATAACATATAAATATATACAACAAAACAAAAACAGTAAAAACATTTAAACAACGAAGAGACCGTGGCAATTTCTTTTGAATTCCTGATGAGGACATGTTACTAGTTCTTTCAAATTATGAAAATTCAGAAGATGTTGCCTGGGGGTGGGTCGTCAGTAGCAGTCTGTTGTGCGAATAGTTCCAAGGCAGCAGAACGCGCTGAAATCTAGATGGCACGAAAGTGATGTCTAGTAAGTTGCCGCCCAGCAAATAACGGCGTGGGGCGCCGCGGGGGTGAGTGAGTCCAGTAGGCACCACAGCTATTCTTACCGGCATTGCAGAATTACTGCTGGGGACAATGCCTGTGCTGTAGCAGGGTCACAGCAGAAACAAAAAGGATTCTGTTGAAGATGTTGTTGGTTTTCAATTTGAATACAGTTCTGGTGTCAACTGCTATGCTAATGTAGTGGTTAATGTTTTGTTTTCTCTAGAAAATGTAAAAGAGGGGGAGGCAGTCCAAAGTTCCGTTAAAAGGGCAAAGGAAAGGATCGGTGGTTTGAACTATCAGTCAAAAAGGGGAGGGGGTGCAACAATTTTTCCTACCGGGTCACACTGTGCTTTCACCGGAACTGAGGTCTGCAGGATTCTAGTAATTCAAAGTGAGGCTGGCGCCAGCATGGGAGCGCCAACGTCCCGCGGATACAGTTTCGTCACTCCACGGGCGATCATGGCAGTCATTCCCCATCGGGGGTCGGAGACTCCCGCGGCTCCTCTAGAATCTTCAAGGTCGTGGAGGACTACGGTGGTGGAGTCAACCAGTGACCGGGCCATTTCTTTATGCTGGGCCCGCTCTTGCCAGGTCGACCGCCATTTTGAGAGTTCGGTAGCTACTGGCGATCGCGGGGTCAAATGAGCGGACGGGCTCCACCCTGCCGGGCGAGACGTTGCAGCATGGCCACAGTGGAAGAACTCTTTTCCGGGCGCCTGGAGCGCTGAGGGTGCAGCTGGGAAGCCTCCACCTGGGGAGGCGGGAGAGGCCTGTTCGCACCGTCTCTCCCTCCCAGTGCACCCCACGGCGTCTCGCTTGAGATTTGTTATGGCCGGACCAGGCGATGAGGACGAGGGGGGGGGGGTCGGAGGCATGTGCAAGACATCCCCCCCCAGTGTTGTCGCAGCCATTATTCAAGAAAGAAGAAGTGTCCCGTCCGTCTTCGGGCCGGGCTTCCGGTAGATGTCGGCCGGACGCCCCTGGCTCTGGCCCCATGAATGGGTTTCTTGGTTTATCGGCTGCAGCCGGATCCCGTCGGCCTCGGCCCCCCGACCGTTGGTGGCCGGACCGGAAGAGCATGTGGCGGGACTACCTGAAACTGTCAAGGGCCACCGCGGCCAGACTGGGAGAGAGAGGGGAGGGTCGAGGAGACATTCCCCCCCCCTGCAACTGTTCAGCGTTGTAAAGGCAATCCCCTGGCCGGGTCCCACTGGCCTCGGCCTCTCCTCCGGCTACACCCTACGTTAGGATCTCCTGGCCGAGGCGTGGCAGCAGGACCCGCCTTATATGGGCTGCTCCCGGCTGGGCGTAGCCGCAACCCTGCCCCACCTTGGAAGTTTCCAGAGTGGGGGCGGATGTTCTACTGACTTGCATTTTCCCCAGTCTATCAATTTTTTTGGCGTGGCAGGCGGTGGGACAGCGAGGGGTGATTTGGTTTCTCTTACTGTTTTTCTGGTCTCTCACCACTGGCATATTTTAACGTTTTCTTGTTTCTAGGACATTAATAGGTTTTATCATTACGTTATGTTATCGTTTCTTTGTTCGTTGTTTAATAAAAGTTCATGTTCATCAGTGGCCTACTGATTTTCGTTTTCCTATTCTTTTCTTTCCAGGTTGTTTCATGCTAAAGTTTCTGTTAACAGGATACAGTGATCACTTCGTTATTATTGCATATGTCCTTTTCACTAGGGGTGCTCTCTGGTCGGGCCAGATGACGTATCTCTAGTAAATGGTCCGGGTGAAACAGGTGCATCAATCAGTGGGGAGTAGATAGGCATGACAGATTACAACGGGGGAGAAAGGTCCGCATTACGTACCCTTTCACTATTTGCAAAGATTTTCCTACGTATATTTGCAAACAGGGAATACCTCCAAAAAGAACCAATTCCCAAACAGTCAATGTTTAGGGAAACAATCAATCAATGAGGAACGAAATAGGCACGACGTGTTAAAGGTTTGCGTTACCTACCCTTCACTATCTGCAAAGGGAGAGAGAATATTCCTATTCTTCCTCGTTTGCAGGCAGAGAAGATTCTTAAGAGAATCAACTTCGAACAATTCAATGCTCGATTCAAACAATCAACAAGGGGTACTGTGAACACAAATGAACGCCGCTTATGTACATACACATTGGTATTATCAACAGGTTGTTCCTAATGTTTCTATTTTAGGGAGGTCAAAAAGAGATCCCATTAGTGGCCTACTGATTTTGCTCGATTCCTTTTGTTTTTTTACACGATTTTTCGCTATCTGCAAAGACTAAACAGAGTATTGCGACTCTGTGCTTGTTTGTAAATAGAGAATGAACCAAAGAGAACAATCAATCAAATGGAGAGAGAAGCAGGCACGACGGATTACAACGGGGGCAAAGGCCTGCGTTAACTACCCTTCACTATCTGCAAAGAGAGAGTACTCCTAATAGAAATGAGGGGTGGGGGGCAGCATTCAAAGCAGATCAGTGTGCATAAACACGAAAATGTTTTTACTTACCACGTACTTGACATTCGACAGCTTATGATATTTGCTATTAAAAAACCATTGAAATTCACTGAAAAAACCATAGGTTATAGACCATATATAGTTAGGAATTAGCATTTACAAAACCTTGAAAATTCACTGAAAAAACCATAGGTTATAGACCATATATAGTTAGGAATTAGCATTTAAAAAACCTTATTTTACTCACACAAAACCATTGAAATTCCATATATAGTTAGTTGCACTAACTATATATCGCGCACCCGCAATCCACTGCTGATGATGTCACATATTACATCATTCATGACATGGTCAGTGACATCACTGATGACATCACTGATGACATCTCAAATGACATCACTGATGACAACATCCAGTGATTATGTGTTTCTGTAAAGTTTAAATATGTTTTACATATTGAAGAATGAGTGGATGTATAAGTGTCTGAATGAAGGTTTTAGTAGGTGCGTGATTGACTGTATGAGTGAGTGATTAAATGCGTCTTACTAAATGCACGGGTTAGTGACTAAACTGTCTGAAAGTGTGCATCAGTATGTCTGTTGTTGTGCAAGCTGCTGCATGTGTTGATCAGTAGCTATATAAGTAGCTATATGGGTTATTGATTGGTTGCACAAGTATTTGTATGGGAGACTGAGTGTGTGTATGGCTGGCTGGGAGGTGTGTGACTCTGTGCAGATCAATGTGTACTTGTATCAGTGATTCTATAAGAGAGTAAGTATGTGTTAGTATATGTTTGAAAATGTAAGGTACTCTATGTTTAACTGTGTAGATTAGAAAATGGAAGTGTGATTGATTCTTTACAGGACTGACTGGGTGTGTGAGTAACTCCATGGATGAGTGGCAGAGTGTGAGTGTCTGTATAGGTGTATGAGTGCATATGATAGTGTTGTAAAGATGAGTGATTGTATGTATGAATGATTGTATGGGTGAATGAGTGAATGTGTGTGTAGACGTAGGAATCAGTGAGTGCATATGTAGTAACTAGTATTGGTGTGTCAATGGTTTCAAAAATTATACTCTGTATTTAACACTGGGTGTAACAGAGGTTATATTAAAGTGTGAGGAGATGCATTGTATTGTCACATTAATGATATCATCATTGATGTGACCATTGATGTCAAATGAGATATCATCAGTGATGTCATTTGAGATGTCATCAGTGATGTCATCAGTGATGTCATTTGAGATGTCATCAGTGATGTCATCAGTGATGTCACTGACCATGTCATGAATGATGTAATATGTGACATCATCAGCAGTGGATTGCGGGTGCGCGATATATAGTTAGTGCAACTAACTATATATGGAATTTCAATGGTTTTGTGTGAGTAAAATAAGGTTTTTTAAATGCTAATTCCTAACTATATATGGTCTATAACCTATGGTTTTTTCAGTGAATATATATATATATATACATACATACTGGTGATTGCCAGTAGGCAGTTATAATTAAGATCATGGTTCCATAGGAAAACCGTTTTTTTTACTTTGGTGCCCTTTGACGGATCTTCACAAAATTTCCCCAAAAAGTGCTCCGGTGATTCTTGTTGCACATGAAAAGTTTCAGGGGATTCGTAAAACAGGTGCTGAGAAAAATGGAGTTAAAATAAGGGTGAGTTTGTAATCCCATAGGATTTCCCACAGGAACCTCTCAACAAGACTACAGACCTAAACACTGAATGGAATTACACCAATATGTCAGAACGGTAGGTGTTGTTATGCAGATTGTGCTTTTTTAAAATTTGTGCAAATCCGTTTGGTAGTAAGTTGGAAATTATAGTGATATATGTGGCCTTGGATATTTTGCGAACAACCACAATTAATTGCCAATGCGCGGGCCAACCAGAATGCTGTGATTGGCTGAACACAACCTGAACAGAAAGTTGCGGCCACCATTAAGGGGTCAGGATGGAGGTACTCTTACTCCATGTTTGAGAAATAGGGGTGGTAGAGACTCAAGTTATGTGTCCGAAACAGTTTTTTTTTAATCACACACAATAATCGTGACAATGACGTGACCACCAGCATGGGCCCCATGTATCGCTAAGGGGACATCATGACTATTGCAGTGATATCGTGAATATTGGTGAAAATATAAAAGTTAAAATATCTATATCCATATACACACCCTTGCTGGTCACAGTCACAGACTCATGTACCTACTCACATGCCCACTCAGACACTCATACACCTACTCACATGTATTGAGATGCGAATAAGTGATGTCACTGACCATGTCATGAGTGATGTAATATGTGAGGTTATAAGAAGTGCATTGAGAGGGTGTTATTTATAGTTAGCTCAGGTAACTTCAGCTGCTGAATTTCTCTGGTTTTGAACGAGTGAAATGTCAGCCTAAATATAAGGTCCCTGTAACCTTGGTTTTTTCAGGTTTGAATTTCTAAGGCTATTTAAATTCTATTTCCTAACTATAACATCTCTGTAATCTTTGTTTTTTAAGTATATATATATATATATATATATATATATATTTATATACATGATCATGTAGTATATATTTTAAGACGCACATATCAAAAAATGTACATAGGTAGTACAATTTTGAGTGTCCATGTGAAAAGGTTGCAACACATTAGGGCGATTGTCAACAAGGACTCCTCTTATCCAGTGGCAAGTGAGCAAGTACATAAGAGTAACGTGGAGAATTTATAGTACTTTCCCATAGACCAAATACCAGTCCGTAGTAGAGGAGGGAATAGGGAACAATGCCTGAGAAAGTTGGAATTGAAACATATTTTAAGATTTAACACAAAGGTTCCTACAGGCATTAATATCGAAAAGGACCTGCTTGTGCATTTACAGTTGAATATCTATATACATTGAACCAAGTCTGTAAGCCAATCCTTGGGGAAGTTTGAATGATGAAGGAGATTATGTTTTAACTTTGAGCACTTTATAATGGGAAAGAGGATTTAAAGAATGGGTGGAGGGGAGGGACAACAAGCACAAAGCATTTTAGGGCACTTGCTCTCCATTGTGATAATACTTGAAAGAAGCATAAGGCACCTCTCCAGAAGATGGAATGACATTTCATTTAGTGATAGTCAAGGTAGCTCTGCACGGGGCACTTCAACATGAATGAGACTGCACTTTGCACTTTATTCGTATATATAAGCATGCTTATGAAGTCTGGCATTGTATCTAAGTGCTCGCAAAAGTATCGAACTACAGAGAGGTGAACCGGTTTCTTTTTTTTTTTTTTTTTGTCCTCATATATGCCACCAGTTAATATCTGCTCTAAAATAGGCGCTCTTCAAGCCACTGTCACAAACTATCCTTTCCAGCCCTCGTGTTTGTGGATAGCTGTAGAAGATTGCCCAGAGAAATGGCCGTTACCCGTCCAACTTCCTTTCGAATTGGTTCTTGCAGCAAGGAAGGACAGGACCACTTACCTCTGGCATAATCATTGGACTATTGTTACCTTTCAATCCAGGCATTCAGTGCAGACCACAACCTAACAGCTTTATCACCCCCACATAGAACATCAAATTTACTCACCGCCACGATGTATTTAAGACAGTCTGCAAATTTCGGGGGGGAAGCAGATTTCCATGCTTTGCAGATCTCTCTTCTAGCAATGGTCATAACATAAAAAATAAACTGTGACAAGTTACTGTTAAACACATAATCTGACAATAGGCCAAAAAACACCAATCTAGGTGTACATTGAATTGAAACCGACAGAACCTCTTCCAAGAAGTTACACAATTGTTCCCAAAAATTTGCTATATTCGGACATTCAAAGAACATATGAATACCATTTGCGCTCATTAGATTACACCTAGGACAAAAGTATTGCACCCCAGAAATCCTAGAAAGTTTAGCCGGGGTCCAATACACTCTGTGTAACGTGTATAAATGATTTCTTCTTAAATTAGAAGGTTTAATTATCTTTTGGGATAAAGAAAAAGAGTCAACCCACAATTTCTCAACATTCTCAGCTATCTGAACTGAGGAGGGGTCCCATATTTTTGCAATCTCTACTTCTAGGTTGTCTTTATTGTTCAGTAATATATTATACCATTGTGCCGTTTCCCTTTTCATTTCTCTGGAATTACTATATAACTCTAAGAACAAATTCTCGTCATTTGAGGCCCAATTTTGACTTCCCCACCAGGTCGATAGTTGATAGAACTTAAACCTCGTTAAAGTCCCTCCAGTTACACCCTCAAGAAATTCCCACTTTAGAACTTTCGATTCGTCACATAAGTCCCCCCATTTCAGGAGACCTGCTCTTCTTAAAGGGAGAGCCAGTTGATCCAATAAACACTCCGGAGTGCCTGGTGAGTCCCATAGTGGGGAATATTGATGGTAATATTGAATACACAGCAGTCTGCACACCTGCGACCAATAATATAAAGCCGCTTTTAACACTTTCAGCCTGACTTTTTTGAAGAATTTTTTGTCACCAAATTTAAAGAGAAAATAGTCAGTACCAAAAGGGAGATCCTGTAGCATAGCCTGGAATAGTAAACTGTTTGAAGTAAAATCCAATCTATTAGCTAATATCCTAAAGTTTTTAAGCTGGAAAGCATAACAATAAAATAATAAGTCCGGGAGAGCTAAACCACCTAATTTTAAACCTCTCCTCAGCTTCTTCCAAGCTATCCTTGGAGATTTTGTCGCCCAAATAAAAGACCCTATTCTACCTTGTAAGTTAAGAATATCTTTTCTACTGAAAACTAAGGGAATAGAATTAAACAAAAACGTTACCTTAGGCAGAATGATCATTTTAACAAGATTCACTCTGCCGTAGATATTTAAAGGTAGAGTATTCCACCTAGAGAGAAGTTTTTTGATCTCCTTTATCACAATTTCCCAACTAACCTTCGGGGTGTCGTCTATATTCTGGGTTAAGTAAATACCTAGATATCTCATCTTGCATTTGGCTTCTGGAATAGGGAGTGGATTATTCCAGCACATTACCTCGGTTTTCTCCTTGTTAATAGTATAACCTGAGACCAAGCCAAAGTTCTCCGCAAGCAAAAATAACCTAGGAATTGCTTCGAGAGGGTTTGAAGTATACAACAAAAGATCATCTGCATATAACGCTGTCCTAATTGATAATTCCCCAATTTTAAACGAAGAAATGACAGAATCCTGTCTTAAAGAACAAACAAAAGGCTCTATGTAAACATCAAACAATAACGGAGACAAGGGACATCCTTGCCTCGTTCCTCTACCAACACTGAACCATTCTGACAGTCCTCCGTTGACCAGAATCTTAGCCCTGGGACTTCTATATAAAGACACCACACTTTTAATATAAATTTCAGGAAAACCAAATTTCTTCATCGTTGACCATAGATATTTCCAGTTTACTTGGTCAAACGCTTTCGCAGCATCTATTGCAACTATGGCCAAAGGTTTACTGTTTTGGACTGCATAGTCAATAGCTCCAATTGCCTGAAATGTGAGTTCATTCAATTGTCTGCCCGGGATAAATCCGCGTTGGTCCGGATGTATAATGGATTTGATAACCTTAGCGAGCCTATTTGCCAAAATACCTGAATAAACTTTTAAGTCGGAGTTCAGTAAAGATATAGGTCTATATGATTCTATCCTTTGTGGGTCTTTGTTTGGCTTCGCAATTAATGAGATGGTTGCGTCCAACCAAGAAGATGGGATTTGTTGACCTTGGATGAAGATTTCGTTAAAGAGTTTAAGCATTGGAACAATAAATTCATCCAAATTATCCTTGTAGATTTCTGTTGGGAGCCCATCCGGACCCGCAGCTTTCTTTCTTGACATTTTCTCGACTTGAGATCTTATTTCCCCCTCCGTGATTTCACTTCCTAAGAACGCTACTTCTTCATTCCTCAAACAAGTTAGGTTTCTCAGAATTTCTAGGTTTTCTATTTCTTCCGGTGCAGTATTCACTCTTTCACGATAAAGATCCTCATAAAAAGATCTGGCCTCCTCCTTAATGTCTTCATCCTCAGATAGAACAGCCCCAGTTCCACGTTGTATTAAAGTTTTGATGCTGTTTCTGGACCTGTCCGCTCTGGCTTTCCAGGCAAGTAATGATCCACATTTCTCCCCATATTCAAAATTACTCAACTTGCTTACCTCCCACTTGTCTCTTAGTATTTTTTCAGAACATAATCTGTGATTAGTTTGTAAGTCATTTAATTCTTTTTCCAGCCTCAATATTTCTGTTCGATCATTAGAGATGGCATGAAGAAGTTGCTGCTCTTTTATTTTAATTAGATTGAGATCGTTTGCTTCTTTTTCTTTAATTAACTTTCTATTTAGGGCCATTTGGGAGCCGTATATACCTCTTAAAAAAGATTTAAAGGCGTCCCATATGATTCGGTTCGGGGCTGAATCATTATTAAATAAGAAGAACTCTCTTATGCTTTTCTTGGTGCTAGTATTGAAGTCAGCTTTCAATAAAATAGTCCTATCCAGAGTCCACCTGTACTCTGATGGGTTCTTTTTTTGAATGCTAATACACAACTTAACCACAGAGTGATCTGATAATCCGTTCGGGATATATACAATAGAATGAATATTTGGTAGCATCGCTCTATCTAACAAAAAATAATCTATCCTGGAGAACTGATGTTTTTTTTTGCTGTAAAACGAATACTCTCTCTGCGAGCCATATTTGACTCTCCAGGCATCGCACAGCGCATACTCCTTAATGATGTTTTGTAACGTACATATCGATTTTATTGGGCAGTTGTATCTAGCCTTTGAGGTGCGGTCAAGTTCTGCATCCAGTAGTAAGTTAAAGTCTCCCCCTAGCACTATAGGGATAGAAAATTGTAGTAAATAACTTGCTAGTTTATGGAGAAAACATGGATTATCTTCATTTGGGCCATAATAAACCCCACATAAGAATTTAACAGTACCCACTGATACCACCACCACCAACCACCGCCCTGACTGATCTGTAGCCCAATCATGGACAACTATTCCTTTATTGGCACGAATAATGATTGCCACCCCCCTAGTGGTACCTATTTGGTTTGAGCAAAAAATTTCCTGAACCCATTTATGTTTTCTAAAGACTTCACTACATTTATTTGCTTCCAGATGAGTCTCCTGCAGAAGGATTAGTGATGCTCCAACATTTTCTAAGAAATGAGAAACATTAAATTGTTTCTTATAACTCCCTAAACCGTTCACATTCCAGGAGAGGATTATAGTTTGGCTAGCTTGCATACTCTAGTTTTAAATTTTGAATGTGGCTAGTAGCATAACTTAGTACCTTATAAAAATGATAATTAATTAACGGAAAGAAAAAAAAACTTTTTTATGGTGTCTGAGGACATTTTTTGTTTTTTTTTACCCCTTCCCCTGTAGCACCCACCCACCCACCCTGCGGGGAACCCTTCCCTCCGGATTGGCGAAAACGCCCTAGAAGGCCCCGTTCCCTGATTACCCCACTCTAATGAAAGACAAACATATATACAGGTCTCATTCCCCTATCTTTATTGATCATTTCATGCAAAAAAACTCTTAATTTTTCTTTTATATATATTTTATATATATATATACATATATACATACACAAATTTTATTTTATTTTTTATTTATTTATTTTTTTTTTTTTCCCCTCTTCCCCTTTGTATATTCTCTAATGTTTATCTATATGTATCTGTATATATACATATGTATACACATACACACATTTTTTTTTTTTTTATTTATTTATTTATTTATTTATTTATTTATTTATTTATTTTTTATCTTTTTTTAAATCCCTTTTCCCTTATTATTATTATTTTTTTTTATTTTATTTTTTTTTCCCTTCACCTGTTCACTAACATACTCTACCCTATACTGAAATACAGAGTAAATAGATTTGAGACATAGAACATCTAGATCGCCTCTACTTATGCTATTCTTCCTGGGCCTTCATCCTCTCTAGAACAGCATCTACCTCTTCCGGAAATTGGCACGTGTACATCTTATTATTCCACATAATTTTAAGAAGTGCTGGAAACTTCATCTGTACATTTGCCCCCATGGAACGTAATTCTGGCATTCTAGACCCTAACTCCCACTGTCTTTGAGCAGTTTTACCACCTATATCAGATCTAATATAATATGGATTAGCTCGAAAGTGTAGGGAAGTGCGTGATAGGCATCTGTTCAGAATCAGTTCTTTCACGCTATATGTTTGAAAGTTCACCAAAATCTTCCTAGGGGCCTTCCTGTCCGGGTGCAACCTATATGGGTCTCTGTGTACCCTCTGAATTTCCGCTTCTAGATCTATATCAGGACGATCCTTGAGGATATCTTCACGCAATAATCTGCAAACAAAACCTTTTAAGTCCTCCACCTCTGTCCCTTCCGGAATTTTTAGGATCCTCAGGTTATTCCTGCGAGATTGAGTTTCCAGCCTCTCCAAATCCATAGCTAGCGATCTATTCTGGGCCTTCAAAGCTTTTATTTCTTTAGAATTGGTATTTGAGGACTCTGAGAGTGTAGAAACCTTTCCTTCCAGTGTGCTAGTTCTAGTATTAATACCGTCAATTTTTGCCTCTAATAGGTCAAATCTATCATGCAGACGCTGTTGATTTTTTTCAGAAGTCTCAAATCTACCTAGTAGATCCCCTCTTAAGGACTGTAGTAGGAATCCAAGACTTTTATCTGAAGAGTCGCTACCTCCGCAAGCTCCTTCTTCCTCTGTATGGAGAGGTTGGAGTTCAACCTCCTGCGTAATGTATTCTGGCAGCTCACTCCCATGGCTTATTTCTTGATTAGCAGTCTTTGAGAAACTAACTGAAGGTTGGGCAATTGCTTCACTTGCCTTAGTAGCCGAGACTTCTTCAACTGCTATCGCTGGAGTGTTAGCTGATTCCAGAGCCCCAAATTTATTACTCAGGGGAAAGGAGGCTAAAAGAGGGGAAACTGCTACCTGAGTCGGACTTTTTAAACTTGGCTCCCCTCCACCACCTCTATCCATACCGGTACTGTCTGTTTTAGAAGACAGTGTATGCTCCATTATCTTAAAGTAACTCTTAAGTGACGGAGTACTTTTAAACGAATTAGATTTAGAATGTTTTGAGCCTTTAGCCTTACCCCTCTTCGCTCCCCCTTTTCTACTCTGTCTACCTGGTGAAATTGGCTCCGGACCCTTACTAGTAGCTTCGGCCAAATCTGCAGTATTTAGTACCCCCTTTATCTTAAGCTCCTTTCGTGAGCGAAGCTGATATCTATTTTTAATGGCACTTTTCTGCTCGGCACTAACTACTCCCACTTTGGAACATTGTTCAGGTGCTCTAGCTGTAAGGAGCCCTTTCGTTGTGTCTTCCTTCCTAGAGGGGCTTATGTTTCCCAAATTAATTAGCTGTGTAGCAGGAATCCTCCTATCTGCATCCATACAAACTGTGGAGTTCCAACAAGATGCAAACACTGGAAAATGAGGGTAGTTCTCGCGGCTTGCAATCCCTGTTAACCGATACCATAGAGCAGCTTTCTTATGAGGGCCGATGATATTACAGCTTACCCAGGGTTTTATACTGACTGCGATCTGCTCTGCCTGGGATCGTACATTGCAGCCACAGCGCCCGTTCACAAAACGCTGAGGACCCACTCCAAGTGCTAATGGTAGCGCCTCACCATAGACACGAAACAACTGACCGGTAGCCGACTCCCTGGCGTACCGCCGTTCGTGAGTCGCGCCGTGTTGCTCTCTCATCCGACCTACCAAGTGGTCCGCGTAGGTCCTAGTGCCTTCTCCTTACTTCCGTCTCCCTGTTCGGCGTTTGCTTCCGCTGTCACTCTCGTTCCGTGGACGCGGGGGAAAAAGGTGAGAGAAACTACTCAACCAACATGTTCCGTTTATAGTCCAGCTTGGAAAAACGAACGAAGAGAAGAGAAGAGACCCATAGTAACTTTTAACTAGGGCATCAGGGACGGAACCTCGCAGCAGCCGCTAGCCTGCCGCCGCCATGTTCCCCTGGCTCCTCCCACTAGGTGAACCGGTTTCTGTGAACAAAAAAGATGCGATACACAGCTAGTAAGTGTATATATTTCTATATTTATGGTACAGAATGTAATAGAAAGATTAGATGTTGATGCCCGATATTTAATATGACGACACGCTGCTATAATCATTCTCAAAGCACTTTAGGGAGTTAGAGCACAGGCTCTCAATGTATTGCATCTCAAGCACTAACAAGTACAGGCTAATGGGGGAGATTCGCTATGACACTATGCACTTTACATAGTGGACCAAATCAGGGTACCAGCAATGTACAAGTGATACGTGATTAAGTTGAATTTTGAACACCGTTATGATTTGAAATGCCATTTGGGGTCACCAAATGAATTGAGTTACTTTAAATAGAAGAAGTTGCAACTCTCGTGAAATCCCCAAATCGGCTCCTGATAATAATTTTTTAACACAGGGTGTGAGCGGAATTTAACACAGTACTGTTAGTCACAAAACAAGTGTATTAGTGCAGTCTTGGTAAGATTCAGGGTTTTAAGAAAATACAGTGTGATACAAAGCCAGCGGAATAGTTAAATAACAAGAAGTTTTGTCTTAACGAATTATTGAAAAACTTTGTTCTGCACATCGTGAGCAAAATTTGCACTGTCACTGTAAATGTTTGGGGAAGTATTGAGGCACAAAATGGCGATGAGTTATTATTGTGAAGAAGACCGTGTATACAGTCGAAAAGCGTAACCTCAAGCTGCAATAAACCAATGAAGAGAACCCGAGCGTGTTGGAGCCTGTTTTTTGACTGGGAATGGGTTGTTGAGCAATATATTACCTACTGGCGGTCGCCAGTAGGTTGTGATAGTTAGAACCTATTTTCCATAGGAAATCCGCAACATTCTATTTGGAATATCTTTGGCGCCAGTTGATGAATCTTCGTGAAATTTTCAAAACTAATGGCCAGCTCCGTTCCGCTCCTTGATGATTTGTGTAGTGGGGGTTATCCCCATGCAATTTCCCATAGGACATTTAGCGGCTACAGCCCAAACTGCTGAATGGAATTACACCAAATTTGTCAAATATGTAGTCCTCAGTTCAGACTCATGCCTTTTGCTTAAACGGTGTCAATCTGTTCAGTAGTTCCTGAGAAATTGACAGTTAAAATCATTTATATATCTATGGCCGCTGTGGATCCGCGCACCCTGAGTGCACCTGGAGCGTACCATGAGCTCACCATAAGCGTACCCTTCTAATCACGCGCTGAATGCTAATTGGCTGTAAGTGTTTGTCAACATTTGAAACCAGGAACTGTTGGCAGTCATTTTGTGCCTCGGTAGAAGCGAGGCTGAAGAAGTCAGTGCAAAACGTATTAAGGGGGCAGAGTAGAAATATCCTGATCCTCTAGACCTGTTATGGGTACCCCAAGGGCTCAAAATGTTAATTCTTTTTTTAAAACCCGGCAGGTGCGTGCAATGTGCACGCATCCTGCCTAAAAAAAAATACATATATAACGGGGCTTCTTTTATAATTGGCCCCCAGGGGGCCAAATCCCGTGGGCAAATTTAAATAATGTATGGGGGCCCAAAGGGGCCTCCTAGCCACGGCGACTGGCACCCCCCAGGGCTATAAAATAAATAGTTGGCGGGCTCCAAGGCCCCCCCAGCAGAATTAGTGGTGCGGGGCCTCAACGACCGCCCCATGCGCCGGGGACCACCACCCCGGGGCTTCCTGTATTGTGGGAGGGGGGCTGCGTGGCCCCCCTCCTGGAGCCCTTTAGGGCCCTGGGGACCTCCACCCCCCAGGGCCAGCTCCTGCAGTGTCCCTGGGTGCCTACCCCGGGACATGTTTTAGTTGTACATCTTCAACAGAGTAACAAAATAAAAGGCATTGTATGTGAGAGTTGGTGTATATAAATAAGTATATGTAAGAGTCAGTGATTGTGAGAGTAATTAAATGAATGAGTGTGTAATTGTAATGGTGATTTTTTAACATATAACTATGAATTACCATGTGTTTGAATAAATGAGGTGCTGTGTGTATAATTGTGTAAGTGAGTTAATGTAAGTGTGGTTAATTCTTTTCATGAGTGAGTAGGATGACTGCATAACCGACTAAGATGACTGCTGATGTGTCAATGTCTATATATGTGTAGTTGTGTGTGTAGACTTAGGAATCAGTGAGTGGGTATGTAGTAACTGGTATTGGTGTGTCAATGGTTTCAAATATGGTACTCTGTATTTTACAGTGAGTGATGAAAGGGTATACTAGTGTATGATGAGGTGTATCAGATTGTCACGCGGATGATGTCATCAATGATGTCAATAGTGATTTAATTTAAGAT
Organism: Lissotriton helveticus; assembly: GCF_964261635.1. NCBI lineage: Eukaryota > Metazoa > Chordata > Amphibia > Caudata > Salamandridae > Lissotriton > Lissotriton helveticus. The sequence continues at coordinate 820,826,671 of NC_136067.1, read as the reverse complement.
GTCATGTGATATCATCAATGATGTCACTGACCATGTCATGAATGATGTAATATGTGACATCATCAGCAGTGCATTGCGGGTGCGCCAGTTATAGTCAGCAGAACTAACTATAATGAAGGAATTTCTATGGTTTTGTATGAGTGAAATGTCCAGCTAACTATAACACCCCTGAAACCTATGGCTTTGTCTGTGAATTTCTAAGGTTGTTAAATGCTAATTTCTAACTATAACGTGTCTGAAACATGTTTTTTTCAGTGAATTTCAAAGCTTTTTTGAATGCAAATTTCTAACTATAACGTCTCTGAAACCTGTGTTTTTTTCAGTGAATTTCAAAGGTTTTTTAAAATGCTAATTTTTAAGAGTGCTAGTAGCTAGAACTTTTTTGGTACTGATTTTCTACAGTTTTTTAACTTTAATTATAAATATTTTATTAATTAAATAATGTTATATATTTTTCTGAAAATTACAACAACAAAAATTAAAAAAATTAAAACTGAAATCTATTTTTTTGTTTTATTTTTTTATTTTAATATATTTATATTATTTTCTCTTTTTACCATATTTTTTCGGAGTCGCGCACCCAAAGCGTACACATTACGGTGGGTGTGCAGATTCTAGCCGCCATTTTAGAAAAGTCGTGAAGGATCCGCTTACGGTGTGCGACGGTTGCGTGTTTTTTAGTTACGTCATATACATTTAATATTACCTGTGATGTCATATACATGCTGGGGCGCGCTGTGTGCGTGACTCCTGCAAAAAAAAATTATGTTCTAAAATGATATGTATGTGTCTTTAATATACATATTAGGGCAAGAGATTATTCATACAATAATATATTTGTACTTATTATAAACTTATATTATTTTGAAATCTATTTTTGCGAAGTCGCGTCGGGTGTGTGCTTCGTGAGCGTAGAGTGCGCGGAACCCATGTGACCTAAAAAAAAAGATTTCATTGGTTCATAACATTTACCACTGTAACTATTGAAGGACCCCACCCATTTGAATTATTCTTGTTGGAGCATCTTTAGAGAGACATCTCTTTTCCTACAAGAACCCTTTTTGCTTGTTTTTATTATATTTATGGATGGTTCGACCCGCTTCTTCCTCACGCCCGAGGACGCTTGGTTGTGGCTGGAATCCTACAGAGCGGGCACGGACCGCAGGAGCAGGGAAGACCGAGGACAGCCGAGGCCATCGAGGCCGCGCCAATCGCAACGTCTCCGGAAAAAGAACAAGATTCAACAGGCCCTACTGATGGCGAAACTGGCAGCTGACAAGCAAGGTGCCCTAGCAGCAACGGCGGCTATTACAGGATCTCAGAAGGGGGACTCGAACAGAGGATCGGACACTGATGAGGACAAGAGACAGTCGGGTGCTGAACTCTCGGATGTGGACAGTACCGTGGGGCCGGAGGTGACGCCTAGATCGGCGGACGACTTGTAGACTGTTCATTTCTGCCAGCGAATCTCCGCCTGTGGACTGCACTAACAATGGATGAAACCCCTGATAACTTTTCTGGTCCTTATGGCTGTCAATGCTGCGGTATGGGGTTAGGGGCGGGGGGTGATGGCGGGACCTCCACATGTCGGGGTTGAGCACCACTCCGATTGCCCTTAAGGTACCCTGTGGTGACCACTACAGGATAGCATAGTGTGTTAGTGTTTTGAGCTGTTTGGATGGGGACTGATAGGCCACTATTGGGTCCTGTCCTGGGGGGTGGGCTGAGGGGGGTTTACTGGGGTGTTGAGTTTATGGGGTCTGATTTTGGTGTGGGTGCTGCTATTGTGAAGGGGGCGAGGAGGCAGAGATACAGTGATGGGGACATTACGTGATTTGAAATGTATCACTTGGAATGTGAGAGGCTTACATACTATGACTAGGCGACACAAAGTGCATGCCTATTTATTGCGGAGGGGGGTACAAATAGCTTTACTGCAGGAGACACATCTTACCAAGGCAGAAGGTCAGGCATTGCAGCGGAGATGGAGGGGCCAGGTCTTCAGTACAGCTTATTCTGCGTTCGCTAGGGGGGTGCTCGTCTGGGTTCGGGCGGGAGTCCCCTTTCAGGTCACCAAGCAGATGATAGATCAAGAGGGCCGATATGTAGCTGTGGAAGGTAGACTGTACGGCAGGGACGTCGTGTTGTGCAGTGTCTATGCTCCAAATACGGAACAGACTCATTTCCTAGCTAATTTGTCGGGGGCACTGGCGCCCCTTCTGGCAGGCCCAGCTATTATAGGAGGGGACTTCAATGCTATCTCGGACATAGACATGGATAGGTCGCATCCTCCTCTGGCGGCAACTCCGGTTAGGAATTTGGCTAAGGCTAGGTGCGAATGGCAAGAGCATTGGGGACTCATAGATGTATGGCGTGCTCAACATCCCCGGGATAGGGATTACTCGTTCTTTTCGTCTGTGCATGACCTACGCGTACGCATTGACGCTATCCTGTGTTCCCCTCTGGTGGCTCCTATGGCGGCAAGCACGGAGTACCTTGCTAGAACTATCTCCGACCACAACCCGCTATTGCTGTCACTCAGTTGGCAGAGGGCGAGGTCGGCAATCCCGACATGGCGCTTGCGCCCTGAGACTCTGGAAGACCAGGTGTTTTGGACGGAGGTGGGTGAGGGTATTGACGACTACTTCCGGGAGAACTGGGGTACAGCAAGCACTAGAGCATTGGAGTGGGATGCTTTTAAGGTGGTTGTCAGAGGGCTATGCATCACTAAGTATTCGGGGGCTAGGAAATCCGTGCTGGATGAGGTAGAAAAGGCGGACAGGGCTCTGAGAGATCTGGAGCGGAGAAGGCCGGGGATGCCGTCTCTGCAGGAGCAGTTGCTGGAGGCCAAAGAGAAGGTGGCGGCCGAGACTGAACGGCTGCGATGCTTCGACCATAGAGGGTACCTGGCGAAGGTTCATGCGGAGGGGGATAAGGTCGGCACGTTGTTGGCAAAGTTGGCTGATCCGGAGCAGCGGAGTGGCCCAGTTATGCAGATAGCATTGGGTGATGGCACTCTGACCCACTCGCAGGATATGATGCTGTCTCGCTTTGCTACTTACTACGAAGATTTATATAGCAGTAGGAGAGAGGAGGCAGAGGAGGACATACTGGAGTACCTGGAGGGGACCCCTTTACCGCGGCTAGGAGAAGGTGACGCTGACTTGTTAGGATAGGATGTAAATGTAAATGTAAATGTAAATGTACAGGAATTATTATAGCGCAAATCACCAAGCGGTCTCTAAGCGCTTGCTTAGGGAACCCGTCCTGGTATTCCCCTGTGAGATAACCCCGGCAGGGTATCCGCAAGGTGAAAGCCAGGCATCCCGCCGCGAGGGGCCGTTGTGGAGATTAAGCAAGCTATTGCCCAGAGTCGCAGAGTGTGAACCCGTGAATCGAGTAGGCACCGGACCGAGAATTGTCGAGTCCATGGACATTTTAGGACTCAAGACCCCGCCGAGCCGGGAATTGAACCTCTGCTTCCAGGTCTGCCTCCTCTAACCAGTGAGCCACACTTCTCCACATTGGCTGAAATTCGAGGGGCAATTAAACACATGGCTCGGATCAAGACTCCGGTACCTGATGGGTTGCCTGTCGAGTTCTACGCCCAATACATTGATAGACTGTCTCCCGCCCTATTGGATGTATACCAGGAGGTGGAATCGGAGGGTCGTCTACCAAGTTCGATGCGGGAGGCCTTGATAATCCCCCTTCCGAAACCGGGACGCTCGGAGCGGGACGTGGCCTCATATCGGCCTTTGTCCATGCTGTCAGAGGATTACAAAATCCTGAGTCGAATACTGGCAACCCGGTTACTGCCGCACATGACATCGCTGGTTCATATGGACCAGGCAGGCTTTATACCCTCGAAATGCACGGCTACGAATATTCACCGCTTTCTTAGAGTTATGGCAGAAAATCAGAATGATGAGAGCTCCGCAGCAGTGCTCTCTGTGGACATAGAGAAGGCATTCGATAGTCTGGAATGGGCCTTCCTCTGCAGAGTTCTGAACCGATTTGGGCTGGGTGATAGATTTGTGAAGTGCACAACGGTGTTGTACTCCTCAGCTGCGGCTAGGGTGAAACTGGGCGAGGTGATCTACGGCCAATATCCCATCATGAGAGGCACAAGACAGGGATGCTCGTTATCACCACTGTTGTTTGCATTGGCGATAGAACCTTTGGCGGCACAGGCGAGGTTGGGGCAGCTATATAGGGGACTGATGCATCGGGGTAGCCCACATTACATAGCTCTGTATGAGGATGATCTGCTCCTCTTTCTCCGGGAGGCCGCTGTGGATCTCCAGGGGGCGACTGCCATGCTGTCCAGCTTTGGGAGGGTTTTCGGTCTTCAGGTGAACTGGGCCAAGACTTGCCTCTTCCCGACACGACGGAATATGCCCCCGCCTGCTGTGCTGGGGGACATCAGGTGGGAACCGACGTGCATCACCTATTTGGGGGTCCGGATCTATCACGCGGACCGAGATCTGCTGGAGGGTAACGTAGGCCGATGTGTTAGGGCTCTGAAGAAATGTATGGAATTCTGGGCGACGCTTCCTCTGTCGGTAATGGGCAGAGTGGCATTGCTTAAGATGGTGGCACTCCCCAGGCTCATATTATTTTCGTACACTGCCGATATGGCTCCCGCCGAAAATCTTTAAGGACCTGCGATCGCTGATAGTGGGCTTCATCTGGGGCAGTGATAGACGGCGAATAGCCCTGGCGACGTTGATGCGGCCTAGAGCGGAAGGTGGCCTGGCAGTGCCTGATTTTGAACTTTATTACCTAGCGGCCCAATTGCAGATTTTAACGCAAAATATAGCACGGGAATACCGGGGCCCAGAAAGTAGCTGGGGAAGTGGAATCCCGCGTCATGTACAGGCCTATATAGTTATGCAGCAAAAGCTCGACCTGCGGGACCTGACGGGGGAGGAGCGGACCCTCCGGCTCTGCTGGAACAGGACACAGCGAATGGCGGGGACCCCTCACCCTTATGTGCTGGAGATCCCACTGGGTATGCTGACGGCGCTGCCACATGGTGGGGATTGGACCCCGCTGGCGAATTGGGAACAAATGGGTGTCCAGGTGGTTGGAGATCTATATGGGAACCAGAAGCTGGTGCCCTTCCTGGTTCTACAGGAAATGTATGGACTCCCAGAGGGTGACTTCCTGATTCATGCTGCGATCACAACTGCTGTCCAAAAGCACTGGAAAACGGGGAAAGCGGAACCGGTGGTGACCCTTGCTTGCCAGTACACTGAGATGGCGGCGGGTACGGTTAAGGCAGTGACGTGCCTCCAGTCCCGACTGCTCCTAGAGGGCTTGCGTCCCCTGGATGCTCTTAAGGCGAAAGGGGAAGAAAGCATAGATTGGCAGATACCGGATGCCACTTGGGAACAAATCCTTAAACGGGCATGGAAGGGCACCAGAAACGCTCGTTTCCAACTAATTCAGTACTTTGTGTTGCATAGGGCTTATTTAACTCCGGGGAAGATTAGGAGGTACTTTAATGTCCAGAACGCAGCGTGCCCGAGGTGTCGGGAGGAGGATGTTGAGCTAGAGCACATGCTATGGCTGTGTCCGTGCATGGGAGACTACTGGGAGGAAGTAGGGGAACTTTTAAACAAGGTCACAGACAGACAATTGAATTATGACATGGCCACCTGCTTGCTGCACTGGTTTCCGCACACGGTCAAGACCAAGGTGACTAGCAAATTTATTGATTTAGGGATTTTGTTGACTAAACGTGAAATCACCTGGCATTGCAAGGCGACGGAGGGTCCATCGTCTCGGAGGTGGAGGAGAGAACTCTGTAAGTGGGCAAGCTGCGAGAGTGCAGTGCGGCTGCGTCAGGCTACCCGCTCAGGCAATGATAAAGCACTAGAGGTAGCTCGAGCGTGGGAGGCCCTGGTCCAGTCTTTGAAAGATCTACTCTTAGCAGAAGAGGAGGAGTGAGTCTCACAACCATGTGATTACTATATATAGCACGTAGTTTTGCTACTCCATTGGTAATACCGCTGAGATAAGTTAAGTGACTCCTTTAGCGCCCACACCACCATTCATGCAAGGGGGGAGGGGACTGAGAGGGAGGGGGGAATTGAGAATTATAGTTTGTAGGTTGGGATGGTGGGTGTAAAAGAAAAGCGGATGCAGGAATCCTCTGATAGCCGGACATGATTGTGTTTACTTGACATACACACGTACGTCCCATTCTTGACCATCGCCGCCCGACCTCCGGGTTGTGGGCTAAATGGCTGTGTAATGAGACCTTTACTGTATCTTCGATGACAATCAATGATATTATAATAGTTGACCGGCATAACTGTGTAAAAGAATATCTGCAATAAAAATATATTTCCCCCCCAAAAAAAATAGAAGTCGCCTGACAACAAAGCTCCGCATCACACCGGACTTCGTATTTCACTTCAGAGCGGTTCCAGTGCTCGTTTCCTCACCATGTTGCCGGTTTTCTGAATTGGAACATTTCCTCTCCACAGTGATGCCTTTTTCCAGGCTCTTCCTCATGAAGAAATAACAAAATTCTGCAGGTGACTCTTTTCACTTTTTTTAGCGGCCGCCATTTTGTTTTTTTCTCTCACTTGTTTTTTCTTCACGTTTTTTCAAATGGCTCCCTGTTACCTATTTTTTACGGTGACTCCTACATGGTTACGCTTTCTTCTTGAATGAATCTTGCTTCTCATTGGATGTATTCAGTATTTCCTGCATTTGCTGGTTTTTCATGGGGTACTCTTGCATAACCTGTTATATGATGCCACTATCTTCCTGCACTTATCATAGCATGCTACATGGGTAGGAGCACACGTTCACTTCGCTACACCAAAAAGCAAAGTTGACCAATCCTACTGCTTGTGCTAATAACAACACTACCCTTAGCAAATTCTCACATATATCTGAGATATTGCCAGACGGGGTTTATCCTGCTAGCGCACAAAATCTCACCATGGCATCTAAAACACAGTTACCTCTGTCTACCAGCAAGAGGCTTAAACAAGACCCTCCCTCTCCTCCTAAATCTGTCTCTCCGGTCTTCCTTGGACATTGTTTTGGAGGAAATACGTGCCCTACGGCCCTTCATTGAGGAACCTAACTCTCGTCTACAAACCTTAGACAGCAAATGGTCATCTATGGAGTCCTGTCTTTCTGTGGTAGAACAACATCTTGATGAGGTTAAAGATTCATCTTCAAAAAGTTTTGCAAATAAGGAGAGTGACAGAAGATTTGGAAAATAGGAATTGACGCAAAAATCTATGCATTTATGGTCTTCCTGAGGGACTCGAAGGTGACGACCCTGTTGCGTACTTCACTTCCTTCTTGCCACAGTTTCTGAGTCTTCCTCCTACAGCCAAACTGAATATACAATGAGCACATAGACTGTGCCCACATCTGTCTTCCTCAACTGCTCCATCTAATCCTCGTGGAGTACATTTTTTATTCCTACAATTCACTGACCTTCGGGCTGGTACTCAATGCAGCTATATCTAAAAAGCGGTACTCTGGCATGGATCAAAATTGTTTTTCTCCCAGGATGTTACTTCAATAACTGCCAAATGGCGAAAAGAATTTCTGGATCTCCGGCCGGCTCATCGTTCCTTAGGTGCAAGATACGGCTTGTTCCATCCATGCCTGTTTAAGGTCACCTTTCTCAACATGACTTCCACTTTTGACGACTCAGCTGATCTCAGAAGATTTACTCAATCTCATTCTATGACCTCAATGGAGACTACTCCTTCTCCATTTGGTTCTTGACTGTATTACTTATTTTGTTCTGCCATTGTGTTGCATTCACTTTTATGGTTGATACTATTTTGTCTCCTTTGTTCTTCTTGTTTTTATATACATAATTCTTTATTCCCTTACAGGTTCTTTGAAGGTTCACTGGGTTCTTCTCCATGTTCCCGCTCCTACTCCTTTCTCTTTGATGTCCTAGTGTGGTGTGTTAACCTTGTTGGGTGTGCTGTTTTCGTTGTCCGTTGCCGCCTCTCATACTTCCCTTTTGTTCCCCTTAAGGTACGTATTGCAGTCCTCATTTGACATGTACTGTCTCCTCTTGTTCATATTCTCTCTCCCCTTCCTTACTTTCCTCTTTATCGTATTTATCCTCTCTTTTTTCTTGACTGATTTTCATGACTTGCGTACCTCTTCCTTTGTTTTCTTTCTCAGATGACTTCTCCTTATTTCTTCCTTTTTTCTCTCCCTACCTTTTACCTTATGATTTTATTGTTGCATATATTGTTCTTTATGTATTTTTGGTGATGTTTCATTCAGAGTTATTTCCTGGAATGTGAAAGGTTTCATTAGCCCAGTTAAGAGACAGAGAATACTATCTCATCTTGCATCCTATAATCCTGATTTGGTTCTCTTACAAGAAACCCATTTTACAGATCCCGAAGCATTAAAATTGAAAAGAAGTTGGGTGGATTCAGTCCTAGTCACCCCTACCTACAATAAGAAAAATGGTGGTATTATTTTATGCCACAAGAATCTGAACTGTAAAATTGTTTCGCAAGAGACTGACACAGAAGGAAGATGGTTGTTAGCGAAGTTGCTAATTACTAACATTTCTTTAACTGTATTCAACGTTTATGGTCCTACCCAACCTGACTGTTCCTTTTGGCCTCTGATTACACAGAAATTTATTCAGTTTAGAAAGGATTTATTTATACTAGTAGGTTACTGCAATCAAGTTGTTGACCCCTTTCTTGACCGCCAATCTCAAGTCTGTTTTGTTCCTAATAAAAAGCACAATCATTTTCTTGACACTGTTTCCCAAACACACCTAGTAGATGCTTGGAAATTCTCTCATCCTGACACTCTTGACTTTTCTTTCTTCTCTTCTCCACAAAACTCTAACTCCCGTTTAGGCTATATTTTTCTCCCTCAATCTCTATCTCAAAGTCTATTATCCTCCTCTATCGAGCTTATTGGTATTTCTGACCATGCCCCAATTGTAGCAGATCTTGATCTGCTCCCTCCACATACCTGGTCTTCCCGCTGGCGTTTTAATAACTCTCTTCTTCTTGACCAGCTTTTCTCTTCCTCTTTTATTACTTTTACTAATGAATTTTTCAACCTAAACAGTGATCCTACCTCCCCATCCCATATATTATGGGATTCCTTTAAGGCCACAGCGAGAGGTTTTATTATAGACTTTGTCTCAAAAAAGTAGAAACGCCTTCTTCAACAACAAAAAGCTACCCTTGCACACATTAAAGCCCTAGAACATAAGTTCTATACCTCTTCGGCGGATTCAGTTTTACCAGATCTTATCCATGCCAAACTAGCCTTTATTTATTTATTTGCGGGTTTATAACGCGCTAGGATCACCTCCCAAAGGAGTATCTCCGCGCCTTTGGCATCCTTCCTACACATAGACAGTGAGTACAAGTCCTATCTAATATTTTGAAATAGAAAGGTTTTTAGTTGTTTCCTAAACGGAAGAAATTCCTTGCAGAGTCTTAAAGCAAGTGGGAGGCTGTTCCACAGCGTTGGACCCGCAATTGAAAGGGCTCTACCACCCTGTCTGGTTTTTTTTGCTCTTGGGACCTGCAACAAAGCTTGTTCACTGGATCTTAAAAGTCGCAAAGGTTTATAGGGAAGAAATGTATTCATCAAATACCCAGGGCCTTTCTTCTGAAGACACTTATGTATTATGCAGCAAGTCTTGTACTTCACCCTTTGCTTGACAGGAAGCCAGTGCAGGGTATTCAAGAGGGGTTTGGAGGGGGTGCGAGGGGGCTGGTTTAGCACAAGGCGGGCCGCAGTTTTTTGGACTACCTGCAATCTGGCAATTACTCCCTCATTAGTTGATAGGAGCAGCCCATTACAGTAGTCCAAACGACTCAACACCAAGGCCTGCACTAACGTCCTTCTGGTAGAGTCAGGAAGCAAGGGAAACACTTTCCTTAACATTCCGATGACATGGAAACAGGAGCTCACCACTTGGTTGCTGTGTTGCTTCAGGGACAGCTCCTGGTCCATAAGCACACCGAGATTTTTTACCACCTGTTTAGGCTCCGGGACAGGTCCCAAATCCTGTGGCCACCAATCAGGGGACCACAGGAGTTTGGCCTCACCGAACAGCATCACTTCCGTTTTAGCAACATTGCATTGCAGGAAGTTAGATGCCATCCAGTGGGCCACTGCCTTCATCCCCTGGGAGAAGGAGTTCCTGACCTCATCGGTAAAGTGTGTAAAAGGGAAGAGGAGTTGGGTGTCATCCGCATAAGACACAGGGATAAACCCATGGGACCTCATGATGTTCGCTAGGGGGGCCACATAGATATTGAACAAAGTAGGGCTCAAGCAAGAGCCCTGTGGCACCCCCTTCGAGATCTCCAACTCCTCTGACCGATAGGCACCCAAGGTGACAGTTTGGGTGCGGTCTGTCAGGAAACTCCTCAACCACGCTAGGGCCTCACCTTCCAGGCCGATGTTGATAAGCCTGGTGGTCAAGATGTCATGTGACACGGTGTCAAACGCCGCGGACAGATCCAACAGAACCAGGATAACAGAGTAACCTTTATCCTGGAACATGTGTAGATCGTCCGCGACTGACAACAAGGTGGTCTCGGTGCTGTGTCTCGGCCTGAAGCCTGACTGGGATGGATCCAGTCCATCTGTCTCCTCGACATAATTGGACAGGTGTCTATTAACAAATTTCTCAATCACTTTACCTATAAAGGGAAGGAGAGAAATAGGTCTCAGATTCGTGAGTTCCGTCCAAGGAATGGTGGTATTTTTCCTCAGCGGTCTCACAAGTGCCCTTTTCCAGTCCCTCGGGACCTCTCCCGTACTTAATGACAGGTTGATTAACTGCTGGATTTCTGGGCCCAGAACTTCCGCCAACATGGGCATAATGCGTGCAGGGATGAGGTCCTCTGGACTACCACTCTTAATCTCAGTCATTAGAGCAGTGACTTCCTCTAAGGAGATAGGGGGAAAGTTCTTTAGGTACCTAGCATGTAACTTGTGTTGTGCGTTACTACGGAAAGGACTATTGGGATCGGCCGCCTCAGTATTCTTTGAGGTCATTATTTTTGCATAGATAACATCTATCTTCCTCATAAAAAACTGAGAGATCCCATCGCATAGGTCTTGAGATGCAACATCTACGGTTTCACATGCCCCAGGCTTAGTAAAAGTTTGCAAGATCTTAAATAAAACTTTTGAATCTTTTCCTGCCTTGGTGAGTTGCATCGCAATGTGGTTTTTCCGAGCTGCCCTAATGGCCTTGTGATAAGACCTGAGAGCGGTTATATGGTGTTGTTTATCCTCCAGTCTCCGAGACTGTCTCCAAACTTTTTCTAACTTTCTAGTTTTTTGTTTCATCAGTCTCAGATCCTCGGAATACCAAATTTCTTGTTTGACTGCCTGGCGGGGTTTATATATTTTCAGCGGAACAATGTAGTTGATTGGTTCGCTAACTGCCTTTTCAAACCGTTCGAGTTCATAATTCATGGTTCCTCTATGATCATTGATCAAGGGGGCTTGATAAGCTTCACGAAAGTTATCCGTTGTTAATTTGTGCCAGGGTCTTCTTTTAGTGGGCAAGGGCAGCTGTATGCGTGGGTTATCCATAGCATCAGTGTAAAATTTTAACTAATCCTCGACTGATAATGCTTCTTCTATCTTTCTCCGTAGCAGTGCTAGATACTATGGTGGACGTAATAAAGTGAGTAAATTATTAGCGAATCACCTCAAGGCGCGTAAGGACCGTACTCTCATCTACCCTATCTATACTTCCGAGGTTACTCCTATTCATAACGATCTTAATATTCTTAATGAATTTATGCTGTTTTACAAAAATCTCTATACCCCAGAATCTCCTCCTTCTCCATCCCTCATTCAATCCTATCTCAACAAACTCCCAACCCCGTTTAATGATCATCTTAATCTTTCTGATCTTGAAATAGATTTATCCCTTAATGAACTGCTTTAAGTGCTCTAAAGAAAGGGAAAACCCCCGGTCCAGATGGTTATTCAGTTGAATTTTATTAAAATTTTCTAACTTATTACTCTCTAAACTTTTAAACCTCTTTCAATCATTATTTCTCTCTGGTAAGACAGAAGGCACTTTTCAGGAAGCCACGATCTGCCTTATACATAAGGAAGGCGGAGATCCTATGTTTTGTAAAAATTATCACCCGATCTCCCTGGTTAATGTAGATTATAAATTGTTCGCCAAAGTACTTGCTGTGCGACTTGATCCTCTTATGCCCCACATGGTAGGTAAAGAGCAGTGTGGCTTTGTCAAGGGCAGACTGATTTCAGATAACTCGCGTCTTTTTCCTAATGTTTTGAACAAAATCCCTTCCCTTTCCACAGCCTTAGCAGCCATTCCTGTTGATGCTGAAAAAGCATAAGATAGGGTTGATTGGTACTTCTTATTTGCATCCTTGAAATGGCATAGTTTTGGTCCCGAGTTGATTAAACTTATTTCTTTATTATATTCTGCCCGGTTTTGCATGGAATAGTTCCAAAATCAAATATTTAGGTATATGGTTCTCCAATTCCATTGCCTCATCCGTTAAATTAAATATGACTGTGGTTCTATCTCGAATTGACAAACTATTTTCCTCTTGGAGCCCTCTCTTCCTTTCATGGTGGGGTCGGGTAGATTCTATTAAAATGATAATCACCCCTATACTGATGTATGGTCTTTCCATGCTCCCTGTCCATATACCTGCCTGTTATTTAAAAACATTTGATTCTCGCCTTTCTAAGTTTTTTTGGAAAAACAAAAAAGCCAGGATTTCCTTATCCCTCCTTCGCAAGCCAAAATCTAATGGAGGTGTGTACTTCCCTGATTTTTGCATTTATCATAAATCCTTTTGTCTCCACCAAGCTTCAAAATGATTACTTTCTGAGCCTTCCCCTTTTACCCCACTCTGGTTTTCCATTGAACAAACATTACTATTACCTTCCTCTTTCAAGGAAGTTCTAGTCTTCTCTGCTAACACTCCTCATACCTCTCTCCCCTTGTTTAAACACACTTGCTCTCTGCTGAAACCTTTAACCCAACCTAAATGTGTCTCTAGAGAATCCTTTTTGGAATCCCCAATTTGGCACAATTCCCTTATTACAATTAACAATAGGCTCATCTTTTAGAAATCTAGGAGGACAAAGGGGATAATTTGGGTTAAGAATCTATTTGATGGTTCATCTCTGTGCTCATTCCCCCAATTTCAAGCTGCTTTCCATTGTCCTCGCTCCTTCATCCAGAAATTCTCTGTCCTAATGGCTGTCATCCTTGATACCTTCTACTCCCTTCCCTCTCTCCCTCCTCTCCCTGACCAAAACTCTTTCCTTAAGATTCTCCTTTCTCTTCCCAAAGCCTCTCTCATTTATAAACTCTCCTTAGCTCCCAATCCTGATTGTACTAAAACCAAATTGGAACGTTCATGGGAATCTGACCTGGGATGTGAATGGACTGTCATTTTTTGGGCCAAACTCTGGTCTCGCTCTCTCAAAATCTCTTGTTCTGCTTCTGTTACTCAATCTATGTTTTTCCTTTACCATAGACTTTACTTCACTCCTATTTCTATAGCTAGATTTACTCACGCTACTGATGCAAACTGCTGGACCTGTGGCTCATCTAAAGCTGATCTCCTACACATTCTCTTTCTTTGCCCTTCAGTATCTCTCTTTTGAGGGAAAATATGGTCCTATATTTCTCGCTTGTTTAACATCCTTATTCCCTATTCTATTCCTCTTTTTTTTCTCTGGGAGCTTGTCGGACTCCTTAGACCTTCCCACTCATCAACATGGTCTTTTTTGACCTTATGTTAGCTTTAGCTTTTCAGCACTTAACTCTTAATTGGAAAACTCTTACAAAGCTTTCTGTCCAACATTGGTGGAATAGTCTCTGCCATTTTCACCGTCTTGATATTGCCTTTGCCTCCTCTTGCAAACCAATGGTTAATAGGGAGCTCTTCTGGTTGCCACTCACTACTTATTTAGATAAACTGGCTAGGCAAATGATTCTCGATTAAATGCTGAAAATGTTAAGCCTGCTTACACATTGATTTTCCCTATCCTCTCCTTCTAACCCTTGTTGGCTATTGTTTATTATTTATTATTAATCATATTATAATTCTTGCTCATATTCCTCTGTAAATATGCAACATTATATTTTACCATATTGTAAGATCTTCCCTTTTCCCCTCCTTCCCCTCCTCATTTATCTCTCTCCCCTCCCCTTTCCCTCCCCCTTCATCTCCTAAAAAATTTAAACAACTTTCATCTCTCCTATCCTGCTAGCCATTTCATCGCTTTGTCTTAATTTTTTACTGTGTCATTCTCTGAAATGCTGGCCTTTTATATTCTCTGTTATTATTCAAATAAAGCTTTTTAAACACAAGAGATCAGAAACGAGCAGAAAGAGGGAAAATAGAGGTCAGAAATTAGCATTACTCCACCTTCCCAGACTGCTTTCCAGTTGAAAAATATCTGGTTAGGTGCAGGTGGTCAAGATGTAGCTGACCTTCAATGTCTAAAATGTCTTAATTAATATATAAGTGTCCTAGAGAACAGAATGAGTAAGTGCTTCTGAATGTGTTTCCCCCTATAACAATGGGCTAGGAGTTTTCCACAAAGTGGAAGGGAATCTGCATCACCGGGCTGGCTTCTGCTGAGCCCTTCGCTCCCCGACGGCAGGTCCACGGATCAGCGCAGCTCAGTCGACCCGTCCACTGGCCACCATCTTAAATCACTTCGTCGGATTCCCCCTCCTGAGTCAAGTCCGGTCTCAGCTGTTCCACAATGGCAGTTCTCCGGCCCCCACCGCAAAGATGCCAGTCGCACACAGCATCAGGTGCCTATCGGTTCGCAGCCCCCGCACCCAGAGCTTCCATCAGCGAATGCCTCGTCACCAGCCTAGTCCGGGGTTCCGATCAACGTCGCCATTTTGCTGGTAGATCTCCGCTCTCCTTGCACTCCGATCGGCTCTGATTTCACAGCTGAGCCCTCTCGAGCCAGGATGGCGAGTCCTGGACGTGCCCCCGTTATTCCTGTGCTTGCTTCGCCACTGCAAATTGCGATCAGGAGTGATAGACAGGATAAATTGGGGGTCCGGGCGCGGAGCTACCAGCTCACACCGCCGTCCCCATCGGCGCCCCAGCCACGCCCCCGTCAGGCGACTTCTATTTTGGTTCTTTCTGCTCTTTGCAAACCTTTATTTTGCCTCTTTCTGCTCGTATTTCACTGGTATTTTGCCTCTTTTTGCTTGTTGCTAATCTTTATTTTTGCTATTTCTGCTAGTTTCTCACCATTAATTTGCCTCTTTTCGCTGGTTGTTGACCTTTATTTTGCCTCTTTCTGCTCGTTTCTCACCTTTATTTCTCCTCTTTTTGCTCATTTTGCACCTTTATCTTGCCTCTTTTAGCTCATTGTTGACTTTTATTCTGCCTCTTTCTTCTGGTTTCTGACCTTTATTCTGCCTCTTTCTACTCCTTTGTGACCTTAATTCTGGCTCTTCCTGCTCATTACTGACCCTTTATTTTGCCCCTTTATGCTCATTGCTGACCTTTATTTTGCCTTTTCCTACTCGTTTCTTGCCTTTATTTTGCCTCTTGCTGCTGATTTCTGATCTCTATTTTGCCTCTTTCTGCTCTTTGCTAACCTTTATTTTGCCTCTTTCTGCTCATTTCTCAACTTTATTTTGCATCTTTTTGCTCGTTGCTGATCTTTATTTTGCCTATTTTTGCTAGTTTCTCACCTTTATTTTGCCTCTTTCTGCTCATTGCTTACCTTTATTTTTGCCTCTTTCCGCTCGTTTCTCACCTTTATTTTGCCTCTTGCTGGTGGTTTCTAACCTGTATTCTGCCTCTTTCTGCTTGTTTCTCAACTTTCCTATGCATCTTGCTGCTCGTTTCTGAGGTTTATTAAGTCTCTTTCTGCTTGTTACTGATCTTTACTTTGCCTCTTTCTGCTCACTGCTGGCCTTTATTTTGCAGCTTTTTGCTCATTTCTCACCTTTATTTTGCCTATTTCTGCTTGTTTGTCACCTTTATTTTGCTTCTTTCTACTCATTGCTGACCTTTATTTTGCCTCTTTCTGCTTGTTTCTCACCTTTATTTTTCCTCTTTTCGCTGGTTGCTGACCTTTATTTTGCCTCTTTCTGCTCGTTTCTCACCTTTATTTTGCCTCTTTCTGATTTCTATGTTTCTGCTCTTTACTAACCATATTTTGCCTCTTTCTGCTCGTTTTTCACCTTTATTTTGCCTCTTTTTGCTCATTTTGCACCTTTATCTTGCCTCTTTCTGCTCATTGTTGACATTTATTTTGCCTCTTTCTTCTCGTTTCTAACCTTTATTCTACCTCTTTCTACTCCCTTGTGACCTTAATTCTGGCTCTTCCTGCTCATTACCGACCCTTTATTTTGCCCCTTTATGCTCATTGCTGACCTTTATTTTGCTGCTTTCCAGTCGTTTCTCACAATTATTTTGTCTGTTTCTGCATGTTTTTCACCTTCTTTTTGCCTCTTTTTGCTCATTACTAATCTTTATTTTGCCTATTTCTGCTAGTTTCTCACTATTATTTTGCCTCTTTTTGCTTGTTGCTGATCTTTATTTGGTCTCTTTTTGATCTTTTCTCATCTTTATTTTGCCTCTTTCTGCTGATTTCTGATTTCTATGTTGCTTCTTTATGCTCTGTACTAACCTTTATTTTGCCTCTTTCTGCTTGTTTTCACCTTTATTTTGCCTCTTTTTGCTTGTTTCTTACCTTTATCTTGCCTCTTTCTGCTCACTGTTGACTTTTTTTCTGCTTCTCTCTGCTCGTTTCTGAGCTTTAATTTGCCTCTTTCTGCTCATTACTGACCTTTATTTTGCTTCTTTCTGCTCATTGCTGGACTTTATTTTGCTGCTTTCTGGTTGTTTCTCTCCAATATTTTGCCTCTTTTCACTCATTGCTGACCTTTATTTTGCCTCTTTCTGCTTCACACCTTTATTTTGCTTCTTGCTGCTGATTTCTGATTTTTAATTTCCCTCGTTCTGCTCTTTGCTATCATTTATTTTGCCTCTTTCTGCTCGTTTTTTACCTTTATTTTGCCTCTTTTTGCTTGTTGCTAATCTTTATTTTGCCTATTTCTGCTAGTTTCTCACCTTTATTGTGCCCCTTTCTGCTCATTGCTAACCTTTATTTTTGCCTCTTTCTGCTCGGTTCTCCCCTTTATTTTCCCTTTTTCTACTTGTTTCTCACCTTTAATTTGCCTCCTGCTGCTATGTTTTGACCTGTATTTTGCCTCTTTCTGCTCATTTATCACCTTTTTGTTGCCTCTTTCTAATCGTTTCTGACCTTTATTCTGCCTGGTTCTTCTCGTTTTTGACCTTTATTCAGCCACTTTCTGCTACCTTCTGACCTTAATTCAGACTCTTTCTGCTAATTACTGACATTTATTTTGCCTTTCTGCTCGTCGCTGAACTTTATTTTGCCTTTTCCTACTCGTTTCTTGCCTTTATTTTGCCTCTTGCTGTTGATTTCTGATCTCTATTTTGCCTCTTTCTGCTCTTTGCTAACCTTTATTTTGCTTCTTTCTGCTCATTTCTCACCTCTATTTTGCATATTTTTGCTCGTTGCTGATCTTTATTTTGCCTATTTCTGCTAGTTTCTCACCTTTATTTTGCCTCTTTCTGCTCATTGCTTACCTTTATTTTTCCCTCTTGCCACTCGTTTCTCACCTTTATTTTGCCTCTTGCTGGTGGTTTCTGACCAGTATTCTGCCTCTTTCTGCTTGTTTCTCAACTTTCCTATGCATCTTGCTGCTCGTTTCTGAGGTTTATTCCGTCTCTTTCTGCATGTTACCAATCTTTACTTTGCTTCTTTCTGCTCACTGCTGACCTTTATTTTGCAGCTTTATGCTCATTTCTCACCTTTATTTTGCCTATTTCTGCTTGTTTCTCATCTTTATTTTGCCTCTTGCTGCTGATTTTTTATCTCTATTTTGCATCTTTCTGCTCATTGCTAACCTTTATTTTGCCTTTTTCTGGAAGTTTCTCACCTTTATTTTGCCTTTTGTTGCTCGTTTCTGACCTTTATTCTTCCTCTTTCTGCTTGTTTCTCATCTTTATTTTGTCGCTTACTTCTCGTTGCTGACCTTAATTCTGTATCTTTCTGCTCATTGTTGAACTTTCTTTATTTTGCCTTTTCCTACTCGTTTCTTGCTTTTATTTTACCTCTTGCTGCCGGTTCCTGACATCACTTCTGCCTCTTTCTGCTTGTTTCTCTCTTTTATCTTGTCTCTTTCTGCTCATAGTTGACTTTTATTCTGCTCATTGTTTACATTTATTTTTGCCTCTTTCCACTCGTTTCTCCCATTTAATTTGCCTCCTTCTGCTTGTTTCTCACTTTTATTTTGCCTCTTTCTGCTAGTCTCTGACCTTTATTCTGCCTCTATCTGCTCCCTTCTGACCTTTAGTCTGCCTCGTTCTGCTGGTATCTCAGCTTTATTTTGCCTCTTTCTGCTCATTGCTAAATTTTATCCTGACTTTTTTTTGCTCATTTCTGACCTTTATTCTGCCTCTTTCTGCTCATTTCTCAACTTTATCTTCCAACTTTCTGCTTGTTGCTGACCATATTTTTCCTCTTTGTTCTTGTGTCTGACCTTTATTCTGCCTTTCTGTTCATTTGTCACCTTTATTCTGAATCTTGCTGTCCTTTACCCCAGGAATGAGGGGGGAACCTCAAGGCCCACACGGTCCCAGCCAGCTCCACGTCTCCTGCGGTAGCCGGCTTTGCTCTCACACGAAGGGAGCTACTGCAAATGCAGCTCCCTGCGTACAAGAGCAATCATTTAATGTCTGTCCCTACCTGCATGTTTGCAGGCAGGGAAAGAGATAAAACCTCTGCTTCCAGCACGCAGGAACTGTTTAACAGCTACCTCTTGCTGGAAGTTGAGTGTTTGCTTTTGCTTGACAGGAGCCAGCCCTGGGGGAGTGGCAGTACTCAGGGCACTCCTCCTTTGATCTGCATGGGCGGGCCCCATGGAGGTGGTGGTCACTAGGGCCGTATATGGCATGGAGAGGGGCCAAGCGGGCCCCCTCCCACTTTAAAATGTTATTTTTACCCCAGGAAGGTTGTGGTCCCGAGGGTGCAGTGGGTCTGTGCGGCCCCCGCAATATTGTTGCAGGAGCCCTGGGGAGGAGGTGGTCCCCAGGGCTTGTAACAGTTCAGGAGGAGGGTCCATGGGGCCCCTCTCGATTAATTATATAAAACCCCGGGGAGATGGCAGTCCCCTGTGTTCATTTGAGCCCATGGAGGGGGGGGTCTGTGCGGCCCCTATTCATTACTTAAAATAAATCTCCAGGGAGGTGGTGGTTCCTGGGGCTCAAAGAGCCTTAGGAGGTGGGCCCCATATGTCCCACCTTCTTTTTTACAAAATGCCTCTGGGAACGGCCCCACACAGGAGCCCTTTTCAAAACTAGTGTGGGAGTCCATATTTGCAGCAATTTAAAAAAGAAATGCTATTTTGCCCTGCCAATGTCCCTCTGGGACCCCAAGACCAAGCCTTGCAGGTCAGGGTATTCCTACCCTGCCCCCTTTTGTTTTTGTTTCCATTTTTTGGGAGGGACTCGACTGAAGATGGCTGCTAACACTTACTGGTTGAAGTGTTGGCAGCCAATCAGAGCTCTGAAGTTCTCTGCATGTGCTTGATATTATTCACGAATTAGCCTCAATTGAAGATATCCAAATTTTATTTCCTCATATTACTCAACAAATACTGAATGTATTTACATGAAATAACTGAAAGTGTGATCTGCAAACCAAAATCTACCTTTCTGCAAAATTCAGTGTGATTCCGTCCAGCAGTTCGGGCTGTAGTTGAGTCTAAAGTTCCTTTGGGAACTAACATAGGCAACACACTTTTTGACCACCCCTTTTTGTCAGCCCCTGCTTTACGGAACACCTCGAAACCTTCCGTGCACAACAAGATTCACTGGGGCACTCTTTTGATAAAAATGTTGTGAAGATTTGTCAAATGGTGCTAAAGTTATAGGCAAGTCAAAAAACACTTTTTCCTTGATAAAATGGCACTAACTATAACTCCAGTTATTTGACATGTCACCAGTGAGGTCATCAGTGATGTGACTGACCATGTCATGAATGATGTAATATGTGACATCATCAGCAGTGGATTGCGGGAACGCTAGTTATACGGAGGAATTTCAATGGTTTTGTACGATTGAAATGTCCAGCTAACTATAACAGCCCTGAAACCTATGGTTTTTTCAGTGGATTTCTAAGGTTTTTTAAATGCTAATTCCTAACTATAACATGTCTGAAACCTATGGTTTTTTCAGTGAATTTCAAAGGTTTTTTTAAATGATAATTTTTAAATGTAATAATAGTTATATTTATTTTTTTGATACTGATTTTCTACATTTTGTAAACTATTTTTACATATTTTATTTTTTAAATTACATTATATATTTTTAATATAAATGGAAAACATGTTTTTTAAAATATTGAAACTCAAATATTGTTTTTTTGTTTTATATTTTTATTTTAATATATTTATATAATTTTCTTTATTGTTTTTTCATTTTCAATTTTTGTTTTGAAGTCGCGCACCCAAAGCGTACCTTTCTTGATCACTGCGCGGCACCTACCTGCCATTTTAGGAATGTTGTGTAGAATCCGCAAAAGGGTGTGCAACGGGTGCGTATTTTCGTGCACGATTGCACCTACAGCTCCCGCGCATTCACGACACATGCCCATGACTGTACGCGACGCTCGGGCGCTTCCGCGTGACGTCATATATGCGTTGGACGCCGTGGGTGCCCGACTCCCACAACATTTTTTAGTGTCTAAAATGATATACATATGTCTTTAATATACATAGTAGGGCAAGACATTATCTAAGCTATACATAAAAATAAAGATATTTTTACTTGTTATAAACGTATATTATTTTTGAATGCAATTTTGCGAAGTCGCGTTGGGTGCGTGCTGCCTGTGCGCACGGTGCGCGGATCCCATGTGACTTGAAAAAAAAAGATTTGACTAGTTCATAACATTTCCCATTGTAACTATTGAAGGACCCCACCCATTTCCATCATTCTACTTTGAGATTCTTTGGAGACACATCTCTTCTTAGAAGAACTTTAATACCATCATTTTTTTTGTGGTGTTTTTCAAAAGAAGGACTAAATGGCATCAGGACAACAACAACAGGACTCGGAACATTCTTCGGAGGAAGAATTTGTTGAAGAACCTCCACGCCCACAAAGGACAGTATCGGTGGTGTGGAAGTTTTTCACCTATCCAGAGGGGCAGAAGAAGGTGAACGCCACCAAAGTCACCTGCAAGATTTGTGATTGTGTCTTGTCCTGAGAAAAAATACTTTTGCGGCACTGCCTCAATGTATAAGCACCTGAAGACTCTGCATCCAGTCAATCTGGCTCGGGAGGAGTGCGGGCAATTACAACAGAACCCTCCACCAGCAGTGCCTAGTACCTCTGGCAGTTCCACATCACCATCACCACCGGACATACGTCCTGAATTTGCTCTACTGAAGCACCACTGCATAAAGTGCAACCAGCTTATATGCTATGGATCATCTTTGTTAGACTTTTGTTTCCTTTTTTTGTTGGGAATGGCTGTTAATTCCTGAAGTTGCCTGCTTTTTACGTCCTTTTTTCTTTTTTTCTTTTGAAAAAACACCAAAAAAATAACAAAATCGTTTAGAAAACTACAAAAAAATATAAAACAAAAAAAGGTTCTTATCAGAACTAACTTCTCTGGTTAAAGAAAGAGCTATATTTGTATGATAGTGTGTGAAAGTTTGGTTGAATGTATGCGTAGTGCATAAATGGCTGAAAAAGTGCATTAGTAGTGTATGGTGAATGTATAAGTGCAGAACTATAAGGAAGTACTGTAGCATGACACTGTAAGCTCTTTAGCTGCAGTATGCTGTGGTACTTCCGAAGCACAGGGATGCAACATATGTACATAAATATGTTGCAAGTCTATGCACCCCTCAGCTCTGCTGCACAAACTGCAGCCATGCGGTGACACAGGCACCCTTGCACCATGGTGCAAGGATATCTGTATCGTGCGGAGTTTGTTTTTGTGCAGGAAGACACACCTTCCTACACAAAAACAATCAGTGAAGGCATTTTTCTCCTTCAATGTATGCTGGGCAATGCAGCATATATTGAAAGAGAAAAAATGAGGAGAAATGAAAACAATTCTCCTTGTTCTGCCTTGCTACACCAACTGTAGGATGGTGCAGCATTCACACACATATCCAGATTTATCATTTCTGATAAATCTGGATATATGTCTTGTTCTATGAGTGTTGTGTGCAAACACCCACAGCAACACCTATGGAACGCCCCTTCAACGCAAAGTGGTGTGTACGATGAGGTCGAATTTACATGGAGAAGAAAAGCTTCACAGAGTGCCTTTTCCTCTCCTTGTAAATATGAAAGAGTGTCTTGTACCATCACTATGTTACAAAAAGTGACATATTGTTGGTACAGGATGCTTCTAAATCTACCCCATAAGTGCTTAGGTATTGTCAGACTGTTACAATAAGAACATCTTGCTAGTTGATTGATTGAAAAATTGCATGAGAGTGATAGGAGGTAAGCACAGAGATATCTCTCCAAAGATGCTCAAAGAAGAACGATTGAAATGCTTGCAGTCCTTCAATAGATACAATGGGAAATGTTATGAACCAATCAAATCTTTTTATTTCAGGTCACATGGGATCCTACGACAGAGGGATTCCTACACTACATAGGTATTAACTGGGTATTTTGAAGAGTGTATTAATACTTTGTAGCTTCTTGAAGGTTTGTGTGCAGAGTATATAAAGAAATTGACTTGTACTAGGGTAAGTGGCTAGGCCAATCCTGAAGTATATGTCTTTTAACTAGAGTAATTTCAGTACTGCAAAGAGAGTCCAACATAAATTAATAAGCGGTTGGGTTTTGGCACAGTGAATGGGTTAGTACATGGTGCTGAATGGGTCACTAGAGGAGTGCAAGGAGAGTGACAAGGTATTTGCTGGAGTGTATGGATACTACCTGGGGAAACAAAGGTGTGTAAGATAAGTGAATAGGTGATTAAAGAACTGCATGCACTTTGGACAGAGGTTTGTAGCACTCCATGTTGTAAGGCCTGGATTACTGCATGAATACTTGGGTACTGACTGAATGATTAGAGTACTGCAAGGAGAATGCCTGGGTGAATTTATAAGCGGTTGGGTTTTGGCACAGTGAATGGATTAGTACATGGTGCTGAATGGGTCACTAAAGGAGTGCAAGGTGAGTGACATGGTGTTTGCAGGAGTGTATGGATACTGACTGGGGAATTAAAGGCCTTAAAGACAAGTGTGTAGGTGGTTAGAGGACTACATGCATAGTGGATAGGAGTTTGAAGCAGTCTATGTGCTAAGGCCCTGGATCACTGCATGAGTACTTGGGTACTGGCTGAATGATTAGAGTACTACAAGGAGAGAGACAGGATGAATTAAAAAGTGGTTGTGTTTTGGTGCAGTGAATGGATTAGTACATGGTGCTGAATGGGTTACTAGAGAAATGCAAGGGGAGTGATAGGTTTTTAAGCAGTCAGCAAAGACATGAAGTAACCAAATGCTTCTCTCACAATGGTTGCCCAAATGCACACAGACTCACAGTGTGTTTCTAGACAAGCAACACTATTCCTTGGACTTTAGCATAACAGACAGACTCACTAGTCTTGAAGGGGTAAGGTGACTGCACACATTCTACATATTTCACAACTGCACTCTAGTGTGAATGCTTGACTCATTCTGCAAATGCATAAGCAATGACTGGCTTCTAATACTACTAAAACTTGACAACAGGGGGAGGAGCTACGCTGGCAAACAAGATGGCTGCTTAGGCTCCCGGCTCCGCTGACCTCCGTATCCTGCCAGATGATCCTGTCCATTATCCTGTTTTAACGCCCTACCCCCGTGTAGCTGAACTGTTCCGCACTCTGATGGTGTAATCCTGAACTTTTGATCGGCTTGTTTGACGGAGTTGCGTCAAGTCTAAGTTTGTGGCCTAGTCCAGCGGGGAAGCCGGGGCCTCGAGTATCTGCATAGCCGGGTTGTAGTTCAACAACATCGGCCGAGTGATTCCAGCATTGTACGGTCCATCGAAGTGGAGGTTTTTTTCCGCCCTTATTTGTCGGCGATCGTTTGCCTACTCAACATCGAGGGAGGAGAGTGACTTGGTACGATATCGACTGTGGGTTGTGTTCCCTGTCCCGCGGGCCCGGGGTTTTGGCTCCCGCCGGGGTTCGGGGGCTCGGGGACTTGCCTACGGTGTCGACGGGCAGATTACTGCTGCATATAACGAGCAGTCACCCTCCAACGCTGCCCGTTCATGGTCCTGTTTGTTCCCCCAGAGATACCGGATTCACCGGGGGAGGTGATTATGATTGGTACCGGGTGAGAGATAACAGACCGAACGGAGCATGATCCATCGCTGAGGTCAGTACTGGCAGCGCTCGGGCCTTTTCGTTCGTATATGGATGCCCTGGTTCGCCAAATGGATATGGGCCTATCTGAGATGGTGTCTGGGGAACCGGACCCTGCTCCACTGCTGGAACAACAACCGGCTGCAATTCAAGCAACGGCCATTTTGATTCTGTGCGGGGACCCCGTGAGGCAACAAGAGTCGAAACCCTCGTTTGGTGCTTTGGCGAACTGTATTCCCGAGGACATGAGCATATAGCTAAGCCTTCCATCATTGCTGACTTTGGATGTATCGATTGACGTTCCCCTCCCGGAGACTTTTGTTGTTGACTGTTCTTCCACTTTGTCTTCATCCTTTCCTTCCTTGGTGACTGTACGATTTCGGGAAAAACTACATTGGGACTATTCATCCAGGAGGGTGCTTTTTTGTGTGGCTGAAGTTCCCGTGGACTCATTGACTGCGAGAAGTAACAAACTGATTTCTGTTGGACTCCTTTTCCTCTTTGGCTCTCTTGTTGACATATTAGTCTCGCTCGGAGGGGTTCGTGGGATGGTTCGGAGGGGTCAAGGCTGAGATTGATTGACCGGGGCGATTGGTTTGGCTCAATTGGGTGTTCGAACTGCAACTGTTGGACTTCCGTGAGGCTGGGCGGTGTATTATGGCTCCCCCTAATTTTCTTCTACTGTGGTCTCTGATACACTTGTATTTTCATTATAGGGGGTGCCGATCTCTGGCAGGGGGGGAAAGGGGCTGGGAGCCTATACGGATATGCCCTCCCCCATGTTTTTCTCTTTTTCCTTCTTTGGAACCTAGTTAGTTGGGGCGACAGGCACGCTGCTAGTTGGGGTTAGGCGACAGCCATATGCAGGGGTGCAGGGTGGGGGGATGGGTTTATTATTTTCTTGGTGTGTCCTTCTCTTAGTTTCTCTTTCCTTAGTCTTTCTTGGTCTTTCCCTTTTTAGAATAATTGGTGACATATCCTGATAATTTTTAAATTCCAATGTCCGGTGGCCTCGCTTCTTCTATTATCCTGTTTATACGATGTGGGCGGGTTTGGATGGCTTGTGCTTAAATTGTTTCTTGATTGTATTGTCGCAATAGCTGTTTTGGACTTATCAATGCAGGCGCATCAGGGATCCTCCTGTTGCTCCAAGTCTATCCTGTCAAAGTAACTATCCAATCCATTATTATGTATGAATGTATGGCGCCGGATGTGTCTATTTCTTCTTCTTGATTTTAAAAATAATAAAAAGATTTAAAAAATAAAAAATAAAAAAATAAAAACTTGACAACAGGATAGGTTTTTAAGCAGTTATGTGTCAGCAAAGACATGAAATAGCCAAATGATTCTCTCACAACGGTTGCCCAAATGCACACAGACTCACAGAGTGATTCTAGACAAGCAACACTATTCCTTGGACTTTAGAAAAACAGACTGACTAGTCTGGAAGGGGTAAGGTGACTGCACACATTCTACATATTTCACTACTGCACTCTAGTGTGAATGCCTGACTCATTCTGCGAATGCATAAGCAATGACTGGCTTTTACTACCACTAAAACTTGTCAACAGGATAGGTTGGACTTTCATTTCAACCCTTTCCAATTGACATAACGTTTAACCCTAACCCCATCCTGCTTAATGCCTGTTACCATTGTAACAGTTCATGGAACACTCGACTGAACACACAGGTCACAAGTTCAGCACACAATGTTGCAATTCATAACAGCAAGTGTGCTTGACGTTTCAAAATATCAGCTTATCCTATATAATGTTCTTTTCCAATGCAGTGAGGCCGGTTCTTTACAGGGGCGTAGCTTCGGGCGGGGTGGGGGGGGTGAGTGTTGGGGTGTGACACCCACCAAATAAATGCATTCTTTGACTCTGGAATTGGGTCTTGGGGTCCAATGTTGGCTGTGCTGTGTTAGGTTGCCTCCCAAGAATAAAATACAAAACAGTGCCCATTGATGTAAAAGTTAAGAGAGAGAGAAAGAGAGAGAGAGAAATAGAGACAGAGATATATATCTGGCGGCTGAAACCAGATAACCTGCAATCAATATCAGCTTCTCTGCTTATTCAAATTGTGTGATCCTAGGCAACTATTTTATTTCACACAGTCTCCTTTTCCTTTATTATCACATATGAGAGAATTTTTAAATACCTGAGTTCACCATGTGTCCTGAAGAAGCATATGCTTCCTTCAATAGACTATATTGTTGCTTCTTCTGTAATAAGAATCTAGGCCACATTTAGGGTTTACATGACTGCTTACTTGCCTCTTCATTCACTAATGGCAGTGTTGGTGGGGGTGAGCGATTACTGTTTCTAAGTTCATGTTTAAAAACATTCACTTTCAATAAATGTCATCTACGCAGGATATAATCAAATGAACAAAGGTAATAGGCCTCCGCCTGTTAAAGAAATAAAAAATATTACATTTTGAAGAGACTGTATCACATTTTTACAATGTCTTTTGCACAATATAAATGACAAACGTTTTCAAGGCTTGGCTCATGCATGCATTCGTAGATTCAAACCGGACCCCTGGCTCGGCTCAACCTATTAATTTTGCCTACTGACCCTCCCACTGTGATACCCTAGACAGAGGCATACCAAATGCAAATCAGTACTGACCCTGCTCCTCATGGGAACAGTCCATCCAGAACCTTGGCTGTCTTAATCCTCTACCCTGCAGCCCACTGCTTTGTTAGTTGGGAAATGTATACACCCGGAATCTCACTGATCAAGCTATCACCCTGACTATATGTGTTTTATATTTGTCTTTCATAAAGAAAACCTCCTGGCAGTTCATTCTTAACAAAGAAGACAACCAGTCACAACATATTTTTTTGGCAGCCTACGCAGCACCCCTATATATATGCCTATTCTCTGCTGACGAGAGGTAACAACCTCGAAACACGTGTCTAGGGATGGCCAACGCGACAGTGATTTTATACTCAAGACCCTGGCAGAGGCGCACCCGCTGATGCTTACTTCATGGACCACAATGCTTTGGGGCAACACGCTGATAGGACAAGCAGTGTGCGACCAATTGGACTTTCTTTTACAACATATAATATGTCAGGTTGGTTCCCTGGTATATGAAACAAGGCAAATGCTAATTCCCAGCAAGCAAGTCATAGCAAGGATAGGCTGCATGCAGCTAAAGGAAGTGATATAAAAAATACCATAGAGAAAGAACACATACGTCCTTTGAAGAAATCCAGCAAACTCATACACCGCTTTATATACTGATGTCCTCAGATGACACACTTGTGACCTATTTTCACCAACAAGCACTGTAGTAAACAAGTTCAAATTGGCAAGAAATACTCAACAGTCACAGCATTTAGCAGAGTCACCTTGTCAGTGTACACAATGACTGTGTATACCAAGCAGCCAGAACTGGGAAATCACTCATTATTTATAACTTGTTATACATCATCTTGGGGCAAAATGTTTAATGCACGCCTGTATCAGTGTGAGAGATACAGCCCATATCTTAAAACAAAATGAAAGTTCCTTAAATCAAGGCCCTTTACATTGTCTGACAGTGTGCCACTGCATTGGGGGGTTGGTGACATATTGTGGGGCCTATTCATGAAGAAAAATGTCCACATGTAGATTTACTGATGCAGAAACTTACTCCTGCACCAAGTAATAACTTTACACTTTTTGCTATTCACCATTTCTGAGTGTAGGGTTATTTTTAGGTGCAGACCAACATGATTCCACGCCATCTTACCTCAGGATGGGGCCTGCTGGAACAGGTTTTACGAGTGCAAAGTTACTAACAGTAACTTTTTACTCATAGGCAAAGGTTTCTACCCCTGAGGAGGAGCTGTCCTATTTCAAAATATATTGAAAGGTAATAAAGTTGACTAATTATAAAAAATAATATTTATATCAATCAACAATGTTGTCCTTTAATGCGATGTGCTCTTGCAGCTGGTACCGGCTTGGAGGCTGGACACTGCCTCCTCAATATTTCAAACACAAAAGCAGTTAACGCTGCACTTCAGGAACTTGATCTCCCGGCGCACAAACATCAGCGGTGCACCAACGCATACCCCCTTGCGCCATGGTGCAAGGGTGCCTGCAATGCAGGGATGATTGTTGTCATTCTTGGTGCTTTACTCCTTCTATGTATGCTGCAGAATACAGCACACAGAAAGAGCAAACAACGAGGAGAAATAAAAGTATTTCTCCTAGATGCGCCACTCCTACGCCTCTCCTTGGGAGGTGCAGGAATTTGACACATTCTCAGGTTTACGACACTTTGTAAATCTGAGAAGGTGCCTGATTCCATGGATGTTGCGTGGGAACACCCAAAGCAATACCCATGGAATGCCCCTTTCACGCAGAGTAATATTTGAAAGGGGCCCGTAGTTACAAGGCCATGAAAAGTCACGCAGGGTGACTTTACGTAGCCTTGTAAATAGGGACAGGCACAATGCGACGCCGGTGCATCTAAAAAAGTATGCACCGGTGGTGCAATGGGCTTGTAAATGAGGCCCTTTGTCTCTATGCCCATGCTTTATTATGGATTTGGGCACAGATGCAAAGAGGCCATCAGGAGGCGCACTGACTGTGCTCCACAAAGAGCTGGTGCACAGTCAGTGCACCCTTCGAGAGCAACTCTTGAAAAGGGGTTAAGGTGGTTCCACTATCCCCCCACAGACATTACAGTGCAAGCGGGTGCAGTTACTTGCCGCACCCGCCTGCATGGGGATCTCTGCCTCCCCCCCACATTGAAGTGAAGGCCAGGTGCTACCTGCTTTGTGAAAGATAGAACAGCAGCTTTAAACTGCCGCTACACCTTACACTATTGCACTGCCTGAAGGGTAGCTACGAGTTTACAGGTGCTCTGTAGCAGCACATTGATTGTAATAGGGCGCACTGCCCTTCTCTGCACCTCTCATACCTTGTTGAAGGTATGCCATGGCACAGACCAAGGGAATCCACCCTTTCCATAGTGCAAGCCCTAGGGTTTCATTTGCTCATCTTCACCATACCCCTTACACACCTTTAGTGCCTACCCCACGCAATCCTGTTAAAGCAAAAAACACTATTGAGACTACCCTCCCGCAGTTTTCCGAAGTTCTCCCATCTGACCTCTGTTCTCATAGTTCATGAACTCTCAGAAGAATCTGACGTGACTAGTTACCCCACTGTACTAGTTAATCAGATAGCCACTCAAATAGACTTAGGGATGAATTTCCATAAAACCATGGATTTTACCTTTCATTCCAACGAAATTTTAAAACATTTGTGTCAAATTGATAGAAAACAGTGGATACATTCCTCAGATGATTATAGCATTTCTTTAGAAGAAGCATAGTTGCCAACCTTTTACACCATTATTGAGATTGTTGATGGTTGTATGCACTTTATCCAGAGTGAAGTTGGGAAGGAACTTAGCAGCAGCAGCCCAGGGATGCAGATTACCTTCCTCTTTGTGGAGAACTCCTAGCCCCCTGTTATAGGGGGAAACACATTCAGAAGCACTTTAGTGTGCTGTTCTTAGGACATCTATATATTAGCTAAGACATTTTAGACAATGAAGGTCGGCTACATCTTGACCACTCATCACCTAACCAGATATCCGTCCCCTTTTAATTCCCATCATTACTAGGTCAAACAACTGGAAAGCAGTCTGAGCATATGGGAAGGTGGAGTAATCTGTGGTATATTGTAAGAAATATTTTTTTTGATTGAGTGGGGAAGACCCTTCTCCGGCAACAACCACAATCCTTGTCAGAATGAAACACAAGAGTCAGTAAAATAACACCTGTGCTTAACCCTGTGGTACCATGGCACAAAAGTAGTAGGCTTAACGTGGAGGCACTGTGGGTTTAATTCATCATTTGACACCAAAATAAACTAAATCTAATCAGCAGAACTGGAGTTATGAATTTTTTGTGAAAACCAGCACCTGTAGGATAAAAGTGTCAATTGTGGGCATCTAGGTGTGCAAGAGTGAGGCAAAGTCAAAAATGATTGTGACCGTGATGGAGCACGGTTCGGATAAATGAGTTGGATTGTGTCCAGTCTTGGCTTACGTTCGGATTTAGACGATATTTCAAGAAAACATTTCTG
The DNA here is from genome assembly GCF_964261635.1 of Lissotriton helveticus. Taxonomy (NCBI): domain Eukaryota; kingdom Metazoa; phylum Chordata; class Amphibia; order Caudata; family Salamandridae; genus Lissotriton; species Lissotriton helveticus. The sequence continues at coordinate 820,796,102 of NC_136067.1, read as the reverse complement.
GGAAAGTAAAGTTCAGCGAGGCAGCCGATAGTGTCTGAAGAGGAAGTGTAGTCACCTGGGAGCTGCTTGACAATTTCTACATTTGTCTTTGTCACTTCTTTAAAGGTTGAAAACCACCTGCAGGAAGAAGCTGCAGGATGTAGCTAACAGGGGCTCCACAAGGCCAGATCCCATTGCTAAACAGGATTTGCTGCTGCAGAGAAGAACATAGTGGGACCTACTATGAAGACATCCTGACGGGTGATGCACCTTTGGCGGATCAGCGATCAGGTAGGTCCTGGTCTTGCCATGCCAACTTTTAGGGTCAGTCAGTAGCAGCACTTTCAACGCCACAAGCAAGGGGCCATGACGGGTTGGGCACCACTTGTGGGGTCAGAACTCACTCCAGCAGACACTATGTGGAGGGTTCAAGGTGTTTGGCACATGTTGTGTCCCTATAGCTCACCCAGGAGGTCAGCAAATTAGCCCTTGGAGTCACACTGGTAGTCCTAGGTTAAAACAACAAGGAAGGCCTCAACCAGTAGGGCAGTCCTCTGAGGTGCAAAGCAGATCTCAAGCAACAGGGCAGTCCTCTGGAGTATAAGACAGCCCTTAGTGTCCTCTGCATGCCCAGGAGTGTATTAAAGAGGAGATCTGAGGGTCTTCTAGACTACCGAGGAAAACCAAAGGTGATGATGGACGGAGCGTTGACAATACAAACACTCACCCCCAGTCAACTGATCTGGGTTTAATCCATCACCGTTCTTTAGCTCACTCTGCCACCCCAGTTCAGACATGGCCATGTGCAAATCAGTCTGACCCTGTGCCTCATGGGAACAGTCCAGCCCGAACTGCCAAGCCATGTCTTCCCTGGACCGGAATCAAGCTTCCCAGGACCGGTTTCTGGCATTACAGCCGTCTTCAGCCGGGCTTGCTTGACTCCAGTGGCAAAGTGAGCAAGGGACTCACGTCTGAGCATACCCTGCCAACTTAGGGCGAACAAAGAAAAACCAAAGGTGATGATGGACGGAGCGTTGACAATACAAACACTCACCCCCAGTCAACTGATCTGGGTTTAATCCATCACCGTTCTTTAGCTCACTCCGCCACCCCAGTTCAGACATGGCCATGTGCAAATCAGTCTGACCCTGTGCCTCATGGGAACAGTCCAGCCCGAACTGCCAAGCCATGTCTTCCCTGGACCGGAATCAAGCTTCCCAGGACCGGTTTCTGGCATTACAGCCGTCTTCAGCCGGGCTTGCTTGACTCCAGTGGCAAAGTGAGCAAGGGACTCACGTCTGAGCATACCCTGCCAACTTAGGGCGAACAAAGAAAAACCAAAGGTGATGATGGACGGAGCATTGACAATACAAACACTCACCCCCAGTCAACTGATCTGGGTTTAATCCATCACCATCCATCATCACCTTTGGTTGTGATGTAACATGTTTTTTTTTTTTTTTTGATCATTTGATCTGAGTATTGATGAATTAATGTAAATAATTATGCAACAGGTTAGAAATGCGCTGTGAATAACAAAAGATTATATTCAAAATGTTTGCATACAAATGCTGGTAAGCGCGATTCCGACCACTGTAAGATGGCCGCCACTCATATTGATGAATGCATGTATTATGTGCCGTTTTTTATGTTTATTGTTATGCATGTGACAGGAAGTCACAATGTTTATTTTATTTTAAATATCCCCCAAAAAAAGCGATGGTTGACACCGACGAAGGCGGCAACGCCGAAACGCGCTTGTAACCTTGCTAGGCGGCAGAGCTTTTGAATTAAATGGCTTTACCACGCTGAAATCTGGCTTTGAGTGCTCTTCTTTGAGGCGAGTCCTTGCTACGAGGGGACTCAAGTGTTTGAAAAAAAAAAAAAAAAAAAAATATATATATATATATATATATATATATATATATATATTCACGCTCCAAGGTTGTCCACCTTATGAGTAGCACGCGAGCAGCAGCTTTATTTATGTGTAGGTGAGGACGGGGATCCGCTCGTAGACGCCGCTCCGTAATGGATCTGCCCGACGCGTTTCGAAGCTCCATCTGCTTCTCTTCAGGGGCTTTAACGGAAGCGGTGTGCGCACCCGTTACACTTCTCCAATTTCATATAACTCACCCGCCAATGGGAGGCTCCAATGAGACTTCTGGGAAGTGTAGTGCGGAAAGCACACAATCAAGTCCTGTATGGACTCCACGAGTGGGCCCGTCCTCGATCCCATGTACGGCTGCTACTTCACTGCCGTGACCGTGTAACGGGTGCGCACACCGCTTCCGTTAAAGCCCCTGAAGAGAAGCAGATGGAGCTTCGAAACGCGTCGGGCAGATCCATTACGGAGCGGCGTCTACGAGCGGATCCCCGTCCTCACCTACACATAAATAAAGCTGCTGCTCGCGTGCTACTCATAAGGTGGACAACCTTGGAGCGTGAATCTATATGCAGCAGTCCAGCCGCAGAGTATGCACCACCCCGTTAACGTGGGGGTCACGGCAGTGAAGTAGCAGCCGTACATGGGATCGAGGACGGGCCCACTCGTGGAGTCCATACAGGACTTGATTGTGTGCTTTCCGCACTACACTTCCCAGAAGTCTCATTGGAGCCTCCCATTGGCGGGTGAGTTATATGAAATTGGAGAAGTGTAACGGGTGCGCACACCGCTTCCGTTAAAGCCCCTGAAGAGAAGCAGATGGAGCTTCGAAACGCGTCGGGCAGATCCATTACGGAGCGGCGTCTACGAGCGGATCCCCGTCCTCACCTACACATAAATAAAGCTGCTGCTCGCGTGCTACTCATAAGGTGGACAACCTTGGAGCGTGAATCTATATGCGGCAGTCCAGCCGCAGAGTATGCACCACCCCGTTAACGTGGGTGTCACGGCAGTGAAGTAGCAGCCGTACATGGGATCGAGGACGGGCCCACTCGTGGAGTCCATACAGGACTTGATTGTGTGCTTTCCGCACTACACTTCCCAGAAGTCTCATTGGAGCCTCCCATTGGCGGGTGAGTTATATGAAATTGGAGAAGTGTAATGGGTGCGCACACCGCTTCCGTTAAAGCCCCTGAAGAGAAGCAGATGGAGCTTCGAAACGCGTCGGGCAGATCCATTACGGAGCGGCGTCTACGAGCGGATCCCCGTCCTCACCTACACATAAATAAAGCTGCTGCTCGCGTGCTACTCATAAGGTGGACAACCTTGGAGCGTGAATCTATATGCGGCAGTCCAGCCGCAGAGTATGCACCACCCCGTTAACGTGGGGGTCACGGCAGTGAAGTAGCAGCCTTACATGGGATCGAGGACGGGCCCACTCGTGGAGTCCATACAGGACTTGATTGTGTGCTTTCCGCACTACACTTCCCAGAAGTCTCATTGGAGCCTCCCATTGGCGGGTGAGTTATATGAAATTGGAGAAGTGTAACGGGTGCGCACACCACTTCCGTTAAAGCCCCTGAAGAGAAGCAGATGGAGCTTCGAAACGCGTCGGGCAGATCCATTACGGAGCGGCGTCTACGAGCGGATCCCCGTCCTCACCTACACATAAATAAAGCTGCTGCTCGCGTGCTACTCATAAGGTGGACAACCTTGGAGCGTGAATCTATATGCGGCAGTCCAGCCGCAGAGTATGCACCACCCCGTTAACGTGGGGGTCACGGCAGTGAAGTAGCAGCCGTACATGGGATCGAGGACGGGCCCACTCGTGGAGTCCATACAGGACTTGATTGTGTGCTTTCCGCACTACACTTCCCAGAAGTCTCATTGGAGCCTCCCATTGGCGGGTGAGTTATATGAAATTGGAGAAGTGTATTGGGTGCGCACACCGCTTCCGTTAAAGCCCCTGAAGAGAAGCAGATGGAGCTTCGAAACGCGTCGGGCAGATCCATTACGGAGCGGCGTCTACGAGCGGATCCCCGTCCTCACCTACACATAAATAAAGCTGCTGCTCGTGTGCTACTCATAAGGTGGACAACCTTGGAGCGTGAATCTATATGCGGCAGTCCAGCCGCAGAGTATGCACCACCCCGTTAACGTGGGGGTCACGGCAGTGAAGTAGCAGCCGTACATGGGATCGAGGACGGGCCCACTCGTGGAGTCCATACAGGACTTGATTGTGTGCTTTCCGCACTACACTTCCCAGAAGTCTCATTGGAGCCTCCCATTGGCGGGTGAGTTATATGAAATTGGAGAAGTGTAACGGGTGCGCACACCGCTTCCGTTAAAGCCCCTGAAGAGAAGCAGATGGAGCTTCGAAACGCGTCGGGCAGATCCATTACGGAGCGGCGTCTACGAGCGGATCCCAGTCCTCACCTACACATAAATAAAGCTGCTGCTCGCGTGCTACTCATAAGGTGGACAACCTTGGAGCGTGAATATATATATATATATATATATATATATTCACAAAAAAAACATAGGTTTCAGGCACGTTATAGTTAGTTGGCATTTCACTAACACAAAACCAGTGGAATTCAGCAGTTAATTCAGCTAACTATAACTCCCTCCCCCGCAACGCACTGCTATATATATATATTTTACAAATTGATTCAAGTATTGTTGTCTTTTAAAATTGCTTGACTTTTAGCAAGTTTATTAATTGTGAAGCATTTTCTATATGTTTATGTAAACAAAACTGGCACATAGCACTTTAAGAAATTTAAAAAAAATCGTATTTAATTGTACCTCCTTCTGTGCAAGCGCGTCATGTGATCAAGATCCCTTGGGGATCGAAACGCGTCATGCTGTTGGAGTTGTGTGCGGAGCTGAATGAAATCTAAGCTGCACTGATTCTGTAGTCCGTACTCCTTACCTAAGCAGCAGAAAAAAAGGCTGCGAGAGGAGAAAGTGTAATATATATATATATATATATATATATATATATATATATATATATGTTTTCCGAGGCAAGAGAAAGCTGTCTGCCGAGTTTAATGATCTGATTTTTGAGCGTGTCTTCAGACCGGAGGTCCTTTGCATTCAATATATATATATATATATATATATATATATATATATATATATATATATATATATATATATATATATATATATATATATATATATATCCATACTAATATTATAAAGAGAGAGCCCAAACCTTTGAGGCGGGTAATCTCAGTAACCACAGCACCAATCACAACACCCAATACAGCATTGGAAAGGGCAGTTGCAGCAGAAGGACATAAGCAATGCAGACGGCCACCATATACATAATTTATTTTTGTATTGTTTTTATTAACTTTTCAAGAAACAGTGGCATTCATCACAATCATACAGTGCAAGACATACAATTGTACCGTAGGACACCATGTACATTTAAAAGGTAAAAAAACCGTGCCAGCAAAGTAGTCCCTTTTGGGCGTGTCTGCGTTGTGCTGTCTGCGTGGGCTGGGGGCGTGACTAACGCTGGGGGCGTGTGGTACGGCCATCACATCGTGGGCTGTGGGCGTGTGACAAACGCTGGGGCGTGACAAATGCTGGGGGCGTGTGTCCGCCCTTCATGCCATGTGAGTCATACATACAAGCGCCAATTACGTTGCTGCGCAGCATCAAGGGGCACGACGGGGGCGTGAGAAATGATGGGGGCGTGTGTCCGGCCTTCATGCCATGTGAACGGAATTGTGCCGCATCAAGGGGCACGCTGGGGGCGTGAGAAACACAGGGGCGTGTGCTACGTTCCGCCCTTCATGCCATGTGGGTCGTACATTAATCAGAAGATCGTCTGCTGTGGCCGTGTGCTGGGGGCATGACAAACACGTTCAGCTGGAGGCCTGGTAAGTAACATTACTCTAGCCTCTCCTGCGCGCTGTTACTGAACTCTCTCATTCAACGAAATTAGACGTGCCTGCTACCATCAACCAGGGCTCTAGCCGGGGTCAGGCGGCGGATCAGTACACTAATTACACGCGCCTGATAACATCAACCAGGGCTGCAGCTGGGCCTCAAGCGGGGGAACACATGCCTGCTAACATCACACAGGCCTGCATATGGGCCTCAAGCGGGGGAACACGCAAATGAGCGTGTCTGCGGGGACAATTACTGCAGCCTCTCCTACTCGCTGTCACTGAACTCTCTCATTGAACGGATTTACCCGTGGCTGATAACTCTCTTATTCAACGACATTACACGCGCCTGCTAACATCAACCAGGGCTGTAGCCGGGCTCAGGCGGCGGATCACTACACCAATTACACACGCCTGCTAACATCAACCAGGGCTGCAACTGGCCCTTCTCCATACCTATTCTAATGAAACAAAAACTTTTGTCTGCCGCAAGATTTTAAAATAAATTGCCCTTGCCAAATACACACATTACATACATTCTATTTCAAACCCGGACAACGTCGGGACGGGCTGCTAGTATATATATATAGGTCAGGAGTTCTTGATAAGACGCCGCCACTGAGTTTGCGTCTTCAGACTGGGTGCCGGTAAGCTGTGATGGTTGACAGAAGGGGCCATGAGGTGAAATGAACAACAACTTTTGCCACGATCTTCCTACATGCACGGAGTTTTCCTGAAACTGCATTATGGGACTAGTAGTCCTTGCTATTGGCGCAGCGGCAGTTAAGAGTTGGTGCAGGTGCGCCTCATTCCACTGTGAAGGAGGGGCCATATGAAAAGACTGTGGTTGGAGGAACGTGACTGTTTGGAGCATTGGCATTGAGAAAAGCGAAGAGCTGAAACCGGTCTGCCTAATTTTCCTTCCAAATAAACAGCCCGTGAAGCCCATGCTGTGTCCTTTGTCCTTTTGCCGGTGGGAAAAGGGTTTGACTATATATATATATATATATATATATATATTACCTACTGGCGGTCGCCAGTAGGTATATATAGTTAGGATTTTTTCTCTATGGGATTTTTGAAAATTCTATGTCTAATAACTTTGGCGTTTGTGGACGGAATTGGCTGAAATTTTCAGGAAAATGGAACATTTTGTTTCTGAGCAGCCCCTGAAAATTTGGGGGGGGTTCGTCAAGGGGGGGCCGAGAAAAAAGGGGGGTCCCAAAACGTGGTTTTAACATTGAGTTTTCCATAGGGCGGTTGGCCTCACTTTTAGCCCGAACGGCTGAATGGATTTGCACGAAACTTGGCAAAATTGTAGGGACTGGTAGCCCGATGTGCCTTTGCTAGGTCTCAATATATGTGCTCCAGTGGATTTTGAGAAATTAACATTCAAAAAAAGATATATATCTGTAACAGCGGACCGGGCAGCGCTCCAGTTCGCGTACTTTTCGCGTTACGGAGCTTTGTGAAGCGAAGCTGATTGGTTCTCCGGCGTCTGTAAACATTCCAAACAGTCCGTAGCGGCCGCCATCTTGTCTCTCGGTAGGATCGAGAGACGAGAGGAGGCCAAAGCGAAGGGGCAAATGACCATAAGGGGGCATAGTAGATCCTCCCTGACCCCCTAGGTTTGATGTGGAGGTTTTAAAAGGGCCCCTCGGGGCAAAAAAAAAAATAATAATAATAATCGAACGGCTGAATGGATTTGCACGAAACTTGGCAAAATTGTAGGGACTGGTAGCCCGATGTGCCTTTGCTAGGTCTCAATATATGTGCTCCAGTGGATTTTGAGAAATTAACGTTCAAAAAAAGATATATATCTGTAACAGCGCTCCGCTTCGCGTACTTTTCGCGTTACGGAGCTTTGCGAAGCTGATTGGTTCTCCGGCGTCTGTAAACATTCCAAACAGTCCGTAGCGGCCGCCATCTTGTCTCTCGGTAGGATCGAGAGTCAAGAGGAGGCCAAAGCGAAGGGGCAAATGACCATAAGGGGGCATAGTAGATCCTCCTTGACCTCTTAGGTTTGATGTGGAGGTTTTAAAAGGGCCCCCCGCGGGGCAAAAAAAATAAAATAATAATAATCGAACGGCTGAATGGATTTGCACGAAACTTGGCAAAATTGTAGGGACTGGTAGCCCGATGTGCCTTTGCTAGGTCTCAATATATGTGCTCCAGTGGATTTTGAGAAATTAACGTTCAAAAAAAGATATATATCTGTAACAGCGCTCCGCTTCGCGGAGATAACATTATCTCCCTATTACCTAGCTGTTGCTAACACCAGTTAGCGACCGCTAGTAGGAGATAGCGACCATCTTGGGCTCCACTTTGCATGTCAGTGATATTTATCACTAATGACATGCAAAGTGGGCATGTCAAGATGTTAGCGACTGGAAACAGTCGCTAACATCGCTATCTTCTATTACCAACTTTTGGAGATATTCGCGCTGAGCGCGAATATCTCTAAAAAGTAACACCTGCCCTGAGCAGTTCTTAGCCATGTTATCCAATGGGAGGTAGATAACATGGCTAAGAGCATTAGCTCGGTAATGCATGAATATCGCTGACTTTTCAGCGATATTAATGCATTACGGTCGTTTTTCATCGCATTTGCGATAAACCTTGATAATAGCAAGGTTTATCTGCGATAATTTCTGACGATGCTTAGCGGTAAAAAATTTGTTGCTAAGCATCGTTAGGGATAAATATCGCTTAACTTTGGTAATATGCCCGAACGTCTGTTAACGTTCGATTCGAAGGAAATCAGGAAGTGTTGAAAAACATTGTCTGCGCCATCTTGCCTTTTTTCAAATGCCACACTTTTGTCGTGCACGGCAGCCATTTTAGATGCCTTGACCAGACCCACTCTCTGTACGCTGTCGATCTTTAGCATGGCTCCCCACCCTCGCAAGCATCTCCCCCAGGCACTGGTCACCCCCGCTCTCTGTCTTATGCATGGGTAATAAACCTCCCCCATCTGCGCTGCTCTTCCCTGAGAATCACACCCTGTGCCCGCCCGACACCTCCCTTTCGCCCTATTCACTACCGCACCCTCTGACACTCCTTTTCCTCTGTGTCCAATTGTCCAGGCCGGTCCTAGGCTATCAGCTAGCCCTGCAGATGTAGTTTATGGCCCCAGCTGTAAAGAATCACCCCTCTTCAAAGGAGTTATAGTAGATCAAGGCCCACACCCGATGAGATCCGTCACAGCACACGCGTTCCTACTATCTGAAAACCATCCTGTATTGTGATTGGGGAGGGGACCGAGCCTGAAGCGGAAGATTCCAGGGATGACTCTTTGTACATCAAAGTTTTTACAATTATGTGTCAAATTAAAAATATATAGCACTCCAACAAAGTAGTAAGATTATAAAACTTTAATAACTTATAAATATATACAACAAAACAAAAACAGTAAAAACATTTAAACATTTTTAGGGAAAATGAAGGAAGTAGCGGTCGGCTGTGCGAATAGTCCCAACGTAGCACAACGTCCAGATTTCTGGACGGCACCCAGGTGATGTTGCCTGGGTGCCGCACTGATTTCGGTATCCGGCGTGGGGCGTCGCGGGGGGTGGGTCATCAGTAGCGGTCTGTTGTGCGAATAGTTCCAAGGCAGCAGAACGATGGCACCAAGGTGATGTCCAGTAAGTTGCCGCCCTCCGAATAACGGCGTGGGGCGCCCCGGGAGGGGGGAGGCGGCGTGAACAGGCCTCGCCAGGTGGAGTTTCGTCTGCTGTAGTGGGGCGCCCCTTTACCGTTTCAGTTGCCATTCCGTCCGCTTTTGGTCCACTGTGTCAAAGCCGCAATTCAGCTGAGTTGCGCCCACTCTTGCGGTGCAGCGATAGGCGGCTGTCACAGGACTCTCAAAATGGCGGCAGGCTCTTTCCTTTTTGGGCCTGGTCCACTGAAATGGCCCTGGGACACCTTGGAAATCGCACGCTTGTCTGCTAGGTCTTGGACCCCATTCTCGAAAGCGTCCCCTCCGCCTTGAGGATTCAACAAAAGTTTTGGGGGCCCCCGACTCCTGCAGGCTTCTGGTGGGGAGCGGCTGCCATGATTGCTCGCGGAATGACCACGACGGAGCCACGAGATGGTGGTGCTTTCATGTTGACGCCAGCTTCAGTCTGAAATATCCAGAAACAAGGTGGGGCTTTCATCGTTTGGGGAAAAAAAAAGTTTTCATCCAATGAAAAGTGTTGTTTTTAGGTCATATGATCAAGCCTTCCATCATTAGGAAACCAAAAGTAAAATGAACCAATGAAAAGTTTTATAAACAAGTCACATGACCTGTTATGCGGCATAGGGTATAAAATGCGGAGAAAATACGTTGGCACGTGAGGCGGCGTCAGTAGCGGAACAATGTGCGAATAGGCCGAAGGCAGCACAACGCGCCAAGATCCGGATGGCACCGAGGTGGTGTCTAGTAAGTTGCCGCACTGGTGTGGCCATCCTACAATGCTGAAAGTCGGCGTGGGGCGCCCCGTTGGCCTGTGAGATGGCGTCAGTAGCGGACCGATGTGCGAATGGGGCCAAAGGCAGCGCAACAATATTTTCTGAATAGAAGACACCACAAGGCGCTGAGATGCCAAGATCCGGATGGCACAGAGGTGGTGTCTAGTAAGTTGCCGCACTGGTGTGGCCATCCTACAATGGTAAAAGTCGGCGTGGGGCGCCCCGTTGGCCTGTGAGATGGTGTCAGTAGCGGACCGATGTGCGAATGGGGCCAAAGGCAGCGCAACAATATTTTCCGAATAGAAGACACCACTAGGCGCTGAGATGCCAAGATCCGGATGGCACCGAGTTAGTGTCTAGGTTGCCGCACTGGTGTGGCCATCCTACAATGCTGAAAGTCGGCGTGGGGCGCCCCGTTGGCCTGTGAGATGGTGTCAGTAGCGGACCGATGTGCGAATGGGGCCAAAGGCAGCGCAACAATATTTTCCGAATAGAAGACACCACTAGGCGCTGAGATGCCAAGATCCGGATGGCACCGAGGTGGTGTCTAGTAAGTTGCCGCACTGGTGTGGCCATCCTACAATGCTGAAAGTCGGCGTGGGGCGCCCCGTTGGCCTGTGAGATGGCGTCAGTAGCGGACCGATGTGCGAATGGGGCCAAAGGCAGCGCAACAATATTTTCTGAATAGAAGACACCACAAGGCGCTGAGATGCCAAGATCCGGATGGCACCGAGGTGGTGTCTAGCAAGTTGCCGCACTGGTGTGGCCATCCTACAATGCTGAAAGTCGGCGTGGGGCGCCCCGTTGGCCTGTGAGGTGGCGTCAGTAGCGGACCGATGTGCGAATGGGGCCAAAGGCAGCGCAACAATATTTTCTGAATAGAAGACACCACAAGGCGCTGAGATTCAGTTAGCACCGAGGTGGTGTCTAGCAAGCTATGCAGCTGAGTTGCGTGCGCACTTGCGGCGAATAGGTCGAAGGCAGCACAACAATGTTTTCTGAATAGGAGACACCACAAGGCGCTGAGATTCGGTTACCACCGAGGTGGTGTCTAGCAAGTTGCTGCACTGGTGTGGCCATCCTACAATACTGCTCCGAATAACGGCGTGGGGTGCCCGAAGGGGGGGGGGAGGCGGCGTGAACGGGCCTTCCCAGGTGGAGGCTCGTCTGCTGTAGTGGGGCGCCCCTTTACCGTTTCAGTTGCCATTCAGCTGAGTTTCGGACGCTCTTGATGCTACAGCGACAGGCGGCTGCAACAGGACTCTCAAAATGGCGGCCTGTTCTTTGGATTTGGGCCTGGTCCACTAAAATGGCCCTGGGACACCTTAGAACTCGGACGCTTGAATTTTTTTTCCTTTCCTCTACATGCAAAAAAAGGTAAATGCCCGGTACGTTACACGCTTCATCTGCCACGATGTACTCTCCAGAGGAACCGAAAAAAAATATAGTTATGGTAACTATACCATGCATCGTCATATGGAGAGGTGGCACCGATTAATTATAGTGCTGCATAAAAGAGAGATTTGGAGAAGAACCCCCGACCTGCCAGTACATTCATCAAAGAAGTGGCACTGACAGCATCAGAGGCAAGGGAAATGGTCCCAAATATTTAGAAGAAGTTTGGAAAGATTAAAATGACATGTTTAGATTGTGGCAAATTAATTTCATGTGGACAGATGAGTGTTACTCTAATAAATACAGCATATGAACATCATCATAGTCGATGGTTGGTAGAGACATTTTGACTATATCCTGGACCTGCCCGTCCTCGCCCAAAATGGCGCCGGAATAAATGGGACTCGTAACTCCTTGTTGTGTACTTGTTGTAAAACTTTGATATCACGAGATACGTATGCAGTTTTGAAAAACATGGCGGGCGGGGACGAGAATAGATTGAATATTTCGACATCTCTATTGATATTAAGTTGTGATGTGTTATTGATTACTGTACTATTGAAAGTTCGAATTAACGTCACCCATGGTACTTGCCCGCAAATGTATATCTAGATAATTTTATTGTAACTGGCCCTGTCGTATTTTAATTATAAAATGTACGTCCACCGATTCCGCAACTGTTAGACACCTTAGTTCTTGCAACCTAATGGCCCGCCCGTAACGTTTCTCTACAGTGTAAATGTCTCCTCATCATATACGATTACAGTTTGCTCCGTGGTCGGCGCACGTGGTTATAGGCCCGTATTTGTATACTGACATTTTCACAATAAAGGTTTTTAAAAGAAAACATGGTAGTAGTATTTACATTGGTAAAGTTTTTAATAATAGTCACTGTTTTAGAATCAGTAAAAGGCAAGTGAAATAAAGCAGACCAATTACATGAAGGGTAAAAGGTATAATACGCAGGAACGCAGTAAAGATAAATGGTCAAGGGCTGTTGTGTTTTCTACTCCTGCAACATAAAGTGATCGATAAGAATCTCATATTCAAGCGTATCAGCGACTAAGACAGCAGGTCGACCCTCTTTTGGTCAACGGCTCCGTCATGGGACGAAGAAACGCCCTTTTTCTCGAAAAAAGTATATATTTTACTTGCAGGACAGTTGTAAATTTTCCGGGAAAGTACATTAGCCTGGAACATTATAACATATATGTTTAAGAAAAAATAATGTTCGGAAGTAATAAAAAGCGTAATTTTTAGGTCATATGACCAAGCCTTTCATCATTAGAATAAGAAAAGTAAAATGAACCAATGAAAAGTTTTATTAACAAGTCACATGACCTGTTATGCTTACGTTACGCGCTGCGCGTCGCGCCCCGGATCACTTCCGGATGCGCTAACGCGACGCGTCATATGACGCATTCCGCGACAACGCAGGTCCAGAATATAGTCGAAATGTCTCCACCAACCAGCGGTCGGAACACAACCCTTTTCAGCAGGCTAAATAGTTCTGTTAAATGACAACAGAACGGACAGGCAACAAGAACCATCAGTCAAAGAGGGGAGGGCTAGTTCTTCTCTACCGGGTTACGTTGGGGCGCTACCGGAACTGATCGAATTGGTAGTCTACAGTGTTTCTGGATGTTTCAGACTGAAGCTGGGGTTAGCATGAGAGCACCACCATTTCGTAGCTCCGTCGTGGCCATTCCGCGAGCAATCATGGCAGCCGCTCTTTATCGTTATTTTGGGCGGGGTGGGTGGCGGAGTCGAGCTGTATTGCAGCCATCATGGTGTGGAGTTTAGTTCATCTCACTAGTTTCGTATTTGTCATGAGGGGTTGTTCCTAATGTTTCTATTTTAGCGAGGTCAAAAAGAGATCCCATTAGTGGCCTACTGATTTTGCTCGATTCCTTATGTTTTTTTACACGATTTTTCGTTATCTGCAAAGACTAAACAGAGTATTGCGACTCTGTGTTTGTTTGTAAATAGAGAATGAACCAAAGAGAACCAATTCTAAAACAGTAAATGCTTGGATAACAATCAATCAAATGGAGAGAGAAGCAGGCACGACGTATTACAACGGGGGCAAAGGCCTGCGTTAACTACCTTTCACTATCTGCAAAGAGAGAGTACTCCTAATAGAAATGAGAGGGGGGGGCAGCATTCAAAGCAGATCAGTGTGCATAAACACGAAAATGTTTTTACTTACCACGTATTTGACATTCGACAGCTTATGATATTTGCTATTGAAATTCACTGAAAAAACCATAGGTTATAGACCATATATAGTTAGGAATTAGCATTTACAAAACCTTGAAAATTCACTGAAAAAACCATAGGTTATAGACCATATATAGTTAGGAATTAGCATTTAAAAAACCTTATTTTACTCACACAAAACCATTGAAATTCCATATATAGTTAGTTGCACTAACTATATATCGCGCACCCGCAATCCACTGCTGATGATGTCACATATTACATCATTCATGACATGGTCAGTGACATCACTGATGACATCACTGATGACATCTCAAATGACATCACTGATGACATCTCACTTGACATCAATGATCACATCACTGATGATATCATTCATGTGATAATACAATGCATCTCCTCACACTCTAATATAACCTCCGTTACACCCAGTGTTAAATAGAGAGTGTAATTTTTGAAACCATTGACACACCAATACTAGTTACTACATACGCACTCACTGATTCCTATGTCTACACACACATTCACTCATACAATCATTCATACATACAATCACTCATCTTTACAACACTATCATATGCACTCATACACCTACACCTATACAAACACTCACACTCTGCCACTCATCCATGGAGTTACTCACACACCTAGTCAGTCCTGAAAAGAATCAATCACACTTCCATTTTCTCATCTATACAGTTAAACACAGAACACCTTACATTTTTGAAACATATACTAACACATACTTACTCTCTTATAGAATCACTGATACAAGTACACATTGATCTGCACAGAGTCACACACCTCCCAGCCAGCCATACACACACTCAGTCTCCCATACAAATACTTGTGCAACCAATCAATAACCCATATAGCTACTTATATAGCTACTGACCAACACATGCAGCAGCTTGCACAACAACAGACATACTGATGCACACTTTCAGACAGTTTAGTCACTAACCCGTGCATTCAGTAAGACGCATTTAATCACTCACTCATACAGTCAATCACGCACCTACTAAAACCTTCATTCAGACACTTATACATCCACTCATTCTTCAATATGTAAAACATATTTAAACTTTACAGAAACACATAATCACTGGATGTTGTCATCAGTGATGTCATCATTGATGTCACTGACCATGTCATGAATGATGTAATATGTGACATCATCAGCAGTGGATTGCGGGTGCGCGATATATAGTTAGTGCAACTAACTATATATGGAATTTCAATGGTTTTGTGTGAGTAAAATAAGGTTTTTTAAATGCTAATTCCTAACTATATATGGTCTATAACCTATGGTTTTTTCAGTGAATATATATATATATATATATATATTTATATATATATATAAGGTTGTGATCAAGGTTACTGGATAACCGAAACGCATCATGCCTGGAATACCATTTTGTGAGAGCAAATAAATCTTCCCACTGAAAACTTACCTGCTGCTGGGGGTCCTTCTTTCTGTTTGGTGTGGAAATCGCCGAAGAAACAGAATTTGCTACGATATATATATATATCTATATATCCATCAAAAAGGTTGTCCTGCTGTGCGGACTCGCCGTCAGAGGGACATGATTTAATGACTGCAAGTTAACTCAATCCAAAGTTTATCCATTAACATCATCCTTACGCAAGCCCTCCTGGCCTCTTCGTCGAATGGATTTACACAAAATCACAAAAAGCATGCTTTTTTCTGTGTAATTGCATTCAGCTGTTCGGGCTGTAGTCGTGTCTAAAATACTGTTGTAAAGTGGATTCCAAAGGATCACAGCACAAGAATTGTAGGTAAACATAACAAGAACAATTAAAGTACTCACCGTCACCGTCGTCAAATCTTTGGAGACAGCTCCTTCTCTGAGTTGTTGACTGAAGTGTGAACGAAGGATAATCATCAAACCAATAAATCTTTGTGGGCACATTTTCAGACGCTGAGTCGGGTGGCTCACAGCGCGTCGGAGCAACAGAGCGTCCAGAAACAGCAATGCGGGACGTCATGGAATTCATGGAGGTCTGACAGCAACGAGTGTCACAGAAGAACACCGCGGCACAGCACGAGAACACAAACAGGTAAGTGCACAAGCTCTGTTCATATTTTGAATCACAACTAAACAGTTCAAACTGGCCCACAGCAGAAGCGCAACCCTGCGTTCTCTGCCAAAAATTCCTCCGGGAGCACATAGACCACATATCTTCATGTATGTGCAGGCAGTTTCCTCACGTGTGGAGATGCAGGGATTAATTTGTAAAACACAATAAAAAATCTTATTTCTCCCTAAATAAGGCAGTCCCCAGTTTAAGCATATTCCCAAATAGGGGTAGTTTCATAAAACTGTTGAATAGCAGATTCACAATAGAAGCTCCACAAACTCAATAAAAGCATGCAGGGATTAATTGCAAATCAACTGCCATTCAGTTGACAGACCGATCTCCTCAGTTGCACTGTCAAACACTGGTTTATTTAACAGGTCTGATTACAGTTTCAAACATCAAGTTGCACATTCATGTAATGGCAGAATTCAAGCAGACCATATGTAACCCCCAAAACTTACTTCTGTAGGATGTCTGATGGTGTAGACACCGGTGGGGCATTCAAAGCGTTGTGCATTATTTCACGTTTCATAACCAGATGGTACGAGACCAACTTGTACACAAAGTTGCAATAATTACATTTGGATGCCAAAATTCGCCGCCACTGAGATTGCGTCTTCAGACTGGGTGCCGGTAAGCTGTGATGGTTGACAGAAGGGGCCATGAGGTGAAATGAACAACAACTTTTGCCACGATCTTCCTACATGCACAGAGTTTTCCTGAAACTGCATTATGGGACTAGTAGTCCTTGCTATTGGCGCAGCGGCAGTTAAGACTTGGTGCAGGTGCGCCTCATTCCACTGTGAAGGAGGGGCCATATGAAAAGACTGTGGTTGGAGGAACGTGACTGTTTGGAGCATTGGCATTGAGAAAAGCGAAGAGCTGAAACCGGTCTGCCTAATTTTCCTTCCAAATAAACAGCCCGTGAAGCCCATGCTGTGTCCTTTGTCCTTTTGCCGGTGGGAAAAGGGTTTGACTATATATATATATATATATATATATATATATATATATATATATATATATATATATATATATCCATCAAAAAGGTTGTGATCAAGGTTACTGGATAACCGAAACGCGTCATGCCTGGAATACCATTTTGTGAGAGCAAATAAATCTTCCCACTGAAAACTTACCTGCTGCTGGGGGTCCTTCTTTCTGTTTGGTGTGGAAATCGCCAAAGAAACAGAATTCGCCACGATATATATATATATCTATATATCCATCAAAAAGGTTGTCCTGCTGTGCGGACTCGCCGTCAGAGGGACATGATTTAATGACTGCAAGTTAACTCAATCCAAAGTTTATCCATTAACATCATCCTTACGCAAGCCCTCCTGGCCTCTTCGTCGAATGGATTTACACAAAATCACAAAAAGCATGCTTTTTTCTGTGTAATTGCATTCAGCTGTTCGGGCTGTAGTCGTGTCTAAAATACTGTTGTAAAGTGGATTCCAAAGGATCACAGCACAAGAATTGTAGGTAAACATAACAAGTTAAAACAATTAAAGTACTCACCGTCACCGTCGTCAAATCTTTGGAGACAGCTCCTTCTCTGAGTTGTTGACTGAAGTGTGAACGAAGGATAATCATCAAACCAATAAATCTTTGTGGGCACATTTTCAGACGCTGAGTCGGGTGGCTCACAGCGCGTCGGAGCAACAGAGCGTCCAGAAACAGCAATGCGGGACGTCACGGAATTCATGGAGGTCTGACAGCAACGAGTGTCACAGAAGAACACCGCGGCACAGCACGAGAACACAAACAGGTAAGTGCACAAGCTCTGTTCATATTTTGAATCACAACTAAACAGTTCAAACTGGCCCACAGCAGAAGCGCAACCCTGCGTTCTCTGCCAAAAATTCCTCCGGGAGCACATAGACCACATATCTTCATGTATGTGCAGGCAGTTTCCTCACGTGTGGAGATGCAGGGATTAATTTGTAAAACACAATAAAAAATCTTATTTCTCCCTAAATAAGGCAGTCCCCAGTTTAAGCATATTCCCAAATAGGGGTAGTTTCATAAAACTGTTGAATAGCAGATTCACAATAGAAGCTCCACCAACTCAATAAAAGCATGCAGGGATTAATTGCAAATCAACTGCCATTCAGTTGACAGACCGATCTCCTCAGTTGCACTGTCAAACACTGGTTTATTTAACAGGTCTGATTACAGTTTCAAACATCAAGTTGCACATTCATGTAATGGCAGAATTCAAGCAGACCATATGTAACCCCCAAAACTTACTTCTGTAGGATGTCTGATGGTGTAGACACCGGTGGGGCATTCAAAGCGTTGTGCATTATTTCACGTTTCATAACCAGATGGTACGAGACCAACTTGTACACAAAGTTGCAATAATTACATTTGGATGCCAAAATTCGCCGCCACTGAGATTGCGTCTTCAGACTGGGTGCCGGTAAGCTGTGATGGTTGACAGAAGGGGCCATGAGGTGAAATGAACAACAACTTTTGCCACGATCTTCCTACATGCACGGAGTTTTCCTGAAACTGCATTATGGGACTAGTAGTCCTTGCTATTGGCGCAGCGGCAGTTAAGACTTGGTGCAGGTGCGCCTCATTCCACTGTGAAGGAGGGGCCATATGAAAAGACTGTGGTTGGAGGAACGTGACTGTTTGGAGCATTGGCATTGAGAAAAGCGAAGAGCTGAAACCGGTCTGCCTAATTTTCCTTCCAAATAAACAGCCCGTGAAGCCCATGCTGTGTCCTTTGTCCTTTTGCCGGTGGGAAAAGGGTTTGACTATATATATATATATATATATATATATATATATATATATATATATATATATCCATCAAAAAGGTTGTGATCAAGGTTACTGGATAACCGAAACGCGTCATGCCTGGAATACCATTTTGTGAGAGCAAATAAATCTTCCCACTGAAAACTTACCTGCTGCTGGGGGTCCTTCTTTCTGTTTGGTGTGGAAATCGCCAAAGAAACAGAATTTGCCACGATATATATATATATCTATATATCCATCAAAAAGGTTGTCCTGCTGTGCGGACTCGCCGTCAGAGGGACATGATTTAATGACTGCAAGTTAACTCAATCCAAAGTTTATCCATTAACATCATCCTTACGCAAGCCCTCCTGGCCTCTTCGTCGAATGGATTTACACAAAATCACAAAAAGCATGCTTTTTTCTGTGTAATTGCATTCAGCTGTTCGGGCTGTAGTCGTGTCTAAAATACTGTTGTAAAGTGGATTCCAAAGGATCACAGCACAAGAATTGTAGGTAAACATAACAAGTTAAAACAATTAAAGTACTCACCGTCACCGTCGTCAAATCTTTGGAGACAGCTCCTTCTCTGAGTTATTGACTGAAGTGTGAACGAAGGATAATCATCAAACCAATAAATCTTTGTGGGCACATTTTCAGACGCTGAGTCGGGTGGCTCACAGCGCGTCGGAGCAACAGAGCGTCCAGAAACAGCAATGCGGGATGTCACGGAATTCATGGAGGTCTGACAGCAACGAGTGTCACAGAAGAACACCGCGGCACAGCACGAGAACACAAACAGGTAAGTGCACAAGCTCTGTTCATATTTTGAATCACAACTAAACAGTTCAAACTGGCCCACAGCAGAAGCGCAACCCTGCGTTCTCTGCCAAAAATTCCTCCGGGAGCACATAGACCACATATCTTCATGTATGTGCAGGCAGTTTCCTCACGTGTGGAGATGCAGGGATTAATTTGTAAAACACAATAAAAAATCTTATTTCTCCCTAAATAAGGCAGTCCCCAGTTTAAGCATATTCCCAAATAGGGGTAGTTTCATAAAACTGTTGAATAGCAGATTCACAATAGAAGCTCCACCAACTCAATAAAAGCATGCAGGGATTAATTGCAAATCAACTGCAATTCAGTTGACAGACCGATCTCCTCAGTTGCACTGTCAAACACTGGTTTATTTAACAGGTCTGATTACAGTTTCAAACATCAAGTTGCACATTCATGTAATGGCAGAATTCAAGCAGACCATATGTAACCCCCAAAACTTACTTCTGTAGGATGTCTGATGGTGTAGACACCGGTGGGGCATTCAAAGCGTTGTGCATTATTCCACGTTTCATAACCAGATGGTACGAGACCAACTTGTACACAAAGTTGCAATAATTACATTTGGATGCCAAAATTCGCAAGTCATTGACAAAAACGTTGATAGATTTATTAACCAATTGGTCTCTGCTGATGTGCAACGACTTCATTGACTTTTTTTACATATTGTTTGTCGAATTGCTAAATAGCTTCCTCAAATACATCAATATCATCATCTGATGATGTGCGATTCACAGTAATTGGTGGTAGATGACTTAAAATTCACCTGCCTTCCGCACCTAGTCAATGTTTCAATATTGCAAGTTTCCTTTTGTCAGTATTATCTTCACCACCAATGGCTTCAATATATGCCTCTAAACCTTCTTTCCATTGCTTCCATTCTAGAATAGGTTCACCAGGAGAGGGTAAAAATGGTGGTGGAGCATTAAAACTTTCCATGAAAATGCTGAATAACAATAATGGAAAGAAAATTACAATGTTTAACTACTATAGCCCTAATAAGCAGAAAACAATTATATATGTTTTAGAAAAATAAGGTCTTAAATGATATTCCAATGTATACCTAGAATTTTCAGTAATACATGATACATAAGATGTGAAAACCGCTTTCCTGGAAGTAAAATATATTGTTATCTCAACACAAATGAAGAATGTTTAATTTGGCAATTTATAAATAACATAGGCGTGCGTGTCGCTGATATGTAGAAATGGAAACACGCTTGCAAGAAGTTTAACTTGGCATTAAAAATAATGTAGGCGTGTGTGTTGCTGGAATGTTGAAATAACAACACACTTGCTTTATTTTGTGGAAATTTACTCTAACGTGCGTATCGCTGACACACAAAATCACTCGTCGGTTGACATAAAAAGGAGAGTTAGCAGTCTAGCCCAAACTCTGATGTGCCACGTTGAGTTTCACGGTGTGCCAACAGCAGGGAAGAATTAACGCTCTAACCCTTCCGCTCATTCGCTACGTTGAATTTCACAGTGAGCGTTCTAGTTTATCTTGAGACGCACGGACATGCGCGGTCAACTCACACAAACGCTTCCGTTTCCAATTCATAGACGTGTGCTTGAGATAGCGCGGTCATTCGAGATGACTACATGAGCTAAGGCACACACACATTCCAGGAGGAGGGGTGCACGAGACAATAGTATATAAAACGGCAAAGCGCTAGTTAGTCAAAATAATCTCCCCACCACCTCCAATTTCGATGTGATTTTCGGCAATCTACTGAACATCAACAGGATCCACAGTAGCAGCTTCCAGAAGACAAGAAATCGCTTGTGGAATAAGGCGGTCTCGGGATCTGCACTCCGCAGGGCTCCAGGCTTGAAGGTCCGTTCTCCAGTCATAGCCAGTGTTGTAAAGTGGATTCCAAAGAATCACAGCACAAGAATTGTAGGTAAGAAGCTTTATTCATTCAGAGGTAAATCGGTTAGCTTCTACATTAAAACCTGGGCCAAACTGTCTGACCTGGAATCTGGAAAACACATCCAGTATTCCAGATTCCAGATGAGATCAGCAAGACACCACAAATACCTATGGGAAATTGCATGGGGAAAATGTGTTTTCGGAACCCCCTTTTTCTCGGCCCCAGCTTGATGAATAACACTTATTAGCTAAACAAAAAACACCCTTTGCCCATGGAAACTGGGTCCTAACTATAACTACTAATAGGCGACCCCTAGTACATAATATATACACGTAGCCACTTGATATTCTTATCATGACATTTCAGACAACAACCCCTTTACGTTGTATGTTTATCAGAGCTATCTAAATTCAATCTTGCTTTACCCGAATTCAGTTGACTGTTTCAACTCTTGCTCTTAGACATAAGGGCCTCTCTTGTATTGGCAAGTTGTTTAACAAATATATACTTTTTTAAGTTCAAAAGTGAGTTTAGTGAGATCAAGGAATATATTAGTGTAGAAAATACAGTAATAATGAAAATAAAAGGATTACATACAGTAAAACAGTTGGAATTGATAAACGTAAAGAAGGAAAATTAAAATCAGTCAAACATATCGTGTACAAGTAAAATAACAGTGTTGTATAAGAAATTGATAAGAAAAAGGATCGCGCATGCTGTACAAAAATAAACTTTACAAAGTATAATATAATTAGACTATATAATATCAACATGGAGGAATTCATGGAGGTTTAGTCACCTCTTGTTGTAAAGGAGTAGAAGACAGAGAGCGTCTAGCACTTATGTCAACAAACAACGAGACAGGTGCCCACAAGTCTAAATGTTTTGATGTCATATGCAACAGATATACAAATGTTGTGTATAGTCTATGATTGTAGCAGACAGCATACCACCATGCTTGATATGATAATTTAGTGAAGACCTTCCAGTTCTTGGTTATTTGTTGAAAGGCCACTGCTAATAACAAATCTATTACCTTTACATTGGAATCACAGTTTTGCCAAATAGGAGATAAGCTACCTAAAAAGATATGCAAAATAGAGAAAAGGTGATTGGAATCAAAAATCGAATTAATTTGAGACCATACCTTTTACCAAAACTTCTGAACAAGTTTACATGTGAAAAGTAGATGAAATAAGTCAGCATGTGATGAGGAGCAAGTCTAGTAAATATCCGGAAGATCAGAGTGCCTTGCATTGAGAGCGAGTGGAGAAAGTAGGAGCCTATTGTATATGAAGCAGACTGTGTGGTGTTTGCAGCTCTAGCGGATTTCCTAAGTTTAAGCCAGATACTATCCCAAAACTCCACAGACCAAGAGACTTCTAAATCCTTCTCCCACAATGTTTCTATATTGGTTTTGTCTCTTGGAATAGTTGAACTATGTAAAAATGTATATATGGTGTAAGCTTTAGATTCATGAAGTAGGAGGGTTTGTAGTGTATGTGTATGGTCAACATCGGGAGGGATACTATGTTGGGAAGTTGTGTATTGTATGTGTGCAGGTTGAATAGCTTGTGTTAAGAGAGAGTATTTAGAGTGGAAGGTTGTAGGCAGGCCAAAAAAGGTACTGGCCTGTCCAAAGGACATAATTTCATCATGAACATATAATTGATGTATACACATCAGGCCTCGTTGTCTCCAAGATTCCCAAAATAAAGGTCTATTATTAAGTAAAATATAAATATTATGCCATATAGGAAAATTGAGACAGGAGGTCAATGGAGCAGACAGATTAATCTTGGAGGTATGTTTGATTATAGGGGTAGATACAGACTGCGGTTTGCGTGTAAAGGATAAATATTCTTGGAATGAGAATGGGGATATAAAGGATTGTTCAAGCATAACCCAAAGAGGACAGTTTGTGGGAGATTGAGAGAGCCAGCGTGATGCCTGATGTAATAGGAAGGACTTAGGGTAAATGGGAAAATCAGGAAAGTTCGTCCCACCCTCCGATTTTGGGCGAATTAATTTTTAAATGGACATACGTGATTTATTGTTTCCCCATAAAAAGGAAGATAAGATGGAATGGAGTTTTTAAAATATTTTAAAGGGATGGACAGTGAAATGTTAGATATTGTATATAAAACTATAGGAGAAAGCATCATTTTTATGGAGTCTATGCGACCCCACCAGGACAAATGTAGGGGATGTAATTTCGCTGTTGAGGACAGTCTTTGTATGCAATTTTCCATACAATGTGATATTGTTCCTGATAAGGATGGAGTAAAATGTAAGCCAAGGTATTTGATGTATTGGGGACTCCATGTAAAACCTGAAGTAACAAAGTCAGCATGAAAAGTATATTTGGCTAGGGGTAATATCTCGCATTTTTCTTTATTCAATTTATATCCAGAAATGTACGCAAAGGAATCAACTTCTTCTAAAAAAGTGGGGAGAGATACTTGAGGATTTGATAGAAATAAGAGGACTTCATCAGCATAAGCTGCCATTTTAATATTGGTCTCATTAAAAGTAAAACCATGAATATTACCATTTTGACGAATCCTTAACAAAAATGGTTGTAAAGCGAGATTAAAAGAAACGGAGAAAGTGGACAACCTTGTCTGACACCTCTACCAAGGGGAAAATAGGAAGAAAGGCCGCCATTCGCAGATACAGCTGCTCTTGGAGTAGAGTACTGAATGAATATTAAGGCAATAATTTTTGGGCCGAAGCCAAACCATTGGAGTGTATGAAAGAGGTAGGGCCATTCGACTCTGTCCAATGCTTTTTCTACATCCAGAGCTATGGCTGCGAGGGAATGAGAGGTGTGTGAAGCTTTGGAAAGGATATAAAAAAATAAGCGAGTGTTGTCTGTAATGAGCCACCCCTTAACAAAGACGGATTTTTCTGTTCACAACAAATCAGGCATCTGAGCTTCCAATCTCGATGCTAGAGCTTTTGAAAAGATTGTATAATCTATGTTGTCTAAAGAAATAGGTCAATAGTTTTTGCAATGTTGTGGGTCTTTACCATCCTTAGGTATAAGGCAGATGATGGTGTCTGAAAAAGAGCCAGAGGATTCACCAGATTGTCAGAAAGCATGTATGAGGGTGTGCAGTTTAGGAATGAGTAGATGTGCAAAATGAGTAAAGAATTCCACAGTGAAGCCGTCTGGGCCAGTAGCCTTATCTTTTTTGAGTGTTTTTAAAGCAGCAAGGAGTTCTTTTTGTGTGAGGTCAGATTTAAAGGTAAAAGATCTGGGAATGTGTTGGGGGTGCGTTGGATTTTGGAGAGAATTTGAGAGATGGAGTGATCAGAAGGAAGGGTTTCAGATGTATATAGTGACTTATAAAATTGGAGAAATTAATTTAGGATATCTTCATCTTTGAACTTCAGTGTGTGATCAAAGATAGAATCTATATTGAGTTTGTTTTCTTTGGCCTTTAACCCTTTAGGTGCTGCCGTCGGCCAACGGTCGTCACGGGCACTACCTCCCCAGTGCTGCGTGCGACCGCTGGACGTCCAGTTCAGCACTGGATAATGGACAGCGCAGCACTGGGGAGGTTTGTTTACTAGCTCCTAAGGTGTTAAGTAATTAGCCAATAATTTTCCCGCTTTGTTCTGACCTCCGTAAAACTTTGCACTGGACTTCAACAAGTAATTTGAAGCATTATTAGTGGTGTCCTGGTTAAATTGAAATTTAGCTTTGATAAGTTCAGTTAAACAAGCTTTTGACTTAGAGGAATAATAGGAGTGCTCCAATCTCTTTATTTTGGCTAATAGGGTGTTGGTAGTATGTTGTGCCTTTTTAAGTTTTTTAGAGACAAATGTAATAATAAAATCTCTGGCTGATGCCTTAAAGGCATCCCAAACCACATGAAAGGGCATGGTATCCGATTGATTAAATAAGAAATATTCATTAAAAAAAGGAAATAAAAGATGACGTGAAAACCGGGTCCAAAAGAAGAGTATTGTTAAAACGCCATTTTCAGGATAATTTGGGTTTGTGCAGAACATCAAAGTGAATAGTGATGGAAGCATGATCAGATATTAAGATAGAACCAATATCTGCTGTCACTAAGGATTGAGAGACGTTATGGGATATAAAAAAGAAATCTAGTCTTGATTGGGTATGATGTGCCGGTGAGTAAAAGGAGTATTCCCTTAATGCGGGGTTGCAGAGCCGCGAGACATCTATAAGCTTATGTTGTTTAAATGTTTTTGGAAATAATTTATGAGATTTATGAGGAACAAATGGAATTGACGAATTCCGATCTAAAAAGGGGTCAAGAATTTCATTACAATCCCCTGCAAGGATAAAGTTATCATCGTAACATTGTGTGATTTGCTGGGCCAGGGAGGTCCAAAAGGATGAGTCACTGATTATGGGCGCAAAAATATTCAATAAAGAGACTGGAGCATCATCCACCATAAATTTAACAAATATCCATCAACCCACTGGATCTGTACAATGTGATACGATTTTAACCGAAAAGGATTTGCGCAACAGAATAAGATCTCCATTACGTTTACCATCACCCGGGGAGAAGAGGACTTCGCCCACCCAACCTCTTTTTAATTTTGCAGATTCTTCAGCTGTCAAATGAGACTCCTGTATACATGCAATGTCCGATCCCAATTTAGATAGATGAGTCAAAATTCTCTGTCTTTTAATAGGTGAATGTAAACCTCTAACATTCCACAATATGATTTTTAAAGGCATGAATTACATCAATAAGTATGCATTAAATAACAATTAAAGCAGAACCTTGAATGGGTTGAAACATGTCTGACAACAAACCAACTGTATGTACCTAGCATGAAGCAACTGAGATGGGAAAGAGAAGGAAGAGGAAAAGTAAGTACAGTGGATAGACAACATCTGGGAAAGAAAGGTGGAAGGACATTGAAATAGAGTTCTCAGAGTAAAGCAGAGATAGAAGAGATAGAATGCAATACAAAAGACATAAAAATGTAATACGACTAAAGACTTACAAATAATCCAAGACATACGGAAGGTGGGAGGGTAAAGAGAACCGACATACGGTGGAACATGAGAAAAAGATGTGACTCAAAGACATAGCCTGCAAGGAGAAAAAAGGAGGTTAATTATAAGATGGAAACAATATTAATGAAAACTTGCATTATTATTAAATGTCAACATGTTGACAAGCCAATAATAGATCAAAAGCATATAACAAGAGCAAAGGCATTTCAGATTCCACAACGTCTATTTAGTGCGTGATGAGGAAGTATCAATAGAATCAGCGTGATACGAATAGAGGAAGCTCTTCAATTTTACAGGGTCTTCATAAGTATTAGTTTTGTTATTCATAGTAACTTTAAATAGGCAGGGGTGAAAAAGGCCATATCGTGCACCTATTGAACAGAGCTGTGGTCTCAGTGCTAGAAATTCCTTACATCGATCTGCTGTTGATTTGGCATAATACTGAGAGAAAAATATGGAGTTCCTTGACCAGGTAATACAATTTATAGCCCTAGCTGCAGATACAATTTTGAGCAAGTCAGTGTACTCAGAAAATATAAGATAACTCCCCTCGGTTTTCTTACTGCAGAAGGAGATGACAAATGTGATGCCGGACCCAACCGGTGGGCCCTTTGAATATTGAGGAAAGTGTCCTCCGGTAATTTGAGGATCTTTGGGATGAAGGACTTAAAGAAGACAATTGGGTCTGACCCTTCCGTTCTTTCAGGCAGACCGTAAATGCAAAGATTATTTCTCCTATTCTCCAAATTTTTTGATGTGCGTATGTAGCGCTGAGATCTGGGAACATAAGGAGTCTACTTTGGAGGTTGAAGAATTTAAGGAGTCAACATTTTGTTCCAGAGCTGTGACACGTTCTTCTACGTTTGACCAGCTATCAGTGAGGATTTGCAGCTTGGAGTTGGTTTCTTCAATAAACGGATGCAAAGCCTGAATTTCTTCTAATAGCAGGTGCATTGTGACTGAAGTAGTTTGTTTAGGGGGAGAAGGAGGGTCCTTCTTCAGTCGCTTACCCGTCGCTTTGGTGACTCCAGAGGATAACGTTGTATTAGATGCCGATGCACCTCTAGACGAAGTGCTTGTTGAGTCCTCCATGGAGAGACAACTGTAGCGAGAAATGGGGCGAATTGTGAATCCGCGCCTTAAAGACTTAAGTTGAGAAAGATCTTTAGTTAATCTTCCCATAAATTGAAACAAAGTTGTAGATGGAAGCCCAATGAAAGTAAATAAGCAACTTGCAATATCTCAGTATTCAGCTCTGTAGTAAAAACAACAGCTAGATATGTAAGCGGCAAGATGCTAAAGATGGAGTGCATCCAAACACAATGGTCATGACTTTATAAACACACCTCAATAGTATCACAAAAAAATAGTAAAGAGCAACCATAAAGGTGAAAACTACACTACAGTATCCAGGAAAGGTTCACATGAGTTGTATGAAGCCAGCTTTATTTCATGAAGAGAGGCAGACAAAGAAGTCACAACAGTATAGCTGTCATTTGCTTAAGGACATCATGTGCAAGGAGGAAAAAGTCATCTTATACATTAACAAGTATGATGCCCTGACTGTAAGGGGGAAAGGCTCCAGTGCAAGACAGCCTTGTAATGTGGAAGAGAAGAGAGAGAAAAAAAAATCGCACTGAGGTGATTTTATTGGCAGGGCTTCACAAAATGGCGGCTATTGAATGAGTGGGTCGCCTCACAACGTGGAAACAGAGTTAAATGTAGTTGCAGGTCTCATAATGTAATGTTAGACCATCTTTGCAGTATTATGGGATGTCCAACAATCATATGCAGCATTACGGGGTTTTGAACATTCACCGATGTTAAAACATCTCAGCCGGCAAACTGGACGTAGTCTGTCTGCGAGAGCGCGCAAAATGGCGGTCGCTACTGAAATGAAGCCGCATCACAGCCCGTAAGCAAAAGTTAAAAGAAAAGTGCCTACGAGTCTCCAGTTAGCACGGAAAGGAATTCCCTCTGCGCCTCACATCTTCCGTCAATTGGTCTTCCGTCTCCGCGCCAGAACCTGCAGGATTCCCCGCATTCAGGCCGCCTCCACTCCCGTCGACTCAGGAGAGCTACGGGTCCCGCCGCCATCACCATCGGGCACTAGCCACGCCCCCAACAAATATATACTTGATTATTGTGTTTATTATTTCCTCTTTAGGATTTTGAGTTTGCTTGCCCTCTGATATGTTATTTTATTGCTATTGTCATGGATTTAAAGATTCAAGTTTTTGTGCTTGTCTCTGCATTGCTGTATCAAGATGCATTTCTTTAGCTTTGCCCTCTAGATTAAGGTAATGTTTATTTTTAAGTATTAGGATTGTGCTCGTTGTCAAGGTATGTCTAGTTCTCAACTGTTCTCAGGGGCGGCTCCTCTGTAATGGCAGAGGATTGTAGCACCACTGGTCAGAGTCAGTAAGTGAAAAATAAAATGATAATAAAACAATATTATCATTTTATTTTTTGCTGACTGACTGAGCATGGGAGTCTTGGGCAGGGCCTGGCCAGACGATCACAAGGGGGAGGAGTGATGGGCACTGTAAAGTGTACATATGGTTTGCCAGCAGTCTTAAAACGGCCAAACAGACATGTGCACTTAGGTTTCTCCAACGTGTGTTCACAGCCGGGTTGGAGAAAAGACGCAGACTCCCTGTGCCTCAGGCGAGCATCCGACCAGCCCACTCAGGCCAATCCCCATACTGTTCTCATGCTTGGTACAGCATGAGAGCAGCACCTGGATTGGGTGAGGAGTCTTTGTGTGTCAGTGACTTCCAGGAAAGAGAGAAGCACCGAGCCGGTCGGCGGCGTCAATGACAGGGCAGTTAAGATTTTTTTTAAATTATTATTATTCCTCTGTTCCTCCCTCTGCCTGCCCCTCCACTTTAGTTTTGTGGCATCCCACTGACTCCTCTGCTCTTCATTCTCTTAACATGATATTGCATAGGGACCCTTCTTATTTTTTCTGCTGTTGGTACATATCTCAGGTCAGTTTCAAGGCGCAACCTTGGTGTAGATTTTGAAAAGGTTTTCTTCCAGGAGGCCTAGTCTTGCACCTCTATAGTGTTGAGGCTTGTTTCAAGATCCCATATTTAGCTTTCATGTCTTAAATTGGCAGCCACTTTACTTTGACATATGCATCTCAATTTTGGGTTTGTTTATTGCTGATCCACCTAATCTTCCTATGGCCTGTTTTCTGAGATCATCAGCCTTAGGTGCCGGAAGTTATATGGTATTCCCAATTTGTTTCCACTTAGGAAGGAAACATTATTTTATGCAGTGCTTTCATGGAGCCAGGTTTCAAGATATTTGCTGTTTCTAACTTTAGTTTGAATTTGTGGCAGCGTAATGTGGAGGGTGTCAAGCTGTTTTGCACTGCATTACCAGTTGATGCTAGTAAAACGCAGTTCTCTGCTTACAGAAAATTGGTAACTGGAAAGACCTTGGTTTTGGCAGTTCCCTCAGACGCCTCTCAAATCATAAAGATATCGACATTGAACAGTGTCCTGTCACAATAATATTCATTAAACTCAGGTTAATGCTCACTTTCTAACTAGATATTGACCATCTAGCAGAAAACATGGGAAATTTGCGAAAATATGTGTTATTTGTTTTTTCTTTACAACATGGTTATTGTTTAATATATAGAGTTAAGCGTATATATTTAGTTCTTTTTGCCAAGACTTGATGGCAAATTTGAATGCTGCTTTGAATGTAATTTAGGACTGTTAGGCATTTTCATAACTAGGACAATAAGAGTAATTATTCTGGTCTTTGACTCTCAGACTTATTCCGTTCATGGTTCAGGAATGGTGTTGATGACGAAATACGTCCTAAAGCACTGCATCAGAACTAACTTCCACCACTTGTGTAGTGTTTGGATGATAACATGTTTGGACTTAGTGTTGGCCCTTTTTTCAGTAATAATAAGTATTTATGTATCCATCAATAACACAACGGAGCACTATATAGGATGGAAAGAGGAAAATTCTTCATTGAGCTATACGTAAATGGGCTTTCTTTCAATCACTGCCAATGGTGGGAAATTATGCGGCTTATGTGTTGTAGATGATATGGTCCTTAGGTGGTTATGAATTTCCTTATTTAAATGGACCAATGATTGTGCTGGTAAGATGTCCATCTCAATGCTGTTTCAGACAGCCGTGGCCCGTGCAGGTAAGGGTGGTGGTGTGGTTGGGAGCCAGGATGGGGGAGGGATTCGAAAAACAACAAAGAGGAAAAAATTCTTTATTTAATTTTCCCTCGTCATCATCTGTCGAAATTCTCCCCCTCCCCCACCCCACCCGGCCCTACCGCCTTCCCACTCTTACCTGCACGGGCCACGGCTGGTTTTAGATATTTGATCCACTGCACAAGAAAGCTTGTATTCTGGACTTTTTTGTGGACTTCCTGGTCTCTAGTCTGGCATTGCTCCGGCTACAAGTTTTGTGAGAGCTATCTCAGATCTTGATTTTTTTCTGTCATATTGTAAGGGATGTCGCATGTAACTACTGAGAAGAAGCCACTGCAGATCTTGAAGATGGTGTTAACTGTCTGTGTTCTGAAAACATTAAATCTGCTCTGCGCCTACAGTTTTTCATTAGTCAAGATGAGTGGAAACAAAGGTATGAGTTAGGTGTTGCTGCTGCTGAAAACTAAGGCACTGTAACAAATACCTGGGCACATTAAAAAAATATAAGCTGATGTTTGCTATAGGAGTACACATTAATTGTTTTGTGGAGAGTTTTTTTTCCTGATACATTAATTCAGAAAATAAAAAGGAAATGGACAAAAATGATAGTAAGACTTTTACATTGAATGAATGAATGAATATAAGTCGTTTGAAGCCTGAACTATGCCCGGAGGCGTAAAAGCTCTATGGAATGGTCCAGAGGTGAAAGGAGTGCAAGGAAGGCCCCGTAATTAAAGGGTGAAAACCCATGTTTTTAATGCCTTGCGAAACGGAGGGTAAGAGTCTTGCCCGGTGATCGATAAGGGGAGGGAGTTCCAGAGCTTAGACGCAGCAACAGAAAAGTCTGTCCCCCCCCCCACCCCCCCCACACCTAGCTCTCCTGAACCTAGGAACTACTAGCAAGTTTTTGCTGGCCGACCACAGATGTTTAGTAGGTACATATTGTGGGAAGAGCCACTTAATGACTTCAGGGCCCAAGTTGTGAAGAGCCTTATGGACAAGACAGAGGGCCTTAACCCCTTGCACGCTCATGACGAGCTGAGCTCGTCATGAGGTAGCCTCCTTGCACGCTCATGACGAGCCCAGCTCGTCACGTAACATGCGTTTCCGCAAATCTCAGCGTGCGAGCGGAATTCCGCCCGCACGCATGCGGTTAAACAGAATTCTCTATCCCAAAGGGAGCCAGTGCAGCTTACAAATGGATGCCGTGGCAGACTGGAACTTGGGAAGGTCCATAACAAGTCTGGCCGCAGCATTCACCACTTACAATGCCAACTTCATCTTATAACTACTTCTAATAACACACTTCTTTAAAGGTACAGCTGATGCAGCCTATTCAACAAAGAGGCACTACTACCAGCATTTATACTATTGTAGCCCAAGATGGTGCTTCATTGTGAGTTTATGTTTCTATGACACTGGGGCAACACATTCAGTAGTGCCTAACGATTACGTAACACTTTCCATAACAACATTTTAGACCTCCTGGCTTTGCTAATGCTTGTTTCTGCTTCCAGTAGGATCTACAGCTCACTTGACATGCTACTGCTACAGGGTATAGTTACTCGTACAGGACCGTAAGCCAAGCAGAAAGAGGACCCTTTCAGGATACCTTAATTCTTTCTCCCCAACCATTTACCCTCTCCCCTATCCCTGTTTTCTAGGAAACACCGGATGGTGGAAGTTCCTTCAGCCTTCGGCAGGAATGTGTTGCAGACTTTGAGGAAGGGGCAACTTTTACATTCAAAATGGAAGCAGAGGAACGCCATTTTGACACTCCAAAGGCATAGCCCATGTGCTTAACACTCAAATATCTAAAGGACCCCCACTTCGAAGCATATGTGAACACCACTTACCTTTCACCCTCATCCGTTACGGATGTGCTCTTTGCACAATATAGTCCCTGTGATGGAAATGTTGAATCTCTGTTAGTTGGCTCAGCTCGAGGCCTTGCCCCTTTAAATTTTCTTTCAATGCCTATTCAAGCCTGAAACACTGACAGTCGATCCTAAGTTTAACACAAAGAGCATTCATCATTCCTTTCTCGCACCAAATCTAGAATAACATTTCTAGTGTCATGGAAAAGCAGAGTTTGTTTGTGTTGCAGTGTTTAACTCGAAAAGTTATTTGGGAGACTTCTTCAGGTATGCTTAACCTGTCACCAAGAGAGTCCATAAAAGGGTTTTCTGGCATGTTTTCTATCTTTTCGGGGCACGTAAGCACCATGCACCTGCTCTTATGCTTGCACCGGTACTGGCAGTGCAAGCCAGAGCCCTAATGGATATTATACATGCAAAATGGACGTGCACGGTGAACGTGTTGTTCCCCATTTTTAGCCTG
Organism: Lissotriton helveticus; assembly: GCF_964261635.1. NCBI lineage: Eukaryota > Metazoa > Chordata > Amphibia > Caudata > Salamandridae > Lissotriton > Lissotriton helveticus. The sequence continues at coordinate 820,763,146 of NC_136067.1, read as the reverse complement.
GCACTATTTATCGATTTTGAGTTAAAGACCTCTAAAGTGTAGAATATTTTAAGTTCCTGCTTTACAGTCACAAAGCTTATGCATTACCGATACACTTTGGACTATCATTCCACTCTTCGGTCTCAGCAGAGCCTCGCCTGTGGTTTTAAAGGAAAACGTAATTTCTCCTTTCAGTTCCCCGTTACCTGGAACAATCCTTTTAACCACATAGACCACGTATAGGTCCACACATATATTCAAACGCCTGCTAAATGCACATCTATTCGGGGGCAACTTGGGTCAACATAGCATAGGGACCTCTCTGTACACTGGAGCGCTATATAATAGCCCTTAGTCAGCCAGTGAGTGCCAGGAGAGCACTATTTCCATCAGGGGATTGGTATCCAGATGCCACCCTTGTCCCTTGGATCTGAATCCTGCACATGCAGGGGACAGAACCCTTTGAAGTTGGTCTCTATTAAAAGTGTGCCTTGTTCTAATCACATAACGTTCGTTTGGGCACATTGTGGCACTCCTCAAAGATCCTTTTGGAATAATTTTGGGATTAGATACATTTTAGAAAACATGGTCAGGCCCTACAACTCCTGAGCACACGGTATAGCACTAATTACCTCAGAGTTGTTGGGCGGGAGGATCTCAGGCTGCTGGGAGTGAGTTGACAAAGAGCTTTCCGAAGGCTAGCAAGAAAGGACCTGACTGAGTAAGCGAACATTCTGATTCGCTCAGAGAGGGGGTTTGCAATGCAGGCAGGTCCTCACAAGTCGTAGTGGTTGGGCCTTAACACCTTCTGCTGAGACCCTGCTCTCCACCATGGTGAGAACATTTTGCTGCTTGCTTATCTTCAGGACTGAAGGTGATGTAAACAAACATTTGCAAGGTCATTAGGTCTGGCTTAAAAATTAAAGTGCGTCTTCAATCATTGATGGTTTGAGGCACTAAATAAATCGTCACACATGCACTCACTTACTAATCTTTACTTTCACACATTCATCGATCTGCTCACTGATTCATTCTTACATTCATACACTTACTCAACCACAACGAAATACACACACACACACACTCAAAAACATATGCATAGTGTGCATATGCTTCCAATAACAAATACAAATGAACATATAGCAGCAGGCGGCAATACTTTTAGACATGGTGTATTGTTGTTTTAAAGTTACATTATGGCCGCCAGGTATAGAACTAACATGTTGGCCATCTTGAAATGGTAAAACAAACCGCTAGGCATAATGCCATTCTATGAGGGTTGACTGATTGAGAGGTTGTGGCTGCACAGGATGTGGTGCAAAGTGGAATAAATTAGCAGCAAGCCACAGGCATGTTAGCACTACCTGAGGACCTGTAGCATGCTCTAAAACATGAAAATAAAAAGTCATTGTTAGAAGGGAAAGGAGAAAATGGAAAACTGATGGACTGGACCACCAGTCCTTGCACTAAAAGGCATTCATTTTCAGGCAGATGCTTTTCAGGCGGATGTACACATGTGATTAGACAAATGCCAGCTATCAGAAAGCCGATGGCTAAACTGGCTGACCCATTGCCCTGTTCTGTATTCTTTCATTAATGGAAGCAGAATGTAAATGACACTTATACGGACCGATTGCAGAAGAGGGCTGACACAAAGCTTCTATATGTTGAAATGTATGCATATACATTTATATCTATGTATGTACTTTGTGATAATTTTTTAATTACAAGATCCTGGCAGACAACTAAGTCTTTTTAAATCCTGCCGAAGAATAAATTTCTCCTGACCCCAAGTGCACTGCTACATGAATATATCAACAATTATTACACGCATTTAAATAAAACTCAGCCATAAATAATACATAATATACTTTTTGTATTCTTATGAAAAAGTCTTCGGTTTGCTATGAACTAATACAAGGTCCACTCATAACATTTCTAATAAACAGCGGGCATTCTTAAAATAATAAAATTGACATTCTTCAAAGTGTCAACATAACATATTTAAATTTCCAGGGTTAGAAACAAACGAATCCGTTGGCCCAATGCATTTCGGGAGGCTCTCCCTTCTTCAGGGGCCGGAAATTTTCACCAGCCTCATGTTTCTTAGGGCGTGATCCTCAAAAAGGCTTGAATATTTGGTGCCTCATTTATGAGGCTGTGCGTCACTTTTATGCCACTGGTGCGTCACTTTTTGTGACGCACCAGTGGCGTACAAAAATGCGCCTTGTTGCGCCATATTTACAAAGTGACGCATCTAGGTAGATGCGTCACTTTGTAAATCCCTGCGCCACATTATACCTGCGTGCGGTATAATGTATGCAAGGGGGGGCGTTTTGACGCAAGAAAGAGTCATAGAAGTGACTCAGTGAAATCTATAAGATTTCACTGCGCTATTTCTTGGCCGCTAATGCTTCAAAATCTTACGCCTGCCTCATGGCAGGCGTAAGACTGACGCAGGCACTAACAACATGGGACTTGCCCATGTCAATGTACACATTGCTGGAGTTGTGTCACTTTTGTGACACACTCCAGCAATGCGTCACTTTTGCGCCTACAGATACGTCAGAAATACTGGCGTATCTGTAACTCCTTGCGACATGATGCGTCATACTGTAAATATGACGCATCGTTAGTGTCGCAGGGAGAGCGCAGTGAAAAGTGACGCATCACTGTTTTCATGCAGCGATGCGTCACTTTCCATAAATGAGGCCCCTGGTCTTTAAGTTTACTCTGACATTTTGAGAAAGCTTTTAACTTCTCTGGCATTTAAACGAATTCCAAGAATATGCCTGGGAAGTTTTTTTGTCTCTTCAGCAAAAACAGAAGAATGCCTTAGTCCCGGTTGTACTTCGGTTCCGGATTATATCAACAAATTGTCCACTGGTATCACCATTTATCTCTATTATTTTATTCTTTAAATGAGTCTCCTGAAATCTGTTACTTTAACTTAAAGTAGAATATCTCCTGTGTCCAAAGAAATCCTCCGTATACTGCACTGTGTGTCTCTTCAAACATGTATGAGCGAGTACGCTCTTCCTTCGGTGTTCTGTATTTCAGGTCCTTAAAACAACTAAGGGCTAGATGTAGGTAAATAGTATTTACCGATTCGTAAATACTGAATTTTACCGATTCGGTATTTACAAATCGGTAAATGCTATGTAGCTAAAAATTCGGTAAAAATTACCGAATCGTTAAGATTCGGTAATTACCGAATTCATTCCTATGGGCCTGAAGGCCCATAGGAATGAATGTCAATTACCGAATCGGTAAATACCGATTCAGTAAAAGGGGGAAAACATTGAAGGGTGGCAGGGTGTCACTTTGACACCCTATTGCACCCCTCAATTGTTTATGGGTGCACATGTTGCAGACATACATGCCCTAAGGGCATGTATGTCTGCAACATGGCACCGAAGCAATTTGCATTAAATTGCTTTTTTTTTTTGTTATTTACCACCAACTTGTAGTTGGTGGTAAATAACGAATCCTAACATGGGATAAGCGCTCATTTAAGTGCTCTCTACATTAGGAATTCGGTAATTTACCGAATCGGTATTTAAGAAATCGGTAATTTACAGTTTCCTTAAATTATCGATTCGGTAAATTACCGAATCCTTCATTTCGGCCCCCTACATAGGGGGGGCGGTAACAGCTGAAATTCGTTAATTTCAGCCGTTACCGACCGGTAATAGGCCACCTACATCTGGCCCTAAGTCTGCCAGGACTTCTGCAGAGATTCTAGGGAGAATTATTACATTGCAAATCTTCTACCCCTACGGTTTGTCAAAGGGGTATTTAGCATCAAAATCCTTATCTACTAAGATGATCTGTGAGATTTCATGTTACTAAATACATGACTGTAGGCACAGTGCAATATAAATCCACCCTTAAAGGACATTTGGTTTTAACATATTTGTTTCATAATAAATAAATCTGGTGTACTGCCTTTGTCGTAACTTTTCATAATAATCAGATCTACGCCATCTGAAATAGCTTTCCCAGTGAACCAATGGGGCCTATATATCTTTGACTTGTTACCAAAAACCAACTCAGGCCTACTGTACTGAGCATAAGCCTTTCTACCTGGCAAATACCAGGTATAATGTAATAAAATTCCAAATATGTGCAAAATTACCTCTGTCAAAACAACAAAAAAGCCTTACTTAAAAAATTCAATAAAAAGTTAACATAGTGTATATCTTCTATCCCTAGTTTTTTTGAGTGGGCCACACAAAGGTAAAACCCCGACTGCTACCGTAGACTCTGAGAGTCCATGGACCAAAATACCCATCTAAAGGAAATATCACGGTATAATAAAAATCCACCCTTAAAAGCATATTGCCTTTAACACATGCTTATCGGAGCCTGGGAGCTTCCTGTTCCGGCCGACGCGGAGGAGAGCCGTGGTTATAAGGTGAGTCTTTTTTTTCTTTTTTTACACCCCCTCTCACCTACCCCTGGCCCTCCACCCACGATCCATGCCAGCTGCTCTTGCCTTTGACCATGTACAGTACTTCCCTGCCTTTTAGCTAGGTTTGTTCTATGCAAATACCATATATTAACATACACATACAAGAAGTACTGCATTTCTCATATCATGTCATCATAAATAAATCAGACTTCTGGCATTGAATCTAACTTTTACCAATGAACTTATCAGGCCTATAGCCTTTATCATTGGCTTGTCACCATAATCAATTCAGGCCTACTGTAATGAGCATAAACGTTCCCACAAGCTATCCATCAGGCACACATTCATAAAAGTTACATATGTATACAACATTTTTTGGTAAACCTAAAGCAAGGTCCTAAACCTCCTAAATGGATCCAATAAGAATTGTCACCTTGCATATCTACTATCTGAAAGGTTTGTCTGAGGGGGTAAACGACCAAAATTCTTCCATACATTGATAATCTGTGAGATTCCATATCTCAAAATACCTTTCTGGAGGCTTTAATGCAGAATAATAACAAACCGCCCTTAAGTGCCTATTGACTTTAAAATGATTTTCACAATACATTTGTCAGGCCTATTGTCTTTATCATAATTGTTATAACAAACAGATCAGGCCTATTGCCTTAATCAATGACTTGCCATAGCACCCGACTCAGCCCTGTTGTATTGAGAATAAGCGTTTCCAAAAGCCAAAAAGTGCAATACTGTTTTGCAGTGGAAGCATACACCCTCTACCCAATCAAATGTTGTACTTAGGGTGTGCAACATGGCAAAGAGCCTAAGCACCTCTCTCAGTAAGTACTACTTCTGAAAGCTGGTTTTTCTGTTCATCACATATGGTGACAGCTGTGCTGTCTAGCTAGACCTAACGGATCAATCAAATATTCCCCATTGCTAATTAATCAGAGATCCCTTTTTCCACTGGTACCTCTTTCAGGCAGGTAAACTTTCTTAAGCAGCTGAGAGGGGATATAATCAGTGCTTAATTTGTAAAACAATAAGGGGCATGTTAGCAAGGAATTGCGATATTTATCTCAAAATGCGCTTAGCACGTTTATTGTTATCGCTACCTGTCGCTGGACATGTATTCGGAGAAAACATGCTATTAGCAACGTTTATCTCCATTGTGCTAATATATCCAGTGATAGCGGCGAAATGTCTGAATATCGCTGGAAATCTAGGGATATTCACGCATTAACGCCAATGGGGACTTACCCTGACAATCCACCTCACATTGAAGAAACAGTTAAGTCATGTTTTAAGCAGGCGTTAGATTCTAGCGATAATCGCGCTTAGTGCGAATTTTTTTATCGCTTCACCTGCGTTGCTGATAGGCGAAAGCTGTGTTAGCGACTGCTTTCAGTCGCTAACAGTTTGGGTACGCCCACTCTGCATGTCATTAGCGATAAATATCCATGCAAAGCGGGCCCCAGACCGGTCGCTATCGCCTGAAAGCTGAAAGCTGTCGCTAACTGCTGTTAGCGACAGCTTGCTGATAGGGCGATAATAATGTCGGCGCTTTAGCGGCAAAAAGTGCAGCTAAAGCGGCGATATTGCCCTAGCTAATATGCCCCTCAGTGTGGTCCCCACTGCCTGCTCTATCGAACATCTCGGTGATGAATACCAAGACTGCGTAGTAGTGATTTAACCTCATGTCTCTGTAATACACCACCAGACACTCCTTGCCTCTTAATCTCACTCTTGCATGCTTCCTTTTCATCCCTGCTTCCTCCCTTTGCCACGGTTTTTCTTTCTGTTGCTCTTTCTTTCCCGGTTATGTTTTTCTCTCTCTTGCTTTAAATTAAAGGCTGTTGAGGAAAAAATAAGTATTGGTCCCCAAAAATAAGTGCCAGTGGCCCCCACCTGCAACCACCGACTCAAACTAAGCACTGTACCGGGCTCAACAAAACAGGTAAATTAATGAAAGTCTCCGGAACGCACAAGGGTGGCATATTTTGTGCAAGCTTGCAGAAGGAGAGCAGCGATCTCAACGCACCTTGCACTTCGACAACAAGGCTTTTTCAATGTTTTTTAATGTGGTAATTAATGTAAGACGAGGAAAAGAGCGTCTATGATTAAGCACCACATTTTGAAATATTACCTCAGTAAATATAAATTAAGATTTGCAGTACATCAAACTGGGCTGCAGTAATTGCTTTTAAATACATGGTGCTTCTTACCAAATGCCCAGGGCGAGGACTGTTTACCAGGATATTATGTACCAGGTTCGCAAGGCAAGCTAATGCCATATGCGGATTGGAATGTGTTTGTTACTGACTTTTGCAGTGCCTCCCGGCTCAAAAGCTGAACAAGTAGGCGTTCTTTTAAACTTCTCAGAGGGGAAGGCTCGCGATCAATATGATCCCAAGTCACTCTGCTTCCCGGATGGGTCTTGGCCTCTTTGTGTGGGCGAGACATGTCTCGAGCTGTCCAAAGCTGCACGTGTACCCGGGAAACAACACAGCGCGATGCCAAGAAAGAGAAAATAAGTCTACATGAAATGGAAACAAGCTTTGTAATGGCAAAAATATATTGCTGCAATGCTTTGCTAAGGCCAATACGAGGGCACAAATCCATCAACTATTAATCACTAATGTTTCTTTCAATTTTTCTCTTTTCATAAAAGTAATAAAGTTGGTGACTCGGCGAATAGTAAAGTGTAGCATATGATGTGGCATTTAAGGCAGAAGGTCTTTTGGAAGCCGCCATTTTCATCACAGGGTGAGGAGAGGAACAGGTACGACTAGTTACGTGCGCGGTTTTTTGGATGCGTCACTAGTCAAGCGGTTCTAGAAAGTGAAAAGAGATGAGGCTGGGCACTGAGAAGCGAAGCTGGTGGGAAGAGGAAGAGTAATGGAAGAAACACAGGGTGACCAACTAGCATGGTTGCAAGTTCAGGACAGTGAGTGTAAAAATGTAGGACAAAAATTCAGGACAGAAAGTCAGAATTCAGGACAAAAATTCGGGACAAAAGGTAAATTTTACAGACACATCAGAGAAGGTTGCGCAATATTACATAAGTAAATAGACAACTAACACAAGCACAAGTCAAAATAAGTTTATATTAGGTTGAGAGAACCTTTTCACTGCATCTGTTGTGTGCCACACTGAAACTTAAATACCTGTGTTTGCATATTGGATGCACCTGGGTAACGTGTCAAAATGGAACCTCCACCCCCCTCCAGAGATTGGCCGCTGTTGAGGTGACAGGAGCCCATAAATAAAAGCAGTTTGCCATGCCCTGGTCTCTAGCAGGAGGAGGCTGAGCAAATGCTGTCACTAGCCCATTATCATTCTGTATGTGATAACTAGGCCAACATACAGAATGAGATGGGCCGATAGCAGCCCGTGCCAGGTCAGTGATGGGCTGCTGCAGGCCACTGAAAACAGCAGGAGGAAGGGCTGGCCCCTGCAGTGAGAGTTACAGAACTCTCAGACTGCTTGCAGGGGGCAGCTCGCTCTAAAGTCCGAAATTACGGATAAACGGTGTCCGTGAAAGAATTCTTCATGGACAACGGACAAAAGGCCCAAATTACGAGCAGCCTGTGAAATTTACGGATGGTTGGTCCCCCTAAACACTGTGAAGGGATGCAGGGAGACAGGAGAAGAGTCACAGACAGGAGATTAGCTGTCAGTGGTGCAGCCAGTCCAGTGTCACTAAGGCCCAGAGGTGAGAGAGACCTCAGTGTGCTCTGCACATCTGCAGATTATTTAGCAGCCTGTTTCTCTCTCTTGGAATATTTTTTGAAAGAGCCTTCTTGGGATCTAACTCTGTATTTACAGAGACTGGGGGAAGGCTGGCATAGAGAGCGAGACACATCCTAGGCAGGCAGGCACTTGTGTGAACACAGAAAGGGGACTCGTCTGAGTGACTGCTAAGCATTAACAGGCTATATGTGCGTGCCTCCTCTTAAAAGAATAAGCATTTGCAATGGAACAGGTCTCGCACTCCTGCGAGTATGAGCTATTGGCATTGTAAATGACAATGCCTTTTATTTATGTTTTGGGTTTAAAAACATAAATAAAAGGCATTGTCATTTACAATACTAATAGCTTAAACTCTTGCAAATGCGAGACCTATTGCATTGCACTAAAGGGCCTTCTAGACCGCTTGTTAGATTGTAAATATCAGAGTAAGAGCCTGGCAGTGAGCAGTGTGGCATTGCATAATGTCATTGCTATCTTTGGCCTAATAAAAAACACTCCAGCTGTAGTAAAGCACTGGCTTCACCTCCTGGTGCAGGACGGGCTGTGATTTATGACAGGCATGCAGGGAGGGGGGAGGGATGGTCTCGGCTGCAGCTCCGGCCTCGTACAGTGTCCCTGCTATTACTAGAGAGCGAGAGGTGCTGAGGTGGTAGTATTGGTATTGGTGGTGGTGGTATTGGTATTGGTGGTATTATTGGTGGTGGTGGTGTTGCTGCTGGTGGTATTGGTGGTGGTGACATTGGTGGTATTGGTGGTGGGGGGATTGGTGGTGGTTTGTATTGGTGGTGGTGGTGGTATTGGTGGCAGTATTAGTATTAGTAGTGGTGGTGGTGGTATTGGTGGTGGCGGTATTGGTATTTCTGGTGGTGGTGGTGGTGGTAGTGTTATTAGTATTGCTGGTGGTATTTGTATTGGTGGTGGTGGTATTAGTGGTGGTGGTATTGGTGGTGGTAGTATTGGTGGTGGTATTGCTGGTGGTTGTATTGGTGGTGGTGGTGGCATTGGTGGTAGTGGTTTTGGTGGTGGTGGTATTGGAGCTATTGGTGATGGTATTGGTGGTATTGGTGGTGGTGGTATTGTTGGTATTATTGGTGGTATTGGTGATGGTATTGGTGGTGGTGGTATTCATGTTGGTATTGGTGGTGGTAGTGGTATTGGTGGTGGTGCTGGTATTGGTGGGGGTGATATTGGTATTGGTTGTGGTGGTAATGGTGGTGGTATTGGTGGTGGCATTGGTGGTGGCATTGGTGGTGGTATTTGTAGTGGTATTGGTGGTGATATTGGTGGTGGTATTGGTGGTGGTGGTATTGGTGGTGAGGGTATTGGTGGTGGTGGTATTGGTGGTGGTGGTGATATTGATATTGGTGGTATTTGTATTAGTGATGGTGGTATTGGTATTGGTGGTGTTGATGGTATTGGTGGTATTGGTGGAGATTGTGGTATTGGTGGTGGTGGTATTGGTGGTGATGGTGGCATTGGTGGTGGCGGTAGTAGTGGTGGTGGAGGTGGTATTGGTGGTGGTGGTATTGGGAGTGGTGTTGGTATTGGTGGTGGTAGTGGTAGTGGCAGCATTGGTGGTGGTGGTATTGGTGGGTCATTGGTGGTGGTATAGGTGGTGGTGGTGGTGGTATTGGTGGTAATGGTGGTGAAGGTATTTGTGGTGGTATTGGTGGTAGTGGTATTGGTGATGGTATTGGTGGTGGCTTTGGTGGTGGTATTATTGGTGGTGGTGGTATTGGTATTATTGGTATTGGTGATGGTATTGTTATTGGTGGTGGTGCTATTGGTGGTGGTGGTATTGATATTGGTGGTGGTGGTATTGGTTGTTGTGGTATTGGTGGTGGTGTTGGTAATGGTGGTGGTGGTATTGGTGGTGGTGGTATTGGCAGTGGTGGCATCTGTGGTATTGGTGGTGGTGATATTGGTGGTGGCATTGGTATTACTGGTGGTGGTATTGGTGGTAGTATTGGTGGTATTGATATTGGTAGTATTGGTGGTGGTGGTACTCATATTGGTGGTGGTTGTGGTAATGGTGGTGGGGTATTGGTGGTGGTGCTGGTGGTATTGGTGATTTTGGTGGTGATATTGGTATTGGTGGTGGTAATGGTGGTATTGGTATTGTTGGTGGTATTGGTGGTGGTGGTGGTATGGGTGGTGATGGTGATATTGGTGGTGGCATTGGTGGTGGTGGTATTGGTGATGGTGTTGGTATCGGCGGTGGAGGTATTGTTGGTGATGGTATTGGGGTGGTATTGGTGGTGATATTGGTGGTAGTGGTATTGGTGATCGTATTGGTATTTGTAGTATTGATATTAGTGAATGTATTAGTGGTGGTGATACTGGTATTGGTGGTGGTATTGGTGGTGGGTGTATTGGTGGTGGTGGTATCAGTGGTATTGGTGGTTGGGGTATTGGTGGTGGTGGTTTTGGTGGTGGTGGTGATATTGATGTTGGTGGTGGTATTGGAGGTTGTGGTATTGTTGGTGGTATTGGTAGTATTGGTAGTGGTGGTATGGGTGGTGATGGTGGTATTGGTGGTGTTGGTGAAATTGGTGATGGTGGTGGTATTGGTATTTGTGGTGGTGGTATTGGTCATGGTGGTATTAGTTGTGGTGGTATTGGTGGTGGAATTAGTGGTGGTGAGGGTATTGGCGGTGGTAGTTGTATTGGTGGTGGTGGTGGTATTGGTATTGATGGTTTTGGTATTGGTGGTGGTATTTGTATTGGTGGCGGTGGTATTGGTGATGGTGTTAGTGGTGGTGGTAGTATTGGTGGTGGTGGTGGTATTGTTAGTCGTGGTGGTGATATTGGTATAGGTGGTGGTGGTTGTATTGGTATTGGTGGTGGTGGTATTGGTGGTGGTGATATTGCTGGTAGAATTGGTGGTATTGGTGGTGGTGATATTGGTGGTATTGGTAGTGGTATTAGTATTGGTGGCGGTATTAGTGGTGGTGGTGGTGGTATTGGTGGTGGTATTTGTGGTGGTGGTATTGGTGGTGGTGGTATTGGTGGTGATGGAGTTGGTTGTAGTGGTGGTGGTATTGGTATTGGTGGTGGTGGTGGTATTGGTATTGGTGGTGGTGGTAGTGGTGGTATTGGTGGTGGTGGTATTGGTGGTTGTGGCGTTGGTAGTGGTGATATTGGTGGTGGTATTGGTATTGGCGTAGAGTGCATTGGGTAGAGTCCATTGACATCGAGTGCATTGGTGCAGAGTGCAGTGGCAAAGAGTGGTGTTGAGTAGAATGGCGTAAAGAGCAGTGATGTCGAGTACAGTGGGACAGGGTGGGGTTGAGTAGAGTGGCAAAGAGAGCAGTAGTGTTGAGTCCAGTGGTGCAGAGTGGAGTGCAGTGGGATAGAGTAGAATCCTGCAGAGTAGAGTAGAGTGTAGTGGCGTAGAGTGGACTGGTGTAGAGTGCATTGGTGTAGAATGTTTACAGAGTATAGTGGGGTAGAGTGCAGTGGCATTGAATTCACCAGCATACAATGCAGCATAGCGGAATGCAGTAGCATAGATTAGAGTGGTCCATAGTAAAGTACAGGGTGTAGATTGGAGTGCTGTAGAGTGCAGTGGTGTAGAGTCGAGTAATGCAGAATGCAACATCGTAAAATGCAGTGATTAGAGCACCGTAGAGTGCATTGGCATATCGTGCAGTAGTTCAGAGTACAGTGGCATAGAGTGCAGAGGTGTGGAGTGCAGTGGCATACAGTACAGTAGGGTAGAATTAAGTGGTATAGAGTGCAGTGGTGCAGAGTAGATGATTAGAGTGATGTACAGTGGATTGACTTACAGTGAAGGGGCATACAGTTGAGTGTTACAGAGTAGAGAGCTTTGGCGTAGAGTATATTGGCATAGAGTTTCGTGGCGTGGAGAGCAGGGTTGCAGAGTGGCGAAGAATGGAGTGGCATAAAATGAAGTGGCATAGAGTAGAGTGGTGCAGAGTAGAGTGGTGCGGAGTAGAGTGACGTAGAGTGGAATGGAGTGGCATAGAGTAAAATGGTGTGGAGAGGCATAGAGTGGAGTGGTATATAGTGGAGTGGCATAGAGTGGAGTGGAGTGGTGTAGAGTAGGGTGGTGTAAAATAGAAAAGCCTATTATTGGGCATGTGTTTCTCTTTCTGCTACAATTCAAGATGGTGACTGGCATGTCACTATTTCCATTGAAAGAAAACATTGACCTAACCAATCACTTAGAATTTTGTATGACGCATGCACAGACACAAAACATCCATGTTTGCACAATTTGAAATATACTCTTTCGTTATTTTCCAATATAGCGCTTTATTCCTCACTTTTGCCTTTTTATGTTTTGCCTGCACAACGCTTGTGCTGTGCTTGTAAAATCTATGGTTAACATATATCTTAAAAGGGGCTTACTTCCGCCCCCTGCTTTTTATTGGTTGCTATGCTTGCCACTTACATTTCCTCTGTTTCTATTGGCTGCAGCAAACTGTTTCCTGTTCTTCCTCTTGTTTGTGCTCTTATCAGTTGTCCAGAGGCCCGAGTACTATGTTCATACTCTGTGGAACTTCCCCCCTTCTGCTGTTCATTCTTTTATTTAATCAACATAACTCAATAGAAGTATGGGAGTGCTTTAGATGAGCACCAATTTAAAGAGGACTGTTGACCCTCCGGTTGAGAATCGATGTCTGTTCCCAGGCTTCAAGGTCCGCACTCTCGCCCTTACGCTGCATTCTCTGGAAAACTTGAGAGGATCTGCTTATAACATGGCCGGCGCTCCTTTGGAACGCACTATTACAATGCATTCCTATTATGCGTTCGAAAGCAGCACCGGCCATCTGTTTTTCTATCAAGCTATTCCATGTCATCGCATTAGAAGCTATCTCTCTATGGCTTGCTCCGGCGAATACAGCCAAAGAATGCCAATTTTGCTGTGTACAAATATTTTGTTCCTTTGCAATTTATCACCTCAGCACAGAAGCTCAATGTCTAATTAAAACATTTTTACGGGCAGAAAGTGGTGGTAAATTATGGTTGCTGCACTTAGTGTCAATATCAGCAAACACTCCCCCGCCCCCATACAGCATTCTCCTAGAGCAATAACCAGACAAGACACCTTCTGTGTGGAGAAAACTGTTGCAGGTTTATTAGCATTACAAATAAGCCAACATTGGTGGGTTATCTCACGCACGATCCCAAGGCAGGCAGCCCATCGCCGCCTGCCACGTGATCAGCCAAATGACACTGTGGCCCTGCTCAACGGTGTTTGTCATATTTTTGGGGAGGGGAGACCCCTCCCACCGGTGGGCCAACAGCCCACCCCTTTGCTCATGCCCCATAAGAGGGCGTAGCCTGCCAAGCAACCCCCGGTTGCTCAGGTCCACAACCGCCCTTAGGACTAATGGGGTGCAGTCGCTCATCCAGGGTCCAACGCGAGGACCTCCCTGTGGATATTTCGCCTTGTACCCTTGTTGTGCACCTGCAGAGGGTACTGGTATTCACCTTACAGCCTCTGGATCGCCCTGTAACTCCGCCTGCAACACAAAAGAATACGTTAGACAAAACCCCCCACACACACCCTGCTAGAACGCCGGGTATGCAGTAGGGAGGGAAACAGCATCGGGGTAGTGGGCAAAGAGGGCTCCCAGTGGCTGGGGAGAGGTATATGTACCTCACCCCACGCCCCCCTCTCCCCGGAAGTGATGCGGCACACCTGGATCCTTGAGGGTCCCAAACACTGGGAGGCTGCCTCCTGTGCCTCTTGTGGCACTAAATAGGCCAGCCTTTTAGCGGGTCTCCTTCGTGGACCACGGGCAGCCTGCAATGGTGCTTCTTTAAGGAGTCATGCTGCTGCTCTCAGTGCAGTGCGATCCCTATGGGTGTCATCTGACAGCACACAGTCAGGGGACTCTATTAAGCAACAGGAACTGCCAAGAATGCCTTACAGTTATTCCTGCTTGGACATTGCACAGAGCAGGATTTGTGGGTAAGAATAGAGCTTGTCAGCACCGATAGCTTCCCCTCTCTCTATCTCTCCCTGTTGGTCTCTCCCCCTGTTGTCTCTCTCTCTCTCTCTCTCTATCTCTGCATTTCTCTGTTACTTGCCATCTGGCGCTTTCTCCCCATTTCTCTCTGTCTTTCCACACCTGTCTGGTTGTTTTGACTGCACACAGATTCTCTTAATTCTTTAGGGAAATCAAGGTCTGTTTTTTTCTAATGAAATGGAAGGTTCAAACTTGCGGTGTGGTTGAGGCTTCCAATACCTTATTCCATGCCATTGCATTGGAAGCTATCTCTCTCCACCATGTTCTGTCGGGTACAACCAAACAATGCCAATTTTACTGTGTACATGTATTGTGTTCCTTAGAAATTTATGACCTTAGCAAAAAAGCTCAATGTCTAATTAACGCTTTTTACGGGCAGTAATTTCTGGTGCCGCATTGTGGTGCTACTTTCAGAAGTCCTTCTGCTGCTCTCAGTGCAATGTGATCCATACGGGTGTCAGCTGACAGCACACAGTCAGGGGACCCCATTAAAAAAACCTTCTTCAACCACGTAGCTAAATGGCAGGTCCTTGTCCATCTCTTCAGGTGCAAATACAAGGTTGAAAATAAGATCTGAGACTTACTAGGGGGGATGGTTCGAAGCTTGATTAAACCACGCAGTATCCGGCCATTTGTAAACGCCAAGGTACCACTAAAGTAATGAGGTAAGTGGGGCTTCAGCACAACACTGGGTACGCCATTAAGGCTTCCCTCTCGTGCCCAGCCATATCCTCTTTCCACTCCCCTTCCACAATGTTAACCCTTCCTTCCACCCGTGGCAGGTCGTACCATGTTTAAGAGCTTTGCAATGAGCCACAGCACAATAGCTTTTATATAAAATCCAGATACCCAGCTGCAGAACTCAAAAGTAAATACCACCGTCCACACACACACATACTCACTCGCACACGCCACCCTTTCAGAAATATCTATTTCATCAATAAATGTTTTTCAGTGGCAAGTGGGATTTCTGATGGCAAACCAGATCTCCCCCTACACACCACACACACACTCAACTATGCCTTTTAGAAAGCACAAGAAGAAAAATAATCAGGCAACAGCAGTCTATTAACAGGTGGTTGATATAAGAACATTATTCCTTTATTTTTTTAATGAATTTGTCATGTTCGACACAGAAACAACGCTTCATTAAACTAAAGTTGTAAGTAGTTAATATTTCTGTTGAAACCATTTTCAAATCTATGGCCAGTCTGCCTGGGATAATAGTAACAATTTGTGTTCAATAGTCCGTTCTTAGGTTTCGCCTAGCAATTAATCAAAAGCCCCACGTGCTACTCACTTTTGGGCTGCACTAAAAATAAACATTTCAGACCTTATCGTTCCTGGCCTGGCATATGACAGCTTGAGACAGAGCAGAGTATATGAGTCAAAGATAATAACCTTTTCTTTGAGAGATTTAATTATGGTTCCTACCCATTTATTTTATCGCTGAAAATGTTATATAAATCCCAAATCAATTAACAAAATGTAAATGTATAATACTTTGAAACAACCTTGGGGCTAATAAGCAAAAATCTAATCTGTTACATCTTATATTGCACAATTGCTCACCAAGCTACAACTTACAACAACAAAAAGCTTATTATTAATCACAAAGGCAAAACCAAATGCATTCACCAATACTTGTTTAATTTCTTCCCTATGTATTTTCAGCAATGTCAAGATTTTGTTTTCTAAAGCAGCATCCGTTTGAGTTCTGATTGGCTGATAGAGCTAGGGTTCAGAGGACTAGATTTTCTATTGGATTTAGGCCTTAGGGGTTGACTTCAGATTGGCTGCTAGGGTAGGGTTCTGATTGGTTCCCAGGGCTAGGGTTTCCATTGGACTCAGGGCTTAGGATTTGGGGTTTCATTGGTTGCCTGGCCTAGGACTGTCATTGGTTAATAAGGCCAGGGCTCCCATTGGCTCTAGGGTTTAGGGACAGGGTTCTGATTGGTTAGGGCTATTGTTCCCATTGGACCAAGGTCATCTGATTTAGGGCTATTTAACCTTGGGGCTCAGGGCGTCTCAGCTCTGGTGTCGAGGCGAAGAATGGAGAAGACAAGGGCAGTTGCCTGTCTGGGCCTGTTCGGGCCTGGCCTAGGGCCAAAATGCTGCCTATTTTCAAATTATCAACCACCACCATAACCCATCTACATAATTAAACATACAAACACATTCTGAGCAAATGCACAGTATTCCTTCACAACTGATACACTCAATCCACAATTCAATCTCTCAAAAACACTACACAACACCATAAAGCACATCTGTATACCTTTCAACACCTACTGTCACGCAATGGCACCTTTACTCTCACTCAAACCACTATTCTGCCCTATGGCACTGTCTAACACACATATCACCAACACAACACAAAACCAAATTACACATAACCTTAGTCCCCTCAAAGACTGCCTCTTTTTTCATACAAAAAACAGCTCCACTCTCTACTTACTCCTAACAGATCCCACTCCAACACCACCAACCCTTCACTCAGCCCTTTCTCATATCAGCCTCTGTCAACTCCCCCTCCTTACCAAAAAGGCACAACCACTCCTTACACTCCATTCCACCCCAAATACTACCTCTTCATACTACCAAATCAACTGTAAACACTCATAATCCCTGTTCATCTCCTTTCACACATCACATATAATCTCCTTCAAAACATATCACCACCCCTTTCCCCTTCAACATAGGCTACCCACCAGTGCTGCTTTATAACCAAATCTTATACTCAAACTCACCACTTCAATACCACATATGGCTACTCCACAAAAAACAAGCATCACACACACACAATTTCTTACTACCTTCTAGCACACATAAAACAAAAAACAACTTTCTCCCTCATGTCCACAAAATAGTATTCATTCTATACCATCTTGGCCCACAGATTTTTAAACATTTACAATGCCAAACACAAACTCCTCAAATACAGCACAATACTCCTCGACTCGCCTTCCGTCCATTTAGAGGCTTAAAATTTGAGCCACATGATCCACAACCACCCCTCGCACACATACACAAACACCTTCCACCCTCAATATGAGCAAACTAAATAAACAGCACACTCCTGGGCTCAACTTTGCATCTCCTTCTCTATTACACAAAAAGGTTACACCACAAAAACAACTTCACAGCCGGCCACCTCACCCTCAACCACTATGCCCAGCACCTGTAGACACAAACCCAACAAAATGTCTTCTAAGCCTGTTGGATGAGGATAGCTTTGTAGACAAACACTATTGCTATTACAATAAAGTTAACAACGTCATAAATAATCAACCTACTACAAGTCAAAAAGATACTACTACCTCTTCCAGAAAACAAACTCACACAACCACCTAAATACAAGCTCTAAACTGCCTACTGATAATTGCAAGATTCCTTTCTAAACACAAGCACCACATCTACGACCTACTTTCAGACACACAACCTGACTTGCTCTTCATAACCGAATCATGTTTGGGGGATAACATGACAATAGTATTGCATGAAGCTGTTCTTCCAGCCTATCAAACTCTCACACATAATCACATAGGCCAAAGAGGAGGTAGAGTAGCTGTTTTACTCAAGGAAACATTAAATCTCACCAAAGCTGGTGAAGTTTATATACAAGAATGTGAGACCCTCATCACCAGCTGCACTAGACACAATTTCTAACCTTCTGACACAACACTCTAACCTTAGCATCTTAGGTGAACTAAGCATATGGTTTGATAAACATAACATGACCCATCCCAGAACTACCATCACTTATCTAGAACACTAAACCTACATCAGATCGTCCCCAAACCCACACATTGCTGGACAAATCTTAAATGTAATTTTTGTTCACCAAAACTAGTCACATTCCAAGGGTTACTTCAGGCACGCGGTCAGACCACCATCTGGTAGCTTTCCAACACAAGGCACCACAACTCCTGCACCTAAGGAGACCTAATCAGCAAGCACATATCGACCTTGAAAAACACTGTATTTTGCGGACCTGGAAACACAACTAGTAGTACATTTCTTTATTCAATTAAAACAAGTATCACCATAAAGATAAATACAAACCAATAAAACAATTCTGACATCTCATCTGAATTAAAGTACAAAATAGCAAACATTTAGGTAATACAAAATAAAATACAAAACCCTCAGACCATGATAAAAACATTGGTCAACATCCAATAGCCTGGAGGCCAAATCTGTCTATCCATGCAGACAATTTAATTAGTTAAAACAACCACATGAATCAAACTTTGCCATACCCAGGATAACAAATATACATAACCAGCCCAAATCAGAAGCAGGAAGAAAAGGAGGGCACAAATCAAATTAAATACAGGCCTTGATATATCCAGGCCATATAAGGGTTAGATTTGTACTAGGGCCAGTGCCTAATTTGAGCCAGTGGATTTCGGTGCTCAGCACCAGCACTTAATTATCAACACTGAGCACTAATTAAGGACACATTTATTTTTGGTAGCCAAAGGAAGTTTAAGTGATTGTTGGGCCGATGCCGGGACTTGAACCTTGTTCAAGTCCCAAGCATCCCGGATATTGACAATACTGCTTGGAAAAAAGCCCATGAATACATAGATTTTAACCTCTCTCATTAGAAGGAGGAACATCTTTGCTGGTTTTAATTGATTAAATTTAAAACCTTTTAAAATAAGTATCAAAGAAGCTGGCAGTGATACACATTATTTATCCAGGTCAGATATGGCTCCATTAAGGGGACAGTTTTAACCAAATAGTGGACACACAACTAACATCCAGCACAGATCTGGACACAATACATTCATTTAAAAAACTCCGAGTGCCTCCAGGCAGCTTTTGATATGCTAATTCAATTAAAAACAACAAAGCATGCCAAAAGTAAGCAAGCACCTTGAATGAATGCAGAACGATAAAACACATTGCAGTGCTGCAGCCCATCTGGCTCAAAACAAACAACACTCAAGACAAACTTCACCTACAAAAACACAACAGAATTTACAAGTCATCTATCATAAAAGCTCAAAAAAAGGCTACTATTAACCAGAATTCAGAATGCAAAATGTGCAAATAAAGACTTTTATA
The DNA here is from genome assembly GCF_964261635.1 of Lissotriton helveticus. Classification (NCBI taxonomy): domain Eukaryota; kingdom Metazoa; phylum Chordata; class Amphibia; order Caudata; family Salamandridae; genus Lissotriton; species Lissotriton helveticus. The sequence continues at coordinate 820,743,922 of NC_136067.1, read as the reverse complement.
AAATTCACACAACTTTTGTAAACCTAAATACACAGAGGACACCATCCTATGTCCCAAGAGTTTACTGATAAACTGGCAAATCATTACACAACCAAAGCAGACATGTTGGATTCCTATTTAATCCAAAGGAAAACCACAGGCACCAGCCCTTATCCAACTATCTCTGAATTCCTTCAAACATCTATCAGAAATTTATTTTATTGATCTTGTCACAACTAGCAGCGCAGCTGGCCGTCCCAATGACCCTTGTCCACCACAAATCTTCAAGAACATCCTTTTAACAAACTCTACTACCACCCCAGTTAGAACGATCATCCATTGACAACAGGGGTTTTTCATGAAGACTTAAAAACACATACATAATCCCATTATTAAAATAAACAAACCCATACCCTCAAGACCCAAACGCACTACAGACCTATTGAAAATGGAAAATTAGTCGACAAACTAATAGAAAGAGCAGCATTCACCTGGATGTCTCGATTTATTGAAGGTAACTCCATACTTTCAGAGGTCCAAACAGGTTTCCTTCCAGGAAGGGGCACAGAATCTGCCCTGATCGCCATCTGGGATGACCTTAAAAACACACGAGACCACAATGAGATCACTACACTACGTATCTAGGACCTTTCACCTCCCTTTGAAAGAGTTGATCCTGGCATGTAGTGTGGATGCAAAAAAAACTATTTCTTGATAAGAGAGCTTGTTAGCCACCTCTGAGCACCAGTATTGTAAACACTTGTGTAGGCTGCAACCTTGAAAAAATATTTGCTCAAATTAGGTAGCATAATCACATCATGTTAAAGTTGCTAACCCAACTCCCTCTTAAGTGGAGAATCCAAAGACTCTGCAAAGCCAGCATGGAGAGGAATGCTCTCGACTGGATTACATCCCACCTTCAAAACAGAACAAATGTCATTCTATCTCCTCTTTTCTCTTCCAAATCCTACATCATAAAAGCAAGGGTCCCTCAAGGATCTATCATCCCACCAATGCATTCCAACATATACCTGAAGTTATTACTGGCAGTAATCATTGAATTTCAACTTACTTGCTATAACTACACAGATGCCACACAAATACTTCTTAATCTGAAAAACCTCAAAGATACTGGAAATACAAAAATCTTCAGTTGGCTCCAAGCCGTTGATCACTGGATATTATGGAGCCATCTCAAATTAGAAGTGTCCAAAACTGACATAATCCACAGTGGCAATTGGAAACATTTTGACTCACTCTCCGCCTGGCCTGACGATCTGGGACCACCTGCTAAAGTATTCAATGAAGTAAGAATCTTTGGAATTGTTATAGATTCCAACCTATCAATAAATGCCCAATAGGATAAGTTAGCAAAACAAAGTTTCATTACTATGAAAACTCTGTATCACATCTATCTTCCCCAGCTTAGGATTTCCACACAAGGTCCAAGCTACTATCACTCTTGCATTGTCTAAACTTGATTACGCCAATGGTCTCTGCCATGGATCACTTCTATCAAATATGAAAAGTCTACAACTAATTCAAAACTCTGCTGCCAGGCTACTCCTACATATAAAGCCACAAGCCCACACCTCCCCTGACTTAAGGGACCTACATTGTTTACCGGTGCCAGAAGATCCTCTTTAGGAGCTGCTTTGTATCAGCCACAAAGTGATACATGGAACAAGGCACTTTTCATCAGAAAGAATCCCAGCTTACAAGAAAGAAAATGAGTGAAACATCTTTCTCTGTTCAATCAGCCAAACTATTAAATTAATTCCCTCCAAACATAAGATCCGCAGATAACCATCTTATCTTCAGAAGGTTACTCAAGAGCTGGCTCTTCCCTACATGACCCCCATCTTCAAAATACAAATGTACAGCAATAGTATGCACAAGACACCAACAACTTTGACTGAATACATCTACTCAGATAGGTGTATCTCTTTGTACAAATGCAGATATTATTATTATTATTATATGAATAAAAAAACATTTACTCTCTTATATTTATGCCTAACAAATGTGTATATTACATATGGTTAACATACCTACACTCCTTATAGTTATGCTTAAAATCATTACATAAATAACTTATAAGTATTTAACTACATGCTTAGGAATCTCTCTTTATTATGTTCACTCATTTCACAACATATAAATAAGATTAAACAGAAATTATGTGTAAATATTAACTATTCAATATACATCAAAATATTTAAGTGATATAAACAAATAATACTAATTCATGGGAAAATAATAATAATAATATGGGTATGTATCTCTGTAAATATTTTTATAGTCACTAGAGAAATGAAAATAAATAAATATCTTTTTAATTGTTTTATAAAAAAATGTGCACATACATTCAAATATGTCACTTTATTATTATCTCCATATATAAGTAGATAATTACGTCAATAACATGTAAGATGATGAGCATATGCTTATGGGTTTACTTTCTTATAATAACACATATCTGTCATAATGTGTAAATATGATTAGACCAATTGTATTTATAAGTGCTTCACTATTGTAATAAATGGACAGCCTGAGTTTGTAAATATTTATCTATGCACGTACATATGGGACTTTATGCAGCACAATATTGTATCTCCTGATGTTTTCCTTATCCATATCATTTTAATATATCTCTGTATGTATACCTCTTATGTGTGGTCATGTATCTTCATGTTTATATATTTCCTTCCAATGCAGTGAAAAAAAAGTTAACTTATCTCGCCAAACCCCATGAAAAAACCACTCTTTGGCTCATTATATTCCTTTTACAAAATATCTCCTACCTCCAATCTTTGACTCATTCCAAACTTCTTTCACTACTATGAACTCCAAACAATTCTTTCCAAACTCTTCACTCCTCTATCCATCCTTTATTCTATCCATCCAACTAATAGGCTCTTTGATTCATCGTAAACCTATGTTACTATTATGAACTCCCAAATAATCCTTTCTAAACTCTTTCCTCCTCTATCCAATTCATCCAACTAACATACTCACATGTCTGCCACTCTCTCTACTCCCGATAACAATTTATAGTTCCCCCTACTAATCCACCACTAATTTACTTATGGGTTCCGAAGTAACGTGCTACTTGCAAACATCACTTCGATGCCTCGTCAGGGGTAGTAAGCTCTATACAAATACAATGATAATTACAATCTGTGGAACTGCTGGAAATTTGAATACAGGGATGGAGATCTCCTGTCCCTCCCAGACCTCAATCCTTACATTTGCAGTCCTCTTTCTTTACGTTTGCAGCCTTTTTTAAAAGGTTGCAAATTATAGCCTCCCTCATTTATACACAATCCACAGAAGGGGGACTGTGGGCTTTTTCAAGGTCCAGCATACATGCCCAGACAATGAAACTACCAGAAGGGGTATGCAGTTCCTGAGTGGGTCCTCTTCTTTTACCGACCCACTCAGGAACCCCTTCTGGTAGTATCTTCCTCATTTATATTCATGAGACAGGAGGCTTTGCAACCCTCTAGGAATATACAAATTGAGATATGATAGATCAGTACATCAGTTTCAACTCAAAATGAAAGGCAGTTCATAAACCCGTCGGTGTGCTTTTTTTCCAGTCTGGTTTGCAAAGTGGCCCTGGTTCTTCGGCCCATTTGTTTTCTTTAAGTGCAAATTATAATGGAGCAGCGTAACTGTGGCTCCACCCCCATTATTATTGATTAGATCACATATACGTATATTTAGGGCCTTATTAACTCATGTGGTCTGATGTGACTAATGAAGGGAAGTGCACTTAAAGCCATATACAGAATGGGCAAAGAAGAAGAGTTATGGATGTGTCTACCAAGGGAGCATGTCTGGAGGTGGTCACTAATTGTACCTTTGATACTGATTTAGAAGGGTCTTTTGTGGGTATAATTAGGGAATGTTCTTTGGCTCTATTCAGATTCCTTTCAGACTAGGAGAGGGTTAGACCTACATGCACTATTCTCCTTGCTTGGCTTCATGCTATGCCATACTTCTTCTTTAGAGAACTTCTACAGAAGTTCTTCTATGCTGACCCCTTTCTATTTTAATGGAGCTAATTAGGGTTTCATTTAGCATTCTTTAGTGTAGATTAGCTGGAGGATTTATAATTCCTCATGCATTATAGGTAGAAGGACAGCAACGTCCAGCCTACCATCTGATTGTCTTTCTTATACTTTACACTATTGTTACTGAAGTCCTCACTAAAATTGTAATAAATCCACACTTAATCCTACATATCGACTCTGAGCTTTACTGTATGACCAAATGGATTGCACTTTAATGTTTAAACTGAACCTAACTCTTTTATTCCTCAGGCACCAAAAAATGTTGCAGCGGGGTAAGAAAAAGGGCCCAATCCCTCTGCGCCAGCAATAACCTTCACAGAACACTACTAAAATAAATCCAAGATTCCTGATTTGAATGATACCTCTACGCCACAGGATTTTTTTTTTTAAAATGATTCGCTTGACACTTAAAACCTCGACACTTAGGAAAGCACAAGGATCAGCAAAGCATTGACAATGCAGAAACCTTGTATGTTTAACTATTTTCTAATGAGCAGGTCTATCCAATTCATACTGAAGCTGAGTCAGCCAACTACACACAAGTGAAATGCTAAGCCTTCCGTTATAATCAAATTTAACTGTAAGTTGTTTTATACAAAACATGAATATCATTCGATAATGTGATAAAATGATAGCATGCGTGAAAAATGTTATATAACCAACTATTTAATAACTATTTTTTGAGCAGGATGAATAAAGAAAACAGGGGAAGGCAAGAAAGTAGAGAACAAGAGGGAGTGGGGTTAGCAACTTTAACAGGATGTAATAATGCAGCATGAATCATGCAAATATTTTTCCAAGGGCGCAACCTACAAAAGTGGTTTCAGTAGTGGTGTTCAAAAGTGGCTTAACAATCTAACAAACTCTCTTATCAAGTATTTGTTTTCTTCGCATCCACGCTATGTAGCACATAACCTACCATAACACCATACCATAGCACAGCCTTGCACAACATAAAATAGCATAACATAACAAAACAACATTACATTCTCTACTGAGGTATATTGACAGAGATGCAGAACGGCATTAGTTGAAGTTAAAAGGCCTTTACCCTCTTGATCACATAGATCGCATTACTGGATACTGTTCATTCATTGTACCTCCTGGTGAAGCTAGGGCTTCTTGAGGAGAATTCCCGCCCCTGTATAAAAAGCATTGGCAAAGCCAATACATCTAGTGCTGGCTTCAGCTTTTAACCTTAATGCTTATTTTGTTTGGTCTTGTTTTTGCAAAACATTGTAGGAGAAGTTACATGGCCCACATCAATCTAAAAATAAATTGTATAAAAGCAAAATAATTTGGGGGCCTAAAACGCACACATTACAGTAATAGTACTTGGAACTGAAAGGAACTACTTTGTGTCTGAATGTGCTACTGGCGAAAGGGCAAAATTACATCTCTCATCCTGAAGGTAGCCATTGTCTGAAGTGAGCTTGCCTACTGCCCCATGTTGTATGGTGTCATGGGCAGAAGAAAAATGTTAATGACAATAACAGACCTTAGAAAGGAAGTTAAAACCTGGTTTTTCTCTGCACAGCTCTAATTAACATCTTCAAGAGCCAGTAGTACATCTCAGCGCCAAGACGCCCTCGGGCATTCGCGCGCTCTACAAATAGATAAATCAAATCAAATCAAATCAAATCAAATAAATGAAGAGGGTTGGCGGAGACCATCTACAACTATGTATTTTATATATAGAAGTTTCTTAGTAAAATCAAAAGGTTTTGGCTAACACCAGGCCTAAGAATGCTAAGACGTTAATTGATCAGGTGAATTTAGGATAATAAATGACCTCTGAGAGAGCATAAATGGGAGAACTTGGAATAACTGCTTTGCTGACATCAATTGACCAGACCTACCAGTAAGGCTCACAATCAAGTCTTGTTTGCCAAAAGTGAATAAAGTAAGCTGTTAATGCAATGCAGTAAATGCTGTAAATATTTTAGGTGCTACAGACAGTAACTTTACAACAAAGCAATACAAGCAATATACATTTATGCTTGACTATAAAAGAAGACTTCGTCCGCTCACTAATTTTCATCATGTAATTCTCAAACTTTACATACTCAGTGGAGTTCGCAGTAGTATTACTGCAGACATATTTTAACCTGATTCTCAAGTTACCCTCAGTTGTACTGCTCAACTCCATATTGTCTCTCACTTATAGCCAAAAGAATACACGTTTTCTACTGTGACACTGAAGAATATTCATGAATTGTGTGACATGCACTTCATTGACAGTGATCTCCTGTGCATTGTGACTGAATTAGTTAATATTTTATTTGTATATGATTTGAAACCGTTACATAAATGTTGTAAAAGAAGTTTCAAAAGGTAAAGTTGTTTTTTATGAATAACATCCTGAAATCACTTTAAAATCAGCAGATTAATGAATGAAATAATAAATATGGAAGAAATATATGCTACTTACAACACAGACCCTACTACTTTACCGAAAAATACAATGGTGTGCTGAGTAAAATTACCCACTATGTTCTGTGACTGTTCATACCCCAAGCTTGAGCTCTCTGCATTTGAGTGCAGAGCTGAAATTACCAAGTTTATCAATCTCAGCCATCCCTCTGTGGGTGTCCAACTGGTGTGAATATGAACTGCTAAAAACATAGCCACCATCCTGGCAAGAGGGCATTATATAGTGAAATGCACTACATTATGAATTAGTTCAAACTGAGATACAATGGGGTGTGAAAGAACACCTTGCAATACAGTAACATTGTTATAGTTCTCTCCTCCCTGTTATTGATGCCCCAAAAGTGACTGGGTATGTGTGTGACAATAAATGACACTATTGAGATTAAATTGACTTCCTGAATGGCCACTCCATGGCTGTTAAAACTCAATAAAAAAGTTATTAAAAAAACACGACTTCATGAAAAACTTTATACTGTATGTTGTTCGACATGTTAATACATAAGAGATAAAGTACCCCTGCCATGCATTATGAGGATATTGCACGTCGTTGAGGAGTTCCATAACCATACAGAGGTACGAGGCCGAAGGTCAAGTTCCTCTATAAGGTTATGGAACTCCGAGGTGACTTGCGATATACATATAATGTAAGCCAGCAACATATTACATGGTCATACATCACCTTTCCCACAAACCCCTTAAAACCTTGGTGCGTAGCTCTCTCATTTTTTTTTGTTTGAATCTGTTTTATTATTTTTCACAGAATTTATATTTGTATACAAGACAATATCCAACATTTCAATACAACCACAGTTAGAGTCTTCTGGCAGTGATGCTCGGCACACATAGACAAGCATGGGGTGTCCGCTGTGTATCCTGGTGACCCGAGAGCCACAGGTCCAAATGGAACTACAACATATATGTTGCGTCAACAGATGTAAAATCCACAGTGCGGTCATTATGTGATTCTGGAGACATGTTACGCAGAGTGTTACAGATCAGGACCGGACTGACTACCGGGCAGTTTGGAAAGCTGCCGAGCTGGGGCCGATTTCACTGTGGTGGGGGAGGATTTCGTTCATGGAGACCTGCGTGTGCTTCGAAATAATTAAAGCAAAACGAATTTCGTTTAGCACATGCAGGTCTCCATGAACGGAATCATCCCCCAACTTAGCAGCATTCCAAACTGCCCGGTAGCCATTCCGGCCCTGTTACAGACCATACATCTTATGTAAACGCACAGATGTTATAAAGGAAACAAACGGTAACTGAGAAAATAAAACTTAACCACAGCAGCTGGGTCCGACTTCTGATTCTGCCTCCTTCACTTAATCCCCCTCACCCTCCCCCCATTGTACCTACGTCTGTCTCCCCTTCCCTCCGTCCCTCGCCCCCTCCCACAATTCTCCACAAAGCTGTCACGCCAACCTGCACACATAATTGCATCTCTGTTTATTCGATAGTCAGTAGAATTGTACCTGTGTGTTAGGATGAGGGTGTACCTGACATGTTGCCCTTCTCAGGCTGCAGGAGTGTCTCTCTCAACCTCTGGTGGTGGTGCGTAGCTCTTTCATATGAAAAAGCGAGCATGTTTGCAAACATGAAGAATAAAAATAAAACCTCTAGTGCAAAATTAAACACATCAAAAACCTGTTAGTTCTTTGTTGCAAACAGACATTAGAAACAGTTTAATAAAAGGTAGTTAAAAAAGAAAGTTGTACTAGCTCGGAATGTGTAGAAACATGCAGCAAGATTCTAGCTTTTCTCTATCTTTCTAAGGGGTGCAAAAATAAACATGTTTTCTCTGCTTGTCATTGTAAGCTAATAAATAGAACAGAAAAAAGAAAAGCAATGTTCCCTTTTAGTTGCTTTAAGCAACTGCTTCAATTAAACTCTGTGACCTGACCTGCCTTGCACCTCAGCTGCTGGCAGAAAGTATTGAGACATCAATACATCAATACTCGACTGTGCTACTGGGTGCATCAGAAGTTGCTGATTATAAAGACGTTAGATACTGCAATTTATACATGGATTACAGAATCCCACTCATAATAGTGCAATTAGGTATTTGGAATTTAGAAAAAAAAGCAGTTATATTTTGTACAGAGATGTGGCCACTCCAATAACTGATTCTCAAATGACTGGGCTGAAAGTATATATAATAGTTACATTTACATCAACAATGTCTGACAGAGGCACAGTGATTTCAAAGGGTTTGCTCACAATCACACGCTTGTTCTCTAACTGGCTGGAGTAGAGTTAAATGTGTCCAGTTTGGGAAATAAGACCAAAAGTATTGAATTCTTGGTTGCCTGCATGTGTGCCCACATCTTTGGTATTTCTGCTAATGCAGTAATATATTTACATTTTTGGACAAGTGTGTTTATTAATCAAGCTGCCATTTTAATCAATTAAGGCATAACACAATGGGGTAACCCAGTAACCCTCAGAACCTGGCCACAGGACACCTGAATTTCCTTGCTGTTCTAAGGAGTGGACGGTTTCCCTCCTTAATCAATCATATGATTTTACGGGTTCTTGCCTGACCCCCGCAGATCCATCTGGCAGCCCCCACTTGACGCGGGACGCCATTACAAGTTAGGGGCTGTCCCCTTGTCCTGAAGAAGACCCGACACGACACCTTAGTCAGCGCTGTCAGGGTCGAAAGGTCGACGCTTAATCGTGGTTCAGCCATAACATACCTCTAGGTCCCACAATAGAGCAACTTTGCCAGTGCCAGTGAGTTCTCTTTAACTAGCGTTCTGACTATTCCTGGAAATTGTATACACTTGTACATAACTTCTCAATTGTATATATACACCTTGTCACCAACATTGAGCAGTTTTGTCACTTTTAATAACACTTGCCACTTGTATATTTTGTTTCTACTTGGACAGTCCTGTAATATGTATATCTTGGACATTTGATGAAATATCTAATAACAAATACTTGCATCTGCAAAGTACCTTTGCGTTTTCATCTGTAGAGGGGTGTTTGTTTACTTACTGTTTGTTGTGCAGCGCGCACTGATTCATTGATTTCACTTACAGTATTATTTGACTTAATGAGGACCTGTATGAAAGCATGCTCTTCTATTGATTTGTTCTACTTAACAAAGTGATTGGTGCTCCCTGACAGAGCCATTTTAGTTTACCATACAGCCATTTTAATCAATGGCTGATTCTGTTCAAAATAATCTCCAGAAAATAAATGTATCTTTTCGGTTTTCATTGGTTATCAATTGAGAGGTAATTCACCATTCGTGTGAATTATGCTTACTTTAGTTGATGTGACAAATACTCTAAAATATGCAGATGTGCTAAGAGTGCAAAAGTGGCATATAACACCTCACCTAGCAGAAATATGCTTGTTTAGTTGCCCTCAACAATCATGTCAGCTTAGGTGGTACTGGATATCAGGAAGAGAAATGGCATCATGATGTGAAGAAATTGGCTAGCCAAATGACATAGAGAGGATTTTGACTCGAGCTGCCAGCTACAACGAGTTTTCACCCAACATATCACCAAACCTTATCCATGAGAGGGACTGGGGACTGTGTCTGGTAGGGGTTTTGTTTCTTGCTGTTGGAGGAAATTCTGCCGGGGGATACTGCTCTGTATTTAGACTTTCCTGCAGCAATTGGAGGATTTTCATTTACCACCAAACTGAAAGCATATTTGGGCCTGGTTCCCAAAGAAATTCTACACAATCTGAGGACATTTTGCAGTGAAAGGCAGATGATTCACAAACATTTCTTACATAAATCTCTTGTCCACAGCCTAAAATGTACCTGCTTTGTCTAGATTCTGTATGCACATTAGAAGGATTCCAAAAAATATGTCTCCGGTGAAGAACTTTTCCTCTTACACAGTTACTGTGAATGTGGGAAATATGGGTGCACATTTGCACTCTTTCTACATCAGTTTCTTCTAGCGTTCTAAAGGTTTAAGTTTAGATGGGCATGTAACTGTGGAAATACAGCACAAATGCTCATCTGTACCCGCATAGTTATAACTTGTATTGGTGTTCACCTTATTTGCATAACATTTTTCTTACCACTTCACTGACACGTTCCTCGGAATGCACCATCTACTTGTTACTGACGTGGTTATACTAAATGTACCTTGCTTCCACATGCCCAGAGTTTGATGCTTCTAGGTCACATATGTGAAAGCTGTTCTTTTTCCAATTGTAAGTCACTGGAGAAATAAAGAGTTAGTGCATGCTAAAGCAGTGAGATTTCAATACTTTTTTGAACTGTAAGATATTGGGTTTGAGAACTTAAGTGAAAAGGTGGGAGTTTCAGGTGTTTGCTGCAGCTGTGGAACAAGCTATATCAGCAGCAATGGTTTGCAGAGCAAAGGGCTTGAGTAGGAGTAGACCAAGAACATTTAAAGGCTAGAAAGTCAGGTGAGACTTTATATACAGCTTTGTAGACAAAAACATTGGCTTTAAAAACCAGTCAACTTTTAATGCGTAACCTCTGGAGATGCTTTAATAATGGTGAAAGGGGAGTGCACTAGGCAGAACAGTGATAGATTGCTGCATTTTGGACCAGTAGAAGCTGGTAGAAATAAGACTAGGGAAGGGTGAGGTAGATTGTATTGCCATTGTTCAACCTAAATTTAAATTGGACTAATGCATTGATGAAACATGAACTAGAACATGAAAATGTTCGACCAGGAAAGGAAGTAGAGAACTGCCCGACGCAAATCTTGACAACACTTGCAATTTGTGTTTTCGAAAAGAGGTAAGAATTGATATATATGCCCAGAGTGCAGACATAAGTGGCAGATGGTACACTGCCCTTCTAGTCAGGCTAGTCAAACACTTTTCTACATAGGATATCAGAAAAAGTAAGATTAAATGTATCCTTGGATGGATTACATTTTAAAAATTATTTACCATCTACTAACAAATAAGAGTTGTGTTGTCAATGGTGTTCATTACTTATTCACTAAAGCAATGAAGTACAATCTAAGGGTTGGTATTTGAAAGATTTTCATATTCGTAGCTAAAACAGAAGCTATTGTGGGGGCAAGTGCCTTATGAGAAAAGGACTTCCATCTTGTACCAGTATGGACTTAATGTTGGATAACTTTGGAGCGGCATGTAAAAGGTGGTAAATGAAACAGTAATAGATTATCCACTAAAATTGGATTGAGTGGCGAACAGACAGGGTTACGAAGATGTCTGATAATGCGGGCAGGGTTAGAAGTTAGGGTTAGAATTCATTAGATGAAGGTTAAAAGTATCAATTTTCTTAATTGAAGAGTGGCCCTTATAGGAGAGTCAAGTAAGAGGTTCAGGTTACCCAAAAAAGACAAGTTAGGTTTAGCAATTTCAAGGGGGCTTACTGGTAGACCAGGCATCCTGAGCAGGTTTCCCCTGACTTCTTGCCTTCTGACCTCCTGTTTTGCTGACTCCGGGCACTTCACCACTGCTGTCCAGTGCCAACGTGCATGTGCTCTGTACCTAAAACATGGTAACATTGGCTAATCCACAATAGGCACATATAATTTACTTATAAGTCCACAGTAAATTGCACTGCATGTGCCCAGGGCCTTTAAATTAAATGCTACTAGTGGGCCTGCAGGACTGATTGTGCCTCTCACTTCAGTAGCCCTTTAAACATGTCTCATCCCTGCCATTGCAAAGCCTGTGTGTGGTGTTTTAAATTGCCATGTCGACCTTGCAAGTTAACCCTTTTGCTAGGCCCAAACCTTCCTTTTTAATAAATATGACGGCCTTTAAGGCAGGGTGCAGAATATTTAAAAAGTTGGACAGGTACTTTAAGTTTTACATGTCTAGGTAGTAAAAAACTCTTACATTTGTTTTTCCCTGCTGCAAGGTTTATCTCTCCCATAGGCTAACATTGGAATTGAATTATTACATTTTAGAAGTGTAGTTATCAATTGGGAGAAGATGTATATTTCTATTTTTGTGTCTCTGGACTTGCAATTTAAAATCACAACTTATGGTAAAGCTGAATTTTAAATTGAAAGTCTGAAAAAGACACTTTTAGAAAGTTGTAATTTTTTAGTTTAACCATTCTGTGCCTTCTGCCTGCCTCTGAACACTCATCCGGATTGGGTGAAAGCTGGGCTTTGTGCATTTCCAACAGACAGTCACTCACAAGGAGAACCTACGTGTGCCTGATGGGTCATTCACATCCTGATAAGTCATCCTGGGCAGGATTTTGAGGGAGGAGCTGACACCTGCAGCTGAATTGGGATGTGTCTGTCCCCACACAAAAAGGTACATACCCCTGGAGTGAGTCTGATGTGAGGGCAGGAAAGCCAGGGAACTTACACACTTCAAAGGCCTCTCTTTGAAGTCCCCTCCACTTCATATGCACAACTGGATATAAGTACTAGATCCCTGACACCACCAACTCAGTACACTTCTGGACCAGAGGACACTTTGCCAAGAAAATACACTGCTGTGCTGCTGAAAGGACTGTCAATCTGCTGGACTCCTGAACTGTTATGCTGCCCTGCTGCCTGTTGCCCTCCTTGCCTGGTAGTGAAAAGGACTGGACCTGCATCTCTACATCCCCAGAACCAAGTTATTCCAAGGGCTTGCTGTGTTCTGAAGTTTCAGGGACATTAAAGACTTAATTCACCTATCCTGCAGCCTCTGAACTCTGCCAATTGTGAGTTCTGCCCTGCCAAGTGGTGCCAATCAAGTCCTGGGTCCTTGGGAGTGGGAGTTCTGTCTGTTTGTCTGCAAAATCCACGCAGTGTTGATTTTGCACCAGTTGGAACCGATACATTTGCTTCAACACTGATACATTGCTGCTTCAAGAACATCACAGCACCGGAAGTGTGGCTCGACGGAGACTCATCGCCTGCCTCGCAAGGGATTTGACAATAACGCATCTCCCAATTGTGCAAATCGGAATAGGTGCATCACCTACAGTCCAAAGTATTGACGACGATGCATCTGGTTGGACCGCTCCGCCCATCTTGCTCCTCGACGTCAGCGCTTCCTCCGTGCAGGTACTGTTCTCAGCGGGCTCTGCTCGGCTCCTGTATCTGACCCACTCTCCATCGCAGTCAGCCTGAACTTTTGGATTTAACCTTAATCAAGCGCAACCAGATAGCCCGAGTTGTTATGTTTCTAAGCACCATATTTCAAGATATCCTTTATAAATTCATAATTCCAGTTCTACTTATTGGATGTTTGTCTTTTTTGCCTTGTTTTGTTCATTAATTTGAGCTCTATGTTTTTAACCGGGTGTGGATTATTTGTGTGTGGTGTTTTCACTGTTTTTCTGTATAAAGTGTTGCACAAATACTTCACATATTGCCTCTGACGTTACGCCTGACTGCTCTGTGCCAAGCAACCAGAGGTTGCCCTAGGTAATTTAGAGTGTTTATCTGACTTAACCTGACTAGGATTGTGGTCCCTGTTTAGACAGCGTGTATACTTCTGCCAACCTGAAACCAAACTTCTAACACTTACTATTTTTGCTGACTAAGTCAAATGGGATATGGAGGAGTGGGAAGGATGATACAGTAAAATACAATTTAAAGAAGTGTTATCTTTTTTGTAAGAGAAATTCTAGACAACCAATGGTAGACACTACTCAATATCAATGGAAATGTAAGGACTGTTCATAATAGCAAATTCGCTACCTTGCTTATTGAGGCAATCAGCTCTATAAAAAATTCAGCTGGTAGAGACTAATTCGAGCCACATAGATTGTTCTCTTTGGAAAGCCATGTATCCATACAATATATATTAGTCCTCATTTGTTCAAAAAGGTCTGCAATCTGGTGGCTATGAGCTATGGCAAATCTCATGTGGAACAGTACTGTTTTAGCTTAGCCTGTCTGTATACTGTTGAATGGCATGATCAAGGTCTGAAACTAAGGTACAAGGCAAGTAAAGACTCATTTTTTAAAAATTGTTGTGGTACTGCTACCAATCAAGCGTCTCTTAGATAAGAGTGTTTAGGAATCGTAAAAAAAATAAAAATAAAGTGGACTTACATATCAATGATGGAGAGACACTGCAGGAATCCTTTTAGGCAGATGCTTTACAACATTTTGCTATTTAATCAGTCATGACTTTCTACATTATGCTATTTGTGTTTTTGAGGGTTTTAATTACACAGCACAGAGGGTGGTAACTGACACAGTGCTAAAGGTCACCAATGCCTTATTCTCAGCATAGTTCTTCCATAAGATCAAGTTATGGTATTGATATTAGCTGAGGGTGAATATCAAGTTGAAGGCCAGTATTCACCCTCAGCTACTACTAATGCCACAATTACTAATAGGCAAAGTCAAATTTCAGTGAATGAATCCTTGCTTAACCCTTGGTAGATTAGCAAGTGAGCAGTCAGGCTTAACGTTGGAGACAGATATGTGTAAAGCATTTAATACCACCAAAACAATAATTAAGGAATAGACACAACACAATAAAAATCCAACACCAATTTCTAAACATAAAGAATATTTGCATCCTTACAATTACACCAAAATGACAAAAATCTAATGTAGGGAACCAGAGATATGACTTTTTAAGCATTAAATCAAAAATGGTACATTCTAGCACCAAAAAACTTAAAGCGCACCTTGCGGCTATCTGGTCGTGTTGGAACAGGGCTGACCACGATGGAGCATGGGTTGGATAAGCAGAGGGCTAAATCCTGGTCAAAAGTTTACATTTGGACTTTGTCTTTTTCTTGGAGCTTTTCTCTCGCTATGAGTCCTCAGGTTCCTAGCACCGGCAAAGGGTTCAGAAACTCTCAATTGCCCTCTTGGGGCCTAGGACTCCTGCACAGTCTAGGGAAAATCTATTTGCAACAACTCAGCTGAGGTGATCCTCTCTCTGGCTTGGCAGGCATCTTCTTCTAGCTCTGTTGTACCTGTTGCTGATCAGGAACACCACTCCTTTTCCTTTGAGTCAGACACAGTCCTTTCTTTGTGGAGCCCTGTGAGTGCAGCAGGTGCAATCCTTCATAGTACACGCCTTCTGTGGTGCAGTTATAGTGTCCAGTGGGGCAGCCCTTCTTCTGATGTTCCAGGCAGTGATCTGAGCAGCTCCTGCTGCTCTCCCATATTTGTCCTCCATTCTGGGCTGGCAGGAGGGGGGCAAACAAGAGAGGTGAAGCTACATCCCTCTGCTATGAACACTTCTTGGAAAAATTGTCTCCTTGGTGTGTGTGGCTTTTTAACCCAACCATTTTTTTGGCTACCATCTGACTAAACTCCCTTTACAGCCCCTCTCCTAATCTAATTAGGGGGCTCCCATCTGGCTTGGGATCATGGAAGCGGGAGCTGCCCTAGGTCTTATGACATCGGTTCTGCTGTCTTTGAATTCCAGCTTATTTCTCCAGCCCCCTTCTTCTCCTTGGCTTTTCCAGGATGTACATCTCCTCCCACCAAATGACTGTATTGTGACAGCCGCAGGCCTCTTCATACCTACTAAGTGAGCAGCTTGGCTCAGGCTATCAAAGGCTGCCCAATTAGAAGAGGCTGCTACAGGGCTGTTTTAGGTAACTTCGGAATTGTAAGTTCTAAAACTACTTTCCTGTAATAGTTATAATAGTTATCATAAATCCAACCTTTGCAATTTGTTGGTTTCATTATAACCATTACTTTGATACTTTGATTGATTTGTCTAGCTAGCTCCAATAAAAAGTTAGCCTTTCTTAAGTTTAACAAAGTGTCCCATGTTAGCTTATGGGGCTAGTGGCAAAACAATAGGCAAAAATGCAAAAACGGTTTTGGCTGTTTTTCCTTACCAGGTCATATAAAACATATTTTATAATAGTCCTGCTTTTTACAACAATACACCCTACCCTTGGGGCAACTAGGGCAGGCCTTAGGGGTGACTTAAATGTAATTAAAAGGTAGTTTTGAACTTTAGAATGACTTTTAATTCCAAAGTTGAATTTGGACACGTTTATTTTAAAACCATCCAGCAAGGCAGGCCTGGATTTAAAACGACATCAGACACCACAACAGTGCACATGTAACTGCCTTAGGTCCACTGGGATCTCTAAACCTTCATGCCCCACCATATACTAGGGAATTACAGGTCAGGTAGGTTGTTTTGCCATCAGAATTATACCAATTACCATATACCTTTAGAGGTCAGAGCTCTGGCCCGGGGCCTGGTAGCAGAGGTTTGCCTGCTTTAGAGACAGGAAGCACCAGCATCAGTCATAGAATGGGGGTGATAAGGGCAAAAAGGGAAACTTTGCTACAATCATTATGTCTAGGTAGGTAGCACCTAAGATCTAACTTTATTCAAGCCAAGCTTCATTAAATAAAACCAATTTGAATTTTAAATCAACCTGGTTAAAATTAGAAATCTTTCAAAAATATAAGTAGAACAAAGTACCCAATATCTAAGTGTGTTTCGTACTAATTCCTCAAATAACACCATAAACATTCTTAATGACAGAGAAAAGCGCAAAAGAGTTTGATTTTCCTCAGAAGCGTTAGTAATTAGTCATCATGTCAGGTTGCTTTCTCTCATTATTCATTTGTCTACTTTCAGTATGATTCATTTACAGTAAGACCACAATTCCCCCATATAGCATGCACAAATTTCCCTCTGGTACCTAAATGTTACATAGCCCTTATTAAAGTCAATCCTGGCTGGTGAAAATAACACTTTGGCACCTTTTACAATCCAGGTAAAGTGAAAAACATGTAAAGCTATTACTTTGGGACAGGGAAGCCAAGCTGACACAGGAGGTCACAAGATACACTTGAAAGAATAGAAAAGGTGCAGAGTCTAATGTTAGAAAGAGTGGGTCAAAGTGAGTGAAATAGTGAGATACTGACAAACCACACGAAATAAATATATCACGCGTTTGAGATAATATGTTATGTCAATTTAAATTACAGATATTTGTGTTGTGCATGTTTGAAATGGGCGTGGGCTCTTGTGTACTGATCAGATGTGCATGGATGCTTTTATTTTGGGCTGTCAGGGGGTGTATTTTTCTGCCTGACGTTTTGAGGCTTGCAAAGGAGCTGGTCTAGTACAGTTAGTACTTTGGCTTTGTTTATAACTCTGGAATAACATGCCCCTTGGCTCTCTACTACTTGCATGAAAATGGGCTTTAGGTAAGTTTAGTGTGTCCTTTTGAATGTGTGCTCCCTGAGGAGAATAACACACTACCCCTCTGTATGACCCTTAGAACTGTGCTAGTTGCATGAACGACGTTTGATATTTATACTTTCACGGAGGTATTGGAAATTGGTAGTTTAAGTGTTCTTGCCTCAGTACAGAGAAAGTTGGTGTGTTTCCTTAGTTAGCCACCAAAATAATTCTCACTAACAAGATGGCTGCTACATCTTCCCTTCTAGACTATTCTCCCTTCCTCCAGAAAGCCCAAATATAATGGTACTAGAACAATACGAACCCATCGTAATTTAGAGGAAGAGAAAACAAGATTTATAGCAAAACATTGGAAAATACAAGGGACATGGTTGAGTACCCTCACATTCTACAGGCTGTTAATAGTTAAACGGCCATATCAGCATGTGTCTGGTCTTAATCAGTTTTTTTGTACAGCTATGTTTATACATTTTTAATGTCAGCGGGTTATTATATAAACTATACTCTTTCTTCTCCAATTCCTTGTCCCTGACAAAGCAATCATCCACAGACACACCCTATTGCTTCCAAGAACTTCTAATTGTGCACTTGCTTGGACACCTAGCACACTTCCAAAATGTGTAGAGGCAACAAAGAGCCCCAACCCTGCCATGCCTTTCTGTCAACCAGCGTGGGAGGGTGTACAGGAAGGAATGACAGCCGGCTTCCACACTTTTGGCGCTGTAGTAAGGAAGAATCCTGAGACTGGTATTAAGAATTTTACTTGAACATACCCCAACTTGGCTTACTCTAAGAAACAAGTACTGACTTTTGAGATCAACTGGAAAAGAGTGAATATGGTGACAAAGTCAGGCAAGATGTATTCATTTACTTAAAAAAGTCTGATTCATGGAGTTTGAGTAATCGTATTATGTTTGTCAGGTTAAGGCATAATGAGAACAACACTAAGGCTGGCCTACCTATTTCCTCCACCTAAACTTTGACAAGCCATGAGCTCAAAACCAGATTAGAGAGGATGACACAAGATAACAAACTAATTGTTACTCTATGTGTCTTGAGAACCCAACTGCACTTTTATCAAGGACAAATCCTATGGTGAGTAGATGTCAACTAGCCTGTTCCTTTTGATTTTACTAAAAGTATGTGCATAACATAGATACCTACAAGGAATTTCAGCCAGACTTCGTGTATTAGTCAGTAGTTCCATCATTCACATTCTTCTCCAACCTAATCCTGCATGCATCAATGGGCAATGCTCAGCCTTTGGCTGACTTTTCTTCAAGTTATGGCTTGCTGCCCTTTCACAAGGAGCACATCAACACATAAAGTAGTACCCTTCAATGCCTTGTATTACTATGGCAATTTGTGCTTTTTTGACACCAAAACAATATTTTTCTGCCTTTAGCCAATGTTTTTGTTTAGAATAATAAGGGCCTGGCAGCTTCCTGAACAATAATGTTTTGCAAAAGCAATGGCAAAACTAAACAAGAATTGACAAAGGGCTGGCTGCCAATGCCAGACCTATTGGCTTTGTAATCCTTGATGTCATTTCAGTGTCTTTTTATTTAGTATAAATTACTCTATTCTTCCAAATTGATGAGGGGTTTTTCTTGCGTTGATTTACTTTATCACTTGTTTGAGAACTGCACAAATACTTTGCACATTTCCTCAAGTTAGAAATGACTACTTCTGTGCCAGGCTACCAAGGGGTTAGGCACAAGTTTAGGTCGGTTACCACACCCTCTACTAATACTCCAATTTTAAGGGTGGGCGTAGTTCGCAAAGTAGCGCTACGCGAAGCTACGCGAAGTGCACTTCGCACTACGCGAACTTCACGTAGCACTACGCGAGCTGCGTAGTAGCATGTTCGCACTGTGCAAGATGCGTTTTCAATGATTGCACAGTGCGGACAAGCATCCGGCACTGTGCAAGCATTGAAAACGGCATCTTGCACAGTGCGAGCTGTAGTTTTCTGCTGCTCGAGGAGATTATTACTCGAGCGGCATCTTTCTCAACGCGAACAGGTAGTTTCTCATTGAGAGCGGTCGCGAGCATGCGCAACCACTCACAATGAGAAACCTGACCTCCTCGCGTTGAGAATCTCGCCGGGATGTCATTTTGCTTGACGTTCAGGACCGCGAACAAGCAAAAAATGAGCGCTGCACTACGCTACGCTGCACTACGCATGTTCGCACTGTGCTACGTGCCGCTCGCGTAGTGCGAAGTTGCAAAAACTTCGCAAACTCCGCGAGCGGAGCGGAGTGCTTCGCCCAGGGTTATCCAATTTCTTCTTACACCTGCCATTTTTCCTACAATAAATATTGGCAGGTTTTAAACACAAAACTCCTATTTCTGATATGTGCAGGAACAGGAGTTACTGCACATATTGAAATGTATTGGGCCGCTTGTAAATTGGCGAGAGAGCACACGAATGCGTGCCCTGCAAAAGCCATAATATCAGATTTTTCAAGCTGTACACAAAAAGTTCATTTTTTTCTGTGCTATTTTCCGTCTTCTTATTCTCACGAAAGATCTGTGGCTTGTTTCAAAACACAGACATGCTTTGGGTTCTGTTGTTGGTAACACTGAAAGGCTGATTGCGTGGGCAGCAAGCGAAGCGGACGGGAAGTCGCAGGGTTCATGCGCATTGTCTGCAGCCTTGGCAAAGCTCGGGTAAATTGTTTTGAAAGGCTGACCCTGCTTTCCTGTACACTCTGAAAACGCTTAGGCTGCAGAAAGCGACAGGGGTTTACCGAAAGAAGCAGCTCCGTGGGCGCCTTCAGCAGCTTCTAAATACATCTGATAAACCACTGCAGGATGTGATACAGTTGACATTTGCAGAATATTGGCTCCTCTGAGCGAAAATGGTTACCGTTACTTTTGTCACACGCATTTAAACAAGAAAACTACAATTTTCATTCTGGAAAAAGGAAAATCTCGTTTTCAACTCCCCGAGCACAAGTTTAGCTTAGCAACCGCAGTACATTTATATGATGAAACATTTCTAGTTTTAAGTTTCCAGGGAAGTGCTCGTTGATGTTTCCCTAAGGTGTTGTTTTTAGAAGCAAGAAAAGCGCAGCAGCTACCCGAAAAATTCGCCTTTTCTTCATTTGAATTCCTTATGCCCCCCTATGTTGTATTCTGTGACACTGCTGAAGAAATCGTTTTCAGTGCCCGATCAAACCCTGTGGTGTCCCCTATGCGAAATTTCGGGGCCTCCCTCGCAAATTATCTCCTAATACCCAATGCACTGGATTTTTTTACAAACTGACAGCTGCCAGAAGATGAGCTTTTAAAAGGAAATGGGGCATATGTACAAGCTCCTATCGCCATGGGAACGTCACTTTTAGCGGTTTAACGCTGCCTTGTAAATAAGGCACCCTTTCACACAATGCTTAGCGTGAAAGGGGTGGGCAGTGGGTGTTGTGGTGGGCATTCCACCGCAACACCCCTTGATTTTGATGCTGCCCCCTATTTCCAAGGGCAGCGTAAATAGGAAGCAGCGCCAAAATTAAGACCAAGGAAAAAATGGTCTTAAGTTTGCGAAACAAGGAGAAATGCTTTATTTCTACTTGTTTTTGCTTTTTCCATGTGTGCTGCCTGCCTTATGCAGCACACATGGAAAAAGCAGAAAAAAGTCTCTGATTGTTTGTGTAGGAAGACGACCCTTCCTGCACATAAACAATCTTTTTTTTTTTTTTTAAAAGGCATTGGTAACATCCTTGTGTGCTGCATTAGGCAGCACACATAGAAGTGGCAAAATGGCATTTCAGATTGTTTATGTGCAGGAAGGGACGCCGTCCTACACATAAACCATCCTCCCCTATAGTGCAAGGGTGCCTGCGTTGGCGCTACATTGCTATGTGTAGCGCCAGCGCAGGGTGAAACGCAAAGCTGCACCATATCCTTGTAAATATGGTATAGCCTTGCGTTTCTGAAGTGGCGGAGTGAGGCGTTAAGCCATGACAGCTGACGCCTCACTCCGCCACTTTCTCATACACATGCCTCCAACTGTTATGTGAATCTGATGTCTCTGGTTTATGTACTTTAAGTTGGTAATGGGTACATTACATTAGTACAGTATTTCCTCTATAGAGTCTTTAATGTAAAGTTTTTGTTTCTTTGAGTTGATTCATTTTTTTCTATCCTTTGGAAACAATGTAAAAAAAAAGCTTGACTGTAATTGTGTTTCAAGATCAAATTAAAATCATCTTGATGCGTTGTTACGGGCCCCTAAAAGGAGCAGGCCCATAGCATACTTTGCCTATTCAGTATTCCGGCACTGATAATTTTATTTATCAAAGTTAGTCTATAATGTCTATGCCACAACATGTATACACTTGCGCCGAAGAAGCACTCTGAGAGCGCAAAACGTGTTACTGTGTATTTTGCATAGGTGACTCTCGGTGGTGAGCACTGGCACTTATTTCTGGTCACCTGGACGTATCTTTCATCATTAAACTTCGATCCAGAGCAAGAGAGAGACCGGCAGAAAAGGGAGAAAGAAGGAGTAAGACGAAACTAGTTACCAAGGGAGAAAGTGATGATAAAAAAGAACCTGCAATAATGAGATATAGTGACAGGAGGTGACGGGTGCTGGAGGAAAGTGGCATGATGTGGAATCAAGACTAGGTGCCATGGGTGTTTTTTGTAACTCAGCATTTGGCAGTGCCATGCTACCCTGAAATACTTTGGGCCCTTACACTTACTTTTCTGTGCAAATTAAGCACTAGGGGACGTATTCATGAGAGCCTTGCATCACGTTTGCAGCAAGCGAAGTGGTAGATGCAAGGCTCTGAGTCATATTTATGAAGCCACGCAAAGCCACATAGTGTGGCTTTAAGGGGCCTCACCAATCTTGAGTAAGGCACGCACAGCAAATCACTGCGTTGCCTTAATCTGCCCCAAGGCGGTGTTCCATGGGCGCAGCTGAGGGTGTTGCCGTGCAACTCCCATGAGTTTTGATGCATTTCCAGATTTACAAGGACTTATAAACCTGGTTATGCGTCAAAATCTTACGCCTCCCCAGGGCAGGCATAATGAAGAGAAATATGTTTATTTCTCCCCATTTTTCCTCTTTTCAGCTCACCAGGGTAATGCCAGATGGACAAAAGTCCTGTTTAGCCCTATCCACCAGGTCTTCTATTGCTTTTTTTAAATATGTTTTATTTCTGAAATGCAGTCTGTTTTTCTTAAAGGAAATGGGGATGTGTTTACATTTTATTTTTTAAACTTTCGAAAAGTTTGTTTGAGACGAGACTGTTGTCCCACCATTTTTCAACATTCTTTTATGAGTGGGCTACCACTCCAACTTTGGGGTTGGTAAATTTTCATTGCTTTACGAACGCCATTTCAGTCCTAAACTATTTGATGTATATAAATAGGAATTGCTATTTGGAAAAGACATCTTCAACACGCCCCTTGCAAATACTGAATCCATATCCATCTTAATCTCATTATAGGAGTCAGAAAAAGTTACTGACTACTACAAATTGTAGTAGTCAGTGGAGTTAGTACAAGGTAATAAGTATTTTTGCAATCACAAACTCCAAACGGAGTATTTGCGACCTTAAAATGTTTTTTATATTTGGCCTTAAAAGTCCTAGAGAAAATGAATCATGTAGGCTTAAATGTTCCTGAAGGAGTGAATGTCAGATGGGAACCTGATAACGAACACCGAGTGGGTACCCCAACTTATATATCTTGGTATGAACCTTGTTCTCTACAGAGAACACTACGGTTAATATCTGTAATTTTCTGTCTTCCAGACAATTCTTCTGCAAATTAATATTTTGAAATCGACCCTGAGGCAATTGAAAAGAATAGATGCCAGCAAACAGGCAAGCACGTGTAGTCCATGCAAAAGAACAAACACAAGCTGTAAAATATGCACATTTAGGGTGGTGACTCCTGGATGAAAGATTACAAGTATAGGCGACTGTGTGTTATATAATAAGATTTTGTAGTTTTGGAAGCGCCCTGTATAATAGGAAACCTTTTATTGAGTAGCACACTTGAACACGTGCAGGGCCATGTGGAGTAAATGAGCAATCTTCGCCTGAGTGCCTTCAAGCCAGAGAAAATGAGGAGCTGACTATTGTTGTCCTGACAAAAATGATGTGTGGGCGATGAAAATGTTAAAGAGATTATGGTAATGTGTTATGTAAGAAATAAATGTTGTGGTACAAAAACAGTGGGGATGAATGAGAATGAATTTTAAGAGGTCAATGCTTTGGAGGGCATAAGGATGTTGAATTGTCTGACAGAATGTTGAGGACAAAAACAACATGTGGCCAAAATATTGTGTACAGAAACAATGGGGAGAGCAAGGATAATGTTCAGCAGAGTGAACAGGGAGTACTCCTGTACCCCTGAATACTAATATAGAAAAACAAATGAAGGAGTACCACCAGTGAGAATTCACAAGTTGCTGTAGGGGTGCACGGTTTCTTTCGAAAAAAGGGGAAAATCTCCTTTTATTAGAAACCACTCACTCATCACCTAGTGATGACATGCTTCATCATCGGGGTCCACCCTAATGACCTAGCGTCATCAGGGTGTGCTTCAACACCTGATTGCAGTGGAGCAGGTTGTGAGTGATGGTGCGTGAACAAAAGGGTAAGTGTGTTAAAAATTGTCCTGGTTTTAACTTAGAAAAATAAAGACTTTTTATTGGTAAGCAACTGGACAATGTTAAAATCGTGGCGAGATAAAGTGAGGGCAGTGATGAGCCCGTGTATCTCTTTTATGTGTTGGGTCTACATGTTTCAACCTTGGTGGTTGTGTTGAACCAGGTTTTCATCAGGACCTAAAACCAAAATGGTGGATGGTCTGCGTCCCCTAAAAGACGCACCCGATCCTACCATATGGAACCACTGGATGGCAAAAAATGTGCCCGTGGTATATGCTCGCTCCACAGTGGGTGAGCTGTAAAAATCAAAACACTCTCAGTGGAGTGTTCGTGGACTTCATGGGGCAGGGGAGGTTACCCTCGTGATTAAACGTATTAGTTTTCGCCGAGGATTGTTACTTGCAACCTACTGCCTGCACCGCACTAACGGGGGCACTGTGGAGCGAGCATATACCACGGGCACATTTTTTGCCATCCAGTGGTTCCATATGGTAGGATCGGGTGCGTCTTTTAGGGGACGCAGACCATCCACCATTTTGGTTTTAGGTCCTGATAAAAACCTGGTTCAACACAACCACCAAGGTTGAAACATGTAGACCCAACACATAAAAGAGATACACGGGCTCATCACTGCCCTCACTTTATCTCGCCACGATTTTAACATTGTCCAGTTGCTTACCAATAAAAAGTCTTTATTTTTCTAAGTTAAAACCAGGACAATTTTTAACACACTTACCCTTTTGTTCACGCACCATCACTCACAACCTGCTCCACTGCAATCAGGTGTTGAAGCACACCCTGATGACGCTAGGTCATTAGGGTGGACCCCGATGATGAAGCATGTCATCACTAGGTGATGAGTGAGGGGTTTCTAATAAAAGGAGATTTTCCCCTTTTTTCGAAAGAAACCGTGCACCCCTACAGCAACTTGTGAATTCTCACTGGTGGTACTCCTTCATTTGTTTTTCTACCAAAATATTGTGGCCAAAACAGCGAGGACAAGAATATTGAGAAGGTAAATGCAAATAGGTAAGGATGGATGTACTCTTCTTAACTCCACATCGAGGCACCTTGAATATATCTATCTATCTATCTATCTATCTATCTATCTATCTATCTATCTATCTATCTATCTATCTATCTATCTATCTATCTATCTATCTATCTATCTATCTCTATCTATCTATCTATCTATCTATCCATCTATCTATCTATATATCTATTTATCCATCTATCTATCTATCTATGTATCATGATCATCAAGGTACATATATGTGGAGTTAAGCAGAGTAAAAGTTTGCTTAATTATAAAAACTTACTTTCACAATATACTTGTCCTTGATATTCTTACCATGATTTTGTGGCCACACAATATTTTATGTTTGATATTTTGGTCA
This sequence comes from Lissotriton helveticus, assembly GCF_964261635.1. Lineage (NCBI taxonomy): Eukaryota > Metazoa > Chordata > Amphibia > Caudata > Salamandridae > Lissotriton > Lissotriton helveticus. The sequence goes on along the minus strand of NC_136067.1, from coordinate 820,718,318 downwards.
ATCACCAGACAGATGGTGTACAATAAAGAGATGTAGAGTAAAGATGCTAATTGTTTGTAGTACCTACACACTGTAAAGGTTAAGAAAGACAACACTTGCGTTTAGTTTATCCATCTTGCATGTTAATGCAGATGGGATAGTCACTGACAATTTGGCCAAAAGCAACCACAAGAGAGTTAATGGCAACTCAAAAAGAGCTCATGACAACAATTCGACTGTGCATGATGAAATAAAGAAGAATTCAAAATGTGAACAAACTCTAGTTAATATTGTAGCGCAAAAATTGAAGGCTTCTTAAGAAGTAGAACAAATGTCACACGACGTTTATGATCCCACTATCACATTGAAGGTTTTAGCACCTGGCCTATCACACAATCCTCTGCCAGTGAAGAACACACAACAACTCTGATGGCTACCTACATTTCATTGATCGACCATATAATTCCAAAAAGGGTGACAGAAATACCCCTATAAAAGTAAACAATTAAATTAATGATGGATTATAGTAGTCAATGTTGATTCTGTGCAATTATTTTATTTGGTATTTGATTTAAAAAAATAATAAAACTACCTTCATTGCAAAGAGCACAACACAGTGGTTTCAGTCTACTCCTCAATATCAAGAGTGGACAAATAGTTATGGAATGTAATCACTACACCTTACTTGCTGGGGTTCAGCCGCAATCCCCTTCACCAGAACTGTATACATACAGCTGGGTATTTCTAGATGTTAGTTTAAGTAAGAGCAGCATCCCAGCACTTCTTTGTACTTACTCACTCAGAGGCCTATTCACAAAGGTATTTTGGAGCACTGTTTTATATGTACTCTTGCATGGCTTTGTGAAATAGCTCCAAACACCTAAAATAGGAATACAATGGGAATAGTCATGCATAATTAGTTCAAATATAAAGCACTGTGCTCACTGTGCACTTTTACTAATAGGAACCTGGATGTTTCAGGGCTGATTCACATAGACATTTAAAAGTATGTAAAAGAGCACTCCTGTCGTACTGTTTCCTGTACTCGTAAATGCTTTTATGAATTAGCCCTTCAATTTTATAGTGAAATTAAGCATTCATATATTATTTTTACTGCAATCTAAACTCTTGATTGTAGCCATGTTACTATTGTTTTGTCTACCTCCAGCCTTGCAGTATCCTGATTCTGCAGATGTTTCCACATAATCAAAACCCATTCTGAAGCGAATCTGACCCACCGCCGGTACAAAAGAAACTACAGACAGGGTTTTGTACAAAAGCAGCTACACCCATAAGCCAGGCAGGGTTGGGGGCATCCTGTTCATCTTTGCTTGAGTCTCACAGATATCCTTCTCAGTGAGACTTCCTTTTTACACCCCCTGCTTTCCCTCTAGCAATGACATATAAAAGGATACTCATTTTTATAATAAAATAAAATCAAGCAACTCAATCAGTCACAGACTTATTATTTTTAGGTAATTTTCAAAGGTAAAATCAATTAAATGCCACTATAAATACATTACTGCAATAGGTGTGAACACAACATTACTTAGATCAAGTTTCCAATACTCACAATAGGTCGTTCCGGGTTGTAGCATGAAGTTACGAAAGATTGGAACGCTGTACCATTCAAGGCTAAGCCCATGTACTTTATAAAAAATTGGCATTGTGTAATGCTCAATTACATTCTATATCATTATAATCCCTGAAAAAACTTTACTCAGATCAAAACTATTGGTTGATATTAAAAGAAACATTGAAGTTCCCCAAAGAAGCTAAGGAGAAGGGAATTTATGTTTTAGAGGCAATATCTAACAGTCACAACTGGATCCTGCCCTCATTCCCTCAGCACCAGTTGTGGCCCTGTTAGCACTCCAATGACCTCTGCCCATATGCCACCGAGCTATGCTGTAGCAGTCTTGACTGGCACTTATAACTTTTTATTTGTTTTTTGCAATGCATCTGGAGGAAGATGCAATACACACTTTAGGTACTATTCATAGCTGAAATCTTTACCATTTCCCAACTATAAATATGTAGAAAAAAGTTCACAGACTCCTGCTTATGACCTCTTACAGAATATCACAGATAACATCAAAGTTTTGATAACAACCATTCAGCAGTAGCTCCTTTGCTATGGCAGAGGAGTATTACCACCCCTGCCAGCAGCAGCAGCTGCAAAACTTGAAAAATAAAATGATAATAAAGCATGTCTTTTATTGTTTTCGTTTTCTCCTCTCTAGGAGGCGGGCTATCGGGATGACAGGCACAGGAGGAGTGGTAGGTGGACTGTTGCCAGTACGCATGACGGTTTGGCTTCCCGTTTCAGGACGGCCAAACCGTCAAGGCCACTGAAACTGGCTGCATCCCGAGCTGTATTGCCGGGGTGAAGACAGCAGGCACAGGCTCCCACAAATCAAGGATGCTCAGGTCAATCCTGATGCTGCTCTCATGCAGGAATTGTGCCTGCAGTGGAGCCAGAAGAGCGGCGATGTGGTGGGATCCAGGTAAGTTTCTTTAAATGTTCTCTTTTGTTTTGTCCCACCCCCTGCCCCCGCCCTGCCACTTTGTCAAAACACCAGCCACACCTGGAACCATTATTTAAGTGAAGAACTATAGCTTCCCTTTTACAAGTTGTTCAATAGATGTAAGGGCATATGAAAATGAGCTTGGTGAGAAGAAGCAGTTGTGTTATATACTGTCTAGTTCAGAGCATGCATTTTACAATAATATTTGTATTTAATGGATTATGTACGCAGCAGTTTATGGTTAATTAACCTACAAATTACTTTTCATAGGGCACAAAGCAAGTTAAATTGGTTTTAACACTCCATTTTTTTTTAAAATTTTTTTTTTTATTTATGCGATTTTCTATAGCGCGAACTTTACCCGAAGGGTGTCAGAGCGCTTTACACAAGAACCAGTTGAAAAACATAAGGACTTAGGATTACATGCGTTACATAAAGGATACAAACAGAAAAAATTGCAAATGTACAAGATGTAAAGTCACACAAGGAGGAGATACAAATGGATATACTCTAAGAGTCACATAGGAATGGTAGATAGTACAAAGGTCTACTGCATATACTAGTGATTAGAGTTATCTCTATATACATAGGGAAGGGATATGACTGGATATACTCTAAGAGTCACTTAGGAATGGTAGATATACAAAGGTCTACTGCATATACTAGTGATTAGAGTTATCTCTATATAGATAGGGAAGGGATATGACTGGATATACTCTAAGAGTCACTTAGGAATGGTAGATATACAAAGGTCTACTGCATATACTAGTGATTAGAGTTATCTCTATATACATAGGGAAGGGATATGACTGGATATACTCTAAGAGTCACGTAGGAATGGTAGATGTACAAAGGTCTACTGCATATACAAGTGAATAGAGTTATCTCTATATACACAGGGAAGGGATACAAATGGATATACTCTAAGAGTCACATAGGAATGGTAGAGAGTACAAGGTCTACTGCATATACTAGTGATTAGAGTTATCTCTATATACATAGGGAAGGGATACAAATGGATATACTCTAAGAGTCACGTAGGAATGGTAGATATACAAAGGTCTACTGCATATACTAGTGATTAGAGTTATCTCTATATACAGAAAAGCACAGTTCCATGAAGTGGGGTCGGAGGGGGGATGCAGTCACAGCACCCAGGGGGGGGACAGAGAAAGGCAGGAAAGTGAGACAAACAAGAGAGGGAAGCAGATAGTAATGAGTGAGACAGTGAGGAGTGTGTCAAAGGCAACAGGAGAGACAATAGAAAGGTCGCAAGGACAGAGGGGGGAGGTCAGAGATCACTAAAATATCGGAGGAGAAAAGTAGAAGAAGAAGCGAGTCATAAAAGAAAATGGCGAGGAGCACAAAGGTCCAAGTCCGAAAGTCCAGAAGAGGGCTCCCATAGCCAGCAAGTCACATTCCTTCTGATGTCCCTCACAAATCCTAGGCTGGCCCTCACATACCCTTCTCGTCATCCTGCCATTTCCCAGGGACCCTGAGACTCCTTGCTGTCTCTTAGAACAATTTGCACAGCCCTGAATACCACTATAGCTTGCCCTTGAGCTCTCTCTATTCACATCTGATTTCCTTAAAGCACATCTGATAGCCCTCAATACCTTGTTTTCAGTGTGTATTATGACAAACTCAAGCCCTCTGGTTCCTTTAGATGTCATCTACTAGCACAGGAGCTCTTTACTGTGGCATACAACACCCGTGAGACTCCCTGCCATGCTACTCTCAGCTCCCAAGACAAGATACATCAGGCACCTGTACTCAAAGTCCAGGATGGATCTTCACTAATCTTCTGCTACTAGGGTTCTGCTGTCACCATTGCTTCAACCAAACTTGGAATTTAAGCCCTGCTTATAGGAAAGTGATAGGTCCGTTTGCAATAATATGCAGAAAACATATTATATAATACATATTCCCAAGATTAGTTAATAACCAGCAAGTTTATGGTAACAAACTTTCCATAAAATGTCCATCCATAGACATCGGATCTCAGGTCTTTCTTCCCTGACCCGGATTGATCTCCTCTGCCCCAGCTCCTCATGGATGATTAGGCTGTGACTTTACTGTGGACTGCCTTTCTCCCCCACCCCCGGACTTGCTGGCTACTCCTAGAGCCTTGAATAAGACATGTTAACATTGTCACTAAACTGCAAGACTGAAAAAACAAGCTGAATGTAAATAAACAAACAATTGCATGTGTGTGTGTGTTCGCATGTAGATGTGTACATTTATTTGGGCATTTTATGGAAAGTTTGGTTGAAGCAATGGTGACAGCAGAACCCTAGTAGCAGAAGATTAGTGAAGACCCATCCTGGACTTTGAGTACAGGTGCCTGATGTATCTTGTCTTGGGAGCTGAGAGTAGCATGGCAGGGAGTCTCACGGGTGTTGTATGCCACAGTAAAGAGCTCCTGTGCTAGTAGATGACATCTAAAGGAACCAGAGGGCTTGAGTTTGTCATAATACACACTGAAAACAAGGTATTGAGGGCTATCAGATGTGCTTTAAGGAAATCAGATGTGAATAGAGAGAGCTCAAGGGCAAGCTATAGTGGTATTCAGGGCTGTGCAAATTGTTCTAAGAGACAGCAAGGAGTCTCAGGGACCCTGGGAAATGGCAGGATGACGAGAAGGGTATGTGAGGGCCAGCCTAGGATTTGTGAGGGGCATCAGAAGGAATGTGAGAGACTGCCAAGTTGGGCTGGACTGTAAACCAAAATTAGCCCTGTCAAATGTATTCAAACAAGCCCCACAAAGCAGGAGGCTACAAGTAGAATGGGGACATGAGGCTTTCATGGATGTGGCAATGCATCCCACCTTGCTCTAAAAGCAGCCTACGCGCCACTAGCCCACTAGGAAAATGCAAGAGTGGCAGAATGGCATCAGCCCTTCAGTCGAGGACATCTGAGAGTCAAGTTAGGATAACTTGAGACTGGTAAGGTATCATGAGTTCACTAAGGGCAGGCGGGTGAGGCCCAGTACATGATATTTACAGCCAGGTGAAAGGAAAGTGGGTCTGAGTGATGTCTGAGGATGAATTGTGAGTAACTGAAGTTGAATAAAGAACAGTCGTATGTGTTCCAGCTGAGAGTTTCTAATGACCGAATGCTTGAAGAGCGTTTGAGGCATGGCTGAAAGTGTCTCAAAACAGGCAGAGGACCCCTGAGAGTTGATGAGGGCAAGTGTATGATTTCCTGAAGTATAGTTTGGGAACTATTGGGTTATGGAGATGTTCTATGGGGTCCAGAAGACACTGTGTGAGAAGTGGCTAATGTAATGTAATGACCTGCTAAAGAACTATAGGAGAGAGATGATGATCTGTTACACAATGGGACCACTGACATAAAGGTCTTCTAATAGTCACCTCCACTCCACAGTAATCCCTGATACCCATGCTTAGCTCTCTGCTGCCAGTGTTATTCCTGTTTTGGTAGTAAGTGTCACAGCTGCTGTTTACTGCACACGGTTGGCGCTGAAGCACTGGGCCGTGTGCAGCATGTCAAGATGCACAGGAGACAGGTCCATGCATACATGCCAGGCTATCTTGATGTTAAACATGGAGACCGCATTCTCCAGAGAATTCCATCTCTAACGAGAAGCAATGGCCATCTTTTGGGGACACAGCTGTTTACAAAAGCCTCATCCATTTACGTGGAACACCCTCCCCATCCGCCTACGGCAGACCGAAGACCTTCTAACCTTCAGGAGACTCCTCAAGACCTGGCTCTTCGAACAGTAGCAGCACCCCCCCCCCCACCCCCCCAGCTCCTTGAGACCCTCCCGGTATGTAGTTCGCTTTACAAATGCTATGATTGATTGATTGATTGACCCACCCAAGTCACAGTACCTGTTATCTCACGTGCCTGCTACTCTGATTTTGCAGAATTCCTTGTTTAGCAACTGCCACCAGCTGTTCCTTGCTTGGTGTTGCCTTGAAGAGGTTCTTTCTTGCATTGTGATTTTTGCCTGCAGTCGCACCTCATTTCTGCTTGTGGTGAGGTCCCATCACTTCACAACCTTGGCCTGTAGTAAACATCCTGTTTGCCAAGGAAACCTGTAAGGAAAATAACAAAAACAACTTACCAAGAGACGCCTTCACATATACCACATATACCACGCTAATGAGTGCATGCACTGTGATATAATTGACTTCTACTTACCATTCTGGTACTTGGTACTTTTCTCCATTTGGACTTTGGGATGCCTTGAAAAAGACACCAGATACATTACTCACTGACAAAGAGATATAACCATTGCAAATGTTGATGGTGTGTTCCCACAACATAGTATAAGAACAATTCCAAAGAATTAGTTTGATTTATCATTTATGTGGTCATCAGAATAAACTGTTGACTTGTATTCTTGTTGATTTTTTAATTATGAAGATACATTCTGTGACAGCTTTTAAGGAATTAATGTAATTCCTTGATTTACAAAAAAATAGTGCAATTATCCTAAGCTGTAATTCAGGTAACCCAAGGGGCAGTGAGTTTGGGGCTTCCTTGAAAGGATTAGGAAATAGGCTCCACAGTATTCTAGAACAATTCCATTGCCTTTCTTCCATTAGGGTATACCAACTGAATAAACACAGTCCTGAGAATAATGATTTAACCTCTGGTGGGAATGAGGGAAAGTGACACTGAGGGAAGTTGGAATATAGTATTTCCATTTAGTTTCCAACAGTTCTAACATTGTGCATTTCTTTCTATGCAGGAATGGGCTGCAGTGCGGCAACATGAGAGGCCCCACAAAGCAATGTGTAGACATGAGCTTTTCCAGGGGCGGCTCCTCCACTAGGGTGGAGGAGCGTCGCCCCACTGCTTTCTCACAGTGTGAAAAACAAAAACATAAAATGGTAATAACTTCCCGTTTTTATCATTTTATGTTTAGTTGCAGGTGGGTGGGCGGGGCTGCTCTGCGAGCAGGGGAGGGGTGGTGTGCCCACTCCTGAGGGCGCAATGACTGTTCATGCACACTCTGCCATTTCTCCATGCAGGCTGCATTGAGAACATGGCCTCCCCATAAGCCCCTGCCTGGGTGACAACCCCACCAATCACAACACTGCCATTGCAGCATTGTGATTGGCTTAGGGAAGTGGAGGGAGGCTGCCTGCTTCCTGTTATTGCGGAAGGCAGGAGAGCGGGAGCAGAAGTGGGGAAAACATGGGACCAGCCCGGCGGACAGGTAAGTTTTTTAATTAAATTAAACCCATGCCAACCGTGCAACCCTCCCCGCGCAACCGACTGCCCTCCCCACCCGTAATTAATGTGACTGAGCTTTTCACTAAGAAAACTGACATATTTGGTGAAGTGGGTAGCAGTGGTATTTGGACCGAGGCTCAGCCGGCACCCAGGAAAACCTACTAAACTTTGACTTTTCTGAAAATGGGACACCCAGGAGAGCTCAGGCCTGTAAACTTTAAACTTCGTTTAAATCACACATTTTCTGCTAGGGAAAGTACCGAAATCTGCGAGGATTAACACTATTCCTACTTACCAGCGTTCCCACACATAAGAACAGCACCACACCCTTCCTGCAATGATTGGTGTTCGGATTATAGAGTTATACCCCTGAGCACCGCGGAAAGTGAAAGCAGACCATACCTAATGACGTCAAGGCAGTTGTATGACAAAATATTGACAGTAAAAATATTGCCTAAACATATTGAGTACAGCATTATCAACATTAAACATCTTGCATGTAAAGTCCCAACAAACACATATACCACAATATAATCAGAAAATAAGTAAGTATATTGATTTTTCAGTATAACGGACTATATCAACTTTAAAACATCTATTAAGTTTAAATTAGTATTCAAATATAAAATATTATAAATGTATGTATTTCTGCTGTTATTTTGATCTGTGCTTTTATGGATATTTTATATCTGAATAAAGATTTATTGAATTGAATTGAATATAAAAATATGTACTTATAACATAAAAAATATATAAAACATACATAAATTACAAACATAAAAGAAATATATATTTAGATATTAACATATTTAAAAAAACTAAATAAAATTAAAAATAAATTAATGAAAAATATGTCCACACAAAATAATTGTGTTAAACAAAAAATATATTAAATATATATTAAAACAATTTATAAAAATTCAGATAAAAAATGTAATACTCCTACTCTAACCTGATCAACTGTAGAGCAAGTGTTGAACTTTGGAGGGGTCAAATTTACTAATCCCACTCCAATTTAGTCAACAGTATGGAAAGGGTTGGGCTTAGGAGGTGTTACATTTACGATTCCCACTCTGCTTTAAGAGACATTAAGGACTGTGTTGGGCTTTGGATGAGTTATTCATTTTACTTTGCTAAACATACATATGAGCCCAGTTTTACAAAGACTTTGCATCTGGTTTGCATTACTTTTTTAACAGAAACCCGAAGCAAAGCCTTCTGGTGGGATTTAAAATCCAATGCAAATCAAGGTTTGCGCTAGATTGTAACCCAAAATAATGCAACTCAGGACAATGCATTGCCATGCACTATTTTGCGTCAAGGGGGCTTCCCGCGAGGAGTGCATGTGCATTCTCATGCAACCACCGATATTTTTTGTAGACAGGGATTTGTGCCAAAATCTTGCTCCTCCCTGAGGTAGGGATAAACAGGAAATACGTGTTTATAACAGCTATCCACTCCCATGTAAAAACCACACTTACCATCAGGGCCAGACTGGGAATGCAAACTAGCCCTGGCAAGTGAGTCGGGCTGGCAGGTGGGGGTGGTGGGGTGGGTGGAAAACACTGCAGCTACTTTTGTTACAAGGGGCCAATATTGCAGAAAAACAGGCCCCAGTATAAACCCCCCCCCCCGCCCATCCCAGTGAGCCAAAACCGGCCCCTACCCTTGGGGCCCATCAGGGAAATGCCCAGTGCCCACTACAGCCAGTCCGGTCCTGCTTACCACAACGCAGGCCTCCTTGGGCTATGGTTATAGGATGCCTGCATTGACACATGGCAGCCAAAAGTGTACCTTCTCAGGGAAGGAGCAGTACAGCGTCATATCTTAGTAGATGTGGCGCTGCTCTTCTTTCTCCTACTGACGAAATGCAGCGCAGCAATTTTACCTGCTGCACTTTTTTGCATCATTTGTAAATTTGGCCCCATGTATTTATGATTTACTTTCATATTTCTGTGTTCAACTTGAATACATTTTGGCAATTGGCAATAACATGGAGGAACAAATGCTCTGTACGTTTCTTTTTAATTATTTTACCCTGCTAAGCTGTAAGCATATGCTTTTTTTCTCTCGCTGAAAGTTCCTTTCAGGCAGCAATAAAAATCTTTGCAAGAGGAAGGTATTTGAAAAGCAGTGCTTTGAAAAGTGAATGTTACCACCAGCCAATTTGCATTGAAGGGAATCACATGGCTATCACAACACATGCCTGCA